>NC_082692.2:54111732-54725795 GCF_949987515.2 Delphinus delphis | reverse complement strand
ATGCCGCAGAGCGGCTGGGCCCGTGAGCCATGGCCCATGGGCCTGCACATTCAGAGCCAGTGCTCTGCAACAGGAGAGGCCACAACAGTGAGAGGCCCACGTACTGCAAATCAAAAACAAAAACAAAAAAAACACTAAAAATAGAATTATCATATGATCCAGCAATCCCACTACTAGGCATATACCCAGAGAAAACCATAATTCAAAAAGACACATGGCACCCCAATGTTCACTGCAGCACTATTTACAATAGTCAAGTCATGGAAGCAACTTAAATGCCCATTGACAGACGAATAGATAAAGAAGATGTGGTACATATATACACTGGAATATTACTCAGCCATAAAAAGGAACGAATTTGGGTCATTTGTAGAGACGTGGATGGATTTAGAGACTGTCATACAGAGTGAAGTAAGTCAGAAAGAGAAAAACAAATATCGTATATTAATGCACATATGTGGAATCTAGAAAAATGGTACAGATGAACCAGTTTGCAGGGCAGAAACTGAGACACAGATGTAGAGAACAAACGTATGGACACCAAGGGGGGAAAGTGGCAGGGGTGGTGGTGGTGGGATGAATTGGGAGATTGGGATTGACATATATACACTAATATGTATAAAATGGATAACTAATAAGAACCTGCTGTATAAAAAAATAAATAAAATTAAATTTAAAAAAACATTTTGGGAAGGGCAGCTTTTAAAGTATTCTGATAATTTTTCAATTGTTCAACTAACTACCTAAAAAGGAAAATTAGTACTTATATCTGTGTCATCTAGGTACAGACTATAATGATTTCAGACTTTTCCATTTACTTCTCTGAATATTCTCAGGAAGAAGAATAAGGAGAAAACTGAAAGGTTAGAAAAATTCAAAATAAAGGAAATATTTATTTTCATATGATATCTGACTTTCTAAGATATTTCAATTGCTACTGACAGATAACAGGCAAGCAGAGAAGACAAACATTTGAAGCTACTGTTAGTGACATTAAGAATAAACTGCCACCTCTGTGTGCAAAGGTACTTTCATATATAAAAACTTACTCAATATTCAAGGCAGCTCCATGAGGTCAGTAGGGCAAGAGAAATCTCCAAAAATGAGTCTTAGTCTTTCCTTTCACTTTTTTTCAGTGTGTTCAGACATTTAGTATCAGTTGTGGGAATCGCTGCTGTCTTGGTTACTCTTGATTGAGACTATCTTCATTGGGCATTAATCAATACATGAAGAGTCTAAATAAAACTTATTACCAAATCAATTAAAGATAGAAAATCCTCAAAGAACTTCTAGAAAAGCTTCTGCTCAATGAGCAAATGGGAGCCAGGAGCTGGTTGAATAGCCAGAAGAGCAATTTGGGGGTTCCCACTCCATAGAAGCTCGAGAACACCATAAGAAATAAACTTAGGTTTCCAATCAGAATTCTAAGTAACTAGAAAAATATAATCTGGGTCTGGTTCTACTGAAGTAAACAGAATCCCAGGGTATGAATTAAAAAGGAAAAATCCTACAGTATGAATTACAAAGGAAAAATCTTTCTAGCAATAGTCAATTTCTGGAGAGGAATTTTACATCAGTACAGCACCACCAGTGCAAGCAGCCCTTCAACTATCACTTGAATTCAGTACTCATAACACACAGATATCCTAAAACCACATGGCTTCTTGCATGCTGTGGTGATATTTTCAGGGAAAAAAAACATTTATGTTAATATGCAAATTTTTAATATTTTTCACTTGATTCCCAAATTGATGCCTGGTTTGAAAAATCACTAAAAAAAGTGAGGAAGAACAGATCTTCAAAACCACAGTTTCCAGTGTGAAAGCCAGAAAGAAACGTTAAAATACAATTTTAACATGATTTTAATCATTATTAAGTTAACTTTGTTTTGGCTGATTGTGAAAGAACAACACTATCTAAATACAAATGGTGGGTGAAAAAAAGTGAAATGAAAGACAAATACAAATGTTAAAAAATGTTTTATATCTAACGCATGTAAAACTCCCTTATTTTTCATAGAAAGGAAAGAAGTATACAATTTTTGTTAATATAAAATCAGATATTTTTACTGTAGTTGATTTACAATATTGTGTTAATTACTGCTGTACAGCAAAGTGATTCAGTTATACATATATATTCTTTTTTTAATATATTATTTTCCATTATGGTTTATCATAGGGTATTGAATACAGCTCCCTGTGCGATACAGTAGGACCTTGTTGTTTATCCATTCTAGACATATAAGTTTACATCTGCTAACCCTAACCTCCCACTCCATCCATCCCCCCAACCCCCTCCCTCTCAGCAACCACCGGTCTGTCCTCTATGTCTGGGATTCTGATTCCGTTTCATAGATAGGTTCATTGTGTCATTTTAGATTCCACATAGAAGTGATATCATATGGTATTTGTCTTTCTCTTTTTGACTTACTTCACTTAGTATGATCATCTCTAGGTCCATCCATGTTGCTGCAAATGGCATTATTTCATTCTTTTTATGGCTGAGTAGTATTCCACTGTATACATGTACCACATCTTCTTTACCCATTCATCTGTCAATGGACATTTAGGTTGTTTCCATGTCTTAGCAATTGTGAACAGTGCTGCTATGAACATAGGGGTGCATGTATCTTTTTGAATTATAGTTTTTTTCCAGATATATACCCAGGAGTAGGATTGCTGGATTGTATGGTAATTCTACTATTAGTTTTCTGAGGAACCTCCATACTGTTTTCCACAGTGGCTGTACCAACTTACATTCCCACCAACAGTGTAGGAGGGTTCTCTTTTCTCCACACCCTCTCCAGCATTAGTTATTTATAGACTTTTTAATAATGGCCATCCTGACTGGTGTGAGGTGGTACCTCATAGTTTTGATTAGCATTTCTCTAATAATTAGCAATGTTGAGCATCTTTTCATGTGTCTATTGGCCATCTGTATAAAATCAGATTCTTAATAACATCTTCATGTAAATGCTAAACAAATATCCAAAGAATATTGGGTTTTAAATGATTAACTTGCCTGGATTACTTTCATTGTCATCAGCTCCATATATTAAGGTTAACTTTGTCCTAGCTCAGTATAGCAGGTTCCTTATTAATGGAGGAAGCACTGATGGAACACATCATCCAGAAAACAGCACTATAATCACTATAGTGAATCTCACTGAAGTTCAAAATAAGCATCACCCAAGGCTTATAGGAATGTTATATAACTGAGAAGAGATTCAACTGTAAAAGTTTCTGCAAGATCAGTTTTCTGAATTATTTTCATAAGAACTTACTTAAAACATGAAAGGTAACCCTTTCGTGGCTAGCTGGGACAACACTGTAACAGGCCCTCTCCTGGGTGAGGAATGATCCCTTGCTTGGTCCTGACTTTTCTCTTGGGAAAATCTTCCTTGTCCATTGTTCTTTGTGGTCCCTGGCCCCACTCTGTGGGGTTCTTCCTTTACCTTTCTCCTCCTTGGCCATCTCTGAAGTGGGTATTGGGGAACAGACTCTGCTTACAGGTGCACAACTTTCCCAGTCCAAATTCTGCTCATGATGGGTAGGTGTCCAAGACTCAGTTACAGAACATTTAAATATAGCCTCATAATATATTTGACAATAGACTCTCAAAACGTAACAGATTTCTTGTGCATTCCGTCACAGCAAGTTTCACGTGCCAGAGATTTTTTTTTAACAAATCTTTATTGGAGTATAATTGTTTCACAATACTGTGCTAGTTTCTGTTGTACAACAAAGTGAATCAGCCATATACATACACATGTCCCCATATCTTCTCCCTCTTGAGCCTCCCTCTTATCCTCCCTATCCCACCCCTCTAGTCATCTCAAAGCACCAAGCTGATCTCCCTGTGCTATGCTGCTGCTTCCCACTAGCTAACTATTTTACATTTGGTAGTATATAAGAGAGATCTTTTTAAGAACATGTATTTCATGTAAATTGTATTTCTTTGCTTCTTTTGTCCTCATATCTTTTTAGTTTTAAATTAGATTACCTTAGAGCTAGCAAGCTATTCCGAAAATGCTATACCCTTATTCTTATTTTTGCTTTGAAGCTTCTTAATTCACTTTGCTATTTTAACTTTACCTTTAGAGGTGATGGCCATACCTTTAATTTGGTCTATTCCAACAGATTAAGTTTTAATGGATCTTAAGACTTTTTCAATTTAATCTTTTACATTTTCAGTCTAAAAGAAATCAGCTATTTTAACTCTACATTGTCCCTAATTTCTGATATCAATTTATCTCTTTTCATTTCCACTTTCAAACTGGCCAATTATTTTAACTAGCTCATATCACTCTTCTTTTTTTTTTTTTTTTTTTTTTTTCGCGGTACACGGGCCTCTCACTGTTGTGGCCTCTCCCGTTGCGGAGCACGGGCTCCGGACGCGCAGGATCAGCGGCCATGGCTCACGGGCTTAGTTGCTTCGTGGTATGTGGGATCTTCCTGGACTGGAGCACGAACCCGTGTCCCCTGCATCTGCAGGTGGACTCTCAACCACTGTGCCACCAGGGAAGCCCATATCACTCTTTTAATTCCTTGCCAAATGCACCCAATTGCTTTTCGTTCAGTACCTACATGGTCCCATCTACCAAGTTACTGCAGGTTACTATTTATGAGATACCTTTCACTACAACATGGGTTTCCATTTTTCCATTTTCTAATAACAGTTTCCTTACCACTCTCGAGCCGGCAGCTAAGTCAGTACCACATATTTTATATTGATATGAGATGCCACACTTCTGCTACTACCTGAATTAGACAAGGCTAGGCTACATTTAGATTTCAGGACCAGGATGAGCTGCAAATTGTGTAGCCTTGACTTAGATATGTTGGTGTTTTCACCTCAGGGAATATTTCACAGAAATTTTTGGTATGGTTTAGGGTTTGTGGGTTGGGTGGTGGCCATTTCCTTATTTCTTTAAAATTGTACGCAATATTTAAATTTTTTAGTGGATTTAAGGACTGAGGATTAGAGCAAAAATAGTTTCACTTAGTCATATTTAAGCAGGTCTCAAAGTAATAAAAACTTAAAGACACACAGGGCATGTATTATGTCTCTTATCTTCCCCTAATTAGTAGAAAAGGAAGCTCCTTCCAGTCAGGCCATGGCTCTTACCTTAATTTAAATAGAATTTCAAGAATTAACTCAGCATTTTTATATCTCTCTAAAATCCCATTAAAACATTAGTAATCTAATAAAAATACATAAATAGTGAGAGCAGAGGTAACACGCAACGCAGCAGCAGTGGATTGGAGATTTCAACATCTTTTGGGGAGTTGGAATGCAGATCGGAGAGATGGAATGCAGATTGGAGAGTGGAGACTCTCTACTTGAGAAAACTAGACTAGATAAACTAAATGCTTAAAGAGGAAGATCTTCCTAGTCAGAATTAGACCTGAGATGCCCTACACATTTTCAGGATTTAGAGTCAACTGGTGTTATAGAAGTTGGAAATGGCACATGGGCTGAAAATATGGAGAGTGCTTCAAAGTTTACAAACAGAGAGCTTATATGTCCAAGTATCCTCTGCCACTCCACATGGCTAATTGATTACTACCTTCCCCGCCTCCCAACCAAAGCCGGAGAAGGTGAATGAAGAGAATCCACTGACTGAAGAACACAAAGAACAGTGGAGAAGGCTGAAATGGCATTAAGTGAAAGCCTGACCTCTCCCTCTCGCTTCCCAGACTGTTAGCAACCAAGTATACACTTCAGACAAAATATTAGAGGATCTTCTTGTAGAGGTGACCAACCAACACAAAAAGACCAACAGAAATTAATATACTCTTTCAAAACCCAACTGCTCTACAGTGAAGTCTATCAGTAGATAAATCTTTTCCAGGTATGCAGAGTTTTAAAATCACCTATTTAATATCTCACTCTTAAATACAAATGGACATCCAGGGAGAATCAAGTTGAGAAGAGTTTCCAACTTGATAAACAGTCTAAACAAATGAAAAAGAACTCAGAGGAAACAAAGACTATAAAGGGGACAGAGGAAAAGAAAGATTATGATGACAACAAGAACAATAATACCGCTAGTATCCTCAAAGGGATAAGAAAGGATATTGCACCCATGAAACAAAAATATAATTTTTATAAGAGCTTTAGAGAAAGAAAAATGAATTTTGAACAATAAAAAATAATAGAAATTGCTAAAATAAAACTGCGGCAATTCCAGAAACATGAGCAAAAGGCCAAAAATGGAAAATAGAAAATAAATTATAAAAAATCTAGAAGGTGAAAAATATAGTAGAACTATTAGAAAGACAGAATGGGTTAAAAGTGGGGGAGGAATTAAAGAAATAACAAAATCTCTCAAGATTGACAGGGATCATTTCTGCCTGTCTGCCACAATGAACAGAAAAACAACCTTCCCCAAGCCATATTATATGACATTTCAGAACATTAGGAACTAAGTAAAAATAAATAAACAAAACCTTCATAGATAAAAATATGTAAAATACAAAAGATCAGAAATAATAAGTTTTCAGGGATTTCCCTGGTGGTGCAGTGGTTAAGAATCTGCCTGCCAATTCAGGGGACACAGGTTCAATCCCTGGTCTAGGAGGATCCCACATGCCACAGAGCAACTAAGCCTGTGCACCACAACTACTGAGCCTGTGCTCTAGAGCCCACAAGCCACAACTACTGAGCCCACGTGGCAGAAGCCTGCATGCCTAGAGCCTATGCTCTGCAACAAGAGAAGCCACCGCAATGAGAAGCCTGTGCATTGCAGTGAAGAGTAGTCCCCGCTCACCACAACTAGAGAAAGCCCGCATGCAGCAACAAAGACCCAATGCAGCCAAAAATAAATAAAATAAAATAAATTAATTAAAAAAAGAGGTTATCTCTGGATGATGATATTGGGAATGTTTATTAAAAAAAAAAAGAAGTAATAAGTTTTCAGACTTAGCAGCAGTACTGAAAAGTAAAAGAAAATACATCCAAAATTCTGAAGAAAGACCGTTTCCATCCTAGAATTCTATACCCAGCCAAACTACTCAAACTTAAGGTTAAAATAAATAGAATGACAGACAGGCGGAATCAATTTACCTAAGTACCGTTCTTCTTAGAAAACTTTTGAAGGATGTACTTTACTAAGAGGTAGAATAAACTAAGAAATGGGTAAACATGAGCTCAACACTGGATAATGTAGGACCATTCTGGAACAATGTGTGCCCAAAAGCCTAAAGAACCACCAGTTTAAATTAGAGAGAGAACACAAAGAAAGTCTCTAGGAAAAATAAAATGCACTGATGAATTGTTTGATGTCTTTGATTAGAAATAAAATGAAAGCATTCTGGATGAATTTGTAATAAATACATAGAAAAGAAAAAAAATTGTTTTGTAATGTACAAAACATAACCATATTTCACTAACTGGAATTGACTCTTTGAGAGTGTATTTCAGCAAGGTCAGTTACTTACAGCCATAAACATAAATACTGAATATTGATTTAACCATAGTATATGAAATAACTGTATTGGCAATATAGAGAAGAAATGGTGGGGGTGGGCATTCTTTCTGGCTAAACCCTAATCAACCATAGGAATAAATCAATAAGTAACATCTGAATGGCTAACTCCACAAACTGTAATGTAAACATAGTATTTAGAAATATTAATATAAATATTATAGTATAAATAGCTAACAGAGTTGAATATTTTTGCTCCTGGCCAGTGGGACTCAGGTATAAAAAAGAGCAATTAGACTAGCATCTTTTTCACTTTTAGCCATTTAGAACAATTTAATTTTTAAGCACATATTTAAATAAAATGTGAGGAAAGTAGCAAACAAAGAAACAAAATCCATACTTTTGCTATTAGGAGTTTTGGATTTGTTTTATAATAGCCACCTGAGAAACTAGTTTCACTTTTGCACAGGATTTTGTCAGACGTTTAGCACTTATACTAAAGCTGCCATTTATAATTTTAAGCACAAAGGCAATGATACTCATCACAGAAAGAGTGTATCTATTTTTGATGAGCTTAAATAAGTTGCGAATTTGTGCCAGAAGCAATGGTATGGGCATTGACAATCATAAATATTAATGTCCCGGGAGACCAGGCAGCAGCCTCAGAATGAAAATCACTGGGAGTAACAAGAAATAACACTGATAATTTAACATGGAGAAAATTAGGCAAAGGGTTTTATATGCGAGGCTGAAGAGTTGACTTTGATCAGCAAATCAACATCATCTTAAAATACTGGATATCAATTTCAAAAACTCTCTGCCTTTCTTGAATGGATTCCAGTCCTCTTAGTCATGCTAAATTTCAGAAATAGAACAGAAGTCAAAGTTCCTTCTTTTATTTTTCTAAGCTCTAAACACTAAGGCCAACCTTTAGTTTTTCTTCCCTGAAGATCCTTCTCTTACATATGACATAATTTTCAAATAGTCTGTATTCAAGAATAATCTGCCATTAACCTACTAGGCCGTAGCCTTACTTTGTGACTGACAACAGGTCAACCATCTTACAAGGCAAGGATGCTGACATCCACATTAAACATAAACATACAGTTGTGAGGGAAGGGCAGTGTCATGAATCGTAAATGCTGTAAAACCATCTTTTTTTGGGATGCTTCTGTACACAAAGGATCACTTAGCTCCTTATCTCTCTTCTCTCAGTCCCCATCTTCAAGGAAATGACAGAATCACTGGCAAAAAGAAAACGAATCCATTCAAGAAGATATTTAAGCAAGAAATGTTTCTCAATTTTCAACATTATTAGCCTTAGTAGCAGAGAGGGAACGTGGACCTTCAGGTTAGCTTTGGGGGCTAGCCTGATGTGGGCTTCTAAAATCACAGTGTCCTTGAACTTGTGTTTTGTCTTTTAAAATGATGGACATTTAATTGCATGACATGTACCATTAATGTATCCCTTTTTAATTTAATTTAAAAACAATTTATATTATTCACCAGTAAAACTGTACACCCAAATTTCTCTTAACATTTTCTAGAAAGCTTGACAACTCACTAAAAATGTCCTGTTACTACTATGACTATGGTTATCCTGCAGCTAATACAGTAGTCTCCCCCCTTAACCATGGTTTTGCTTTCTGAGGTTTCAGTTACCCGCGGTCAAACACTGTCCAAAAATATTAAATGGATAATTCCAGAAATAAACAATTCATAAGTTTTAAACTGCATGCCATGCTGGGTAATGTAGTGAAATCTTGCACTGCCCTGCTACATCCAGTCCAGGATATGAATCATGCCTTTTGCCAGAGTGTCCTGCCCCTTAGTCACTTAGTAGCCATCTCAGTTATCAGACTGGCTGTTTTGGTATCACAGTGCTTTTGCTTAAGTAACCCTTCTTTTACTTAATAATGGCCCAAAGCACAAGGGTACTGATACTCACAATTCAGATATGCCAATGAGAACCTGTAAAGTGCTTCCTTTAGGTGAAAAGGGGAAAATTCTCAGTAAGGAAAAAAACATTGTATGCTAAGTTGCTAAGATCTACAGTAAAAACCAATCTTCTTTCTGTGAGATTGTGAAGAAGGAAGAAGAAATTTCTGCTAGTTTTGCTGTTGCACCTTAAACTGCAAAAGTTATGGCCACAAAGTATGATAAGTGCTTAGTTAAGGTAGAAAAGGCAGGGACTTCCCTGGTGGGGCAGTGGTTAAGAATCCGCCTGCCAATGCAGGGAACACGGGTTCGATCCCTGGTCCAGGAAGATCCCACATGCCGAGGAGGAACTAAGCTCGTGCTCCACAACTATTGAGCCTCTGCTCTAGAGCCCTCGAGCCACAACTACTGAGCCCGCATGCCACAACTACTGAGCCTGTGCTCTAGAGCCCCTGAGTCACAACTACTGAGCCCGCATGCCACAACTACTGAAGCCTGCGCGCCTAGAGCCTGTGTTCCGCAACAAAAGAAGCCACTGCAATAAGAAGCCCACGCACCGCAACAAAGAGTGGCCCCTGCTCACCGCAACTAGAGAAAGCCCGCGCAGAAACGAAGACCCAACACAGCCAAAGATAAATAAACAAATAAATAAATAAAGGTAGAAAAGGCACTGAATTTGTACAGTAAGACACTCTGAGAGACCACATTCACATAACTTTTATTACAGTATATTATAATTGTTCTATTTTATTATTTTTGTTGTGAATCTCTTACTACGCCTAATTTATAAATTAAACTTTATCCATGGATATGTATGTGTAGGAAAAAACATAGTATCTATAGGGTTTGGTTCTATTTGAAGTTTCAGGCATCCACTGGAGTCTTGAAATGTATCCCCCATGCATAAGGGGGAACTACTATACTACAGATGGCCTCTGAGGGGACTAGAGGAGCACAGTGAGCAAGCACAGATGCTGGTCCTAGTGAAGATCTGAAGTCCTTAAACTGTGGGATATTGGTGAAAACACAGATTTGGACCTCAAAAATATTGTGTTCTAACTCAGCCACTCACTTGACACATGACCTTGGAAAGTGTCTCATGTCTCTGATCCTCAGTTTCCTCTCTGAGACACCAATGCTAAGTCACTGGTAGGACTAAGTGGGTGTTAAATGAGATAAGGTACCTGAAAGACACCATAAGCAAGGCCAGTGGTGGTCGTCAGGGATGGTCCTCTTCCGTGTGCTGGGCCCACTTCTCCTTCTCTTGAGCTTCCTTTATCCAGGGTGCCTGGAAGTGTAGAATATAGATTCTCATCACACAGGAGGCAACTGGAAAGATTTCTGTAGAAGAGTGGGGTTGGACTATCACTCCTGGACAAGAGAATCCAGAACACACAGTGACATGCAATCAGGGGAAAAAAAATCTTTCTTGGGATCGGCAGTGTGACAGAATAAAATAAAAATAATTACACTTGCATGTATAATTTTAAACATTTATCAGCATCCCTATTTCTTTAAATAGTAATTAAAGTGCTCAAATTCTTTTTGGCTAGTGGATATATTCAGAAAATAGAATGAAAAAGCTTTGAAAGAAGACATGTTTAAAAGATGAAAAGTGAGATTAAGGCAAGTGGTCCCTCCATGGGAAAAAGTGTTGACATTTAAAGCTGCAGCATCTCAGTCCTAGAAAACCAGACACTGGGCAACACAGGCAATGAAATTTAATACCCAGCTCTCAACAGGTGGACAGGCTGAAGCTATGATAAACTGTTTCAACTCTGGTGTTTAGCCCAGGAACTGGAGCAGCAAGCACCAATAGATGGAGACATTCAAAAACTATCTTTATGGAGATGAGAGAGAAAGCTGTGGAGAAGGAGATGGGAGAGAAAAAGGCAGGGCAAATGAGGTTCTGAAACTTAGCAAATGCCATCTCTAGATGACCTAAGATCCAAACGGGAAAACTGCGAATGGCTCTTTGAAGAAAAGTTAGCCTAATATAAAAGTTAAGCAAAACAAAACAAAACGAAAAACACTCAGTACTGTTCCTTACACCAAACTGAGGCCTCCCCTACTGATTATGAGTTCCATGTGGAAAAATGACTTCAGATAATATTCTGGACCAGGGGATTCGTAGTTTGGCTTCCTGCTGCAAAATCTGCCTCTGGCCGCCACACAACGTTTTTGTTTTTCTCTCCATTCAAGCCCAAGTTCTGCAGAGCAGAGTCTTACCCTATTTGGGACCCAAAGTGGGTCCCCATCTCGCAACATACTTGAAATAATGGGGCTGAAATCCTCCCCTTGTTCTTGGTTTTCTCTCTTTTTTTTTTTGCGGTACGTGGGCCACTCACTGCGGTGGCCTCTCCCGTTGCGGAAAACAGGCTCCGGACGCGCAGGCTCAGTGGCCATGGCTCACGGGCCTAGCCGCTCCGCGGCATGTGGGATCCTTCCGGACCAGGGCAAAAACCCGCGCCCCCTGCATCGGCAGGCAGACTCTCAACCACTGCGCCACCAGGGAAGCCCTGGTTTGCTTCTTGATACATATTCTTGGCGTCTATTTTTCTCCTATAAATGTTTTAGTGCAGCCACTGCCAGTTTTCCATCTCTTCCACTCCTTCCACGCCCTCATCTTACCCCCTCAGATTGTCTTCCCGCCTCAGCTTCGGATCTCGCTAAACCTCTTCCGCCCCGGGGTCTTTCCTACTTCAATACTAGTAACCATTCTATTTATCAGCTCCCCGCCCCCTGCCCCCCACCACACACACTCACAGACACCATTTGGTCTCTCTCCGTAGACCCGGAATTCAGCGCCTCACAGGCCGAGAATCGGAGAAGGAGAACCCGGGGTGCTACGCAGGTTAAGTGAACTCGCAACACGCCTGAGGGATATCACGTGACTCACCTCTGAGGTCAGAGTTCCAGCGAGACGGCTCGTCTGGTGTGGGCACCAGCCGCACCGCGAACACCCAAGAAGCCCGGACCTGACCTTCCACTGAACTGCTACCTTTGCCCTCCGTCCAGCCTTATGATTGGACGAGCCATTCTCGCGCGACCTGTAGTACATGCGTAAAAAGAAGAAACTATCGCGAGACGTGGAATCTTCGGCTCCTTCTTCCGGAAGGAGGGGCCGTGGAAGCAAGCAGAGCTGTTTCGTCAAGGACATCTGCGTTTAAATCTGTTAGGGACCTTGTTATTTAAAAATGTAGATTAAAAAAAATATATGTTGCCTTCAGGCCCCACTCCAGATTTACTAAATCACATTCGCTGGGGTTGGGCGGGGAATATAAGGATAGA
Source organism: Delphinus delphis (assembly GCF_949987515.2). Lineage (NCBI taxonomy): Eukaryota > Metazoa > Chordata > Mammalia > Artiodactyla > Delphinidae > Delphinus > Delphinus delphis. Next base: position 54,713,137 of record NC_082692.2, on the reverse strand, counting down.
TGCAGCAGTGTGGGGTGCTTTGGGGTTAGATGGTGGGCAATTATGCTTTATTCTGAAAAAACGTGTTTCTGTTCTTTTTAAAAAATATTTATTTATTAATTTGGTTGCACCAGGTGTTAGTTGCGGCAGGTGGGCTCCTTAGTTGTAGCATGCAAACTCTGAGTTGTGGCATGCAAACTCTTAGTTGCAGCATGCACATGGGATCTAGTTCCCTGACTAGGGATTGAACCCAGGCCCCTTGCATTGGGAGCGTGGAGTCATATACACTGTGCCACCAGGGAAGTCCCTGTATTTCTGTTCTTATGCAGATATAATAATAAACATATAAATGTTTACATGTATCAAAGCATCACTGTTGTATACCTTAAACTTAGGCAATGTTATATGGCAATTGTATCTCAAGCAGCTAAAATGATCTTACAGTACAAATATGACTATGTCAGTTTCCCAATTAAAACCTTGAGTGGTTTCCCATGGCTCATAGGATAAGACTCCAAAAATCCATACCATATCAGGATGGGGTGGTGGTTAAGAGCAGGGGCTTTGTACCTAGACAAAGCCTTCAGTCAATGCTGTGCTCCATCACTCATTGCTGTGCTTCTTAGTTAAGGCTCAAGGTCCTCATCTAATCTCTCTACATCTTTTCTTATGAGGACTAATTAAGACACTGTATGAGAAGCACTTGGCAAAGTGTCTGGCGCATAGAAAAGGCTCTGTAAATGTTAACTGCAGTTATTTTTAGCCATTAGAATCACCCTTCTGACCCCAGCCTACCTTTCAACTTTCACTTGGTACCGTTATTCACCTTGCGCTTGATGCTCTGGCCATATTACTCTTCTGTCAGTTCTTCAATAAACTATAACCTTTTTTCACTTTAGAACCTTCATATATGATTCTCCCTTTGCCTAGAAATCCACCTCTTTTACCCAATTAACATCTCCTCAGACTTAAGATTTAGCCTCCATTTTTCTTTCTTTGTACAAAGCTTTCCTGAGACCTGATAGAAATCATCAATCTCCTTCACCAGGCTTGTGCACCCATCTTGCAGCTGCTGTGAGTGATGACCCCGTTCTTCAGGGAACTGACGTAAAGGAGTGGATCTCAAATAATATTATGATTCATAATCACCTGGCGGGTTTGTTGACCCTCAGAGTTCAGGGCCCCATTTCCAGAGTTTCTGATTTAGTAGATCTGAGGAGATCCCTGAGAATTGACAGGTCTAACAAATTCCCAGGTGATGGAGCATCAACATCGTGATGACCATGGATTGCCCTTCCACCGAGCTAAATCCTTCTTGCCTGAGAGTTACAGCAAACCCTGCCCATCTCTCCTCCACATCAAGGACTATGACTCACTGACAGAGGGCCAAGAGAATGGCTTCCTTACCACAAGGTGCAACCAACTCTGGGGTATAACTCATCCTCCACGGTCCCTGTGGGATCAAGCTGAGGCCACTGCTTTGCTCAGCTCCTTTCTCTGCCCCACCCTGCTCCCCCCACTTTCATTTTCCTCAGAGCGCTCCTTCAATAAACCATGTGCATAAGAATCCCTGTCTCAGCCTCCACTTCTGAGGAGCCCAAAAAACCCCACACATATGTGTGGAAATACAGGCAAGTACAAAAAGCAAAATTGATAAGAAAGGAATATGAATTTGCTCAGAAAAGGATTTGCAGGAGCTTTGTGGGGTGAAGCAAGCATATTTTTCCTTGAAAGCCTGAGCATAGGAAAAGATGAATCTCATAAAAATCTTAAACGTTTATCAGCATCATTTTTAACAAGCCTCAAAAGCCCAGTTGTACCTGAGGCCCGTGAGTACTTGGAATTACCCTATCTCTGAGGTGCTAGGTTGTCATTTCATATAATGAGATGATCTGTACTTTCCAGGACCTTACACTGGGAGGCTCTATAAATTCTGCACCAGGCAGAGTGTGGAAGTATCTTTTAATGACCCCAACAACTACCATTTCACTGTCTGGGATCTGCCGATATGAGATAATGTTGATAAACTGCACTGCTTTCTGCCAGCAATAAAGCTAGAGAGCAAACAGAGTTTAAAGGCTGCAAGTAACTTTGTGTTACAAGCAAGGCCAGAGGGCAGGGAAGTGGATGGATGAGGAGACCTCAGCGACTGGTTTCTAAAAATGGGCTATGGGGCCCCACCTGGCCAACACTCTGGAATCCGTGTCATCTTTGTAAATCAGAATTAATGGGCTCAGCCGTCTTCCTTGAGCAGGTGTCAGTGCCCTCCTTCCCAGGCTGGCATGCCTGCAGTAGAGGCTGCAGCCATCTGGACTGTTGTCAGGGAATCACAGTGATGCTGAGTTTGGACCACAGGGCAATTAGCAGGGCTCTCCACGGCAGCTTTGTGTACACTGGAGCCCTCCTAACCAGTCCGTTCCTCATACTTGACATGACAGTATCCACTTGGCTACAATAATAATGAAGGCATGGACTGACTGGGCCATCTGGTAGGTTGGTGAAAGTAATAAGAAGCTCTCTGCATGGGTAACGGCCCCAATCACAAGTCAAAAGAGGAGTACCTGGTGCTGAGTCTAGCTGGATATATTTCCAGATTTATACATTTTTAACAATAGGGGGCGAGAGGTGTCTATGTTGTCTGTAGTTTTCAGTTTGCTTGTTAAAACCCTGATCCCTTTCCTGGTTTCACCAGGTAGTTCTACCAGCAAGATTTGCAGGTGGGTGCTGTTACCAGTACCTTTACTACTCCTTGAGTGAGTTCAATAAAGACAACTCTGGGGACTTCCCTCGTAGCGCAGTGGTTAAGAATCCGCCTGCCAATGCAGGGGACATGGGTTCGAGCCCTGGTCTGGGAAGATTCCACATGCCGCAGAGCAACTAAGCCCGTGCACCACAACTACTGAGCCTGCGCTCTAGAGCCTGTGAGCCACAACTACTGAGCCCATGTGCCACAACTACTGAAGCCCATGCACCTAGAGCACGTGCTCCACAACAAGAGAAGCCACTGCAATGAGAAGCCCGTGTGCCGCAATGAAGAGTAACCCTTGCTCGCCACAACTAGAGAAAGCCTGTGTGCAGCAACAAAGACACAATGCAGCCAAAAATAAATAAATAAATTTACTTAAAAAAAAAAAAAAGACAACTCTGGCTGACAAAATCACAAGAGATTTCATGGCTATGATAGTTCCCACAACAATGTGAGAGCAAATGCAGGCAGGATTCAGGTTTATCTTTTAATAAAGATCCCGAGCAAAGCTATAACAAGGAAAGGAAATGCCCTTTCCGTTCCTCTGAAGCATTTCACATTCCTTCCCAATTTCATCATTTTCTGAAAATAAGAAAAACTTTTGTATTCTGCTTGACAATGGGAGGAAGGAACTTCAACTGAAAGTTGATGGAACCCAACTTTTCACTGTGGCCTTTCCTCTCAGAGTTATTTATCCAGAGGGATTTCCTGCTCCTTATCTTCCAAGTATAACATCTGTTCCACCAAATACTCTAAATTAATCTTACATCTATATTGGGCAAGAGAAACATAATTCCACACAATGGAAACATTATCACTGGATAAGAAATGTAAAGTGGAACATTGTTACACTACTAAGTCCTGGAGATTTTTGACTGATACTTGAATATTGAATTCAGAAAATCCTCAGGAAACATGCAAGAAGTCATAAGAGGCTCATCTTGAAAAAAGTTTCATATGTATTAAGCATCTCCTATCTTAACCTGTTAGCAGCTGATATGTAATAGAACCTTGGGAAAAGATACATAACATGAAAAACATAGTTCACCTCTTTTCACATTATGATGTAAATGACCAATAATTTTTTATTTATTTTTAATTTAAAAAAAATCTTATGTTTATTTTTAAAAAATTGTTTATTTTATTTATTTATTTTTGGCTGCATTGGGTCTTTGTTGCTGTGCGCAGGCTTTCTCTAGTTGTGGCAAGTGGGGGCTACTCTTCATTGCAGTGCTCGGGCTTCTCATTGCGGTGGCTTCCCTTGTTGTGAAGCACGGGCTCTAGGCGCATGGGTTCTAGGCCCACGGGCTTCAGTAGTTGCGGCACGTGGGCTCAAAAGTTGTGGCGCACGGGCTTAGTTGCGCCGCGGCATGTGGGATCTTCCCGGACCAGGGCTCGAACCCATGTCCCCTGCATTGGCAGGTGGATTCTTAACCACTGCGCCACCAGGGAAGTCCCCTGATAATTTTTTAAAGACTGTAACATTTAATATCATGGGCTCAAGTTCTAATAATGGCTCCCTCAAAGGAGGAAGCATTAGTTTACTGGGATCTTGTTTCAAAAAAAATCACATGTAGTCTTTTTTGTAAAAGACAGTTTTGCCCCAAGTCTACTTAGTGACGAAGGGAAAAAATAGAAGCTACTCATCTTAAACTGTAGTTTTCCTTCCCCACCTACCTCTTCAAAATGAAAACCCAATCTTTTTTTTTTCCAACTTTTTAGCTGACAGAACAGAGACCCAAGAAATGGCATGGCAAGTTTGGGTAGCTTTCTGATTCACAGGCAGATGAGCAGAGCAGCTGGAACACTTACCTGTGAGGATACTGAGGAGGAAGTGGTCCATGAAGCTCATGTCTGGAGTGACTTACTGAGAATGTTATCCCCTCAAGTGGGTGACTGTGACCTATGGTTCTTACCAAAGAGAGGGCTGTCAGCACCAGCTCTTGACCTGTCCCTCCCCTCACATTTTTTTTCTGCTCTCTGGATCCTCATATTCAAGGGTTTTTACTTAATCTTACAGATAACTTTCTCTCGGGGTACTCTCTCTTCAGTGCCCTGGTTATGATTAAAATGTTTACTCTGTTCAAATAGTAATTTTTCTATCATCATTTTATGCAGTTTATAGAGGCTGACTTCTGTTTTATATAGTATAAATGTTATATATTTGCTATCAGCCCAACAAATTACATTCTAATTAAAAAAATTTATACACAGCAATGCAGAATAATAAACAATTTCCTGCCTCTAAACAGGAAGTAGAGTCATTATAAAAACTCATCTAGGGCTCCCCTGGTGGCGCAGTGGTTGAGAGTCCGCCTGCCAATGCAGGGGACACAGGTTCGTGCCCCGGTCCGGGAAGATCCCACATGCCGCAGAGCAGCTAGGCCCGTGAGCCATGGCCACTGAGCCTGCGCGTCCGGAGCCTGTGCTCCGCAACGGGAGAGGCCACAACAGTGAGAGGCCCGCGTACCGAAAAAAACAAAACAAAACAAACAAAAAAACTCATCTAAAAAAGAGGAGAGGTTTCTAGAATGTCAAAGATTTTCTTTAAGTATCTTCCTTCAAATAAGTGGTGGTAGTACATGCCATGTACAAGAATATGCAGTTTGCTTTTGGGACTCCATTTAGGTTATTTTTCTCCAAATGACTTTTTCATGCCCTTTTTATCATAAGGAAGTGCCTTTTCAGAAATGGCTCTTCGGGCTTCCCTGGTGGTGCAGTGGTTGAGAATCTGCCTGCCAATGCAGGGGATGGGAGTTTGATCCCTGGTCCGGGAAGATCCCACATGCCACGGGGCAACCGGGCCCGTGAGCCACAACTACTGAGCCTGCGCGTCTGGAGCCTGTGCTCCACAACAAGAGAGGCTGCGACAGTGAGAGGCCCATGCACCGCGATGAAGAGTGGCCCCCTCTCGCTGCAACTAGAGAAAGCCCTCGCACAGAAACGAAGACCCAACACAGCCAAAACTAAAATAAATAAATTAATTAATTAAAAGAAAAAAGAAAGAAATGGCTCTTTGTCGAAGGAGGAGCACTTCCCTTCCCATCTCTGTTAATGGAAGATCTTGCTATCAGCTTGGAAACCACCAAGCATGTGGTGATTTGTGGAGGGCAAGGTAAATGCTCCTCATTTACATCCCTTTCCCACCTGTGAGTGGGGCTAGTGAAAGGACCTGCCACTGTTTTCATCATTTGCAAGGTTCTCTTTATTGGAAAATAGAGAGCTGGTAGGATTTGTGTTGGAGGTGATTCTTCTTTCTTGAGAGGATGATAGCATGCCTAAAATTATGGAAGCATAAAAGCTGCAGGTTTTCTATAATGGGCACTGCTCAGTATTATTAATAACTGTGCACAAGGCACTTTTATGTTGGCAAGTGGCTTCAATCATTTTTATCATGTAATAGCTGCAGAGGTTCAGCGAGCTTTCCAATGTCTTCACAAGATTGGGTTCCAGTAATATGTAGTGTTTTAAGGCTAGGTGGAAATTCCGTAGGCTCACTGAAGGAATATTTTTGAATTATTAATTCAAGAAATATTTTATATACACACATACACACACATCAGTGTTTATCAGGAGGGACATGCCAGTGAAATAAATGAAGTCCCTGCATTATCTCATTTAATCCTTACAATAACCCTTGGAGGAAAATACTATTATTGTGCCCTTTTCACAGATGAGGAAAATGAGGTTTAAAGAAGTAAAGGAATTTTTCACAAAGATAATAAGTAGAAGAGTCTGGACTCAAATCTAGGTCTCTGACTTCAAACCACGCATTCTTATGCTAGAACCGTCTAATGAGAGACCACATATGACAGACAAGAGGATGCTCTGTGCCTCTGCCACACAACCACTCCCCCACATGATGCTTGAGCCAGAGGCCCAGAGTCTACACTAGGGTTGGAAACAGAGCCAGCCTCATATCAACATTAGCTGCTGCTGATGACCCATGTCTCCTCTCCAGGCCCCAACACCCTCCCTACCACTGTGCATCCTCAGCCAGGCAGAGACCATGCATTCCAGAAAATAAAAATCAAAAGGAGAGAAAGAAATCAATAAAGATAGAAATCAATAAATTAGAAAGCCAAAAGAAGAAAAACCAAGTGTTTAATTCAAGAGCTGGTCTTGGGAAACACTGATAAACAGACAAATTTCTGACAATGTTGAAGAAGAAAAAATTATTAGGAGAGAGAAACGGGATATAGCCTGAATTGAGAGGGAATGAAGCAGCTAATTACATATTTAAAAACCTATGTAGGAGACTTTCAAGATGGCAGAGCAGTAAGATGTGGAGATCACCTTCCTCCCCACAAATACATCTACATGTGGAACAACTCTTACAGAATACCTATTGAACACTGGCAGAAGACCTCAGACTTCCCAAAAGGCAAGAAACTCCCCATGTACCTGGCCATGTGGTTGACAGGGTCTTGGTACTCTGGCTGGGTGTCAGGCTTGTGCCTCTGAGGTGGGAGAGCCGAGTACAGGACATTGGTCCACCAGTGACCTCCCAGCTCCATGCAGTATCAAATGGTGAAAGCTCTCGCAGAGGTCTCCATCTCAACATTAAGACCCAGCTCCACTCAACGACCAGCAACATAGAGTGCTGGACACCCTATGTCAAACAACTAGCAAGACAGGAACACAACCTCACCCATTAGCAGAGAGGCTGCCTGAAATCATAATAAGGTCATGTTCACCCCAAAACCCACCGCCAGACGCGGTCCTGCCCACCAGAAAGACAAGATCCAGCCTCATCCACCAGAACACAGGCACTAGTCCCTCCACTAGGAAGCCTACACAACCCACTGAACCAACCTTAGCAACTGGGGGCAAACACCAAAAACAACGGGAACTACGAACCTGCAGCCTGCAAAAAGGAGATCCCAAACAGAGAAAGTTAAGCAAAATGAAAAGACAGAGAAACACACAGCAGAGGGAGTAGCAAGGTAAAACCCACCAGACCAAACAAATTAAGAAGAAATAGGCAGTCTACCTGAAAAGGAATTCAGAGAAATAATAGTAAAGATGATACAAAATCTTGGAAATAGAATGGAGAAAATACAAGAAACAATTAACAAGTATCTAGAAGAACTAAAGAGCAAACAAACAATGGTGAACAACACAATAAATGAAATTAAAAATTCTCTAGAAGGAATCAATAGCAGAATAACGGAGGCAGAAGAATGGATAAGTGACCTGGAAGATAAAATAGTGGAAATAACTACTGCAGAGCAGAATAAAGAAAAGAGAATGAAAAGAATTGAGGACAGTCTTAGAGACCTCTGGGACAACATTAAACACACCAATAGTTGAATTACAGGGGTCCCAGAAGAAGAAGAGAAAAAGAAAGGGACTGAGAAAGTGTTTGAAGAGATTATAGTTGAAAACCTCACTAATAGGGGAAAGGAAATAGTCAATCAAGTCCAGGAAGCACAGAGAGTCCCATACAGGATAAATCCAAGCAGAAACACCCCAAGACACATATTAATCAAACTATCAAAACTTAAATACAAAGAAAAAATATTAAAAACAGTGAGGGAAAAACAACAAATAACATACAAGGGAATCCCCATAAGGTTAACAGCTGATCTTTCAGCAGAAACTCTGCAAGCCAGAAGAGAGTGGCAGGACTTATTTAAACTAATGAAAGGGGAAAACCTACAACCAATATTACTCCACCGAGCAAGGATCTCATTCAGATTTGATGGAGAAATTAAAACCTTTACAGACAAGCAAAACCTAAGAGAAATCAGCACCACCAAATCAGCTTTACAATAAATGCTAAAGGAACTTCTCTAGGCAGGAAACACAAGAGAAGGAAAAGACCTACAATAACGAACCCAAAACAATTAAGAAAATGGCAATACGAACATACATACTGATAACTACCTTAAATGTAAATGCATTAAATGCTCCAAGCAAAAGACATAGACTGGCTGAATGGATACAAAAACAAGACCCGTATATATGCTGTCTACAAGACACCCCCTTCAGACCTAGGGACACATACAGACTGAAAGTGAGGGGATGGAAAAAGATACTCCATGCAAATGGAAATCAAAAGAAAGCTGGAGTAGCAATTCTCATATGAGATAAAATAGACTTTAAAATAAAGAAGGACACTACATAATGATAAAGGGAGCAATCCAAGAAGAAGATATAACAATTGTAAATATTTATGCACCCAATGTAGAAGCACCTCAATATATAACACAAATACTAACAGCCATAAAAGGGGAAATCGACAGTAACAATCATAGTAGGGGACTTTGAACACCCCACTTTCACCAATGGACAGATCATCCAAAATGAAAATAAATAAGGAAACACAAGCTTTAAATAGTACATTAAACAGGATAGACTTAATTGATATTTATAGAACATTCCATCCAAAACCAACAAAATACACTTTCTTCTCAAGTGCTCATGGAACATTCTCCAGGATAAATCATATCTTGGGTCACAAATCAAGCCTTGGAATTTACGAAAATTGAAATCATATCAAGTATCTTTTCTGACCACAACTCGATGAGACTAGACATCAACTTCAGGAAAAAGTCTGTAAAAATTACAAACACATGGAGGCTAAGCAATACACTACTAAATAACCAAGAGATCACTGAAGAAATCAAAGAGGAAATCAAAAAATGCCTAGAGATGGGCTTCCCTGGTGGCGCAGTGGTTGAGAATCCGCCTGCCGATGCAGGGGACACAGGTTCGTGCCCTGGTCCGGGAAGATCGCACATGCCGCGGAGCGGCTGGGCCCGTGAGCCATGGCTGCTGAGCCTGCACGTCCGGAGCCTGTGCTGCACAACGGGAGAGGTCACAACAGTGAGAGGCCCGCGTACCGCAAAAAGAAAAAAAAATACCTAGAGACAAATGACAATGAAAACATGATGACCCAAAACGTATGGGATGCAGCAAAAGCAGATCTAAGAGGGAAGTTTATAGCAATACAATCCTACCTCAAGAAGAAGAAACAACTCAAATAAACAACCTAACCATACACCTAAAGCAAATAGAGAAAAAAGAACAAAAAACCCCCAAAGTTAGCAGAAGGAAAGAAATCATAAAGATCAGGTCAGAAATAAATGAAAAAAAATGAAGGAAACAATAGCAAAGATCAATAAAACTAAAATCTGGTCCTTTGAGAAGATAAACAAAATTGACAAACCATTAGCCAGACTCATCCAGAAAAAAACAGCGAGAAGACTCAAATCAATAGAATTAGAAACGAAAAAGGAAAAGTAAAAACTGTCACTGCAGAAGTACAAATGATAATGAGGGAATACTATAAACAACTATATGCCAATAAAATGGACACTGGAAGAAATGTACAAATTCTTAGAAAAGCACAACCTTCCGAGAGTGAACCAGGAAGAAATAGAAAATATAAACAGACAAATTCCAAGCACTGAAATTGAGACTGTGATTAAAAATCTTCCAACAAACAAAAGTCCGGGACCAGATGGCTTCACAGGTGAATTCAATCAAACATTTAGAGAAGAGCTAACACCTATCCTTCTCAGACTCTTCCAAAATATAGCAGAGGGAGGAACACTCCCAAACTCATTCTACGAGGTCACCATCACCCTGATACCAAAACCAGACAAAGATGTCAAACTACAACAGGACAATATTACTGATGAACATAGACTCAAAAATCCTCAACAAAATACTAGCAAACAGAATCCAACAGCACATTAAAAGGATCATACACCATGATTAAGTAGGGTTTATCCCAGGAATGCAAGGATTCTTCAGTATATGCAAATCAATCAATGTGATATACGATATTAACAAATTGAAGGAGAAAAACCATATCATCATCTCAATAGATGCAGAAAAAGCTTTCAACAAAATTCAACACCCATTTATGATAAAAACCCTCCAGAGAGTAGGCATAGAGGGAAATTACCTCAACATAATAAAGGGCATATATGAAAACCACACAGCTAACATCGTCCTCAATGGTGAAAAACTGAAAGCATTTCCTCTAAGGTCAGGAACAAGACAAGGTTGTCAACTCTCACCAGAATTATTCAACATAGTTTTGGAAGTTTTAGCCATGGCAATCAGTGATGAAAAAAGAGATAAAGGGAATCCAAATCGGAAAAGAAGTAAAGCTGTCACTCTTTGCAGATGACATGATACTACACACAAAGAATCCTAAAGATACTACCAGAAAACTACTAGAGCTAATCAATGAATTTGGTAAAGTTGCAGGATACAAAATTAATGCACAGAAATCTCTTGCATTCCTATGCACTAATGATGAAAAAATCTGAAAGAGAATTTAAGCAAACTCTCCCATTTACCACTGCAACAAAAAGAATAAAATACCTAGGAATAAGCCTACCTAAGGAGACAAAAGACCTGTATGCAGAAAACTATAAGAAACTGATGAAAGAAATTAAAGATGATACAAACAGATGCAGAGATATACTATGTTCTTGGATTGGAAGAATCAACATTGTGAAAATGACTCTACTACCCAAAGCAATCTACAGATTCAATGCAATCCCTATCAAACTACCAATGGCATTTTTCACAAGACTAGAACAAAAAATTTCACAATTTGTATGGAAACAAAAAAGACCCTGAATAGACAAAGCACTCTTGAGAAAGAAAAATGGAGCTGGTGGAATCAGGCTCCCTGACTTCAGACTCTACTACAAAGCTACAGTAATCAAGACTTTATGGTACTGGCACAAAAACAGAAATACAGATCTATGGAACAGGATAGAAATTCCAGAGATAAACTCATGCACATATGGTCACCTTATCTTTGATAAAGGAGGCAAGAATATACAATGGAGAAAAGACAGTGTCTTCAATAAGTGGTGCTGGGAAAACAGGACAGCTACCTGTAAAAGAATGAAATTAGAACACTCCCTAACACCGTACACAAAAATAAACTCAAAATGGGTTAAAGACCTAAATGTAAGGCCAGACACTATAAAACCCTTAGAGGAAAACAGAGTCAGAACACTCTATGACATAAATCACAGCAAGATCCTTTTTGACCCACCTCCTAGAGAAATAGAAATAAAAACAGAAATAAACAAATGAGACCTAATGAAACTTAAAAGCTTTTGCACAGCAAAGGAAACCATAAACAAGACGAAAGACAACCCTTAGAATGGGAGAAAATATTTGCAAATGAAGCAACTGACAAAGGATTAAACTCCAAAATATACAAGCAGCTCAATATCAAAAAAAAAAAACAAACAACCCAATCCAACACTGGGCGGAATACCTAAATAGACATTTCTCCAAAGAAGATATACAGATTGCCAACAAACACATGAAAGGATGCTCAACATCACTAATCATTAGAGAAATGCAAATCAAAACCACAATGACGTATCACCTCACACTGATCAGAAGGGCTGTCATCAAAAAATCTAGAAACAATAAATGCTGGAGAGGGTGTGGAGAGATGGGAACACTCTTGCACTGTTGGTGGGAATGTAAATTGATACAGCCACTATGGAGAACAGTAAGGAGGTTCCTTTAAAAACTAAGAATAGAACTACCATACGACCCAGCAATCCCACTAATGGGCATATATCCTGAGAAAACCATAATTCAAAAAGAGTCATGTAGCACAATGTTCATTGCAGCTCTATTTACAATAGCCAGGACATGGAAGCAACCTAAGTGTCCATCAACAGATGAATGGATAAAGCAGATGTTGCACATATATACAATGGAATATTACTCAGCCATAAAAGGAAATGAAATTGAGTTATTTGTAGTGAGGTGGATGGACCTATAGTTTGTCATACAGAGTGAAGTAAGTCAGAAAGAGAAAAACGAATACCATATGCTAACACATATATACAGAATCTAAAAAAAAAAGTCCTGAAAAACTTAGGGCAGGACAGGAATAAAGATACAGACGTAGAGAATGGAGTTGAGGCCACGGGGAGGGGAAAGGGTAAGCTGGGACGAAGTGAGAGAGTGGCATGGACATATACACACTACCAAATGTAAAATAGCTAGAGGGAAGCAGCCACAGAGCACAGGGAGATCAGCTCGGTGCTTTGTGACCACCTAGAGGGGTGGGATAGGGAGGGTGGGATGGAGACGCAAGAGGGAGGAGATATGGGGATATATGTATATATATAGCTGATTCACTTTATTATACAGCAGAAACTAACACACCATTGTAATGCAATTATACTCCAATAAAGATGTAAAGAAAAAAAAACTATGTATAACTCACCAATACGTTTTCAGAATCTCACTGAAATAGTTGCTATCTGGGCTAATACAAATTAAATGTAAAAAAGACAAAAGAGGCAGAGAGCCTTGAAAAGGAAACACATAGGAGAAAAGAGGGGAGAGGTTTCAAAGAATTAAGCGTCCAAGAGGCATTAGGTTGTCACTAATTTACTGGCAAATTTTATGAAGCTTTTAAAATATAATACATTCTCAAGTTTTATGTTTCTTTGAGTGTGCCTATGTGTATGTGTTTGTATAGCTATTGAGTACTTATTACTTGCCACAAATCCTGGTAAGTACTTGGTGTGAACTATCATTTAATATTCACAATCTTATGAGGTAGATACAATTGTTACCTCTTTTCTTACAAATGGGGAACACCAGCAAGTAATGAAACTGGATTTCTAACCCCAATAGCTCACAACTGAGAGCTTAGATTCTTTTTTTAAATTTTATTGAGATATACCTGGCATATAACATTGTATTATATGATCTGATATATGTGTATATTGCAAAACAATTATCAAAACAAGTTTAGTTAAGATCCATCACCACACATAGTTACAATTTTTTTTCTTCTAATGAGAATTTTTTACGATCTATTCTCTCAGCAACTTTCAAATATACAATACAGTATTGTTAATTATAGTCACCATGCTGTATGTTACATCCTGAGGACTTGTTTATCAAATAACTGGATGTTTATACCTTTTGACCATCTTTACCCATTTTGCCCACCCCCTACTCCCCACATCTGGCAACTACCAATCTCTTCTCTGAATCTATCAGTTCGAGTGTGTTTTAGATTCCACATATAAGTGAGATCGTACAGTATTTTTCTTTGTCTGTCTGAGTTATTTCACTTAGAATAATGCCTTCAAAGTCCATCCATGCTGTTGCAAATGGCAGGACTTTTTTTTTTCTTTTTATGGCTGAATAATATTCCATGCTTTCTTTATCCATTCATTCATCATGTACACTTAAGTTGTATCCATGTCCTGGCTATTTTAAACAATGCTGTAATAAACATAGGGGCACAGATGTCCTTTCAAGATAGTGATTTCTTTTCCTTCAGATAAATACCAGAGTGGGATTGCCAGATTGCTATTTTCAGTTTTGGGGGGAAGCTTCAAACTGCTTTCCATTGTGGTGGCACCAATTTATGTTCCCACCAACAGTGCACAAGGGTTCCCCTTCCCCCACATCCTCGTCAACACTTGCTATTTCTTATCTTTCCAATAATAACCATTCTAACAGGTGTGAAGTGGTATCTCATTGTGGTTTTGATTAGTATTTCCCTGATGATTAGTTATGCTGAGCGCCTTTTCATGTACCTGTTGGCCATCTTGTCTTTCTTCTTTGGAAAAATGTCTGTTCAGCTCCTCTGCCCACTTTTTTTTTTTTTTGCGGTACACGGGCCTCTCACCATCGTGGCCTCTTCCATTGCAGAGCACAGGCTCTGGACGTGCAGGCCCAGCAGCCACGGCTCACGGGCCCAGCCACTCTGCGGCACGTGGCATCCTCCCAGACCGGGGCATGAACCCGCGTCCCCTGTATCGGCAGGCGGACTCTCAACCACTGCGCCACCAGGGAAGCCCCCTCTGCCCATTTTTATATTGGATTGTTTGGGGGTTTTGTTTTTGTTTTGCTATTGAGTTGTTAAGCTCTTTATATATGTTGGGTATTAACCCTTTATCAGATATGACTTGCAAGTATTTTCTTCCACCCTATAGGTTGCCATTTCATTTTGTTGATGGTTTCCCTTGCTGTACAGAAGTTTTTTAGTCTGATGTAATCTTATTTGTTTATTTTTGCTTTTGTTGCCTTTGCTATTGGCGTCAAATCCAAAAAATCATTGCCATGACTGATATCAAGTAACTTACCCCTATGCTTTCTTCTAGGATTCTGATGATTTCAGATCTTACATTCAAGACTTTAATCCATTTTGAGTTGATTTTTCTGTATGGTGTAAGATAGTGGTCCAGTTTCACTTTTTTTGTATGTGGCGCTCTAGTTTCCCAACATTTATTGAAGAAACTATTCTTCCCCCATTGTATATTCTGGGCTCCTTTGTCCTAAATTAATTGATTGCATAAGTGTGGGTTTATTTCTGGGCTCTCTATTCTGTTCTACTGATCTATGTGTCTGTTTATGCCAGTACCATACTGTTTTGATTTGTGGGAGCCTAGATTCTTAACCACTACCTTAAAGTTGCTCCCAGAACATAAATTGCAACAAAGTACAGAATTTTATTAAACAAGCATAGTGTTGACACAATAATCTTACCAATAGTTATACATAAGAAAAAAATTTTTGGGCAATTCTCATTTTTCAAACATTGAAACAAAAATCTTAAAATAAAATATTGGTATATTAATCATTGGCGCATGAATAATACAACATAATCAAGTATGTTTATTTCATCAATATTGGGAAATATATTACATAATAATTCAAAGGTGAAAAAATCATATGAATCATATCAATTCATGTCAGGAAAATTATTTATAAAATCTAAATTGTATTTTGATTAAAAAAAAACCTTATTGTAATCTCTGGCTCTCAATGGTAAAATATTAAAATAATTTCATTCAAGGTAAGAACAGAAAAATGATGTACACTCCCTCCTTCATTATTTTTATTTTTAAAGAACTTCTAGTCAACGCAATAAGAAAAAAATATTTAGATATTTGGAAGTTGCAATGGAATTTGTTATAATTACCAGCAGATTCTCCATGTGAAAATCTGAGAGGGTCAAGGTAGCAATGATGAGAAATTTAGAGGACAATTCAGCAAGTAAGCTAAATATAAAGGACTATTGAAACAATCAATATGTGCTTGGGCTTATTACCCAAATTTATTTTGAGGTCATTTTTCTTATTGATTTACTAGCACTTTGAATATTATTTTTAATTTCACAAGCCTTTTTAATACTGGATAGTGTTTTTTGCCATTCTTTAAAATCTTGTTTTAAATCCCCTGTTTCGTGTTTTGATTAAATTCTCTCATATTAGAAACACCACTCAAGGCTCTGGCTATACTAAATGAGCTTGGGCAGAAATAACCATGTGTCCAAATGCCATTTCCTCCTTCTGAACATGTGACAGATGCCGTTAATCATTTCTTCCCCAGCCCAAATGTGGTCTCCAAATCTTTCTCCATACAGCTACTACCAACTGATTGGCACTGGTTTATGCAATATAAGTGACTTTTCCTCCCCAGTCTAATAAATTTGTATCAGTCCATCCAGTGAATTTCCAACTGGGAAAGGACAGTCTTCTAGTATTCTATACAACCTCTAACTTGCTACAAATTCAACTTTATTCAGTCTTCTCAGAAAGGTCAAGGGCTATAGTATGTAATCCGTTAGAAAGTAAACCCTTTTGGAAATGGGATTAGCAGAGGATGTGACAAATTGATTCAAAGGGAACACCAAACTTTATTTCTCAATTTTCTGTAACCTGTAGCCTTAGAGTGAAAATCTTGACAGTTCTTTTACACTTAGACTGTCAAAGCTATCATTGCACCCAACATTCGTAGTTCATGGTCATTTCTAGCTAGCAACAATATCATGAGCTCAAGTCAGCTATTTGGGAAGGTTCAAACTTGATTAAAAATGATTAAAGAAATATCACCTGGGGGGAAAAATGGTGCAGAATTTCACACATATTCTCCAGTGAGAGTTGGTGTAAGTCATTTTGAGTGGCCTCAGCCTGCAGAGGCTTGAAGCAGGATTTTGGTTCCCCAGCCAGAGACTGAAGTCAGGCTGTGGCAGTGAGAACGCTGAATCCTGACCACTAGACCAGTGGCCAGTGACAAGGCCCTGGCCCATCGGCTTTGTAGAACTGAATTCCCTCAAAAGGACAGAAAGTAGTGAAACAAGTAAAGTGTTTACTAGGAGGAAAAAAGACATGTGTGAATAGACTCACACATGCAGGCTCAGAGAGTCACGCCCTCATAGTAGTTTGAATCACTTATATGGGGCATTTGTTCCAGGTTTCCTCTGGCCAATCATCTTGCTTTGCCTGGTTCTAAGTCCGTATTTGGTTTATCTCAGGGTCCTCCCATGTGTGCATGCGCATCTCTTAGCCAAGATGGATTCTAGTGAAGAGGCCTATGGGTAGGTTGACATCACCTACTATGGGGTGGTGCCCCCCGCCCTTTGACCTCCAAGGAGGCTTTCTGCACATGTGTAGTAGGGAAGGTCTCCTTGACTTTGAGAATGAGGAATATGTGGTCTCTTTATCTCTTATCTGGGCAGGGCCCAGCCTTTTCCTTGCTCCTGCTATCATCTTCATCTTGGAGTATCTGTCCACAGGGGACAGACTCCAGCTGCTCAGCCTGGGGCCCATCTATCTCCTGTCTCATAAGGATATAAGAAAATAGCCATAATGACAATGCCTATATGAAGATAGAAACGCTAACTCATTTTATCTCAGGAAATAAGCATTAAACAACCGATATCCTCAAATAATTATTTAGGCACTGTAGAGTTAAAGACATATTAAAGATAAAAGGTATGCATTGATGTATCAACCCACAGTGTTTCCCTTCTAGAAGAATAAATAAACATCTGAAATTGGATTACAGCAATCACTGGTTAAATCTTGGAAGAGACTTCCCTTTGCACTTAAAGTAGATGTGAACTCTTTAGCAGACTGTTGAATGATGTGGTCCTGCCTTCCTTTCCACAGGGATGCAGTTCTACTTTTCCAGTCCATTGGTTCACTCTCAAGGCATTTTGACCTCAGGGCACCACTGCAAAACCCTGTGGGGCTCCATTCACACAGACAATGGCACAGCTTTATACTGCATCCTTGAATGACCTTCTTTTAATTCTTGGAAAATAGTCTGTTTTTGCTTCAAAACATTTGCCTGTGATTTTCCTTCTGCTTAGAATGTTGTTCCTCTACATTCCCATTCTTCACTTGGCTAATTTCTTTTAATCTTGATGTCTTGGCTGACAGTTTATTTCCTCACCAAGGCCAACTCTGAATAATCTTCACCCCCTCCACCCCGCCCACATACACAATATGATCCTTCTTTATTTTCTCCTGTACTCCATGCTTTTGCTTCACAGAACTAGTTAAAATGTATAAGTATATATTTATTTTGAGTTTCCTTCACACAAGTAAATTGTATGTTTTTTGAGAGCAAGGATCATGTTTACTTTGTTTTATAGTCCAGATGCCTAGCAAAGTCCTTGCCATTTACTAGGCCCAGACTTAATAAAATATTAATTATAAAATACTGAATGGATAAAAAATTGAAAAAAGACATATTACCTGTAAGGCCAACTGGCCCGAGGCAGGGGAACATAATCAGATTCACAGGTTGCATCAGACCGAAATTCTCCGGACCACCCAGTTCCAGAAACTGCCCAGGAGACATTCCAGACCACCCACTTTCAGGAACTGACCTGGGGACTTTGAACCCGGCCCAGCCTTCCCGCCTTTCGAGGGGCGGGACTAACGGTTCCCCAGGATACCTGAAAAGACCACCAAATAAGGAATACCCTGTGCCCTCCCAGATTCACCACACCCCTTTCCCTTCTTCCCCTATAAAATCTTGCCCAACGCTCGCTGGGGTGCGACTTCTCTGGCCCCCTTTCTCTCGGACCAGTGAACCTCGCCCGGGAGCGCTCCCTAATAAAGCTCACTTGAAGCTTTCCTCTGTTTCGCCGTGCCGTTTGTTAAGATCCGACCTTACATTACCTAAATAAATGAAGAGGAAACATAATCAGTGATGAGCTAGAGATACAGAGTAAGATTTACAGGAACTTGGAAGAGTGAGAAATCACTTCTAACTGGAATGAGGGAAAGGACTTCATGAATTTGGTGATAACTGTGATTAAAAAACTAGTTGGGAATTCCCTGGCAGTCTGGTAGTTAGGAGTCGGCATTCTCACTGCCAGGGGCAGTGAGATCCCTGGTTGGGGAAATAAGGTCCTGTAAGATGCGTGGTGTGGCCCCCCCAAAAAAGAAAAATCAACCAAAAAACAAAACAAAAAACCAAAAACCAAGTAGTATTGGGATGATGGAATATACTGAAGTTTAACAAGAACTCTGGAGTCCAAGAGAGCTCTAAATTTAAGCAAGTTGTGTGAATTTGGACAAGTCACTGAAGTCATCACAGTTGTTTTGAATGTGAAATCGAGGCTGTGATGATTAAAGCACATGAGATAACATTTGGAAACACTCATTCAGTTCCAGGCATAAAGCAGATAGTTGATTCTTGACAACTATTATCTTGACAACTATTATCACTACGTAGACATCATGGGGCTTTCTAGATCAACTAGTCAACTAGACAGAGTGAATCAAGGAAGTAGGTGGAAAAGTGAAGGGTATGGGGAGCTGGGGACTTGGATTTAACTGGAACTGGAGTTGCCTGAAAGGAAGGAGAAAATATGATTTGAAAAAATTGTCTTCAGATATTCTTACTCTGAGGTTAGTGGGGAGTCATGAAAGGCTTCTGGTTGAGAGGGCGAAATGATCAGAATCAGGTTTCAGGAGTGTTGATTTGGTAGCTGGGTTGGGGAGAACTGAAAGAAGGGAGAAACCACTTTGAGTTGCTATAGCAATGGTGGAAGGAAGATTCTATGAGTGGCATTAATTTGAAGGAATTCAGAGTAGAGAGAGAGAAACATTTGGAAGCAGTTTGCTGGAATGCTATTTGTTGAATGAATTTTTAAGTATTAAATGACCTGAGAATTTGAGGACCTAGAGGCAGGTTGGAATTTCCTCCAGAGCTAGATCATACTGGAGCAATTTGATAATATCAATTAAAATATATTAAAAACTTAAGAATTTCTTTTGATGTCTCTGTTTTGGGAAATACGTGCAAAAATAATATTCAAATTAGATAACTGGCAGTGATATTCAGATATTTACATAT
This sequence comes from Delphinus delphis, assembly GCF_949987515.2. NCBI lineage: Eukaryota > Metazoa > Chordata > Mammalia > Artiodactyla > Delphinidae > Delphinus > Delphinus delphis. The sequence goes on along the minus strand of NC_082692.2, from coordinate 54,693,285 downwards.
ATTTTAGATAAATAGGTTACTACTAAAGCGGAATTGGGATGAAAAGAGAAGAATGAGAGATGTTCACACATTCATCATAATGCTACCTCCCTCTCCAAGACAAATTCACATCTACATGTCCATATACAGTATCTGTATGTCTGCATCTATAACTGTATCTGTGTCTATATTTTTAATATATTTCTACAACTGCCATTGGAGTTTAATTACGATAATCTATAGCACTAATTTGGACCACGCTTTTAACGGAAAGCAATTTGTCTCTATACATCCATAGTCTTAAAAATCTGATAGCATGTCCTTTAAGACAGGATCCATGGCTGAATCCCATTAGCTCCATACACTAGCACCACACCTAGCACTGATACCCAGATAAAAGTGAGTATCTGTTGAATAAATAAGTGAATTAGGACTTCCCTGGTGGCATAATGGTTAAGAATCTGCCTGCCACTGCAGGGGACACAGGTTTGCTCCCTGCCGGGGGAAGACCCCACATGCCGCAGAGCAACTAAGTCCGTGTGCCACAACTACTGAGCCTGTGCTCTAGAGCCCACAAGCCACAACTACTGAAGCCCGTGTGTCTAGAGCCTGTGCTCTGCAACAAGAGAAGCCACGGCAATGAGAAGCGTGCGCACCACAAAGAAGAGTAGCCCCCGCTCGCTGCAACTAGAGAAAGCCTGCATGCAGCAACGAAGACCCAACGCAGCCAAAAATAAATAAATAAAATAAAAAAATTTATTTTAAAAAGTGAATTAGTAAATACAACTCTGATACTTTAACCCCAGTTCTCAGATTTCACTGTGAATAAGTAGTTCAAAATATGGGGAAGAGAAATTTAGAATTTAAAAATTTTAGAATTTTTGGAGAGTTTAACACTAGTTTGTAAGAATGACAACTTGGTAAAAGCATAAATACATTATCATCAATTAATGGTTAGGTAACTTATGCCATGGCAACTCATTTGAAAACAATAGAATATTTTACCAACAAAATCTATGAAGTTTAGAACAACTTGTTAAAATGTTAAGTGGAAAAGCTACATACCAGGTTTTAGATGCAGAATGAGTCTAAGTAAGACATACGAATAAAAACCGAATAAATAAACGAAGAAAAAATAGGGAAAGTCACGCAACTCAGGTTAACAATGCTTTTTTCTTTCTTTCCTGCAGAGGGCGCCGCACTGGGACCAGCAGCCCTCACTCCGCCGGGTCAGCCCCCCGACCCAGCACAACTCCGCTCGCGCCCATGGCGGCCCCCGAAGGCCCGGCGACGGCCGCTGCTCCTGCTGCTGCTCGGTGAGTGGACTGGCCGGGGGCTGAAGTCTGGGGGGCTGGGGGATTGAGTGGCCGGGCCGGGCTTGGGTGAGGTGCTGCGCGGGTCCCAAGGGATGCGGGGCAGCTTGACCGGCCGGCGGGCGCCGCGCGCGGCCCGGGAGCTGCGGGCTGGAGTCTGGCCGGGCCCGGGGGCTCCCGGGGAAGGCGGCCCGCGGGTCGTCCTGCACCGGCCTAGTCGGTTGCCGGGGGTAGGTAGACGGTGGACGAGGGGGGGGCCTGGCGAGGCCCTCAGGTCCCGGCGAGGCCCTCAGGTCCCGGCACTCGTGTTCTGGGGTCAGTGGCAGTGATTTGGTGGTTTCTGAGCGGCGTGCTTCGCGCCTTGACCTTGGGGCCCCGGTAGCGGCGAAGGGCGGCGTGCGGCCGTGTAGCCACGGACATGGGAGCCGGTGGGGAGACCAGGGCGGCGCGGCCCTTCGTGCTTTAACCTTCGTCCCTTGCAGAATGGCATGGCGCTCGGATGCGTGTGTTTCTGTTGCTGTGAATTGTAATGAGATTATAATGACTTAAAGTTACCCTTAAGAGTTCTGGGCTGCCCACAGTGGACAAACGGAGAGGTGGGCTGGGCCTGGCCTCGCAGTGGCCCTGTTCATTTCTAGTGAGTCGTCGTAAGGAGCGTCGCCCCTGTTCTGTGGCTGCTGGGCCCCGGGAGTCTAAGGAGTGCTCCATCAGCCCACAGAACTCGGGAGCAGGCCGTGGGTGCAGGTGTTTCACCCATTGAGGAATTCTGCTCTCAGGTGTTTGTCCTAATGAGAAAGAAACACGTGCTGACCTAAGCGGGAATCACTGCATGGTTTGATCTTAGGGCTTTTTAGAGCTCTCCCTGGCACTCTTTCTCACCCGGTCCCCAGAGATACGGGAAGATTAAGTGCCAGGATCTGAAAAATCATACCGGAGAAAACTCGTAGGAGCTCACTCGAGTTCAGTAGACACAGAAACACGTGCCCACACGCGCCTGCCGCGAATTCTCTAAACATCTCTAAGTTTCATCCTGCTCTGAAGTTCTGTCATGGTGACAGAATGGATTTTGGTTTCAGGTTTTTGTTTTGCCTGTTGTGTAAAATGAGTTCTTGAGCTGCAAGAACAGCCACAAGGGGTGACCTTATTCTAGCGGCAACCTTGCTCTTCCTCAGCAGGTGTAATTAGTTAGGAGAGGAGCTGCTAGAACAAGTCTTGTTGCGTCAGAAGGACTCATTGTTCTTTTTTTTAATTAAAAAAATTTTTTTTAATTGAAGTATAGTTGATTTAGAATCTTGTGTTAATTACTGCTGTACAGCAAAGTGATTCAGTTATACATATACATACATTCTTTTTTTAATATATGCTTTTCCATTGTGGTTTATCACAGGATACTGAATACAGTTCCCTGTGCTATACAGTAGGACCTTGTCGTTTATCCATTCCATACATAAAAGCTTACATCTGCTAACCCCAACCTCCCTCTTCATCCCTCCCCCAACCCCCTTCCTCTTGGCAACCACCAGTCTGTCCTCTATGTCTTGGATTCTGATTCTGTTTCATAGATAGGTTCATTGTGTCATATTTTAGATTCCACATAGAAGTGATATCATATGGTATTTGTCTTTCTCTTTTTGGCTTACTTCACTTAGTATGATCATCTCTAGTTGTATCCATGTTGCTGCAAATGGCATTATTTTGTTTTTTTTTATGGCTGAGTAGTATTCCATTGTATATATATACCACATCTTCTTTATCCATTCATCTGTCGATGGACATTTAGGTTGTTTCCATGTCTTGGTAATTGTGAATAGTGCTGCTATGAACATAGGGGTGCATGTATCTTTTTGAATTATAGTTTTGTCCGGATATATGCCCAGGAGTGGGTTTGCTGGATCATATGGTAATTCTATTTTTAGTTTTCTGAGGAACTTCCATACTGTTTTCCACCCTGGCTGCACCAACTTACATTCCCACCAACAGTGTAGGAATCTTCCCTTTTCTCCACACCCTCTCCAGCATTTATTATTTGTAGGCTTTTTAATGATGGCCATTCTGACTGGTGTGAGGTGTTACCTCATTGTAGTTTTGATTTGCATTTCTCTAATAATTAGCTATGTTGAGCATCTTTTCATGTGCCTGTTGGCCGTCTGTATTTCTTCTTTGGAGAACTGTCTATTTAGGTCTTCAGCCCATTTTTTGATTGCGTTTTTTTTTTTTTTTTGCTGTTGATCATTGTTCTTTATTAGAAGAGCTCACATGCATTAGAACTTTCATATTTTGTTTCATGTTTTAAAAACTCAGCTGAATGAAGTGAAAAATCTGTAACTTCCCTACACTGATAGCTTGGAGTATTGTGCATGTAATAAGCTTTTAATGTACATTCCACCATATCTTTTAAGTTTTATATTCAGTTAAAAATCCAACTTAAAAAAAAACAACAATGCTTTTTCTGGGAGGGTGGGAGATGAGCCTAAGTGGAATTAATCATTATATTTTATATTTTTAATTTTCCAAAACTTCAGTAATAACTGTGCATTCCTTTATTATAAAAAAAAATACCTTACTTTAAAAGCCAACATCATCAGCAAAACCAACACATTTCTCAAATATAAATCCCACCAAGGAACGGCTTGATATTGGGGTACTTATCACTATTCTGATTTCTGTAGGATGTTCACGTCAAAGTTTTAGGGTGTTGTGTGAGAGGACCTGTCCTTGGTAAACAACATTGAAAAATGCTGGGTTAATTAAAGCTTGGGAGCATTCTTCAGTGTAGCACTTTTCCGAGCATTCAGTATGCTTGTGTGTATTTTGCACTTATTTGATTATAATCACTCTGGAAAATGTTTCCAAATCTTTCTTACCCTAGCCAACTTTCTCATATGTAATAACTGTAATGCAATTAATAATGACAATTATTGAGTCCGTACTACCTTACTACATGTCAGGTAAAATGGTAACGATATTTACACATATAATGACACTTAATACTTGCAACAATTCTATTAGTCAGGCATCACTATCATACCCATTATATAGATGAGGAAACTGAGATTATGAATTTCCCAAAATCTACATAGCACGAAGCAAGAATCCTGCATCCATTTCCTGTGTTTTTGCACAGTACCAGATCTGCTTCCCATATTATACAAAAATGAGCTTGCTGTATTCAAGACACACGAATACAAGTATCCTAAAAAAAATATCAAGTACTCAAGATGAAGAGTCCAAAACTGATTTTTCTTTTTATGGACTCACACTGCTGCAATGCGCCAAAGAACAGAATGTGTCTGACTTTCACTAACAATAGAGTCAGGTCATATCTTTAATCTTCAAAACAAATGTTTAAGCCAAAGTGTATTTTTGACATTTTAATTTATTATCTGTGTTTCAAATGGAAAAGGGATTTGAGTGCTGTTAGAGATAACTTGATTTGTGCTTTGGATAGCAAATGCAGTATCAGTCATTTAAACATTTTCCTATAGCTCTTTCCTAAATATTTGCTGTCAGGATGAAATGAATAAACAAAAGTGCAATTTGAATATAATAACACTTATATCATGGTGAAAGACATATGGTCATACGTGAGAGAAAAAAGATGTAGTTTTACCTTTCCAAAGCAGCTGAGAAAAACCTGCTGGCTCTAAATGTTTGTCATTTCTGTGATATTTCACTTTGTGGGTGTGTATGTCCTTCATCGTAACCTGTTGGAGTTTAGCATAGTATCATGGCAAATTTTAAAAAAAATCTTCCATTTCAATGAAGCTTTATTTTAACTCCCATAAATAGTTTGTGTCCAATATATGCACAGCTACAGAGAAAAGGCACAGTTTAAGCCTTCAGACTCTTACTGAAAGGAATTTATTCTGAAACCAGAAGAAAGAAATGGTACAGTAGAATATGTTCTGTGGAAGACTGGCATCTTGCCACAGTTCAGATTGTGGGGAGCCCTGAGTAATAGCTAAGGTTTCCGTAAGTATTCTCTTCATGGAATATAAACTTGAGGTATGGAATCCAGTTCAATCAGAATTTATTTAGGGATGACCACATGGCCAGAGGCAGTGAGGGGATGAGGGAAACAGCTTTGCACAGGCTGGAGCCAGGTAGACCTGGGTCATCCCTATTCCATGGCCTTTAGTAGCCCTCAAAGCTTCTGTTTCTTCATCTGTCTGATGTAGAAGTTGTGTTATCTGTATCTAATGTCACAATGTGTCTGAGATGGATGGCACAGTGTTTGCTGTAGCGTAAATAATTTTGATGCCTCCTCCCAAATGCCTTGAACCCTCCACACTGTGGGATGGGTTTTGTGGGTGACATAGAGAAAACTGTCAGATGCAGTCACTGGGTTGTCAGTTCTTCCAGAGTAAGGCTCAGCATTGTATTTAATCTTGACAACTCTCAAGGCACAGCAAGACTTAAAAGCCCTTAATCAGACTTGATCAGAGACAGTGGATACCACTAGCAGGTTTCTAGATAGAGAAAAGGAAAGGAAGGGAAATAATGTGGTAATAACATACATATTTAAATTTTATTTAAATTCAAAATGTAAATAATGAATTGTTGATAATAAATGTAAATAACAGACTCTGAGGCAAGCAGTCTGAGTTCATACCCAGAGCCACCATATACATGCTGTGTGACCTTGGGCAACTCACTTGACCACCCTGTGCCTCACCTTTCCAGAGTTACATAGAATATAAATATAAGTTCAAAAACATTAAGGAATGATGTAAAATATTTCACATCAATACCCAAATAAGAGTTTGGGTATTTGTCTAAATAAATAAATGTGGGTATCAAATAGATTGAGGGTTTAGATTCTATTAGATGCAAATAAAGAATTTTATTTTAAAATGTCTATTTATGATATGCTAGAAATTACATATTTTACAACTAATTAGATTTATAATAAAAAGTTTTATATGTCAACTCTAAATATGTAAAGAGGTACATTACATAGTTTTTCAACATATTTTTAGGGGTAAAAAAAGCACAAATTTTAAAGATCATGGATGTAGATTTCTCAGTTCCTAAAATAGTTATAAAAATGAAAATTAGCTTTTGGTGTATAGCTATTGTGGTTATATAGAACATAAAAATATATTATCTTTATTAACAATTAAGATAAAGATTCTTAGAATCTGTAAGTAGAAATTTTCAATTAAGATTTGATACAAAATTTTATGAAATCCCAAATAAACTAGTGGCTGTTTTCCGTCACAGTACCTCTAGAGTAGTAAGCAACATCTGAAATGTAAAATTCAAAAACATCTCAAAAAAGTTTGACAAGAAATTGTATATTCAACAGATCTAAGGTATCATTTTGGCGTTATATTCCACCGAAAATAGCAGAGCAATCAAATTATGCAGCATTTTTAAGATCCACATTAGTGATTTGGTGCTATTTTCCTGTCAGTTTGATTCTCAAACTTTCATATTACTAACAGCCTAAAATTGATGAATCATGGATAATGGGATATTTTCACTGAAAAAAAAAAAACCTCTAACATTTCGAACACCAAGCTTTTGGGGGTGGGGGGATGTTAATGATTCAGTTTGTCATCACCTGAATCCAGAAGGTAATTTCTATTTCTTCATATCTAAAAGATCCACACACTCCAAGCAGAAAAAATGACAAAGAAGGTCACACAGAGGTCAAACCACAGCACCTTTCCACATCTGTCTCAAATGTAACAACAGCAGATTGAATGCATAAAGAAAGAAGAAAATATATTTTCAACTATTAAGAATGGTTTACATTGAGGGGGAAAAAACCTAAACAAGTTCATTAGAAAAAAAGGTTCTCATTTTTCTCCATATACTTGTGAATCTTTTACAATAAGTTATTCATGTATTGTGTGAATAAAATAATATGAAAAAATACCCTTAACTCAAAATAAGAGAGGGAACTTATCCAAATTTCCTTTATGGTGATTTTACTTCCTTCTTTTAAAATCAATCACAATATTACTTAATTTGCTGTGCTGTTTTATGGTTTAAAAAGGTTTTCACTTATGTTTTCTCAATTGATCTGTATAACACTCTTATAGGCAGGTGTTAATATCTCTACTTAACAGATGAGAAAACAGAGGATTAGAGAGGCAGATTGATTTTCCCGTGGATATATAGCTAGTAGTTATTAACCTAATCTATCACTACCAAATTCAGAACTTTTTTCTCTAACAGAATAGAGTATCCATCTTCAAAATGGAAGAAAGCCTAACTCATAAAACAGAGAGCGAAACAGGGGTTATCAGTGTCTGGGGGTGGGGGGATTTGGGGAGATGTGGTTTAAGGGTACAAACTCGCAACTAGTAGATAAATAAATTCTGGACATCTAATGCACAGAATAATGATTATAGTAAAAAAATGCTGTATTATAAACTTCAAAGTTGCTAAGAGACTAGATCTTAATTGGGCTCACCATAAAAAAGATATAATAATTATGTGAAAGGATAGTGGTGTTAGCTAATGCTACGGTGGTAATCATATTGCAATATATAAATGTATCAAACTAACATGTTGTACACTTTAAACTTACATAATGTTCTATGTCACTTATGTCTCAATAAAAACTTTTTTTTTTTTTTTTGGCGTATGCGGGCCCTCACTGTTGTGGCCTCTCCCGTTGCGGAGCACAGGCTCTGGACGCGCAGGCTCAGCGGCCGTGGCTCACGGGCCCAGCCGCTCCGCGGCATGTGGGATCTTCCTGGACCGGGGCACGAACCCGTGTCCCCTGCATCGGCAGGCGGACTCTCAACCACTGAGCCACCAGGGAAGCCCTAAAAACATTTTTTTAATGGAAAAATAAAAAAGGAAAAATAGAGCTATTGCCCACAATTCCAGTTTCTCCACAGGATTTTTCAAACTAATTTTCAGTCTCTCATAGTCTGGTTCAATATTCAAGTGTCAGTCATGTTAAGGCATCTGGATAAGAGTGTAAAAGGAAAGTAAGATCTCATCTGTACTTAGATTTTAAGAACTAGAGAAATATTATAAGAATGACTTCAGCATTTGTTCAATATTTCAGAAGGTACTTGGAATTTTGCTGTGAAGTCAATATGTTAAAATACAACAAGCAAAGTCTTTAGGAAATTAGCTTGACTGGTGTCATAGTTTAAAAAAAATAACAGTATTGAGCAATAGTTAGGATTTTGTTTTAAGCTCAGGGCCTTCAACTTTCCTGTTACTTTTAGTGACGTCAGTACCTGAAATATTCAATGAATTATTCATAGCTATAAGGAAATGGCTGTACCTTCTGGTTGGTGTTCTAAAATAATGACAGATTCTAGAATGTTTGCTACAGCTGAGAATGTCGGCTATGGATAGGGCAGCAGTAACACCACCAATTTCCAGCTCTTCTCTCAATAACTGGGAAGCAAGCATGTCATTTTGTCAGGGAGGCATTTCTAACCACCAACACAAGTGGCACTAAAAACACAAGGGAGGGACTTCCCTGGCAGTCCAGTGGTTAAGACTTAGCCTTCCAATGCAGGGGGTGTGGGTTCGATCCCTGGTCGGGGAGCTAAGATCCTGCATGCCTCAGGGCCAAAAAACCAAAACATAAAACATAAGCAATATTGTAACAAATTCAATGAAGACTTAAAAAATGGTTCATGTCAAAAAAAAAAAAAGAAGAAAACACAAGGGAGCTAATAGTTCAGAGGTGGGATAGTTATAATCATCATTTCAATTTTTGGGCTCCCTCTTTTAGCACTTATTTTTGGATCTGGTCATTTTAAGTCTCCTGATCTTGCAATTTTTAAATTTGAAAGATGAATATACCTGTCAGAGAGTGTTGCTGTGAGAAAGTGATCAGGATTGAAAGATGGTTCTCAAAATTATATGACCCCCATCTTGCTAATTACTAGCAAGCACCTGTAATTATGGTATTGAGAGTAACTCAACACCCCACCAATGTGGCTTCTGTTCCACGTATAGGCAGAGTCCTACACTCTAATGAGCTCTGTTATAAGACAAGAAAGTCAGAATAAAGGAGATAGAGTTGGGATACATTCCAATACATTATTAATATAGCCAAGGGATGACCAATATTCAAAAATTTGAAAATGCTTGGATATTATTCTGTATATGCCTGAGAATTTATGCAAAAATATTTGGGGAGAGTATCTTTTGTTACTACCCAATGTAGAGAATAGAATATAATTACATATATTATTAATTTTGGTAACCATTTATTTCTGTCCTACTTTTTAATAATTGGGAGCTCAGTGTCAACAAGAAGTAAGGTTAATTGAAACAGATATTTAACTTCTAGGGAGACTTATTAGTATAAGGAAGAGAGAAAATAACTATATGAGAAGAAGAATAGGTATTTTCAGATTATTTTAATAGTTTTTTAATATTCAGAAATATTTTCAAAAGACCCATTAATTCTAACACTTAACATTTCTTTTAGGGAACCCTGATTAAATCTAGACTTATTTGCCTTAGATGTTTGTAACAAAAGGATCGTTATGTTCTTTCCTTCTGTGTCACAATTTCTACATAATGGCTGTTTTATTTTGAATGAATTAATAAGGTGGCTTTCACAGGAATATCACTAATATACTTGAAAGCACTTTTCACAGCATCAGAACAATGCCTCCAATTCAGTTCGTAATTGTCGTCCCCACCCCTCTGCATCCCACCCGCTTCAACTTTCACTCTTACCATGCCTAATGGTAGTTTTCCTGAACACTGCCTGTGAACTTAAGTGAAAGAAAATTTATGTCAGGATGTTCTGCTGACATAATATATGCCCAGGAGAGATGCAATCTACCAGGTGGGAAAGGCGTGCAAGAAGTTAAGTGAAGAACAGGGCTGCTGACATTCTGAGTTTCATAAGCCAAGTTACAACTTCTTGAACTCACCTTAATAAGTTTACATGTCAATCTTCTTCCTTCTAGATTTTATACCAGTTCAGCCAGCTTCCAACACATACACTCAAGAAAGATTCCTGTATATTCCAGCCTACCCTGTGAACAATCTACAATCCAGGTTGTCATTAATGTGTGTGAATAAGATTTCAGAATTACAGGTGATGAAATGGTGGTCGCAGTAATAGATGCTTTGTAGAAGCTTGAAGGTAGGGAGGCTTCGATGGTGAGGGGGCAGGAGAAAGAATTACCATTGCACACTAATTTAGTGAAGCCGGAGTTATCTTTAATGTCCCCCTACCAAAATACAAACAACAAATGATCCTAGATATATACTTAAAATGTTTAAAACTTACATGAGAAAACCTTTAAAATAATTATTCATTATAAAAAATTGACCTCAACAGATAGAAAAGTAATATGTTCATGGTTAGAGAGTCCAAGGAATATTGGTGAGATGTCAGTTCTTGCTAAGTAAATTCATAAACTTGTGGCATTACAATAAAATACATACATTGTTTTTGTAACTAAACAATCTGAAAACAACACTGTTCTCTAAGACAAAATTAGTTAGAAAAATCCTTAAAGAGAAGAGCAATTTGGGGAACAGCCCTACCAAATTGTAATGCCTCTATAATTAAAACAGTATGGTATTGGCTATATGGGAATGTTCCTACAGACTAATTGGACAAAAGGTAAATCTCTGAAATATATACGGGGTATATGGAATCTTAACATATGACCAAGAAGTTATCTCAAGTTAGTGAGGAATGGATGGACTTTTTGATAAATGGTATTGGAAAATTGGATAGCCATTTGAAAAAAGATAAAAATTTGTACAACACTCCAAACACAAACACCAAATAGTTGACAGACCTAAATATTTTTTTAAAAGGTTATAAAGATACTAGAAAAGAATGGATGGATTTCATTCTAAAATGAAGGAGTGGAAAATTTCTCTATGATTCAAAATTTAAAAGCAATTAAAGAAAATATTGGTGATTTCATTTACATTACAAAGCATTTATAACTAAAAAAAGCTTTGACAACCCACATCCAAATGAAAATATTGGGAAAATCTACATGGAAATGTATAACAGAAAAATGTTTGAAAATCTCTAATATATAAAGAACTCCTAAAAATTAAGAAGTGGAAGACTAACAGCAAAATGGACAAAATACATGAGTAAACAATTTAGAGAAAAATAATTTAAGATGGCCCTTAACTGTATGAAAAGATATTTGCTCTTACTGATCAGAGAAGTACAAACTTCGATGTTCTTAATATATTTCAGAAAACATGATTTTCAATGAAAAAAAGTTAACAAATATGAAATCAAATTAGGTCAAAACTTGTTCATTTGAAATTTTAACTGAAAATATCATTGTAACTCCTGACTTTTTTCTTTTAAAAAAATACATATTTCTTCTATGCACTTATCCACATAACTTCAAAATATATGATACAAAAACAGATAGATCTTTAAGGAGAAATAGAAAAATCCGCAATTATAGTTGGAGATTTCAATACTTCTCTCTCAAGTATTGATAGAACAAATAAGCAGAAAAACACTAAGGTTATAGATGGCCAGAACTTGCAACCAGCTAGACCCAATTAAAATTTAAAGAACACTCCACCAAACTTTCTTCTCAAATGTGCATGGAACAGTCAGTGACCTAGACCACATTCTGAGTCATAAAATAAATCTTAAAAAATTAAATGTGTATGTATATTAAACAATTATATACATATATATTTCTTCTTTGACCATCACAAAATTACACCAGAAATCAATAACAAAAGATATCTTGAAACATTCCCAAATATTTGGAAATTAAACACATACTTCTAAGTAACCCAAACAGAAATCAGAAGGAAAAATTGTAAAATATTGATTTAAATAACAATGAAAGCACAGCATATCAAAATTTGTGAGAAGCAGCTAAAGCAGGAAAGATACACCATGCTCATGGATTGGAAGAATTAACGTTAAAAAATATCCATACTGGGCTCCCTGGTGGCGCAGTGGTTGAGAGTCCGCCTGCAGATTAAGGGGACGTGGGTTCGTGCCCTGGTCCGGGAGAATCCCACATGGCGCGGAGCAGCTGGGCCCATGAGCCATGGCTGCTGAGCCTGCGCGTCTGGAGCCTGTGCTCCGCAGCGGGAAAGGCCACAACAGTGAGAGGCAAAAAAAAAAAAAAAAAAAAAAAATCCATACTACCCAAGTCAATTTACAGATTCAACACAATCCTTATCGAGATACCGATGGTATTTTTTATAGAACTAGAACAAGTAATCTTAAAATTTGTATGGAATCACAGACGACCCCAAATAGTCAAAACAATCTTAAAGAAGAACAAAGCTGGAAATATCATGCTCCCTGATTTCAAACTGTATTACAAAGCTATAGTAATCATAGTAGTATCGTATTGGCATTAAAAACAGACACACATAGATCAATGAATAGAATAGAGAGCTCAGCAATAAACTGAAGCTTATATGTCAATCTATGACAAAGGAGGCAAGAATATGCCATGGGAAAAAGTCAGCCTCTTCAGTAAATGGTGTTTGGGAAAACTGGACAGCTACATACAAAAGAATGAAACTGGGCCACTTTCTTACACCATATACAAAAATAAACTCAAAATAGGTTAAAGACTTAAATAAATGTAAGACTTAAAACCAAAAAACTCTAGGAGAAAACATTGACAATATAGTCTTTGACATCAGCCTTAGCAATGTACATATTTTTTGATCTGTCTCTTCTGGCAAGGGAAACAAAAGCAAAAATAAATGGGACTGCATCAAACTAAAAGCTTATGTACAGTGAATATATACAATATATAATATATATTCTTTTTCAGATTATTTTTTAAAAATATTTATTTATTTATTTGTTTGTGCCAGGTCTTAGATGTGGCTTGCCAGCTCCTTAGTTGTAGCACGTGGGCTCCTTAGTTGTGGCGGGCAGACTCCTTAGTTGCAGCTCCAGGGCTCCTTAGTTGTGGCATGCAGACTATTAGTTGCAGCATGCCTGTGGGATCTAGTTCCCTGACCAGGGATCGAACCCTGGCCCCCTGCCTTGGGAGCATGGAGTTTTATCCACTGTACCACCAGGGAAGTCCCTCTTTTTCAGATTCTTTTCCAGTATAGATCATTACAAGATATTGAATGTAGTTCCCTGTGCTCAAAGTAGGACCTTGCTGTTTATCTATTTTATATATAGTAGTGTGTATTTCCCAGTTTCTTGTGCAGTGTGAATTTTTTAAATAAATCCAAGCAGAATGATAATGATACACAAACTGGGCTGCACCTTGTGTTTTCTCATACACACACACACACACACACACACACACACAGAGTATTTAATGTGATATGCTATTTTGTTGACGTACCACACTTTCTTTTACCAACCCTCATTAATGAGTATTTCTGTGGTTTCTGCTTGGTGCTACAAATGATATTGCAATTGAAATAATTCTATTTTTTCATATATATGTAAGTATATATTTTGCTCAACAAAATATATGATATATTTTATGTTCCTTGATATTTTGAAAATCACTAATGAACATAGAGAACCCAGGGTTGAAAATATTGCTAAAAATATTTTCTGAACAGTCCAAAATATTTTAACTAAATTGTGTTTTCTTAGCTATTCCATTTCTTCATATTTACTTAACCATTAAGTTCACTTCAGTGAACTAAACATGTGATGGGTCCCTCCATGTGCCAAGCATCATACTAGATGCTGTAAGCAATGCTGCTTAGAAAAAGTCACAAGCCCTGGAATCAACTGTCCTGGAATCTAAGAAGAGTGAACAAATTAATAAATACAATATGTCTAAAATATCTCTGTAGAATTTATAATTCCCTTAATGTCTTGAGAAGTTTCTTTGAAGGTGATAACAGGGCTATGCTAAGTTTGAGTAATGGTGGGACATCCAACTGGTGATTCCTACATTCAACTGATTAGAGAGAATGCTTAAAGATCTGCGAATTGTCATTAGACATCCTGTTTGAAGTATTGAGAGTATTTTCAGCTAATTAGAAAGAGGGAGAGTATTAGAGAAAACCAGAGGGCTAATGACTGTGCTTTAGAGATCCACAATTACAATGACAGACTGAAAACGCAGAGAAGGAACAATACCAGTGGTAAGAAGAGATTCCAAGGGAATTCTCTTGGAAAGTCATGGAAAATGATGACTATTCATGTTACCACCAATAGGTTCTCCTTTGAACCAAGCCAGCCGTGCCAGGTAATTCCTCCAATTGATTATCAAGCCTACTCCAGGCGGGTGCCAGGATGCTGTTGGCTAACTGTGAGCTTTGTGCTTCTGGTACTTAAAATAGTGCCTAACAACGTGGAGCTGTGAATAAGTGTTAGCTGTGTTTCCTCTTCCTTCCTCTCCTTTCTACTTCTTCCCCTGCCACCGACCCCCATTTCTCCTGGCTGTGGACCTCAGATATCTGTCCCTTTTCTGGCTCCTCCATTTGGTTAACCCAGTTAGACTCCAAATCGCCAGATTTAGTTTGTACACTTGGATGAGCTCTGCCCATATCCATGATTTCAGTGTCCACCGTGGTTTCACCTGAGGCATTTCCTACTTTAGGCTCTGCTGGAACACTCCTATCCCTGCCGGAGAGAGAAGATCAACAGCAACCTAGAGCAATTGTGACCAAAGGAGAAAAGTGAGAAAAGAGATGTTGGACATGAAAAAATAGAGCAGGAAAAATATCTTTAGTTCATTTTCTTGACTTACCTCTGATTTTTAATATCTTGACTTTTATGAGGGGATTTTATTTCCAACTTAATTCGATCATTGAATCATATGGAAGATCATTTATTTTTCCTATATAATATTTAGGCACATATTAATTTCATATATTTAATACTCTATGTTAAATTTAGACTTTGACCCTAAGTAAAGGGCAATATTTAAAGAAAAACTTTACTCTGAAATGTCTTTCATTTCCTCCCCATCCAGCCCTGAGCACATAAGGGTTGGCCCATTGTATAGATTTGCAAACCAATGATCAGATATAAGAAGTGTTTGAAATGGCTTACTGGTAGTGTCAAGTACAGTTTCCAGCTCTAAATCACAGTTGCTCTAAAAGTTTCACGTAGGTGATAATTTTCTTTGCAGAGCATTAAAAACTGCTTTATAATAGCAACTCCCACAAAGCCTCTTCAGTTTTATGGGCCTGTTAGCATTTTATTTTAAACACCATTTTGACAGGTGTATTATGTAGTTATTATATTTTCCATGCATAGAACATTCTTGACATTTACTTCACTTGCCGTTTTCTCTTAGAAAAAGAAAAAGAAAAAAAACCTGTCTCCTTGGCTGAATGAGAATGAAAGAGGAGTCCGTTTTGTGATGACTCTTTGTGTTATTGACCCAAAGTAAAACAAACCCCAAATTCATTCAGACAACTTTTCATTCATGTAGGCACTCACAAGCTCATTCACTTATGCATGTGCATTATTATTATTATTTTACCATGCATGGGGCCTTGTGCTAACCATACGGAATCTAAAAGAGCTAGTTTGTGACTGCACAAAGTTCATATTTTTATGCAGAGAAGTAATTACCCCAAAGCAGCTATCAGATATGCTAGAAATAGAAGCGGTATAGACAAGGGTGGTTTCCTGTGTGAGCCAGGAAAAGCCTCACATCTAAGGTGTTTTTTCTCAGAAAGGTCATAATTCACCAGATCAATATGGAGAAAACCTTTCGAGGCTGAGGAAATTGCCTGTGCAGAGGCAGAGAGGCCAGGAAGGACGTGGGGGAGCTGGGTGGGTGAGATAGCTCGGGACAACTGAAGAGAAGCCTGAACATGAGCCAGGGGTCAGGGCTGGGAGCTGAGTAGTGAGTGGCGTCTAGATCATCAAAGACGGTGGGTGCCCCATGAAGAAATTCAGACTTCAGGGCTGCAGAAGTGGGGAGAAACCAGTGATTTCCATGGTGATGTCTTTTCATGGTGTTTCAGGCTCTGTTTATCTGATTTCTAAAGGACTTTCTTTCCACTTCCCCTTTGCCTCCCTCACTCCAGCCACAAGTACTGTTTCTTAAAGAGGCCAAGCAAATTTCACCACCTCCCCGATCCCTCCCACCTCCCCCTTACCCAGACCTTTGTACTTACTCTTTCCTCTGTTTGGTTTGTTTTTCTTCCAGTCAACCATGGTCTTGCCCCCTTATTTTATTCAAACTCAGCTGAAAGACACCTCCTCGGAGGGTTTTACCTGACTATCCCATGCAAAATAGAAGCATCTGATCATGTCTGTATGATGCTTTTAAAACTGTCTCTCGTTGTGCTATGTAGTACTTTGAATTATTCATTTATTTATTTATTTTTAATTTTTGGCTGTGCTGGGTCTTCATTGCTGCACGCAGTTTTTCTCTAGTTGGGGTGAGCGGGGGCTACTCTTCGTTGCAATGCATGTGCTTCTTATTGCGGTGGCTTCCCTTGTTGCAGAGCATGGGCTCTAGGCATGCCGGCTTCTATAATTGTGGCACGTTGGCTCAGTAGTTGTGGCTCACGGGCTTAGTTGTTCCGCGGCATGCAGGATCTTCCTGGACCAGGGCTCAAACCCGTGTTCCTTGCATTGGCAGGTGGATTCTTAACCACTGTGCCACCAGGCAAGTCCCAATACTTTGAATTATATTAGATATGATTTGTTATTGTCTGTATCTCTTACTAAAATATAAGCCCTCCAGAGTACATGGTGCTTTCATTACCACAGCAGTAACCAAAATAGCCCCTGGGATGTAGGTGATGGTCTGTGAACATTGGCTGAGTGGTGAATGCATCCAAGAGATGTATTTTTGTGTGCACCGCACACATGTACAGTTGTTGTAGCCCCACCAGAAACACAAACATATTATACAAAAACGGAGAGGGAAATTTGGTGAAAGTTGTCCCAGATCTCATCTTATTCTAGTTTCAGTTTCTGAAAGAGCTTCGGGAAGGGCTCTTTACTAGCATGAAGTAATAAAGTCTTGAGAAAGAACCTTCTGTGCCTCAGAAACTTCTGTGCTGGGAAGTGGTACCTTTTCACCCATTATTTTCTCTCAAAGGGTGACAGCCTTTGAGAGAAAAAGAAAAGATTTGATAAGCAAGGGGTTTGCCAACTAATTTCTTTCCCTGAGGTACTTTGTGGAGTCTGGCACGAAGCTGACAAAAGGATGGCTATCTGAAGATCTCACTGTGGCTACCCCAGAACAACACCCATTTCCTATCACTAGGCAATCTTAACTCTCAGGGCTGAGAAAAATCCTTTGCCCCAATCACACATCAATTTTACTAGGAGTCTTCCTTAATCAAATTGTCCATCACAGGGGAAGAAATGGTTGTTCAGAGCCTGAGAAGAAGGAAAAAGAGGATTTCCTTCTTAGACTCTTTCAGCACATGTGGTACAGTCCCCGTTAATTATAAATAGTATCTTTTAGGACATCTTGGACTTTAGTGGGGTCTGAAGTTAGAAGTAGATGAAGGGTATGAAAAAATTATGTCGGCTGACAATGATTGCCTCTAAAGTGTGGCAATATGGGTGATTGATATTTCTTTTTTTTTCTTTTAGGTTATACTCCATTTATAGTTATTATAAAATATTGACTCTATTCCTCCACGTTGTACAATATATCCTTGTAGCTTATTTTATACCCAATAGCTTGTACCTTTTACTCCCCTGCATGTTTCTTTATATAGTTTTGCAAATTTAGTTTTTTTTCCAGGATAAAGATATATTCATTTTATAATCAGTAAATAAAACAAAGCCCATCTATGCTTTTTCCTAGCCAACAAATTTAAGAATCCAGCCCTTGTGCCTCCAGGATCCGTTGATTAAAGTAGTTCTTCATTTGGGCGAATGGGAGCAGGAGTGACTTCTATAACTACTGGGCCCTGACTAGCTAGCTTTCTTTAGCAATAGAATTCCAGTTTTACATGGGCAGACGCCACCTAGCCAAGGTTTTCTTTTGCTGTCCCCAGGATGTCATTTCTGAGAAGGGTCAGTTACCACTCTGCATTGGAAAATCAATCAAATTCTAGCTATTCCCTTTCTCCCTGTTGTCCCCCACTTACTGAATAGAGAGAGGAAAACCTGTGCGAAGAAGTACTGGGTTTCTTGTTCTGATTCAAGCTGACTTTCCATTGCATTATTATGTCCCAGACACAAGGAAAGTTGAAGTGGTGTCCCTGGTCCTTATCTATACCCTCGATTAGTTCCGGTTGCTCCATGCTGGGTTTTCTGTAATCTCTCCAGGCTCTAACCCTCTAACCTCAGGCACATACTGCTTTGCTTCTCCTAATCTCAACCTGCTGCTTACTTTGCTGACTTGTATATTATCTTCTTTACCCGGGATGAATATGTAAAGACTATGATCCTGACTGTTCATGTTTTGGAGGGTAGCTGTCAAATGCAACAGCTTTGCAGTTAAGCAGCCTTGTTTTTACTACTGGCACGGCTGCATACTAGCCGTAGGACCTTCTGCTTGGTCCTTCTTTTCTCATGTGTGAAATGGAAGGGGGTCTGGGTAACAATAATACCTAACATATGGAATGACTTTGGAGATTTGATGACACGGCACAATTGAAGTCTTAGGATTGTGCCTGACCCATAGCTGAGATTATGACATTACTAGATTTCTTCTCCAGAGTCATTACCAGGGGAATCATTGTCCCTTGTTAAGGAAATAACTACACGGAACTGCTCACCTTGCAGTACCTGTTATGTTGCTGTTCCAGCAAGGAACAACTCTGTTGCAAACCTGCTGCTATAGAGGATGGTGGTCCAGCCTTGTGAGGTGTCATCCGCCCCCAGTCACCAAGTGAATTCCATATATGCCACATAGTCTATATTTTAAGGAAGTCTACTTAAAACGTTAACTACTATGTATAAAATAGATAAGCAACAAGGATATATTGTATAGCACAGGGAATCATAGCCATTGCCTTGTAATAACTTTTAATGGAGTATGAGCTGTAAAATACCAAATCACTATGCTGTACACCTGAAACTAATATAATGCTGTAAATCAACTATACTTCTCTTTAAAAAACTTCTTTTTCTCCAGCCATTTTTCCATGTGATTCGGTAGCTGAAAATTTGCCATGAATTTATGTACACACAGATGATAATTTCCTGCCGTCTGTTCCCATGTGTAAATAGAAGACTCTTTTAGGTTCCTTACCTGACTCAGAGTCTGAAGATCAGTTTCTACATATTTCCTGTTACAAGAACTTGAACAAATCTTGTGGTGAAATATATCACAAGTTCTTTCAATTATTTGGGGTAAAGGATGCTTCCGGCAGTAACAGTGGTAGAATCAGTGTTGAGCTAACTCTGTAAACACAGGTTTAGAGTGGAAATAAACTAGCGCACCGTATAAATGATAGATGCTACTTTCCGGATCCCCTGAACTAGTTCCCACCAAATGCTGAGTATGAAATTTCCATTTCAGAGGATTTCCTAAACTCAGTGTGCCTCTTGTCGCCTCCTACTGTGCCCGTTATAGAGGGAGAAGGGAAGGGAAGAGCCTGAGAGAGCTAATACCCAATGCTGGAGCTGTCAGTGATGACATTCCCATTGTGTCTCCTGAAGCACCAAAGCCCATAGTCTGGCCGGCCCCTATCTCCTATGTCTGTGACACCCATAGAGAAGGATGTGATGATCCAGGGGAGAAGTGGCGCCTCCTCTCCTGTTAAAGCAATCAGTGAAATGGATGAGTAATGAGTGAGAGAGCATTAGCGACATTGCTGCTTAATGAGCTCAGTTGTCTTTGCTGCATATCCCTGATTTCCACAGCTTGCTAAATAAAAGTTTATTTATGTTCTTTAGTGTAAGATAATTTCCACAAGATGAGCTTTAATAAAGTGAAAAGAGGTCCAGGGAGAAGCACTACAGGAAACTAATGAAGGCAAAAATGAAGAAGAGAAAAAATAATACATTTTTATTAGGGATCCCTGCCAAGAAACCCCCCTGTGTAAGAACAAATCATGAGAAGAGATATTGCTTAACATTTATGTGTTCTTTCTTGAACAAGGGAGGTGGGTACCCTAGCTACAGGACACTTTAAAGCATACTCCAATTCTAGCCATTCATCTTTTGTCACTCTGCCTTACCCTGCAGCTACAAATTGGTCTAAGATCACAAAAGCAGACTCACAAGTTATTTAAGCGCCTGAAGGAATTTCACTACTCTCCAGTCCATTAATTACAGAGGCTTCGGTGTTGCCTCTGGATTACCCTCTCACAAGCCCGAGATCCTCACATCTTAAGGGGGAATCTTTTCTTTGATGCATCAGAGGACCACTGTGAGCACTCTGGGCCATGTGATCCAGATCTATACAGAGCATCACTAGTAGGACACAGGAAAGTCTTTGGGCAAGAGTGGGTTTGTTCCTGGTGGAGGGCATAAGAGTCCTGAAGACGGTACTGAGAAGGAGGCCATGGACAGGTTATTGAAGGAAGATAAATATCTGTGACTTTGATTTCACTTTGAAAATCCCTGGGGATTTAGGGGAATAGGGAAAAAATAACAAAGAAACCTGAGAAGGAGCAACCAATGAATAAGAGGAAAACCTAGACTGGAGGCCAGGTCATGATTTTGTTTCTAGGAGGAAGGAGGGACCCACCATAAAAACTGCTACTCTAATGAGATAGGGACTGAGATTTGAACATTGGATTTAATAACATGAAGGCTATTTATAATAGTATTTCAGTGGAATAATGGGGGAAAATCACTGATTAGCCTGAGTATAAGACAAAATGAAAAGAGATGAAATGGAGACAATCACTACAGTCACCAATTTGAAGTACTGTTGATGAGAAGGGGAACAAATAAATGGGTGGCAGTTTGAAAGGAATGTGTGTTCAAGATACTAGATTTTTAATGCAGAAGAAATAGCAGTATGTTCATATGCTAGTATGAATAATCCAGTTGAGGGAGGAAACTGATAATATTCGAGGGAATGGTATATTGCTGGAGTGTTGTCCTTGTGTAAACGAGAGGGGAGGGGAGGATGCTTTACAAAGGAAGGCAGATAATCTATTGTACCACTAGGGAAGGCAGAGCATATGAATACAGATGTTAGATATATAGGTGAGTATTAAGAGTCATGAGAAATTATCTTCTGATTGCTTCAGTTTTTCAGCGAATTAAGAAGCAAGATCATCAACAGAGAGTAAAAAATGCTGTGAACCTTAAATTGCTCTAAAAACATAAGGCCAATTTAAAAAAAAGGGAACCTAAGCCTCCCATCATATACCCAAATTCACTCAAAATGAATTACAGATTTAAATATAAAACTTTTAGAAGCAGGTATAGGAGAAATTCGGTGAGACCAAGGGTTTGGGGAAAATTCTTAATCATGATACCAAACTCATGATTCACTAAAAAAAGTCAAGAGAGTAGAGGCAATAGTTAAATAGATAGTAAAGTTAACTCTGAAGAAGAAAGATCAGGGTCTCTAGACTGAACATATTCAGAGTTCCATCTAAATTAATCAGAAAAGGCACAGCCTCCCAGGCATACCTGGTAAAACCCGTGCTCTCTAAGGATAAAAATGATATAAACTTGCAGGCCAAAAGAAGGTACCTACAAAAAATGCACAGAATTTGACTGCTATCAGATTCCTCAATTGCAAAGTTTGCATTTAGAAGTCAGAGGAAAAGTATTTATATATCATTAAAAACAAACAATTGAAACAAAAGTGTCTTGAATTTAGGAAAGATATTATTTGACAAATATATCTCTATTCTGTTTATATCTCTATCTATCTATCTATCTAACTTTTGAGGAATTTTAAGAACTCTTAGAATAATCCACATAGTTTATTCTCTCCTAAGAAATATATTTGAATCATGCTTCTAATAAACAAATAGAACAGAGACCTCATGGAGAAAAGAAATAGTAAATATGGGATGTAGAGATGTAGATATAGACAAAGCTGATAGTGAACTTGCTTGCATGAGTACAGCTGTAGTGGTTGTTTAAAATTATTGAAACACTTCTGTACCACTTGGTAGCTAGCTACTAACCAGATCCCTGAACTCTCCTCCACACCTCTGACCCTTGCTACCTGGTCTCTTTCCCAAAGATCCACTGGACCATCTTATAGTCCAGCAACTAAAGGCTTAATGTCTGGACTATCAGGAGACCACTCTTTGTTGCCGTAGAGCTATATAGAGAGCTGTACCTCATGTAATTCTCCTACTCTTTTGTGCCTCTCTCTCTCTCCCTCTCTCTTTCCCCTTGGTTAGATTCAATATGGGTTAATCTATTTTTTCAGTCTTCTTAAATAAACAGTGCTTGCATAATGCAACTGGAATTGATTTCTGTGCTTGCCAACAGATTCCCTGGTTGATGTGCTCATAATTTCATCACCCATAGATGAGCCCTGCTGCTCCTCTGACTTATTTGCTTCTAGATATAGAGACTGATAAGCATAGACACAGAGATTTCAAAAATGAAATCACATTTTCGAATGTTGTGCAACCTACCTTTTGCCTTTACTAACAAACAATAAACATATTTTAAGTTTAAGTAAACATTAAAATACACTATAATTCTACCAATACAATGGTGTAATTTATTTCACTAGTCTTGTATTTTTAAATATTTAATTTACTACCAGTGTTTTGTTATTGTAAACACAGTAGTGAGCACACTTATATTCATTTTAAATCATTTTTGTAGGGCTGTTTCCTACAAGTGGAATTTCTGAATCAACTAAAAGCATAATTTTAAATTATTTGCTATGCATAGCCAATTTTCCCCCAGAAACCAAATTCTTTGATAATTCAATCAGCAGTGTCTTAAAAATCAAGTTCCCAAGTTCGTCCATCTATTAGTGAACCATCTGTTTAATAATGGGTAATATATTTTTGAATTTTATTTTATTTATTTTTTTATACAGCAGGTTCTTATTAGTTATCCATTTTAGACATATTAGTGTATATATTTCAATCCCAATCTCCCAATTTATCACCCCCTCACTCCCCGCTACCGCTTTTCCCCCTTGGTGTCCAAACGTTTGTTCTCTACATCTGTGACTCAATTTCTGCCCTGCAAACCGGTTCACCTGTAACATTTTTCTAGGTTCCACATATATGCTTTAATATATGATATTTGTTTTTCTCTTTCTGACTTACTTGACTCTGTATGACAGTCTCTAGATCCATCCATGTCTCTACATATGACCCAATTTCGTTCCTTTTTATGGCTGAGTAATATTCCAGTGTACATATGTACCACATCTTCTTTATCTATTCGTCTGTCGATGGGCATTTAGGTTGCTTCCATGACCTGGCTATTGTAAATAGTGTTGCAATGAACATTGGGGTACATGTGTCTTTTTGAATTATGGTTTTCTCTGGGTATATGCCCAATAGTGGGATTGCTGGGTCGTATGGTAGTTCTATTTTTCGTTTTTTAAGGAACCTCCATACTGTTCTCCATAGTGGCTGTATCAATTTACATTCCCACCAACAGTGCAAGAGGCTTCCCTTTTCTCCACACCCTCTCCAGCATTTGTTGTTTGTAGGTTTTCTGATGATGCCCATTCTAACTGGTGTGAGGTGATACCTCATTGTAGTTTTGATTTCATTTCTCTAATATCAGAGCTGTTGAGCAGCTTTTCATATGCTTCTTGGCCATCTGTATGTTTTCTTTGGAGAAATGTCTATTTAGGTCTTCTGCCCATTTTTGGATTGGGTTTGTTTTTTTAATATTGAGCTGCATGAGCTGTTTACATATCTTAGAGCTTAATCCTTTGTCCGTTGATTCATTTGCAAATATTTTATCCCATTCTGAGGGCTGTCTTTTTGTTTTCTTTATGGTTTCCTTAGCTGTGCAAAAGCGTTTAAGTTTCGTTAGGTCCCATTTGTTTATTTTTGTTTTTATTTCCATTACTCTAGGAGGTGGATCAAAACAGATCTTCCTGTGATGTATGTCAAAGAGTGTTCTTCCAATGTTTTCCTCTAAGAGTTTTATAGTGTCCAGTCTTACATTTAGGTCTCTAATCCATTTTGAGTTTATTTTTGTGTATGGTGTTAGGGAGTGTTCTAATTTCATTCTTTTACACATAGCTGTCCAGTTTTCCCAGCACCACTTATGGAAGAGACTGTCCTTTCTCCATTGTATATCCTTGCCTCCTTTGTCATAAATTAGTTGACCATAGGTGTATGGGTTTATCTCTGGGCTTTCTATCCTGTTCCATTGATAGGTGTTTCTGTTTTTATGCCAGTACCATATTATCTTGATTACTGTAGCTTTGTAGTATAGTCTGAAGTCAGGGAGTCTGATTCCTCCAGCTCCACTTTTTTCCCTCAAGACTGCTTGGGCTATTCAGGGTCTTTTGTGTCTCCATACAAATTTTAAGATTTTTTTGTTCTAGTTCTGTAAAAAAATTCCATTGGTAATTTCATAGGGATTGCACTGAATCTGTAGATTGCTCAGGGTAGTATAGTAATTTTCACAATATTGATTCTTCCAATCCAAGAACGTGGTATATCTCTGTATCTGTTTGTATCATCTTTAATTTCTTTCAAAAGTGTCTTATAGTTTTCTGCATGCAGGTCTTTTGTCTCCCTAGGTAGGTTTATTCCTAGGTATTTTATTCTTTTTGTTGCAGTGTCAAATGGGAGTGTTTCCTTAATTTCTCTTTCAGATTTTTCATCATTAGTGTATAGGAATGCAAGACATTTCTGTGCATTAATTTTGTATCCTGCAACTTTACCAAATTCATTGAGTAGCTCTAGTAGTTTTCTGGTGGCATCTTTAGGATTCTCTATGTATAGTATCATGTCATCTGCAAACAGTGACAGTTTTACTTCTTCTTTTCCAATTTGTATTTCTCTTATTTCTTTTTCTTCTTTGATTGCTGTGGCTAGGACTTCCAAATCTATGTTGAATAATAGTGGTGAGAGTGGACATCCTTGTGTTGTTCCTGATCTCAGAGGAAATGCTTTCAGTTTTTCACCATTGAGAATGATGTTTGCTGTGGGTTTGTCGTATATGGCCTTTATTATATTGAGGTAGGTTCCCTCTATGCCCAATTTCTGGAGAGTTTTTATTGTAAATGGGTGTTGAATTTTGTCAAAAGCTTTTTCTGCATCTATTGAGGTGATCATGTGGTTTTTATTATTCAGTTAGTTAATATGGTGTATCATATTGATTGATATGCATATATTGAAGAATCTTTGCATCCCTGGGATAGATCCCACTTGAACATGGTATATGGTCCTTTTAATGTGTTGTTGGATTCTGTTTGCTAGCATTTTATTGAGGATTTTTGCATCTGTATTCATCAGTGATATTGGTCTGTAATTTTCTTTTTTTGTAGTATCTTTGTCTGGTTTTGGTATCAGGGTGATGGTGACCTCTTAGAATGAGTTTGGGAATGTTCCTTCAATTGCAGTTTTTTAGAAGAGTTTGAGAAGGATGGCTGTTGGCTCTTCTCTAAATGTTTGATAGACTGCACCTGTGAAGCCATCTAGTCCTGGACTTTTGTTTGTTGGAAGATTTTTAATCACAGTTTCAATTTCATTACTTGTGATTGGTCTGTTCATATTTTCTATTTCTTCCTGGTTCAGTCTGGGAAGGTTATACCTTTCTAAGAATTTGTCCAGTTCGTCCAGTTTGTCCATTTTATTGGCATAGAGTTGCTTGTAGTGGTCTCTTAGGATGCTTTGTATATCTGTGGTGTCTGTTGTAACTTGTCCTTCTTCATTTCTAATTTTATTGGTTTGAGTCATCTCCCTTGTTTTCTTGATGAGTCTGGCTAATGGTTTATCAATTTTGTCTATCTTCTCAAAGAACCAGCTTTTAGATTTATTGATGTTTGCTATTGTTTTCTTTGTTTCTATTTCATTTATTTCTGCTCTGATCTTTATGATTTCTTTCCTTCTGCTAACTTTGGGTTTAGTTTGTTCTTGTTTCTCTAGTTCCTTTAGATGTAACGTTAGATTGTTTATTTGAGATTTTTCTTGTTTCATGAGGTAGGCTTGTATAGCTATAAACTTCTCTCTTAGAACTGCTTTTGCTGAATCCCATAGGTTTTGGATCATCGTGTTGTCATTGTCATTTGTCTCTAGGTATTTTTTGATTTCATCTTGATTTCTTGAGTGATGTCTTAGTTATTTAGTAGCGTATTGCTTAGCCTCCATGTGTTTGTGTTTTTTACGTTTTTTTCCCTGTAATTGATTTTTAATCTCATAGCGTTGTTGTCAGAAAAGATGCTTGATATGATTTCAATTTTCTTAAATTTTCTGAGGCTTGATTTGTGACCCAAGATGTGATCTATCCTGTAGAAGGTTCCGTGTGCACTTGAGAAGAAAGTGTAATCTGCTGTTTTTGGATGGAATGTCCTATAAATATCAATTAATCTGGTCTATTGTGTCATTTAAAGCTTGTGTTTCCTTATTAATTTTCTGTTTGGATGATCTGTCCGTTGATGTAAGTGAGGTGTTAAAGTCCCCCGCTATTATTGTGTTACTGTCGATTTCCTCTTTTATAGCTGTTAGCAGTTGCCTTATGTATTGAGGTGCTCCTACGTTGGGTGCATATATATTTATAATTGTTATATCTTCTTCTTGGATTGATCCATTGATCATTATTTAGTGTCTTTCCTTGTCTCTTGTAACATTCTTTATTTTAAAGTCTATTTTATCTGATATGAGTATTGCACTCCAGCTTTCTTTTGATTTCCAGTTGCAAGGAATATCTTTTTCCATCCCCTCACTTCCAGTCTGTATGTGTCCCTAGGTCTGAAGTGGGTCTCTTGTAGACAGCATATATATGGGTTTTGTTTTTGTATCCATTCAGCAAGCCTGTGTGTTTTGGTTGGAGCATTTAATCCATTCATGTTTAAGGTAATTATCGATATGTATGTTCCTATTACCATTTTCTTAATTGTTTGGGGTTGGTTTTTGTAGGTCCTTTTCGTCTCTTGTGTTTCCCACTAAGAGAAATTCCTTTAGCATTTGTTGTAGAGCTGGTTTGGTGGTGTTGAATTCTCTTGGCTTTTGCCTGTCTGTAAATCTTTTGATTTCTCCATCGAAACTGAATGAGATCCTTGCCAGGTAGAGTAATATTGGTTGTAGTTTCTTCCCTTTCATCACTTAAAATATGTTATGCCACTCCCTTCTGGCTTGTAGAGTTTCTGCTGAGAGATCAGCTGTTAACCTTATGGGAGTTCCCTTGTATGTTATTTGTTGTTTTTCCCTTGCTGCTTTCAATAATTTTTCTTTATCTTTAATTTTTGCCAATTTGATTACTGTGTCTTGGCGTGTTTCTCCTTGGGTTTATCCTATATGGGTCTGTCTGCGCTTCCTGGACTTGGGTGGCTCTTTCCTTTCCCATGTTAGGGAAGTTTTGAACTATAATATCTTTAAATATTTTCTCTGGTCCTTCCTCTCTTCTCCTTCTGGGACCCCTATAATGCGAATGTTGTCGCATTTAATGTTGTCCCAGAGGTGTCTTAGGCTGTCTTCATTTCTTTTCATTCTTTTTTCTTTATTGTGTCTCGCAGCAGTGAATTCCACCATTCTGTCTTCCAGGTCACTTATCTGTTCTTCTACCTCAGTTATTCTGCTATTGATTCCTTCGAGTGTATTTTTCATTTCAGTTATTGTATTGTTCATCTCTGTTTGTTTGTTCTTTAATTCTTCTAGGTCTTTGTTAAACATTGCTTGCATGTTGTCTATCCTTGCCTCCATTCCTTTTCCGAGGTCCTGGATTGTCTTCACTATCATTATTCTGAATTCTTTTTCTGGAAGGTTGCCTATCTCCACTTCATTTAGTTGTTTTTCTGAGGTTTTATCTTGTTCCTTCATCTGGTACATAGCCCTCTGCCCCTTTCATCTTGTCTGTCTTTCTGTGAATGTGGTTTTTGTGCCACAGGCTGCAGGATTGTAGTTGTTTTTGCTTCTGCTCTCTGCCCTATGGTGGATGAGGCTATCTAAGAGATTTGTGCAAGTTTCCTGATGGGAGGGACTGGTGATGGGTAGAGCTGGCTGTTGCTCTCGTGGGCAGAGCTCAGTGAAACTTTAATCCACTTTTCTGCTGTTGGGTGGGGCTGGGTTCCCTCCCTGTTGGTTGTTGGCCTGAGGCGACCCAACACTGGAGCCTACCCGGGCTCTTTGGTGGGGCTAATGGTGGACTCTGGGAGGGCTCACGCCAAGGAGTACTTCCCAGAGCTTCTGCTGCCAGCGTCCTTGTCCTCATGGTGAGACACAGCCACCCCCCACCTCTGCAGGAGGCCCTCCAACACTAGCAGGTAGGTCTGGTTCAGTCTCCTATGGAGTCACTGCTCCTTCCTCTGTGTCCTACTGTGCACACTACTTTGTGTGTGCCCTCCAAGAGTGGAGTCTCTGTTTCCCCCAGTCCTGTCCAAGTCCTGTAATCACATCCCACTAGCCTTCGAAGTCTGATTCTCTAGGAATTCTTCCTCCTGTTGCCGGACCCCCCACGTTGGGAAGCCTGACGTGGGGCTCAGAACCTGCACTCCAGTGGGTGGACTTCTGTGGTATAAGTGTTCTCCAGTCTGTGAGTCACCCACCCAGCAGGTATGGGGTTTGATTTTATTGTGATTGCGCCCCTCCTAATGTCTCATTGTGGCTTCTCCTTTGTCTTTGGATGTGGGGTATCTTTTTTGTGAGTTCCAGTGTCTTCCTCTCGATGACTGTTTAGCAATTAGTTGTGATTCCAGTGCTCTCACAAGAGGGAGTGAGATCACCTCCTTCTACTCTGCCATCTTGAACCAATCTCAATAATGGGTAATATATTTTTCTTTTGCCAAGTTAATTGGGTAAATATAGTGTCACGTTAGCTTAATTTGGATTTCTTGAATTGGAAACCTTAAAAATGTATTCCACATTATCCATTCCTTTCCCATTGTTTTGAATTGGCCACTTTTCATAAACAAAATTGTGTATATATTTGGGCTCTTTCTTGTACTATCACTACATATCACTATATAGTATATTATAAAGTAGCCACTAGTCAAAAATGGCTTTTTAACTTTACCTTTAAATTAATTACTATGAAATACAATAAAAAATTCCATTTCGCAGTCACACTAGCCACATCTCAAGAACTCAAAAGCTACATGCGAATAGGAGCCAACGTACTGGGCTGCACAGCTATAGATTCCATCACTGCAAAAGGTTATATTGGAGAATGCTGCTCTTAAATTTCTGTTATACAATACTTTAAAAAGCTACTAGATTTTTATAATACTTTCAGAAATTAATATCTATTAATTTAAAATCTTTTAAGTGAGGCCCATCTTAATATCTTCAGATTCGTTTGGTATCCAGTTATGTAGACTGGGTCTTTGCTTTTGAATTGTTATATATATTTTTTACGGGTTGCGTGAATTTGTTACAGCGTTATTTGGGTATAAGTTATATACCATAATATAATATGCTATATAACTTGTAAATATTCAGTTCAGTTAGTTTCAATATATTTATGGAGTTGTGCACCCATAACCACAGTCCAGTCTTAGATTATTTGCTTCACCTCAGAATACCTCCTTGAGTCTCTTTGCAATCAACCCTCCAGTTGTGCGGGTCTGTGCCCTGCACCTGCAAAACCTCCAGTTCACCCACGATGAGTGGAGAGATTACAGGCCCCTGTGGCTCTCTCGTCTCCCAGAATTCACTGTTAAATCCCTGGCTAGTCTGCTGATTCATTCCCAGTCCCAAACAGGACTATTACAAGGTTGGTGGAGCTAGCTGCTGGTTTTGTTTCCTTGCCACTGAGGTCACCATTTAATTGACAGTGTTCTATTTAAGGGTTCTCTGTCAGCAGTGGAAGGAAAGCTGCTGGTGTCCACTGCCTGCTCTGCCCTGGTTGAAAGACCACACTAAGTGGGGAGTGGGGAGTGCTGGGCAAGGATGCTCTGTTCTTAGCAGAAGTTCAACAGTTTCACGAATGAATGCATCTCAGTTTGTTTTTCATCTTTTGACAATTTCCAGAACACTGAAATGGCTGTTTTTGATAGTTTTGCCCAAGCTCTTTTGTTGCTTTTGGGAAAGCATGTGTTGCCCCCCTCTCTCCATCATGCTGGAGCTATGTGATTTTTGTCACACTGTTTACACTTCCAGAGGGAGAGAGGTCTTGCTTAGTTTGAGGAGTTGCTCTTTGTGGGTCCTTCTGAATATTACAGATCCAGATAAGATGAGAAAAGAAATGTTTGGTTTACCAGAGTTTTGTTTTGAAATTTCAGAGATGCAGCACCTTGGCTGGGCAGGTATGGAAGGAAGTAGATATGGAAACAGGCATGACATGGGCCTTCTCTTCTGGGCTGAAGAGTTTATTTGGGGCACTTATTGTGGTAGCCAAATGCTAGCTCAGGAAGGTACCTCCTTTAGTTTCCTTGAATAAGATGTCTTCTTGCAGTTTCTTTTCCTCAGCATAAAGATTAGAGAAAAGCTGAGCAATGTGGGCATTTCCCAAATAGAATTTGTGAAACAGTCTCTTGTTCCCTTGCTCGTGGCTTATTTACATTATCATGTTTGGGAATTTGTATTGAAATGTTATAGAATAGATTCATGGAACACTGTGTGGCAAATTGGAAATTTGAGAAGGTTGCTATCATCCCAGAAGCGGATACATTTCTATGAAGTGTTTCTTCATGTCTTTATGAAGGAAAGGTGGATAACCTAAGACTTAACCCACTGGGGAGTTAGTAAGAGAGTCCAGAGTATGATCCTAAAAATTCCCCTGACTGGAACCAGCAATGATGGCAGACAAGGACAGACTATAGCAAACAGTGGACCTGGGAAGACTGGATCCTAAGATTACTTCTGGGAATCCTCAGATTACAACAGGCCAGTGGCTACAGATATAGGAAATTCTGTGGTAATTCTTACTCCTTGCTTACATTAGTGTGGAGGACTTTCTTTGTAATGAGTAGAAGAATTCTCCCCAGGTAATGCCCCCCTAATTCTGAACTTTCCCATTGCTTACTCAGAAATGTGTATACCCAGCAGCTCGTATTATTCAGGTGTAAATACAAAAAACGCGCTCACGACTGTGATGTTACATTCTATTTCATGGGTATGCACTGTCTTCCTATAAGATGGTAAACTCATTGTAGCCAGGATTGCCAGATAAAATTCAGAGATCCTGGTTGGATTTGAATCTTGGATACACAAGAAGTACATTGTTAGTATGAGTAGACGCCAGGTATTGCAATGGGCATACTTATACTGAAGTATAATTCGTTGTTTATCTGAGATTCTGATCTTACTGGACTTCTTATATTTTTATTTACTAAATCTGGCAACCTTAATTCTAGTATATTGGTCACTCATTCCCCTGGCTTCCAGACTTTTCCTAACCTAGTCATCTTTCTCTAGAAATCCCTACGTCTGTCAATAATCTTCCTAAAAAATATGATGCTTCTAAGTAAATGCAAGTGTCTTGGTGTCCAGATGCCTTGACATCATGGTAGTGTCCTCTGGGCATGGTTCCCTTTATGTGAGACCACTCCAGATGAAGGACTGAGATCTGAGCCAGTGGTGCAGAGATGAGGTGAATCCCTCCCTCATTCTGGGACTGTATGTATGCTTCCCTAGGCAGTACAGGTTGTGTTTACTCCTTTGTTTAAGTTCTACCCTGGAAAGAAATAGTTGTGTATTTCCCTGAGAAAACAAAAGGGAACAAAATAATTTTCCAGGTCTTTCCATGTATGAGGCACCATTCTAAACACTGTTTCTGCAGTATCTCATTTAAGCATCACAGCAGCCCTTTAAGGGTGAGGTATTATTATTTCCCTTTTTACAGTCTCAGCATTATTAAGTAGCTTGCTTGTACAAGGTTACAGAGTGTTAGGGACTGAATATGTCCCCCAAAATACTTACTTTGAAAGCCTAAACCCCAGTATGATGGTATTAGAAGGTGAGGTCATGAGAGTGGAGTCCGCATGGTAGGATAAGCACCCTTATAAGAAGGAAGAGACCCTAGAAAAAATTGGAAATAAATAAAAATTTTAACAAGAGTAGAGAAATTCCACATGGGATCCTGGGTTTCCTTCCCATTGCTTCTTGCCAGAGTTCACCTGCCCTGCCCAGCTTCCACCTCAGAATTTATGACTCAAGTAGACTCTCTCTGCTTGGATGTCCTTTGCTCTCTGTTTCATTGATGCTTCTGACATAACTCCATGAACTCTGGGCAAGCTCAGGCCCACCCCAGCTGTCTGAAATCTCAAGGTACCCTACTCGGTTCCTGACTCAGTGCTCTGTGCTCTTGTTTGGAAGGAGATAATTAGATGAGGGTAGAAAGAGACAGCGAGGCTTTGAATCCAGGATGAAACTGGTAATGTGGAGAATGAGTTAAGAGGTGGCTTATTGTTTGGCTATGTAAAACGATACTCGATGGTTCTTAGCAGGAACAGAAGAGTCAATGTTGTTTTGGGCTGTTTCATTGCTCTTGGTGTTGCCTTAAAGGTAAAAGGGGCTATATGGGTGTAATGGCTGAAGGGGCCCATAGAGAGATGATGTCTGACATTACAGTTTCTGAAAAGACTGATTAACTCACCACATTGAAGGGGTTAAATACATTTGCAGTATCTCATATAACAAATTGGAGCCAAGGCAGCTTGAGTATCACAAAGTTCTTGTGTTTTCTTACCTCCAAATGAAAAAGACAATGACAGCATTTATTTCCATTTTAGGCTCTAGGGACAATTTCACTAAGTAAAACCCATGATGCAGAATAAAGCATAAACCCTTGAAGGATGCTCACTCCTCCTTATTGCCAAAAAGAGGAGCCGTGTTTGTCTGAGACACTATCACAGAGGGTCAATCTATTCCGTGATGTCGTTTTTTGTTTTGACTTCTGCCTTCTGCCGAATCTCTTATTCTCCTCTTTCAGAGAATCTTTCTAGCCTCCTGTGTGCCCACAGAGTCTCTACCCTCTGGTAAGATTCACCGAGTGATGTCAGTGCCTTGGTCACCTACACTGTTGAGAGCAAAGAGCAGCAAAATCATTTTAAGTTCACTTGTTGATAAATGCACTGTTAATGGATCAGGAAGACAAATGGACTCAAGCTGCAAATCCATGTGATTTCATGAGTTTATTGTAAGGGTAAGGTTAGGTCAATTTCAACGTGATATATTGAGAGCACAATTTTTATGACACCAACATTTGTACACCATACAATTGAGTTGCAGTAACACGCATCCAGGGGTAATGAGGTGATTCTCCCATTTTGTGAGTTGAAACTTCAGAGAAAATGTTGTCCTCTATTTGCTGTGGCAGCCACTCAACACACTGTGAGATGCCTTCACCTCTCCTTCAGGGCATGGCCTTCTGTCCAAGACAGAGTTTCTGGGGAACCAGAAAGCTCACAGCTGGACCTGCTCATTTGTTTCCTATAGTACATAGTACATTTCTGACTAAAACAATGGCTCTCAAAGTCCATGTTCTATGAAGTACCTGTATTCCAAAATATGTGCAAGAGCACCTTGTATTTGAGGAAGAGAAAGTGGGGCTTCTGATTTAGGCCTTCATTTAAAAACGGATTCCAGGGCTTCCCTGGTGGCGCAGTGGTTGAGAGTCTGCCTGCCGATGCGGGGGACACGGGTTCATGCCCCGGTCCAGGAAGATCCCACATGCCGCGGAGCGGCTGGGCCCGTGAGCCATGGCCGCTGAGCCTGCACGTCCGGAGCCTGTGCTCCACAACGGGAGAGGCCACAACAGTGAGAGGCCCGCGTACTGCAAAAAAAAAAAAAAAAAAAAAAAAAAGGATTCTACTAATTTAAGAAAAATTTGAAAACCACTGGTTTGTAGTTTAATTAGAATTTGAGCAGAAAATCCACTGAAGACAAGTGGATGATCAGATGGGATAGGAAAGAAAAAAGTAAATGACACATTGTCTGGGGCCTGCAGATAACACTGAATTATTGACCCAAAAGCTCTGTGTAGTTGTCATAACAACAAACCGTTTGTGTATGTGTGTGTGTCTGTGTGTGTGATTGCTACAGGAAACCACGGAAAATCAGCCCCAAAAATGGGATTTGGATTCAGGCAAGACTGCCTTTTACCAGCGATGGCACCTTGGGCCACTTATTTAATGATTTTCCCTTTTCTAGTTTTCAAAGAGGGCCAGTAATCCAGTAATACTGGATAGGGGTATTGTAGGAAGAGATGATGTCACAGTTGTGAGCAGATGTTCACAAAAATAGTCGCTTTGCCTTTTTCATCCCAGTTCTCAACTAAATAATAATCAAAGACCAATTTCTCCTGATTGGTTGTTAACAAATCAAGTTTCCAGCCTTCTGTGTATTCAATACCTTAAAGAAAAAAGAACACCAATATTTTAAGTCTCAACTCAGTCATTGTGAAACCAAGAGTTCATGAGTAAAGAAGATGTGCATGGAGAAGGCAGGCAGAATTTCTAATGGGTTGCTTCAATTCTCATCCCAGGTTGTCAGGTGATATGAGTGTGCTGGGCTTCATCTCCCAGAGGGAAGAGCTGTGCACAGACTCAATTCCTACAGGACCATAGCCCCCAAGCTCTCCACGCGATGTGCTGGGAGTCTGGCATTTCTCAGCACTGCACCAAATCATCGGTGTCCAATCTCAGACCGCTTAATATCCAAGTCCAAATGTTTATGGCAACCACTCAGTGTTGCTACCATGCCTGATGCATGAAAAAGAAGAGTCTAGGTCCCTTGGCTGGAGCTCAGCCCCACACCATATCCAGCTATCCCTCAGCCCAAGGACGACTCTCCAAAAGATATTGGGGGAATGGGGGCCAAGATACTTGTTGGCCTTTTGCCCAGAGTCCATACTGGACCTGGTAACCTTCACTGGTGTTTTTCCTGGGAACTTTGCTCAAAAACCACAGCTGTGACAATAATGCTAAAAACTTCCCTGTCTTCAGAGAGCTTCCAATTTAAAAAAGAGATGTAACAAATATCTTCTCATAGGAAAATGTGTAGGGTGTGTGGAAATTGTTCAATCAACACTAGGACTGTATTAATTGAATAAAATGTAGCTGGTGGTGTGTTAGAGGCTTAAATATATTTAAATGCCCCAACTGACATCCTTTTGATTGGAATTGGTGAAATTTGAGTAAAATATTTTTATTCTGTGCTTAATTTGTGTTATTTAGTTTAAAACTACTTGATAGTCAAATGAAAACACCGATCATATATTAGGGAGATATGTTTAATCTAATTGATAACACTGCTTTAAATGCTTTAGCAAAAATTTATATGTATATAAATAATTTAATATAATATAATAATAAAATTTATATGTATATAAATAATTTAATATAAATTATTCTTATTGTAGCCATTAAACACAGCAGTCCCAAAGGACACTAACATGTCAGAGTCTATGAATTTAAAATAAATAGAACTTCATACTAGCATATAATTCAGAGACCTTTAAAAAATGAAAACATGCCTTCCTCCAGTGAGTTTAAAATTTTCTCAAATTCTGATTCTTCATGAAGATACATTCCTTTGGATTAAGTCACTTAGTGGAGAAAACGATGGCACCTTAGCAATTTTAATGATGTTATCTGTGCAGTTTTATTTTATTTATTATAATTAATAATATTTAAGGTAATTTTATTCTTTTAAATGTTACATATATTTATTTATATCATTATTGTCTTTAGGCAGCTTGAAGTCTTCCAACAAGTGAATAGCTACCTAGTTCCAGACAAATTCAGATAATTTCCAGGCAAAGTGAAGACGAAGTTACTATCCCTGACTTCATAGAGCTTTCAGTCCATCAGGGGAGACAAAGGTCAAACAACTGCTCATTCACTTAGAATGTGATAAACGGAATGTGATCATCTTCAGTGTATGGGCTGAAGCTAATAGTTCATTTATTCTTTCAACAAAAATTAAATGAGCGCCCACTGGGTGCAGGGCATTGCTCGAGATGCTAGTGACAGAGTGGATAAGATGAGGTCCCTGCTGGAGCTTACAGCCTACGGGTGGGCGGGGCAGAAACAATAAACAAGAAAAGAAGATAATCACCGACTGTAATTGGTGCTCTGAAGGAAATAAACTATGCCAGAATAAAAAACCAACCAACCAACCAACAGAATGAACAGGGAGTTTTAATCTATCTGGGGGTGACTATGGGAGAAATGCTCACCTATAATGATGGTTTACAGGCTGAGACCTAAGAGATGGGTGGAAGAAATACACTAGGAGAAAGGGAGGATCATTCCATACAGAATAGAAATCTCAGAAGGAGAGGAGAGGAGGCAGGAACAGAGGTGAGAAGTAGGCAGGGACCGTGTCATGAGAGGGAAAGGGAAATAAAAATTAAAACACATAGGGCTTCCCTGGTGGTGCAGTGGTTGAGAGTCCGCCTACCGATGCAGGGGACACGGGTTCGTGCCCCGGTCCGGGAAGATCCCACATGCCACGGAGCGGCTAGGCCCGTGAGCCATGGCCGCTGAGGCTGCGCGTCCGGAGCCTGTGCTCCGCAACGGGAGAGGCCACAACAGTGAGAGGCCCACGTACTGCACAAAAAAAAGAAAAAAATTAAAACACATAATCACTTATCGGCAGAGGGCAACTACAGAGGTCAGTTTTAAACAGAGTGTGATGTAGGATACAGATGTTCAGTAAAGAAAGTAAAAGGAATTCCTGGCAGGGGAATGGCTTGAGTAACAGCAGGCCAGGGGGGCATCTTCAGAAGTTAGAACATGGGGAGCACAGGAAAACTGCAGATTGCCTGGGACCAGATGGTGGCAGGGTTTGTATTCACATGGAGGAATTTGAATGCTATCCCCACAGCAGTGGGAACCCACAGTTGATCAGATGGAGTTGAGAGAGGCTGCTCTATCAATTTAGGCTGGAGACTGAAAGAAGAGTTAGTAGATGGTAGCAGTCACCATCCACAGTGGAAATGATGAGGGCTTATACTGGAGCACTGGAGATAAATGGCCAAAAATAGATTTGAGAGCAGTTAAAAAAATTTTTCTTTTATTGAAGTATAGTCGATTTACAATGTTGTGTTAATTTCTACAGTACAGCAAAGTGATTCAGTTATACATATATATATAATTTTTCATATTCTTTTCCATTGTGGTTTATCACAGGATACTGAATATAGTTCCCTGTGCTATACAGTAGGACCTTGTTGTTTATCCATCCTATATTTACTAGTTTGCCTCTGCTAATCCCAAACTCCCAATCCATCCCTCCCTGATGCCCCCTCCCCCTTGGCAACCACAAGTCTGTTCTATTTGAGAGCAATTTTAATGCATAGAGCTGCCAAAAATTTTGACAGCTTGTATTTAAAGGAAGGGTGAAAGTGTTTTAGGTTTGTTTTGTCTTCTGGGAAACATTACCCTACCAAAATAAGGCTTTTTTAAAAGTTAGCCTCCCTGGCTTCCTAAAGGGCCAATTTGGAGAAGTAGAGCCAGTTGGTTCTCATTTGCTGTGACACAATTCATCCTTTGGGTGTTTACATCCTTTGGATCAGAATGTTGGGGAAACATCCTAGAAATGGCTGAAGCCAAGTTGCTGAGGCTGTTGTGAGTAATTGACTTGGGTTTTGTGTCGTGGACAGCTGAGCATGGAAATCGCAACCTAGACGGTGGTCAACTAAAAGCAGCAATAGTTGTTAGGAGCTTCTGGTATCATGGACCCTTGTGATCACAGACAGGGAAAAAAAAACACAACAAATCGACAACCTACGTATTCCTCTCTGACTAGCAATGGGCCTCACAAGCAGCCATATCTTGAGATTCTAATCTGTGCTATTTCCTGGTAGCATACACTGAATTTTGCAATCCAAACTTAAAAATGTATCTACATTAACATCTCTCTGTTTGCTGCCAAATATTCTCAATATTTTTCGTCATCTAATGTAATACTGTACTTGTCTAGCTTTTATTTTTTTCTGAGATGAAAACTGCCATTTCCATGCTCACCGAAAAGCTGCCATTACATACCTATCATAAGAATATACTGCATTTGGCATTTTTCTTTAACTAAAATTGGAAAATTATCTCTCAGAATGTTCAGATAAACTGAAAGAGACAATTCAGCTGGGAAAGGTGCTATTTAAAACAGCAGAGGAAATACATTCTTGTTATCAGTTCATGAGACCAATTCTAGTGTTACATTCAAAATCAGTGGCAGTATCGTACAGTATATGTGTCAGTCCTGATCTCCCAATTCCTCCCACCCCGCCTCCCTCCTGCCTTGGTATCCACACGTTTGTTCTCTACGTCTGTCTCTTTCTGCTTTGCAAATAAGATCATCTATACCATTTTTCTAGATTCCACATATATGCGTTAATATACAATATTTGTTTTTCTCTTTCCGACTTCACTCTGTATGACACTCTCTAGATCCATCCATGTCTCTACAAATGACCCAATTCCGTTCCTTCTTATGGCTGAGTAATATTCCATTGCATGTAACTAATGAGAACATTCTGTATAGCACAGGGAACTCTACTTAGTGCACTGTGGTGACCTAAATGGGAAGGAAATCCAAAAAAGAGGGGATATATGTATATGTATAACTGATTCATTTTGCTGTACAGTAGAAACTAACACAACATTGTAAAGCAACTATAT
Organism: Delphinus delphis; assembly: GCF_949987515.2. Lineage (NCBI taxonomy): Eukaryota > Metazoa > Chordata > Mammalia > Artiodactyla > Delphinidae > Delphinus > Delphinus delphis. The sequence goes on along the minus strand of NC_082692.2, from coordinate 54,654,527 downwards.
TCCAATAACAATTAATTTAAAAAATAAACAACAACAAAAACAAAATCAGTGGCAGTGCCAGTGAGAAGAGAAATAAAGAATGAAAGAGTAAGGCAAGATGTGAAAGAAAAGGAATGCAAGAGGGATCCTGTAGGAATAACAGGGAGAACATTTGGGGGACAAAAGTGTGATGAGGGGGGACTTATATGGTTATGGTAATTATTTGTTTGGATGTAAGTTACTAGAGTGTAAATCTTTGGTGGAGAAAGGCTAGGTCTCTTTCATCTTTCAGTTCCATTAGCACCACTCACAATTCAACGGCTCTGAATAAATAATAAATGAATGAATTAATAATAATTTCAGAAACAAATAAATGAAACAGACACAGAATACCAGTACTATAAGACGCTTGACTTGAAATAAAAAATTACAGAAGCTGGCTTAGCTCTGGGGCAAATCCAAAGTAAGGTGAATTGAACTCAGAATTTCCCTTCTGTGTCTGCTCCTTTGAGATGCCTAAATATGGAGATGGTCCAGTTGAGAATCTACATGTTGCTGAATTGCAAATAACTTGTACAAAGACCAACACATTTTCTACTTCGGCCTACTTTTGAAATCTGCACTCCTCAAAAAAAAAAAAAAAAGATTAAAAAGTTGCTAGAAAAATGAGCTAATCCTAGAGTTGCACTAGGAGGTAAGAGGCGTGTTAAGGTTCAGACAAAGTCACTGAGGGAGTCCATGTGTTTCCTGCAGAGAACTGAACCAGGAGGAGGCAAGCAGAGGGTCAGCAATTGTATAATCAAGGCCAGAAGCAGAGGTCATTGGATTCTGTTATGCTTTCCCAAGTCACACCTTAAGCATCTGTACTCTCAAATGATAATATTAAGAATGAAGTTACATTGAGGGCTTATTGCAGGCCACATGCTCTCAGCTTGGCATGCATATCACAATCATATGAAAAAAGTGACGTTGTTATCCCACTTTATAGTCAACAGAAGCTACAGAGGTTGACAACTTACCCAAGGGCACGCAGTTGGTAAACGTTGATGTAGAGTTTGTATCCTTTTGGTCTGATTCCAGAGCCTGTGTAAAGTAACTCACTGCATGTGGTCTCAGATCCCAACAGTGAGCTTAGATCTCAGATAGCCTTGGGGAGAATTTTTGATCATTTCAATATCATTCCTTTAAACCAGTTCTTCTCACGTGTTGTGCATATGAATTATTTGGGGATGTTTAAATGTAGATTTTGTTCAGTGGGTCAAGAGCTGGGCCCAAGAATCTGCATCCTAACAGGCTCCCTGGTGATGCGGATGCTTCTGACACAGGCCCACACTTTGAGAAAGTAGCAAGGCTCTAAAGGACAGTCAGTTCTATTAAATTGAGCTGCAGTCCAGCAGGTCACATCCACATCTGCTTGCTTTGATTGCCTGGACACTTCCAGCTGCTGTGTATTACCTTTCAGGGGTCAACTCACTTAATTAATAAACTGCATAAGCTGTTTTATCAAGTTGCCCGCAGTGGGTGGAATTACAGAAAAGAATCTTTATCTCTCCCTGATTTCTTTCATGCTCTGGAGCAGGCTGTGAAATAGGTAATTTATGCCAGCGGTTACAGATTACACGTTTGTTTAGCAAACTGAGTGCAATAATAAGACCCCACAGGAGGTGAAACTGGTTCCCAAGTCTGTGAAATGCTGAAAATCTCTGCCCAAATGTAGCAATTATGCAGGTTTCAGTGGCCTCCTTATGCATCACCAGGTAGAAAGGTAATCAATCCTCATATTAAATGTGAATCTGGCCCATGACCTATTGGTGTCCTCATCAAAGGCTTTCTAGTTCTTATAGATTTTATTTCTGGGCACAGAGGGGAAAAGCTGACCTGTGTAATTAATTCAGTCAACTACACATGTTGGGGAGGCTGCAGCAGCCCTGATTACCTCCTTGTCCTGTGTGGGACTCAGGATGAAAGAGACTGGCTTCTCCTTGGCTGTTTTGGCTGCTGCGGCTCTAAATTCCTTCTCTGGTAATCCCTAACAGCGTTTATTTTGTACTGATGGTGGGGCAGGGAGGTGGGTGAAACTATGAGAGTGTTAGCTGCTTCCTTGGACATTTTGTCTGTATCCCTCCAGGCAAAGCTGTCTCGGGGTGACACCACTGGACAGATAGTGCCTGTAATTACTTTACTCTCAAAATAAGCGGGACAGAACAATAACAGAGCCTATCTCTAGATTGGAGACAAGAAATGGGGCACTTTGGGCTTCTCTGTTAGCGTTGTAAAATTTGGGACAGTTACCTTTATGAAGAATACAAAGTTAGATACAGACCTTCTTTTTTTTTTTTTTTTTTTTTTGCGGTATGCGGGCCTCTCACTGCTGTGGCCTCTCCTGCCGCGGCCACGGCCCATGGGCCCAGCCGCTCCGCGGCACGTGGGATCCTCCCGGACCGGGGCACGAACCCGTGTCCCCTGCATCGGCAGGCGGACTCTCAACCACTGCGCCACCAGGGAAGCCCAGATGCAGACCTTTTGATGGACCTGTGCAAGGGAGGGACTCTGAATCTTAAATGTAATCAGCTTTCTGGTCAGTTCACCTCTGCCTGTACTCTTCCTCTTTGATTTATCTTTGGTTTTTTCATTACCCTTCTGCCGCTTACTGTGTCACCTGAGTATACTTTCTTTGCTTGTCTTGTCACTTCGTGATTCCTCATCTCTCCTGGTGACTCTTCAGGCCATCAGCATCTGTATTACCCAGAATGACTTTCTGAGGTTTTCAGTGGCTCCAGGGACATTAAAAAAACTGAATTGTTTCAGGCTTTGTTACCTCTTTCATTCACTCAGTCTTCTGTAAGTTTTTGTTTTTGCTTTCATTTTTCCCCCCACTTCCCTCCACAAGCCTAGAAATCAAGGGAAAATTTTATTTACTTCTAAAAATGGATTTAGTGGAGCAATATTTAATTTGGTAGCTTCATTTTTTTCCACATTTCATCTTGGATCCAGCCAGGCGTGTCCTGCCATCTTCTGCTTTTTTTTTTTTTTTTTCCCCAATTAACTAACCCATTGTGTGATCAACAGTATGGAAAGGTATCCCAAGCACTTTATGTGTAATATCTCATTTTTTTTTAATATCAGATTCAAAGAACTGTTACTGATCCTGATTTCCTTATACATGTTACCTTGTGGACCTGAATGAGAGTTTCTTGGTGTATTTCCAGGAATGGAATTGTGTCCTAGAGTTTTGAGAATCCTCAGTTCCATACTAACAGTGCCAGATTCTTCTCCCCCTGGGATTACTCTCTGTACATCCCTGCTTAACCAGTCAGTACCTGCTTCACCTACACCCTACTCACATGACTGACCTTCCTACTTTCTTGCCCCTGTCCCATCTAGTGATTGTTCTAATCTTAAATCAGAACATCTTCACCAGGATAGCTTATCAAAGGGGCAGTGAGGGGCGTGCCCCTCTGCTGGTTTCCTTGGTAACCAGTGAGCCAACCAGATGTCAATTTCCTCTATAAGTGGTAACCTTCCTCTCCCCCGGTAACAAAGACTACTGCCATGTCCTGCCATACACGGTGGGGATTCGCTCTAGGACCTTGCTCTAGATCACCCATCCATTAAACCATTGATGTGTCTGTTGCTGACTCTTCCGTCTTGAAGCTGGCCAGGCACGGGACTTGCAGGCCTGTGGGGTGCAGCCCAACATGGTGGCCGTTTATATTCCCACTAGGAGTGTAAGAGGTATTGCATTTCCTTACATCCCTGATAGTATTTAATATCATTTCAGTTGTCTAATTTTTGTCAGTCTGTAAGGGTATACATTGGTGTCTCTCTTTTTATATGTTATTCTACTGCTTTTACTTTTCAATCCTTTTTAACTTCTTGTTGAAATATAATAAACATAAGAAAAAGATAAGTATCCTAAGTGTACAGGTAAATAAATTTTTAGAACAGAACACACTCGTGTAACTAACCTGGAACAACAAAGTTTCATTTTTACTTTAATCCACATTTCTCTGGTTACTACTAACATTGAATTTCCTTATACTCGTTAGCCATTTGGAGTCTTCTTATTTCATATCCCTAGTCCATTTTCTGTCGAATTCCTTCTTTTCCTTTTTCTGCTCTGCAAGGTATTCTTTTACATTCCAGAAATTAGTTACTTCTTTTACATGTTACAAATGTCTCCTGCTGGTCTGCCTTGTATCTTTAGGTATTTTTAATGTGTAAGGGCTGTAGCAGATGGGGAATGGAAGATATTTGTGTTTCAAAAACTCGTGTGCACCCATAAAAAGCCAGGGGCCTGATTTTTTTTTTTTTTTTTTTTTTGTGGTACACGGGCCTCTCAGTGTCGTGGCCTCTCCCGTTCCGGAGCACAGGCTCCGGACGCGCAGACTCAGCGGCCATGGCTCACGGGCCCAGCCGCTCTGCGGCATGTGGGATCTTTCCAGACCGGGGCACGACCCCGTGTCCCCTGCATCGGCAGGCGGACTCTCAACCACTGCGCCACCAGGGAAGCCCCAAGGGGGGGGCCTGATCTTTAAAGCAGAAAGCTTTTCCAACCCATCATAATACAAATAGTGCAGACTCCAAGCAGCAGAAAAATTATATAGGGACTTATTTGGTCATAAAGGTAAAAAAAAAAAAAGGCAAATGTAATTGCTTTACTTTAATCATATTGCTCTTCTATCTCTTCGCTCAAGGGTCTCTGACTGACAGCTTCATGGCCACTAAATGGGTTTTCTTAGCATTAGACCCAAGTGAGTCCACTAAATTAATTGAAAGGGCTGTAGATTTTAGACCACTTGTTCCTCAGCTGTCTTAAGCTATGAGCATGTCAGATAGTCTACTGGGTTTAATTTACCTTCTTTCTTGAAACCAAACTATCAATCAAATTTGTAGAGTATAGGAGGAAAATGGGAAACTGAGCAAGGACAGACCTGTTGGATTCCAGAGCAACTTTGGCACTGATTGTTACAGTAAGTCACCATCCAATGGAAAGCAGTATGTATGTCCAATGAACAGTGTCAACAGCCGAAAATTACTAGATGAGCTCTGAAGGGGAGAGCTACCTTCCCCAGGCTCAAGCAGTGTCTGAGAGTACATGAACATCTCTCATTCACATATGGAAGGCTGCTAGGTGTAAATGCAGACAGCACCAGGGAGCTAGCAGATGCTGGAATTGCTAGGGATTAAACACCATTTCTGTTCTAAGGTCTCTGGAGTTCCTTGGGCTGGGCTTCCATTCCTCCCAGGCACACCCATAGAGATTGGCACACCTGCCTTCAAAAGTGCCAGCAACACAGAGCTCTAAGACGTGAAGGGAACTGAGACAATTCGATTTATTTCCAGAAGTAGTGTACTTAAATATTTTTATGAATGACCTGTCTGTGCTCATTATTCACATCTTCAAGTCTTTTAAAAAATTTTTATTTTATATTGGAGTATAGTTGGTTTAACAATGTGTTAGTTTCAGGTGTACAGCAAAGTGATTCAGTTATACATATATATGTATCTATTTTTCGGATTCTTTTTCCATTTAGGTTATTACAGAATATTGAGCAGAGTACCCTGTGCTATACAGTAGGTCCTTGTTGGTTATCTATTTTAAATATAGTAGTGTGTATATTATATTTTCAAGTCTTGAAAAAACCTAAACATTTTATTTTGAGTTGGATAATTCTTGTATCTATAATTTTTAGGCTCTCATTGTGATGTCTGTTGTTTCTGATGACTATCTTATGTGCCTTGTTTGTATTTTGTATTCCCCCCGCCCCATGAGCTGCTACTATATGCATGAGGAGTTTTTGAGGCCTGGAGTCATGTGGGTTTTTCAATAGAGAACTTTCATCTGCTCCTACAAGGTGCCTTGAGGGTCTACTCATCAAAAATGACTATAAATTAAATACCTGTTTTAATTATTTTGGTTTACTCAGGGAGTTCATTTGAGTTTCCTCTTCTCTAAAGTACCTGCTTAAGTTATTTATCCATTTTTGTACTGGATTTCTTCTGTCTTTCACATGGAGATTCAACTATTTTTGATAAGAATACTATTTTTGTTGAATATGGCACAACTACTTTTTCTCAGTATGTGACATGTCTTCATTTCCTTTACAGTAGTTTTTCAGACATGGAGGTTATTCATTTTAATAGTCAAATTTGAGTATTTCTCTATTTTGTTTAAGGACTGCTTCTTTACTGTTATGTGATAAGTATAATTCATATTTTAAAAAATGTTTTATAGTTTTGCCCTGCACATTTAAGCAGTTTATTCACAAAGTTTTTTGTAAAATGTAGGAATTGCAATTCTATTTTCCCCACATATATAACTAATGTATATAGCACTATTCATTGAGTAATCCATCCTTTCCCCAATTACCTGCAATACCAGAGTTGACAAGTGCTGTTTCTATATTGTCATCAGTTTGTTCCTGGAATTTTACTCTGTTCCGTTGGTCTATTTGTTTGTCACTAAGTCAAAATCATGCTGTTTTTATCAATAGCCTTTAAAACTACTCTAACTTGTTAATAAATCTTTGTCCTGTTCCCTACCTGGTCATTTTCCTTCAGTATTGTGATTTTTTTGGACTTCAGCTTTCCCAGAAATTTTAGACTCAAATTGTCAAGTTCTGTTAGTCATCCCTTGACTTTTCTATTGAACTAGATTAAATTTTAGTTGATTGTAAGAACACTGACATCTCTACTTTGTCTTCCAATCCATGAACATAGTACATTTCTCCTTTTATTTAGATCTACTTTACTGTTTTTCAAAAACATATAATTTTATCTCACAAAGCACTATGCATCTTGTGTTTTATGCATAGATATCTTCATATCTTGCCTGATATTTGAAACATGTTTCGTTTCTGATAATTAAAATACAACCTCCTTTGCTTCTCACTTGTCAACTTGTGGATAGTTTTGATTTCATTATACCTGATTAAAGGTTCATGGGATTTTAGTCTCTAATGCTTTGATGTATTTTTTTCCCCAAAGAGTCAGGCATTTTTCTACAAAATAGTTTAACAATTAGGCATACCGCTATAATAATGTACATAACCAAGGAATAAAAAGGTGGTTGTGTGAACATTAGGACAGCAGGGTCCTATAGTATAACTAACTTGAACACCCCTCCTTCAATGATGTTAAAACATCAGTCATTATAGGACAACCTCTAGTTAAAGAATTAGGAGGGGAGAGGGATAAATTGGAAGATTGGGATTGACATAAACACACTACTATTTATAAAATAGATAAATAATAAGGACCTACTATATAGCACAGGGAACTATACTCAATACTTTGTAATGACCTATATGGGAAAAGAATCTGAAAAAGAGTGGATATATGTATATGTATAACTGATTCACTTTGCTGTACAGCAGAAACTAACACAACATTGTAAATCAACTATAAGTAAACCAACTCCAACAAAAATTTAAAAAAAATAATTAGGAGAAGCCTGGGTATGAGATTTTTAACTAAAAAAATTCTAGACTCAGAATGAAGCCAAATACCTAAAAGGCTAAGCATCATTCTATCTTAGGCTGCTGACTCCATCACATCACCTATACGTTACCTATGCAGTAACAGAGTCACGTTGTAGTGTTGCCTACTTTTCATTCAGTTGTGTGAAGTTGTTGCCTCCGGCCCCCAGGATGCAGAACCAGGCCATTGTGGAGTTTCTTCTAGCAGTTTCCAAAATTCAGCATTCAGAAATTTAAAGGAGAGAATGCAGAGCTCTTGGTGTTGCGGCACACATTTCTTCATTCTTATTTTAAAATACAAAATAAAATTGAACAGTGCACCAGGTATTCTACAGTGTGCCTTTGCCTACTTTTCCATCATATTTTCCTTTCCTGTCTCTTGCCCTTGATCCTTCCATGTACCCAGGCATTCATGAATACTATTCTTCTGGCTCAGCAGTTTCTGTTTGTCTCCAAATTTGTCTCTTTGTTCTCAGCTGACTCTCTCTTCTCTCTCCTTCCTGAAATAGCTACATTTGATCTTATATTATTGAAATTTATGGCTAAAACATCTAAGTCCATTTGATGTTGTGGATCCTTCTCAGCAAGAGCTGAAAAGTAAAACTTTAAATGGGGAGTGAAAATATCATTATGTATGATTTGCTTAAACTAAAGGTGTCTCCTCTAGGAATCCTGAGATGTACCACTTCTCTGAGACTGACTCTTGCTCAAAAATGAAGCTGAATTTATTTCTTCTAGCCCTGGTTTTTCTAATGCTAAGTTGAGTACTAGAGGGCTAATAATAACAACAGATCAAAAACCTAAAACCAATCTAAAAGTTTCTGCTGCAGCAATTCAAAGCCGAGGAAAAGTAGTACAAGTATGTTCAGCAAATATTCAGTCTCTTAGGGAATTAAAGGAAATATTATTTCCAAGGACAGCTTAACTTTAGGTTGAAAAATTTAAACCTATTTTAGTAGCTTCAGTTCATCTTAGAACATCAATTTTTCCCTTTCTATTTGTAGCATCAACATAGCTCAGCAACTTTGGGGGAAAAATCTAAACCAGAAGTAATTATTTTTTTTCTCTTTCTACTTTACAAATACAGTGTGAACTTAGACTGTGATTTTTGGAAGTCCGTTGTTCTGACTCAATTTTATACGAATGGTCTCTCTTTTAATGTTGTATTTCTGTCCTTATTTTCAACAAGTATTTACTGAGTGCCTCTTCTGTATCAGACACTTTTGTAGGGACCAGCATAGAGAAAAAAATTCAGACATATTGTCCTACTCTTAAGAGGATGCAGTCTAATAGAGGAAGAACCAATCAACTTTTGGCCCTTATGTATTCAGAATTTGGTTTGTGAGGGAAAATCATTTCTTGGCATTATAAAAAAATAACCAACTTATGAGACAGTAAACTCAGCATGCGCCTAAAATTATTTTAAATGTTCTTCAGTAAATAAACCTAGCTAGCCCCAAGTCTTGGTTCTGAAGATACAGTGGAGAGTCAGTCATGGTCCCAGAGTCAACTGGAAAGGTGAATATCTGAACAGACTATTGTAATACCGTTTAATGAAGGGAATCCTCACCAGCTTAGGATGGACCAAACAGGATTTCACAGAGTAGGTATCATTTGAACAGAAAGAATCAAATTGTATAGTGAGTTCAGTAAAGGCAAGATTTTCCATGTGAACATTTCATGGGGAAGGGAAGGAGGGAGGCTGATAAGACCACAGGGCCCAGCCCCAGCTTTTCTGAGGAATTACATTAGATTCTACCGAATGATAGAAAGTGAATGTCTAGAGTAAGGATTTTTATAAGAGTATGTTTCTCTCCATAGATAAATATTTCAAACAGCACTTGACTCACAGAAATAGACCAGAACATTGTCTCCAGTGAAGGAGAAACTGACTTCTAAATCGCTTTTAATGTCAAATAACGTTTTGTAGCTGTCTGCTGGTGTGCATGAACTGTCAACTCTCATTCATGTTTCCCTGCTCCTTGGGGTCTCTCTGTTTAGATACTGTGATCCTACAACCAGTAGGTTACTCCCGAGGAGGATGAAGATCATGTGCCAACTGGAGACTGTATGAGTCCCTTTGCTGTCACCTTCCTGTTCATTTTATTTAAATAAATAAAGCTTCCTAGTCTAAGGAAGAAAGCTTTGAACACTCCAAGTCTCCCGAGAGACTAAAAATGGCACTGAAATTGCTTTTGTGTGGAGATAATAAATATAACTGCCAGGAGGTTGCCTGGTGAGCTATGCAGGGACTCAGCTGTCCCTGACACCACCCTTTATAAATTACCTGGAAGAGGAAATGAGAGAGGGAGAGAGAGAGACAAGAAAGGCTAAGGAATCAGAAAGTAAGGAGCAAAAACAGAGAGGCTTAGAAGATGCTTTGCAAAGTTACACCTGGGGGAAGAGTCACACAGATTTAGGACAGAAGAATTGACAAAATGAAACAGAACTAATTCATAGCAAACCTCTTACAGCCTAAGTTCACTCTTTTTCCCACTGAATATCAGCATGGTTTTGCACAATATTCAAGAATGACAAGCATCAGTGTATTTATCAAGCAAAAACTCAGCATTTCAAAATAATTAATCATTTAATACAAGTTATCTGCTTATATAACAGACACTGTAGATGAACAAGGCAAGTCCTGTACTTCAGTAGGCTTATAGCTGAAGAGAAAGTAAGAAAGACACTCACTCATCCATTCACGTAACATTTATTACACCTAGAGACTCTTTTTAAGAAGGGAGGATGTATTAAGGAATATAAAAACAATAGGTTTTCTGTCTATAAGGGATTACATTCTAAGAACAAAGAAAGAGAAAAGATAAACATATAACCAAGCAAGAACCTGCATAATGTGGTTGCAGATAGTGGCAAATGCTAGCAGAAATTAAAAAACAGAATGATTGGGTAGATACACTGGAGGCTACTTGAGACTAAGTGGTCAGGAAAGTTCCTCTGAGAAGACAATTGGGTTTTGACTCGAAAGATTGGGAAGAATCACGTCTACAAAAGAGTGTCTAAGGAAGTCAGAGTTGCTAGTATCTGAAGAGTAAACTAGCTTCACATGTTTGCAGAACAGAGCGAGGCTATGGAAGTTAGAGTTTAGAGAATAAAGACAGTTTCATGAGAATTTCAGGGAAGTAGCCAGAGATTTGTTCATGTAGAGTATGGGTATCTGTTGAGAATTTATTTTTTTCAAGCTCTATTGAGACATAATTGATATATAACATTGTGTAAATTTAAGTTGTATGATGTGATGATTTGATACCACAATATGGTTAATTAACACATCTTTACCTCTCATAATTATCTTCTTGTTGTCGTTATGGTGAGAACATTAGAACTCTACTCTCATAGCAACTTTCAAATGTACGCTTTAACTGTAGTCACCAGGCTGTACCTTGCATCCCTGCAACTTACCCATCTTATAATTGAAAATTTCTACCCTTTGACTAACATTCCCCCTAACTCTGTTTCCCCTACCTCTCAGCCCCTGGCAGCCACTATTCTACTCTGGGTTTGATGTTTTTATATTCCACACAGAATTCAGTGCAATTGAAAACAGGAAAACAGTAGAGAAAATTAATAAAACAAAAAGCCATCTCTTCAAAAACAATAAAATCGAGAAACCTCTAGCACGACTGAGAAAAAGAGCAAAAGACACAAATCACCGATATCAGGAATAAAACAGGTGGCATCGCAACAGATCCTGAAGTTATCAAAAGATAATAAGTGAATACTACAAACTATTTTATGTTCCTAAATTTTATGACTTAGAAGAAATGGACCAATTCTTTAAAAACTGCGAACTACCAAAAGTCAACCAAATGAAATAGATATCCCACATTATTCTGTAACTATTAAAGAAATTGACTTTTCACTTAAAAATCTCCCCAAAACAAAATATCCAGGCCCAAGAGGGTGTGGGGAAAAGGGAACCCTCTTGCACTGTTGGATGTAAATTGATGCAGCCACTATGGAGAACAGTATGGAGGTTCCTTAAAAAACTAAAAATAGAGCTACCGTATGACCCAGCAATCCCACTACTGGGCATATACCCTGAGAAAACCATAATTCAAAAGGACACATGTACCACAATGTTCATTGCAGCACTATTTACAATAGCCAGGACATGGAAACAACCTAAATATCCAATGATAGATGAATGGATAAAGAATATGTGGCACATATGTACAATGGAATATTACTCAGCCATAAAAAGGAACGAAACTGGGTCATTTGTAGAGATGTGGATGGACCAGAGTCTGTCATACAGAGTGAAGTAAGCCAGAAAGAGAAAAACAAATATAGTATATTAACACTTATATGTGGAATCTAGAAAAATGGTACAGATGAACCTATTTGCAGGGCAGAAATAGAGACGCAGACGTAGAGAACAGACATGTGGACATAGGGAGGGAAGAGGAGGGTGGAATGAATTGGGAGATTACGTTTGACATAAATACACTACCACGTGTAAAACAGATAGCTAGTGGGAACTTGCTGTATAGCACAAGGAGCTCAGCTCGGTGCTCTGTGATGACCTAGATGGGTGGGATGGGGGTGGGGGAGGGAGGTCCAAGAGGGAGGGCATATATGTATAAATACAGCTGATTCACTTCATTGTATAGGAGAAACGAACACAACGTTGTAAAGCAATTTTACTCCAATAAAAAAAAAAAAAAATCCAGGCCCAGACTGTTTCATTGGAGAATTTTACCAAACATTTAAAGATGAATTAACACTAATTCTACACAATTACTTCCAGAAAATGGAGGAGGATGGGGCACTTCCTAACTGATTTTATGATACCAAAATTTTCCTGATATGAAAATCATAGCATAAAAAAGTAAACTACAGATGAATATCTCTAATGACCTTAGATGTACAAATCCTCAAAAAAATTAGCAAATTAAATCCAACAATATGTAAAAAACATATATCAGGACCAAGTAGGACTTAATGCCAGATATGCAAGGCTGGCATTCCATTCAAAACTCATTTAGGGATTATGGATGGGGAAGCAGGAGACCTGTGGAGGTATAAAGCAGTAGCAAAGGAACCTCACGGTAATGGTACAGGTAGGGATCTTGTTTGCAACAGTGGTTATAGGAAACAATGCATGATAAAATTGTATAGAGCTACACACACACACACACACACACACACACACACACACACACACACACGTGTGCATATATAACCGATGAACTTTGAGTAAGCTCTGTGTATTTTATCAGGAAATTATGATTAGAATAGGACAGGCAATGTATAAGGTAAGAGTAGCAAAGATTATTCAGAAATTAAAGTCACAAAGGCTTCATATAAAGAAAGCACAGGAAATCTCGACCATGGTAAAGAAAAAGAAATCCACACCTAGAAGCATAGTAGTGAGACTGTATGCAACTAAAAAAAAAGAGAAAATCTCAGCAGCTGTTAAAAGAAATGATCATCTAAAGAGAAATAAGACAGCTGCTTTCTCAGTAGCAAAATGGAATGTAAAAGATAAGTCAGTGATATCACAGAAGTGCTGAAAGAAACCTAAAGTTGTTCAAAGAGGACAAAATAAAGAAATGTCAGAGAAACAGAAATGAGTTTTTACCCAAAGAATTTCATGGAAGGGATTCCAGAATAAAGGAAAATAGTCATAAAGGTACTCTGCGATGCAAAAGGAATGGTGAGGCAAGGAATCCATGGGTAAATGTTAATAAGCACTGACAGTATAGAAGAATATTTTTTAAAAATATTTATTTATTTATTTGGCTGTGCTGGGTCTTAGTTGAGGCATGCAGGATCTTTAGTTGTGGCACGTGAACTTTTAGTTGAGGCATGCGGGATCTTTAGTTATGGCACACAAACTCTTAGTTGTGGCATGTGGGATCTAGTTCTTTGACCAGGGATCAAACCTGGGCCCCCTGCATTGGGAGTGCAGAGTCTTAGCCACTGGACCGCCAGGAAAGTCCCTAGAAGAATATTTTTAATGTCTAATTTACAGGGTTACAAAAATACAGAAAAAACACATTTTTAATATCTGATTCGTTGGTAACCAAAAATAACACAAAGTACAAAATGGAAGGCAATGTTTGGAGTTAAAACTGTCTAAGGCTCTTGTTTGTTTAAGAGGAGTATAAATACACTGATTTGATTCATTTTTTAAGTTATGTATGTTAATCAAAAGTAACCATTAAAGAGATGTAAAGTGAATTGAAAATTTTCAAGCCAGTGAAGTGGAAAAATAATTAAAGCCTCTATATATTAAAGGAAAGAGAAAAGTATGAAAAATTGAAGGCAAAAGGAAAAAAAAATGCAAATGTTGCCACAGGAATAAAAATGCATTGAAATATCCGATTAAAAGATAACAGATTGTCACATAAGGTAACAAAAAATATAGCTATATGCATGTTTAGAGGTGTATATAAAACATAAGGACAAAGAAAGGGCCATAGTAAGAGAAAGAAAAAAGATGTATAGAGGTGTTAATGGGCTAAGGAATTTGGACAAACCATCACAGAAAGAATGATTTAAAAAGCTGTGGAGACTTCTTTCTTCTGTTTGTTTGGGTTTTTTTTTAAGTTTTTAATTTTATTTTATTTATTTTTTTATACAGCAGGTTCTTGTTAGTCATCAATTTTATACACATCAGTGTATACATGTCAATCCCAATCTCCCAATTCATCACACCCCCACCCCCACCCCCGCCCCTTTCCCCTGTTGGTGTCCATACTCTTATTCTCTACATCTGTGTCTCAGTTTCTGCCCTGCAAATCGGGACTTCTTTCTTCTGGCACGATGGAGTGAGAAGGTTGAAAAGTCACTTCCCCAGAAGGCATCTAAAAACTTGGAAAAAATGGTCCCAAACAACCATGGTAATGCTCAGAAATTCACGTAAAGGCATGCAACAAACTAATATGTGTTTATCAAAACTGCTGAACTTGAGTACGAAGAGTATGAGTATGTGGCATTCTTGCCTGGAGCTGCCTCCTTCCTCACCAAGCTCAGTCAGTATGGGTTTTCAATCACGGCAGGTGGCCTATGGAACAATAAAAAGAACCCAATTTTTCTCCCTTCTAAACCCAAGAGGCTGTCAGGTATACTGCGTAGCTTCTCAGTCTCTCTCTTTCTTCTGAATTCATCAAAGCCTTTGGGAGAAAAGGAGCTTCAAATGACAGTCTTACCCATCTGAGTTTTCATTTTTTCCTAGATCTTTTGTTCTGGTAATTCTTCACAAGCTTGTTATCAATCCAGTCACTTTTAGGCTTTGTTTCCAGTGATTCTAATTGTTCTCAGCAAGAGAGTTGGTCTGTGGGCTCCCCTGGTGGCGCAGTGTTGAGAGTCCGCCTGCTGATGCAGGGGACGTGGGTTCGTGCCCCGGTCCGGGAAGATCCCACATGCCGCGGAGCGGCTGGGCCCGTGAGCCATGGCCGCTGAGCCTGCGGGTCCGGAGCCTGTGCTCCGCAATGGGAGAGGCCACAACAGTGAGAGGCCCGCGTACAGCAAAAAAAAAAGAAAAAAAAAAAAGAGAGTTGGTCTAATTTGCCTAGGCTGCCATTACCAGAAGCAAAAGCCACTAATACACCAGTTACAGTGTTCAGAGCCCCTGATCAGAGTGAAACTTGTCTATTAAATACACAAGCATGACTTTTCAAGGTCAGAGCCTTTAGGTCATCTCCATCTGAAACATCCAAATTGTGATGTTCACCGTTTACTTGGGGTTCTTGTCATCTTCAAGATGAGTCCCTAGGGAATTCATGAGCTAGACTGTGTGAATAATTTGGGAATCATTAAGCTCAAAATAGTCATCGGAATATCCATTATCAGTAGGCGCCACTGGAGTAACCAGAAAGGGCAAGGTGAGGGACTTTCAGCTTTGGAGGCCATTTAAGGGGAAAATTTTAAAGGATGGTGAGAGAAGTGGCTTTGATAAGCTTCAAAGAGGCACTTGAAAGAAATGGGAAACATGCTGACCAGGTGGGTGAGTAGAGGTCTCATGGTCCTGAGGGCAGCAGTAAGAAATTCAGGAATATGTAACCCCAGCAGAGAGACCCGAGTAAAGGAGCACAGGGATCCAGGCGAATGCACAGAATTCGTTTGCTCCATTTATTTTTTGCTTTCTGTTGGCTGGTGGTCAAACACTGACCCTTTTGTAATGGCACCTCTAGGTGTTTTACACTATTTTAATGCAGTCTTTAGTCTCAGAATGTGTTACCATGAGGACCTGAATTCAGACAGACTTTTTTTTTTTTTTTTTTAACAATGAGATGAAAGCGTTTTCCATTCAGGACATGTGATAAAGACCTCAAAATCCCCCCACGGTGAAGTTCCAACCCATGGTTCATTTAGAGTTTGAAAATAGTAACAAAGATATTACAGATATAGAGAGACCAGACATAACCGTGTGCCATCACATCTCCATTATCAAGCTTTACTCTGCCTCCCTGATACTTGTTCAGTCCTATCCATTCAACTGCACCTTAAAACCCTTAGAAGCAGCCAAAAAGGCAAATTGTTTAGAAAAAATGAAGAGAATTCTAATCATATTCTCAAACTCACACCACCTGAAAATGCATTTTTCTATAGACTTAGAATGCTACCTTTAAAAAGCCAACCTCAGGTACACCGTAGTACTGGCCGTGGCTTTCAGGACCTTCAGAGCCTGGGTCCGCAGGTGGGCAGACAAACCGGCTGTCGTCACCACTAGCCCTCAAGGCACCTTTGTGAGAATTTGAAATCACACTCTCTCCCTTTGTGGAAACACAGCTGCATTGACGTGTGGCTTGGGTGAGTGGACAGTGGATGTATGTGAATTAGATGCTTGGCAAGGGAATTTGGACTAGGTTTCAGCTGCTACTCACCCCCTCAACCAGATGTCCTTGTGAAGTGAATTACGTCTGGGATGTCCCTGGAAGCAATCTTATATAAGTTTTAGGAGTTGTGCATGTCACTTCCCTGGCACATGGCTCTGGCAAAGTCATTTATCTTTGTTGTTATAAAGCCTCATTTTGAGGTCCAATTATGGGCTAGAAGATTACATTTCAGAAGGATTCATAATTTTTGCTATAAATAGTGGAATTTTAAACATGAATTTCAACACAGTAGTGTTGGGATGTTTACTATTAATACAACTACTACTATGACTTCTAAAAATAATAGCTAACTTTTATTTATTTATTTGTTATTTATTGTAATAATCCCTCAAGCCAGAGTGGAAAGCACATAATGCATGGACGCTATAGGCAAAATATGGTAACTTAACAATATCTGTTTTTCCTACTTGAAATAGTCTGGACCAAAGACCTTGCCCATATATAATATGTTTTCAGTAATTGTTGCTGTGTGAAGGAAGGAAGGAAGGAGTGACAGAGCAGGACAAGTATCTCTGCCACATAGCCATCAAAATAACTCACTGTCTCTGATGGAATAGCAAAAATCAGAGTTGCTTTGAAATTGGGCAAATCTGGATTTGAATTCTGTACCCAGGATTTATGAAACAGATGGCTTCAGGGAAGTCATTAGTCTTGCTAAACTTTAGTTTCTTTACTTGTAAAATTGGGAAATAATCCACCCCCCACAAAGTTCATTTGATATATGGTAGCTTTTATTTTTAGCTTTTTTAAAAAAATAAACAGGGTCTCCCCTCTCTTTACCTGTGGTACAAACATCCACCTAACATTGAAGGCCAGAAATCTAGGATTTGTTCTTACGCCTCTTTCCTTGCCAACCCCCTCATACTCAAATCAGCCCCTCAAAATGCTACACGGCCAACGCAGTCATCTTCCTGAATTCTGTCCTGACCAATCTACACTTTTGTCTGCATCTTCAAGCTGCCCATCCCCCGTCCATTTCCTACAAAGCAAATCGCAAACTTTTAAAATAGCATTCAAGGCCATTTATTGTAAATCCGGTCTTGCCTGTTCCTTTAGACTAATTTTCTGCCTTTCTCCCATCCCTGCACCACCCTTAAGCCAGGAGACTTTTGTCCAGCTTAAAATTCTGTAGGCTTCATTATTGAAACAATGGCTGTATTAAATGAGCTTTTTAAAACTACTTGTGCCTGCCTCTCTCATCCCCAAGAGGCTTTGCGATAATCCCTGGATGTGTCTTGCATCACTCCAGTTGATTGAGATTCACTGGGTTTTGATTTTCCAGCATGCTTTCCCCATGTGTGGAATTTCTCCCATCTGCTTCATTAAAAGCAAAAAACTGATCCAACATGCATGCACCTAAAGTCACAGGTTTCAAACTTATTTTAGCTCTTCAGTAACGAGGGTTTCTCCATATCTCTCTCTCAGAGAGATTAGGGGAAAATGGAAATATTGTTGCTTCTCTTTATCAGGAAGATGGTGAAAGTCATCATTAGTTGGCCTTATAAAAAGTAATGAAGCTGGAACACCATAATTTTTTTTCCACCTTTTTTTTTTTTTTTGCCTCTAATTCATTGTCTGTCTTTTGTTTGCCCTCAGAAGCAATAATCCCAATGGAAAAAAATTTTCTCTTTGATCTGTCTTGACAAATTAGTTTGAGGTTTCTAAAACAGAGAAGTAGATATGGATGAGAGACGAGTCAAGTCTTAAAACGATATTTGATTTTTATCACCAAGGCTACAACAGTTAAGACTATCCTGCCTGTCTTTTACAAGCTCTTAAATAGACAAATATCTTCTTTGGGCAACTTTATTTTAGTTATAACCCAGCCACCAGCAGTAGGAAGAGGACGGGAAGGAAGAGGAGGAGGGAGAGGAGGAGGTGGGGGAGGGGGAAGAGGAAGTAGGAGGAAAAGGGAGGGGAGGAAAGGGGGAGGGGAGGAAAGGGGGAGGGGAGGAAGAAGAAGAAAGAGAGTATAAAGTAAGCCATTTACACTTGGAGAACTTGTTTTTGTAAGATGCCCGGGTTGATTTTTCCGCCAGAAAATGCCATCTGGGAATTGTTATCCATTTTAGCAAAAGGACATGGAGGATACAGTAGCACTCCAAGAATGCAAACAGCATACAAATCCCACTGCTTTCTTCTATGGGAATTTTCCGTGAAAACTGTGTGAAAAGTGGATGAGGAACCCTCACTATTTTTAACTTAGGAAATTACTACTGTTTTGATTCTAAGAACATCTTCTTCAAGATGAACAAATTCACTGTAGTTTAGAAGAAATAACATGCAAAGAAAGAGATAAAGGGCTTGTTTACCTGATTCTTAATGATCAAGATTGCCTAATCGATCTGTTCAGGTTTATTTAGCGTATTGAATGGTAGCTAACTTACCAAAAGAGAAAAGCAAAAAGTCTGATTTAATTTCATCATCGGTTCAAAAGGGAACAAACAGTCCACTAATTTGAAAGAAAAAAATATATATATTTTCACAATTTAAGAGGAATTTTCTCACTAAACTAATTGATTTTAAGAGTCTCAAGTTCTGTTTTTCTCTTAGATCATCTCTACTTCCAGCAACTTGTTCTAGACTGCAGAGTGAGAAGATGGTGCTTGAGGGCAGGTCCCGGAAAGCCCCATGTATTAGGAGACCCGGACAGGGAGAAGGGATTCCTTGATCGCCTCTCAAAAGGAAAAACTTCTCATGTTGGGATGAGATCTTTACTTAGCCATTGGAGTTGAGGGCATGAAAAGAAATTGTGAAGTAGCCAGTCGCTATGTACAACTAAAATTTTGAGCTTTAAAATGAAAAGGCAGGTTTACTTTTTAGAAATGCAAAGCTAAGCAGTGCTGAGGAATGAGGAAGCTAGGTAGGCTGGGTGGCAGCAGCCTTGAGAAGGTCCTGTGGGGAGTGACAGTCCGAGGCTTCAGCCTTGTCCTCTGTCAGTTCTCAAAGATCTATATGAAGATTGTGTTTGCGCTTTGGCTTCGCAGAAACCCATGGAGGTTTTTCCCTTCCTCTTGGGAAACAAGGTTTTTCTGGCTTGAGTATTTTGGCAAGGCTGAAAGATGGGTCCCCCGGCTCCAAGTCCTGTAAGAAATAATAACTTTTACTCCAACAAAGCCTTTGTTACCTTGTTTCTCTGACTCAGCCTGATTCCAGTGTGAAAATTCATGAGGATTCACTCCCTCCCTGATTCCACAGGGGGTGTCCCAGAAATCTCTACCATAATCATGAGAGCTTCACTAACCAATGAGCTTAAAATATCCACTCAAATAAGCCAGTCCCAGGGTCCAAAGTGAAGGGAACTGTTTTCCCCAGGACCCAACTTCCCTTGGGTACACTCTTAGCTTCTGATTCTAATCCAGGAGAATGTTTGAGAATAATTGATGGAAGATAAAGAAAAATTCTTAAACATTATTCTAATGTAAACAAATGCATTTACCTCACTTCCTCTTAAGCTCCAGTAAGATGGAAGTAAAGCAATAAAAATGTGGATAGGTAAAGGAAAAAGAAAAGTATGTGATATGAGAATTAGTGAAGATGCAACAGCTCATTTAAGATGTTATTTCAATTAATTTTGGAAGCAGGAAAGAATATGGACAAGTGAAAACTGACATAGCAGAGCTGAAAGTGTGCAGTGGGGGAGCCTTTAAGGAACAAACTGATTCATGCCACAGAGCTCTGGAAAGACTCAGAAATTGGAAGTTCCAGCTACCTTTGAAGGTGGATTCCAAGGCTGGTGTGTTGGGTGGAGGGACCGGAAAAAGGATGGAAATTTTGTTTAAGGATCAGTTAGACCTATCACATCATTCTCCAGATCCATACAGCCAGGTAACAGCCACTCCATAACCCCAGGACACATTAGGTTTACTTTCTGGAGAAGCTGCAGTTACGGATCATGCAGTCATGACATGGCTAGTGTGATAGAAATTCCCAACTGAAAACACATAAATGATGAGAACCTCTGCCCTCTTCCCCTGCTGAGGCCACCAGATTTATCCACTTCAGGCAGGACTGGAGATGTTTCCTCAGCCCCAGAGACCATAGATTCAGAGAATGACATTGGGGGAATCTTAATTAAAAAATCAGTTTAACTCCTTATCATTCTACATTCAAAACCACCTGTCAGTTTGCCTTTTGCATGGACTGTCAGTTCAAGGAAGATTTTTAGATTTTTAGTGACTCAACTGCAAATTTGAACAGACAACCAAGAATCAGAGGAAAGCTTTAAGTGAAGCCTTTCTTTATGAATTAATGCCAGGTTATAGAAAATTAAACAAAACAGTAAAGCTGTAAGAATTAGCTTCAAAAAAATGAAAAAAATACATAGTTTAATAATAGAATACGGATTGGATATAAAAATATTTAAATGGTTATAACGTAAATACTTAATATTAATTAAACCAAAATTTGTGGTATTACCATAGCAGGGAGATGGAGAAGGAAATGCCTTTATAATCACTATAAAAGAAATAAGTGGTCATTTTCTATAATATAGAGTTTCCTGATAATGTTCACTTTTTAAAAATTCAAGAAATACCTATAAAAACATATATGAATTGACTCATCCACACCTGATACATAATTCTCTGTTTTCAAGATCATGCTAATTTTAAATCTAAATGGACCCTGATCACGTGTATCCCTGATAAGGGTCTCCACTCTCTTGATTATTCTACATGGACATGAAAAAATGTATTTTCTCCTAATTAAAAAATTGTAGTTATAATTTATATAGTACTTACTATGTGCCATTTCCTGTCCTATGTGTCTGAGTTCATACTCTCAGTTAATCCTTAGAACAACTAGTGACAAAGCTATTATTGCTACCTCATTTTACAGATAAGACCGAGCCTCAGAAAGTGTGCATAATTTCCTTTAATTGGTTTTGAGATGATGCTAGCTGGAAATATGGAAGCAATTTCCAGGAGAAATAGCAAAAAAGTTTAAAATATCTGCCTGCCTCTAAGAGTAGGAATTAAGAATGGAGAAGGAGGTGTATCAGTATTCACATGCTGTATAACAAACCACCTTATAACTTAGGGGCTTAAAAAAAATGAACATTTATCTCTTGAATCTTCAGTTTGGGCAGGGCTTGATGGGAAGAGCTCTGCTCCTTGCAGGATCAGCTGGGGTGGCTTAAATGGGAGGATCTACTGTTGCAGCAAATTTGAGAAAATATTAGAAAACGGAAATATTGGAAAGCGTGGACAATTTAGGAAAGTGCATTTATATATGTTTATTTGCATTTAAACAGCAATATTTGCTTTTCATCCAACATCTGATTATCCAAAGTAGGACTGCGTGGTAAGAATTGACCATGACATTCTGGGCTAATGTCAGCCTGTCCTAGACAACCCCAGCCTTGAATTCCTGTGATGTTAGAATTCACAACTATAAAAGGTTTGCAACTGTTGCAGATAAATAAAGAACACATGTGAAATTGAATATCAGAGCCAAATGCAGTGGTGTTACATGTTCACCTTTCAATGATACATCCAAACAGGTGCAAGCAGAGCTGAGACTATGAACATCAATCAGCAGGAATCATAGCTGAGCCCCCAGGATCCCTGACCCCAGCATAGCATACAGACAAGATTCTGCAGCTGTCAGAATATCTGGTGCTTGAAGCTGCATTCCATGACTTTTCACTGATTGACAGGTCTCTTCCAGATGCCTTGGGATTTTATTGCCATCTGGCATTGTTCCTGTCCCTTATCTTGGGAGTGTTTTATGATGATTAACTGATTACACTCCAGAAAGGCAGCATAGAGGAGAGAGGAACAAGTGGCAATCACTCTCTTTCAGTTAAAGGTAGAGAAGTAATCAAGCATTGGGAAGTTAGATGACTCATACAAGGTCATAACATCCCAGATTCTGATACCAGATCATATGTTCATTTATTATTTCATATTATTGAACAATTGTATGTGCTGGGATCCGAGCTTAGAGGAATGAATAAAATGAAAGACTGCCCTTGTGGAGCTCCCAGACTTACAGAGAAAAATATATAAATTCAAAATGTTGGAGGAGAGAGGCATGTAAAAAGCACAGTGAAAACACATGGGAGCTTGCAAGACAGGATTCAAGAAGGCAACATCTGTCTTCAGTTGTCAGACATGAGTGTGAATTTGCCCTTATGGTGGCCATGTATGTTTGTATGGGATAAGGGGAGGGGGAGAAGCAGTCTCAGATGTCTAGGAAGCATTGTATAAAAAAGCCCAGGGGCATGACATTGTACTTCCTCTTGTCTGAACATTCTTTGCACCAAAAAGTCAGCTGTGTGGCTGGGCAATATATCAATTATAATTTGCATTTTCTGAACCACATGGGTTAGACCAGAGTCATCGTAACATATCTAGAGAAGAAAGCATTAAATAATTATGACAATTTACTAAAAATGGTTATGTCATCTATAAAATACATGATAAACTTTTTGCTGTAAAACGTTATCTTGAACAAAAGGAGAAAAATAAATAGAGAAAAATCAATGCTAAGCGGTACAGAACCAGAGGATCTAGTGATGGCCCATGTTAGGCTTCTGCTCTTTAGACAAAACTGGATGCGGAAGTCATTTGAACAGCTTAAAGTTAAAAGTAAAATTGGAGATGACCAACTACTCCTCAATCATGGGCTCTTTTTATAAATACACCCAACTTGCTCTGGCCTAGAAACGATCAAGTCCAATCTATTCTTTGTTCTTCGCAGATTAACATCTGCACTTCACTGCTAAATTCCTGATCTCAATAGTGTTCACCTTCCTCCACTCAACCTTTGTCTTAAAATTCGTTGTAATCTAGCCAGGGGCCCACCTCTCTATTTCTGCCCCAGCCCCCAACACTCATACACATTGTATCAGTTATCCATTGTCATGTAACAAACCGCCCCAAACTTGGTAAAATGAAACAAAAACAATTTGTTATCTATCACAATGCTGGAGATTAGGAATTGAGGCCAGGCTCAGGTAGGTGGTTCTTTTGTTTTCGGTGATGCTGACTGGGGTCACTCCAGTGGCTCCAATCAGCTAAGAGTTCAGATGGAACTAGAACATCCCAGTTGGACTCTTGTCATTTAGGGTCTCTTTTCAGGTGTTTTCTAATCATTCAACTCATTAGCTTGGACTTCCTTAGACCATGGAGGCTGGGCTCCGAAAGGCAAGAAACAGAAGTTGCCTGTCCTCTTAAAGCCCAGGTTTGGAAGTCACAGAATGTCACTTCCACTGCATTCAATTGATCAAAGAAAGGCAAAACTGTAGTCTCTACCCCTTGATAATGAGCAGTGGCATTTGTTTACAAGGAAGGAACTGTTGGCAGCTGTCTGGAGACTGTCTCCTAAACACATACACTCAAATGAAGGTGCTCTCAGAGATCGCAAATGGCATGCTCCCAAATATATTATAAACCTCTTTTCTCAGACAGTATCCAAGGTTATTTTTTTAATTTAATAGGTTTCCTAGGGATGCCATAACAAAGCACCACAAACTGGGTGGCTTAAAACAACATAAATTTATTCTTTCATAGGTGTGAAAGCCAGAAGTCCAAAATCAGGGTGTTGATAGAATTGGTTCTTTCTGAGGGCTCCAAGGGAGAATGCGTTCCATGCCTCTTTCTTAGCTTCTGGTGGTTGCCAGCACTCATTGGTGTTGCTTCGCTGGTAGATACATCACTCCAGTCTCTGCTTTTGTCCTCACATGGCATTTTCCCTGTGTCTCTGTGTCCAAATTTCCCTCTTCCTATAAGGATACTTGCCCTAATCACCTCATCTTAATTTGATTACATTTGCAAAGACCCTATTTCCAAATAAGGTCACATTCTGAGGCACTGGGAGTTAGGACTTTAACATATCTTTGGGAGACATAATCAACCCATCACACGCGTTACCAAAAGTGGCACCAGGACTGACATCAGCAGCAACTGAAACTATTTAATACCACCTACTACTATCATGTCCAACATTCCACATTTTTTTTTAACTTACTCTTGAGAATCTTGAGAGCGGTGTCTTGTTTTACATTGCATAGCTCCTAGCTTGGTGCTAAACAAATTACAAATACTTATTGAATCTAGTTGATTTTGATTACGTGACCTCCTGAGTTCATGGGTAACAAAGAAGAATGGGATCATCCCCACCAGGGCTGCATAAATACATAAATATGCACATACAAAATCCTACACAGTTGAAATTGTCTGACAAAGAGCAGTTACAGAGCTCTAAGTTCAAAAGTGAATAGTTGTCTGCTCTGAATATAGCTGCTTCACCCAGGTAGGAGGTTGGCTTCAGGCTTATTTCAATATGTTGTGTTGGAGGGAAATGATTTTATGGAGACTACTGGAAACAGACACATTGTTTCAAGCTGCACTTATTTTATAATGCAAACTCTTATCTATCTTACTGGCAGATGAATAGTTTAGATTTCTAAATACCAGGCTATTCAAATGTCAAAATTGCTCAGACGAAAACAGAGTTCCTCAAGCACTAATGGTCATCGGTCATCACCATCAACTGGAAGATGTGTTAAACTGCTGATTCTGTTCTAATCAGCCTGGTTCTACTGTCTTTGTTCTCTCTCAAGGCCATGGTTTCTAGGCGTAGGAGTGGCACCCAATCAATATCTATTGAATCAATATTAATGTCATCAACAGAAATAATTGTAGGAGTAACATCATTTTTTGAGAAGTTTTTCTCAGGTAATGTGCTCCGTACATGATTCATATTAATTCACTAATCATCTGTTAAGCTTTGAATAAAATTCTATTATTATCCGTGTTTTAGAGAATGAGAAAACTGTGGTTTGGCTGCGGTAAGCAATGGAGTCAGATGGGTCTGGCTTCAGCCACACACTACTGGCATTTCAACCTGCTTAGCACAATTCAGTCCAGATCTTCCTTGACTTAGGATCAACCCATTACCAGTTGAAAATATTGTTAAGTCGAAAATGCATTTACTACACCTACCCTACTGAACTGCATAGCTTAGCCTAGCTTACCTTAAACGTGCTCAGAATGCTTACGTTAGCCTAGAGTTGGGCAAAATCATCTAACACAAAACCTATTTTATAATAAAGTGTTGAATATCACATGTAATTTATTGAATACTGTACTTAAAGTGAACAACAAAATGGTTGTATGCGTTCAGCCCATACAAATGGTCAGTGTATGGGCTGTTTACCCTTGTGATCACGTGGCTGACTGTTCTTCACCGTGAGTCATGAGAAGGGTCATTTCTTCCTTGCTTATTTCTCAGGTTGAGACACATGCAATGATATTTTCTTCCCTCTAGACCTGGCTATACTCCTTGACATGGTTTCATATAATTGTCATTCTACAACTTTCTAGAACATTGTTGTTCAAAATGCAATGTTCCAAGTACTGCAAATGGTCTGTGGTTCCCCGATCACCTCATTCCTTTTAATGTATCTTTGTAACAGCACTCTTTAACAATATGACCTTAATTGTTATTTGTATGAACCTCTTCTCCAACTCTGCTTGAAGTCAAAGATTGGGTCTAATTCATCACCCTTTGTTTAGTGTATACCTTGCATGTAGTAGAAACTGATATACTTTCACTGAATTCCATTTAGCAACTTCAATGTGTTCTTTCCTCACCATGTTACAAGTCTTCATGCTCCTTTGTTCAGTGCAGAAAATGCCATTGATGTGGTTAACTTCTAAAGCAAGCCCCATTCTCACTATCATATTGCCTGCAAAAAATGATTAATATATGAATATATATTAGAGGTAAGAGCTTCTCCTTCTAAAGGTTCTGAGTGGCAATATGGCAGGGAGATGAAGATGACAATTTCAGTAGGCTTGGGATTGAATCCAGGCTCTAATACTTATAAGTTGTTTGTCCTATATGCTTTCTCAGCCTGAAATGGGGCACATTGCCAAAATGGGGATAATAATGCCTATTGTAGAAGAGGACAAGGATGACTAAATTAGATACTATGTATCAAGTGCTTAGCTCCATGGCTAGTACATAATTACAGCACAATAAATCATACATGTTACTACTGCTGCTACTGCTACTACTGAATACAATTCTAGAGAGCGAATCTCAACCTGCAGTTGCTGCCTTAGTAACTGAAAATGCATTAGAGGATGGCCTGGCTCAGAAACAAAGGCTGTATGCCCTTAGAAACAATCATGACAGTGCGCATTTCAGATTAGCTGTGATTGAGGGACAGGGGAGGAAGAAATCATATTTTTACAAACATAGAGTTACAAAGTTAGTTAACTCATGGTTCCCAAGAGCCCTAGTGTTATCTCATTTGGTTCAGGAAATGGAATTAGCTTGCCAAGGCAGCTTTCATTACCATTGTTCATTCTGATTTAGACTGAGAAAGGGGGGGAGGAAGGAGGAAGAAAGTGTGTGTGTGTGTGTGTGTGTGTGTGTGTGTGTGTGTGTGAGAGAGAGAGAGAGAGAGAGAGAGAGAGAGAGAGAGAGAGAGAGAAACTGTCTTGAAGCGTGCATTTTACAAATGCACCAACAGCTATATATTGCCATGCATCTTGCTCTGTAGCAAATACACCAGGATCATTGTAGGCATTTGCTGTAAACACAGACACACACACACACACACACACACACACACAGAGTACATCTTATTTGACACAAGGGGAAAAAACAAGAGAAGAACTCTCCAGAGCTTCAGAGACATGGACAGCTTCATCTAAGAAAACTGAGAATTTCAAATTTTGGTGAGCAACTTATTTGTTCAGCCTCACAAAGTCCATTTTTCTTCCTGACTGATCTCATTTCCAGATAGAATCATCCCATGTCCAAATGCAATTGCCTAAATTGAATATGTGCAACTCACAGCCCTGTTTACATAGTATTCTTTCAACTCCAGTACCAAGATAGTGATTTTGTCATCATCACGGGGACTCAACCAGTCACTGTCAAACATCCAGGACTCATTTGTTCTCATTAAGAAATAAAATTACTGACCACCTGTGCCACTGATACACATGACTAAGGAAAAGGTGCAGAACTGCAGAGAGTTGGGGGAAATGGCTCATAGGCTTTCAAAAATAATGGTTTCTGAGTCTTACCAACCTATTCCTTTTTTTTTTTTTTTTCAGTACGCAGGCCTCTCACTGTTGTGGCCCCTCCTGTTGCGGAGCACAGGCTCCAGACGCGCAGGCTCAGCAGCCATGGCTCACGGGCCTAGCCGCTCCGCGGCATGTGGGATCTTCCCGGACCGGGGCACGAACCCGCGTCCCCTGCATTGGCAGGCGGACTCTCAACCACTGCGCCACCAGGGAAGCCCTGACTATCCCTTTTTACTTCTTTATCTTGCAGTGATCCCATACCCATGTCAGAGTAATTTCCCCAAAGCACAGTTCAGATCCAGCGCTACCCTGGTCAAAAGTCATCTCTAGTATTTTGACTCTCAAGAAGTGATTTGTAGAGAACTGGCTCCTGTGGTATTGGTAGGTTTCTTATAGGCTGGGGTCCTAATGGAGATAATCCAGGGGAAGCAAAACAGCACGAACAAACAGAGGAGGCAGAATGAGTTTGGGGAAGAGCAAATAACTCTTCATCGTTGAAGCATAAAGTTTCTCTAGTCAAAATAATACTGCAATGCTAACAGTTTCACCTTTGGAGCGCCTTGATTTAGATCATATTAGATACAGATAGATGATTGATTGGTAGATAGATAGACAGATAGATAGAATGAGCTAGATTTAAAGAGAAAAGAGAGTAGAGAGGGAAGACAGAGGGAAGGAGGAAGAGAGAGAGACAGAGAGTGGGGGAAGATATAATAAAAAAGAGTAAGACATTTAAGCAGAGGACTATAGGGGCTTCCCTGGTGGTGCAGTGATTGAGAGTTCGCCTGCCGATGCAGGGGACGCCGGTTCGTGCCCTGGTCCGGGAGGATCCCACATGCTGCAGAGCAGCTGGGCCCGTGAG
This sequence comes from Delphinus delphis, assembly GCF_949987515.2. NCBI lineage: Eukaryota > Metazoa > Chordata > Mammalia > Artiodactyla > Delphinidae > Delphinus > Delphinus delphis. The sequence goes on along the minus strand of NC_082692.2, from coordinate 54,626,287 downwards.
CCATGGCCACTGGGCCTGCACGTCTGGAGCCTATGCTCCGCGGCGGGAGAGGCCGCAGCAGTGAGGGGCCTGCGTACCACACACACACAAAAAAGAATATGCCTGTCAATTCAGGGGACAAGTGTTCAATCCCTGGTCCAGGAAGATCTCACATGCTGCAGAGCAGCTAAGCCCGTGTGCCACAACTACTGAGCCTGTGCTCTAGAGCCCTAGAGCCACAACTACTGAGCCCACGTGCCACAACTACTGAAGGCCGCGTGCCTAGGGCCCATGCTCTGCAACAAGAGAAGCCACTGCAATGAGAAGCCTGTGCAGCACAACGAAGAGCAGCCCCCGCTCACCGCAACTAGAGAAAGCCTGCGCACAGCAACGAAGACCCAACACGGTCAAAAATGAAAAAGTAAATAAATTTATTTTTAAAAAAAAGTACTATACACAAGCAAGTCCAAGATCATGAAGAATGTCTCAGATTACATGGACACTTGCTTCTTTGCATTTTAATCTGTCTTCTACAAGTGAGGCAGCTATTTATGGTTATTGGAAACTTCAGTTCATATTGAAAAGTACAAAATTCTCTGAATTATTTTCTTTCACTTTTTCTAGGCTACCTTTATAACTGCTGCAGAAGTTAAAAAGAGTGGGAAAATTTTTGAACTCAATGCAAGAAATTATCTGTTGCGTGTGAATTTCAATCAAGTATTAGGGTCCCTGCCCTGGTTCTGTCAAACACTTGTCCAGGGTCCCTCTGACCCCACTCCTCTCATTCTGTCTCAATTAGCCCATCAGCACCTACATGTTCAAATCCCTGCCTCATGCTCCAACTTCATTCAACTTCATCTCTTATTACTCTCCCCCAACTAGCTTCGCAACAACCATACTGGCCTTCTTGGAGTTGCTAAAACAAAGCAAACTGAACCTGATTCAGAGCCCTTCACTCCTCAGTCTCTTCTCTGCAGATCTGTTTCCGTGAACTTGACAGGACTTGCTCTTTCTCTTCATTCAGTTCTCTCAAAACACATCTCCTTGGGAGACCTGCCCTAATCACACTGGCAAAACTCACCCCCAGTCACTCTCTACTATAGATCACTATCAGTTATCTCCACTATTTTAAATGATCTTATCTACTCTTTTGTCTACATGCTGTCTATTTTGTAAATAATGATAACTGACTGTAAACTTTAATGGAAAGGAAAAAAACCTTGACAAAGCATCAAAACATGGAAGAGGAGGGGCTTCCCTGGTGGCGCAGTGGTTGAGAGTCTGCCTGCCGATGCAGGGGACATGGATTCGTGCCCTGGTCCGGGAAGATCCCACATGCCGCGGAGCGGCTGGGCCCGTGAGCCATGGCCGCTGAGCCTGCGCGTCCGGAGCCTGTGCTCCGCAATGGGAGAGGCCACAACAGTGAGAGGCCGGCGTACCGCCAAAAAAAAAAAAAAAAAAGAAAACATGGAAGAGGAGCAACGATGGAAGAGTGAACACTGATATGGAGGCTTTACTGTAAGACTACAGTAATCAGGACAACATGGTATTATTGACAGAACAGACTCATAGATCAATGGAACAGAATCCCATGCCTGGAAATACACTCACACAAATATTGTCGACTGCAGAAGGTCTGCTCCCAAGGAGGTGGAGCATAGAAACTTCCTCAAAGAGTATGGAAACAAGAAAAAAACATGGAATAACTTTACTGTGGATAAACCTGACATACACTGTTCAGCCACATCATCAGCATCACGGTAATAAGCTATGTTGGTTGTATGCGCACTTCATATTATGATGTGACGAAATTGACGCTTTACCTTGGGACCTCCTCCCAAAACCCACATCCCAGTCTCATTATGAGGAAGACATCAGAAAAACCTCATTGGAGGGATATTCTACAAAATACCTAGGCATCAATTCTCAAACCTGCAAAGGTCATCAAAAGCAAGGCAAGACTGACAGACTGTTATAACCAAGAGGAACCTCAGGAGACACAACTACTAAATTAATGTGGTATCCCTGACAGGATCCTGGAACAGAAAATATGTGAAAACTAAGGGAATTGGAATAAAGTATGGGCTTTAGTGGATAAGAATATATGAATGCTACGTCATGAATTGTGATGAGGGTGCCATACTCATTGAGGATTTTAACCATGGGGGAGACTGGGTGTGATATATACAAAAACTCCGTGTATTATTTTGTCAGTAGTTCTTACAATCTAAAACTGTTCCAAAATAAAATTTTATTAAAAAAACAGCAGGGCTTCCCTGGTGGCGCAGTGGTTGAGAGTCTGCCTGCCAATGCAGGGGACACGGGTTCGTGCCCCGGTCCGGGAAGATCCCACATGCTGCGGAGCGGCTGCGCCCGTGAGCCATGGCCGCTGAGCCTGCGCGTCTGGAGCCTGTGCTCTGCAACAGGAGAGGCCACAACAGTGAGAGGCCCGCGTACCACAAAAAAACCCAAAAAAACCCCAGCAAACTCTACAGTGTCTTCCTTTGTGGAATTAATATGAACATAAGAATATTAAGATCTTTAAGAAGCCCTCCAAAAATCAACAAATTGACAATGGAAAGCATTAGTACCACCCAAGGGATTAGGACTTTCTCACTATTGCAATCCCTCATTCCACGATGTGTTTAGGAACCACACGTTCTAGAATGTTAGGTTGTGAATTTTCCCTAAAAGTTTTCATATATGCTCACTCTTCACTGCCTCCCGGTCTTTATGTAAGTTGCTTCTTGTACTAAGAATAGCCTTCCCCAGTAACAGTGAGAAGTTAAACTCTACCAATATCTTAAGACCCAGCAAGAAGGCTGCATCATCTTCCATCCCCTTGCCCCTAATCCTCCCATCCAATCTTCTCAAGTAGGAATAAAGCTCCTGAATTCACCACAACTGTAAGCATTTTTCACAATATCTTTCACATGGCATGACTTTTTTTCTCATTTTTGTCCGGGTCTTATCTTGTCTCTGAAAAGTGTAATCTTGGTTGCAGGACCCAAGGCTGATTCATCTTTATATTCTCTCACAGCCCCTTGCACAAAGCAGAGAGTTATTCAAATGGTGGGTATTCAATAGATTACCTGCTCAATTGATGAAGGAAAAAGCATAGTTCGATTCTATTAGATTATACAGACATTCTCAATTGTGTCTTAATTTCTAACCATACAGGATAGCTGGACCCTGAGAGATTAATTTTCTTTGAACAAGGCGATTGATGTCAAAGGAACAGCAACAACAAAAAAATCAACATGGGCTTCACTTCTGATTTTGACACGTGTATTTTCTTGGGCCTCTGGGCATCAAAGTCTCCCCTGCAAGCTTTGATGCATCACTTCACCACTAATGAAGATCTTCTTCAAACTCTTCTTGTTCACACATCCAGCTTCCCCTGAAAGATCTGAACAAATGTCAGTTGCTTCCTGTTCCAGTTAATCACTCAAGATGTGTGACAGCATCCGATTTTAATGAACGCCACCAGAGCGCCCGGTCCCTGTAATGCAGCTAGCTCCCCTTCTTGGCTCACAGCCCACGTTAACACCGCTTTGATGATGTGGATACAACAGAGTCTGTTGAACAGATGTAATCACAAGCTACCCTCCATTTAACAGTCAATCATTTCAGCTGACATGATGTCCTTTTGGCTAGGTGTTTATGTACTTATAACTGTTCTCAACTGTCTGTAGAATTCTTAATCAGATTGATCGGTTGGTTGAAACATGTGCAGGGGTTATGTTCCTTGTTCTGCCATCCAAGGTTTAAAAAATTTCTCCTTATTTATCTAAATTAAATAAGATTGAATTCTGAGCCTATACTCCCCTGGGTGACAAGAAATTCAAACCCAGTCATGTTTGAGGAGTCCCCTTTTCTGGGGCTGCCAAAAATCGTTGAGTGACATGAGGGTATGGCGTAGATGAGTTTTGAGATGAATTCATTATCATTGTCTCTTAAATGCTTCTTATCTGAACTCAGGAGTTGCCTCAAAGATGGCTTCCCCTACTTTTTAAAAAAAATTTTATTTGTTTATTGAAGTATAGTTGATTTACAGTGTTTCAGGTGTACAGCAAAGTGATTCAGTTATACATGTATATATAAATGTATGTATTATTTTTCAGATTCTTTTCCATTATGGTTTATTACAAGATATTAAATACAGTTCCCTGTGGTATACAGTAGGGCCTTGTTTGTTTTATATATGCTAGTGTGTATCTGTTACTCTCAAATTCTAAATTCAGTGATAGAATTCTCACCTGCCCCCTGCTTCTTAAATGGGCATCTTTTGAGGTAAATCTCACTGCTACTAAGAAACAGCTGCAACATTTGTGGGGCTCAGTGCAAAAAGAAAATTCAGGGCTTCTGGTTTAAATTTTTTAAGAGTTTCAAGATGGTAAGAGCAGAGTTTTAAAGCAAGTGCAAGGCCTTCTAGGCACGGGGTTCTGCAGGGCTGCACAGATGGTGTTTGCATGAGCCTGCCTTGCCACTCCTGTGCTTTATGTTAGAACTCTGGGTCATCCCTAGTCACCCCATCAGAGTTCCTGTGAGTCTGGCTCTCTAAGGAAATAGGTAGGTTCTTGTTAATTCCAGGATCCACAAAACCCAACTGCTCTTTTCTAGGCTTAGGAATTTTCTCTTCATTCTGGAAACTTTCCTCCCCTTCTCCCACCCTGTTCTTGCGGCAGCAATCTGCTCTCCTCCTGGACAATCCCGCTCTTGTCTTCTTGAACTTTAGGTTGTGGGAGCAGAGCATCTTCAGCTTGCCCCGAAGCTTAGGGAGGTGGCAGTTCTCTGTGACAGTGGGGCTCAGTGGGGTCCGGCAGCAAAGCCATCCCTCAGAAGCTTGTTAGAAATGCAGAATCTCATTATCATACTAAGTGAAGTAAGTTAGAAAGAGAAAGACAAATATCATATGATATCAATTATAGGTTGAATGTACAAGTTGATACAAATGAATTAATTTATACAACAGAAACAGACTCACAGACTTAGAAAACAAACTTGTGGGTACCAAAGGGGAAAGGGGGTGGGGGAGGGAAGGATGGGGAGTTTGGGATTAGCAGATGCAAACTAGTATATATAGGATGGGTAACCAACAAGATCCTACTGTAGAGCACAGGGAACTCTTCTCAGTATCCCGTAGTAAGCCATAATGGAAAAGAATATGAAAAAGAATGTGTGTGTCTATGTATAACTGAATCACTTTGCTGAACACTAGAAGCTAACACAACATTGTAAATCAACTATACTTCAATTTTAAAAAGTTGCATGCAGAATCTCAGACCCCAACCAGACCTACTGAATCAGAATCAGCATTTTTGCAAGATCCCCAACTCTGGGGTTCAAGGCATTGCTAATTCTTCTTGGGATAGGGAGGTGCAAAAGATAATTAGTTCTTCTGTTTTGTTCTTCTGCACTAAGATAAATATACAAACTAATTATCCACCTAATATTGGTAGCTATTAAATTAATTGGCAACAGAATCGAGCCTTTGGTATAGAGCAGGAAGTTACAAAGTCTCATGCTTCCAAAGGCCAGGAAGGTCACCTGGATGTGGGCAGCTGCTTGTGGGTGAGGTGATGGGGAGTGCTGGGGGAGGTACAGGCTGGGGAAACATTCTTTCCCACAGCTGCTGCAATGAAGCTGCAGGCATCCGGTGGTGGGGATCTTCTGATGCTCCAGAGAAGGTGGGAATTTGGACTTTACTTGAAAGCTTCAGCAACTAGTGCAAAACTTTGAAAACACTGTAAGGGCCAGATAACGCACATTTTAAGATATATTTAGGTGGCAGTGTGATCAGTCATGTAGAACTTTATAATAGATGGTTTTGCACAGGCATTTGGAAGGCAGCGTATTATAAAAGAGTAAGTCTCCATCACTCATTGTAACCTTAAATAGATTACATGACATCCTTTTTCTTTGATTTTTCTCATTCATAAAACCTAACCCAAACTATGGTCGCAAATTAGAATAAATGGTATGTGTGTGCAAAGAGCTCTGGGTTTCTGGGATAAGCATCGGTAGATGGTTACAAAATTGTCTGCAGTTACTCCCCTTCCTGTATCTATACTCCATATGATGTAACTTTGCAGCTTATCCCATCCAGAGGTGAAGACTATCTCTCCCCTCCTTGAACCTGGTCTGGCCTTGTGTTTTGCTTTGGCTAATAGAATGTGGTGGAAGTGTGTCGGTTCTGAGCCTTTCTTCTTCCTCTTTTGGCACCTCCTTGTTGCCTTGAGAATAAGCAGGATAGCCTGATGGAGGATGAGGGCCCACATGGAATGAATACAATCCATCCTAGCTAAGGCCATCATGCCCTGTCGACCAAGCAGCTGATCAAACTGATCCATCAGCTCAGCCAGATAACCTAAAACATTGTGTAATCTTCTTTGTATTAATCTTGTTTAGCTTTTGCTGAGCTTCTTGAATCTGTGGGTTTATCATTGTTAGCATGTTAGGAAATAGCTTGACAATTGAATCTTTAATTATTGCATCTTGCTGTCCTCTAAGATCTTCTAGGACTACATTTACCTGTATGTCAGACCATTTGCATCCTGCACATTTCTGATGCTGTCCTGCCCGTTCCATCATTTTTGTGCGTTTATGCTTTAATTTTAATATATTTATGTATCTGCTTGTGGGTTCACTAATTCTGTCTTCTGCTCAGTGTATCTTTCCACCCATCTAGTAGTTCTCAGTTAATAGGCAGTATATATATATATATATATAAATATATATATATATAAATATATATATATTTCAGAATATCCACTTTTATTTTAGAATGCCCATTTGATTCTTTTCTGTAGATTCCATATCTCAATTGAAATTCTTCATTTTTTCAGACATTTAAAAATCTGTTTTTTCTAATTTATGTGGCCATTTTAAACTTCCCTATGTACTTCTATATCTTATCTTTGGATTTGCTTTTATCATCTGATTATTTTTTAAAAAATTCTCTTGCATGTCTTTTTAAAATTTAATTTGGGCATTGTCAATAAAAAAATATAGAGACTGATGATGATATTATATTTTTCCCAGCGAGGGAAAAAATACTGAAGTAAATTCATTTTATTTTATTTATTTGTTTTTAAATTTTTGGCTTCATTGGGTCTTCGTTGCTGTGCGTGGGCTTTCTCTAGTTGCGGCGAGCGGCGGCTACTCTTTGTTGCAGTGCGCAGGCTTCTCATTGTGGTGGTTTCTCTTGTCGCAGAGCACGGGATCTAGGCTCATGGGCTTCAGTAGTTGTGGTGTGCAGGCTCAGTAGTTGTGGTGCATGGGCTTAGTTGCTCTACGGCATGCAGGATCTTCCCGAACCAGGGATTGAACCCCTGTCCCCTGCACTGGCAGGCGGATTCTAACCACTACGCCACCAGGAGAGGCTTGAAGTAAATTCATTTTAGAATTAATAACTACTAAGATGAAAACTAGAATATCTGGATTCTACTTCTGACACTGTCACTGTGCGCTTTCAAAATTCACCCTCAGGGGCCTCTGCTAACATTAAATGCTCTCTGCAGTCTTGTTAGATGCAAGAGATTACAATTCAGTGATTTCCTCCTGCTACAGTGATGTGCCAAATCTCTTGGAAAGGAGAAGAATAAACAACGTTTAAGCTTAATAATACCTTTCTGAGATGAGAAAACTCGAGCCCCAAACATTTATTAACTCGCCTGCAGTTGTAGAAATTACTCAGAGCCTTCAAAGCAGCTTCAGTAGTGGACATTTGAGTATATCAAGAAAATCAGTCAGGACCCCAAAGAAGCACATTTCTTTCAAGAAAATCCTAAATATGGTTAATTCAGTTTTTCTGTTACCCTATGGTATTGGCATTCAATGGGCATTCAATGAGTGTCTAGTCATTGTTATTTACAGCAGTCATAGAAACAGGGATGAAATGTTATTTGAACTCAGCTAAACACAAAAGTACCGAAAATACCCAAATGTCCAAAAAGTTCTGAGAAATTCAATCTGACTCATCTTGGCAAATAATCCACAACTTGAGACATCTCTCTGTCTCTCCCTCTCTCTCTCTCTCTCTCTCTCTCGCGCACACACACACACACACACACACGCACAGACAACTTCTTTTCTTCCATTAATACAGCTTTAGTTCTGCTTTCTCTGCTAGGAAGGTCAAAAACCCATAGGCAGCTGTATCCAGGTGACCATATGAAGTAACATTTCTCCTAAGAGGCAAAAAAAATGCTACCACTGCTCATGGATGAACTATTAAACTTCCAAACATTTATCCTTTACTACACTATGATGTTTGTAAGAAGAAATGTAGGCTATTTCTCAGTTATGAAGTCTCACCAAACTCAGAACTGAAGTGATAAAACTACAACAAACAACAACAAAACACCTTTTCCTATGTCTTCAAATAATGTTTACTTTGAAATCTCAAGGTTTCAGGAAAATATAGAGAATAAATTTTGCAAGCAGTCAGCTCTTTAACCATCTATTTTTTGTGTCATCATTGTTTTTACATTTCATTCCTATTTTATATTTCAGATCAATTTGAAGCTTCTAATATAAATATGCCCTTTCCATTCTTCACCCTCTTCTTCTATTATGAAGCAGTAGTCTAAATTTAATATTATTCACCTGCATATTTTATTGCACATTTTAAATTATACTTTATCCATATTCATGAACCACAATATTATTTTGAATGTTTTCAAGTTTATTTAAGTATTATATTTTAAATATTTCTTTTCTATTTGCATGTTTATCAGAAATTTGTTTTTGAGATTTTCCCGTGCCGATATGTGCAGCTTTAGTTCATTCATTATTACTGTTGTATTTCATTTCATTGTATCAATGCATCAGTCCATTCTATCTGTAGGAATTTAGGCTGATCCCAGTTTTTCTCTTTTTTTTTTTTTTTTTTTTTTTTTTGCGGTACGCGGGCCTCTCACTGTTGTGGCCTCTCCCGTTGCGGAGCACAGGCTCCGGACATGCAGGCTCAGCGGCCATGGCTCACGGGCCCAGCTGCTCCGCAGCATGTGGGATCTTCCCAGACCGGGGCACGAACCCGTGTTTCCTGCATCGGCAGGCGGACTCTCAACCACTGCGCCACCAGGGAAGCCCCCAGTTTTTCTCTTTTAAAAAAAATTGCCATTCGGGACTTCCCTGATGGCATAGTGGTTAAGAATCCGCCTGCCAATGCAGAGGACACGGGTTCGAGCCCTGGTCCGGGAAGATCTCACATGCCGTGGAGCAACTAAGCCCGTGCGCCACAACTACTAAGCCTGTGCTCTAGAGCCCTCATACCACAACTACTGATCCCACGTGCCACAACTACTGAAGCCCACGTGCCTAGAGCCTATGCTGCACAACAAGAGAAGGCACTGCAGTGAGAGGCCTCTGCACTGCAACGAAGACTAGCCCCTGCTTGCTACAACTAGAGAAAGCCCACACGCAGCAATGAAGACCCAATGCAGCCAAAAATAAATAAATAAATAGATTAATTAAAAAAAATTGCCATTAGTCATTCTTGTGTGTTTTTGTTTACCTGTACAAGGGGTACTCTGGGCTGTTTTCCTACAAATGGTATTGTTGGATGCTGGATAAGCTTATTTCCAACTTTACTACATAATGTTTTTTTCTTTTCCAAAGTGACTGTACCGATTTACACACGAATCCCACCCCCCACCCCCAATTGTGGATAAGAGCTTCTCATTCTCACGTAATATTTATTGTTGCCACATTTATTCATTTTTGCTAATGTGATTGAGAGTAAAATGGTATGTAGAATTTTAAATCTATTTCCTGACCACTAGTGATACTGAGCCTTTATTTCAATATGTATATCGACCATTCAAGTTTACTCTTCTGTAAGTTGATTGTTCTCTATTTTTTTTTTTTTTTTTTTTTGCGGTACGCGGGCCTCTCACGGTTGTGGCCTCTCCCGTTGCGGAGCACAGGCTCTGGACGCGCAGGCTCAACGGCCATGGCTCATGGGCCCAGCCGCTCCACGGCATGTGGGATCTTCCTGGACCGGGGCACGAACCTGTGTCCCCTGCATCGGCAGGCGGACTCTCAACCACTGTGCCACCAGGGAAGCCCCTCTGTTTTTATATTGGGTTGGGTGTCTGTTTTATCGATTTCTAAGTGTTCTTTGTATTGTTTGAATATATACAATATCTTCTAGTCAATAGCTTCTCTTTTCACCTTGTCATGGTGACATTTCTTTAGAGGAGTTTTAAATTTTATGGTGATCAAAAGTCATTAATACTTTTTCTTTACTACGATTTTGCATCCTCATTAAAAAAAATCAATATATAACCTGAGGACACGAAGATGTTCTTCTGTAGCTTCTCCTAACATCTTATGGTTTTGTATTTAGAATTTTTTTCAGCTTTACTGAGGTATAATTGATAAATAAAATTATAAGTTATTTAAGGTATACAGCATGGTGATTTGATATGTGTATACATTGTGAAAGACCTCCCCTCATCAAAGCAGTTAACACATCCATAACTTACGTAATTAGGATTTTCATCTACTTTAATGTTACTTCTCTGTGCCTTGTGAGATAAAATATTTAATTATATTTTTTTCATAGAGATTACATATAGTCTCATTCCCATCACTGGATAAAGTATCGTTTTCCTAGAGTTTGTGTTGCATTATATTTACTTGTGTTTGTGTCTGTTTCTGGACCCTTTATTTTATTCCTGTGGATATATTAATTTGCTGGTGTGTTAACACCATGAAATGTTAACTGTGTATCTTTATTATTTTCATCTTTATTGGAGTATAATTGCTTTACAATGTTGTGGTATTTTCTGCTGTATAACAAAGTGAATCAGCTGTATGTATACATATATCCCCATATCTCCTCCCTCTTGCGCCTCCCTCCCACTCCCCCATCTCACCCCTCTAGGTGGTCACAAAGCACCTAGCTGATCTCCCTGTGCTCTGTGGCTGCTTCCCACTAGCTATCTATTTTACATTTGATAGTGTATATATCTCCATGTCACTCTCTCACTCCGTCCCACCTTACCCTTCCCCCTCCCCGTGTCCTCAAGTCCATTCTCTACATCTGTGTATTTGTTCCCTTCCTGTCCCTGGGTTCATCAGAACCATTTTCTTTTTAGATTCCGTATATATGTGTTAGCATACGGTATTTGTTTTTCTCTTTCTGACTTACTTCACTGTGTATGACTGACTCTAAGTCCATCCACCTCACTACAAATAACTCAATTTCATTTCTTTTTGTGGCTGAGTAATACTTCATTGTATATATGTGCCACATCTGCTTTATCAATTCATCTGTCTGTGGATACGTAGGTTGCTTCCATGTCCTGCCTATTGTAAATAGTGCTGCAGTGAACATTGTGGTACATGTCTCTTTTTGAACTATGGTTTTCTCAGGGTATATGCCCAGTAGTGGTATTGCTGAGTTGTATGGTGGTTCTATTTTTAGTTTTATAAGGAACCTCCATACTCTTCTCCATAGTGCCTGTATCAATTTACATTCCCACCAATAGTGAAAGAGGGTTGTCTCTTCTCCACACCCTCTCCAGCATTTATTGTTTGTAGATTTTTTTGATGACAGCCCTTCTGATCAGTGTGAGGTGATACATCATTGTGGTTTTGATTTGCATTTCTCTAATGATTAGTGATGTTGAGAATCCTTTCATGTGTTTGTTGGCAATCTGTATATCTTCTTTGGAGAAACGTCTATTTAGGTATTCCGCCCAGTGTTGGATTGGGTTGTTTGTTGTTTTTTTTTTTGATATTGAGCTGCATGAGCTGCTTGTATATTTTGGAGATTAATCCTTTGTCAGTGGCTTCATTTGCAAATATTTTCTCCCATCCTGAGGGTTGTCTTTTCGTCTTGTTTATGGTTTCCCTGGCTGTGCAAAAGCTTTTAAGTTTTATTAGGTCTCATTTGTTTATTTCTGTTTTTATTTCTATTTCTCTAGGAGGTGGGTCAAAAAGGATCTTGCTGTGATTTATGTCATAGAGTGTTCTGACTGTGTTTTCCTCTAAGGGTTTTATAGTATCTGGCCTTACATTTAGGTCTTTAATCCATTTTGAGTTCATTTTTGTGTATGGCGTTAGGAAGTGTTCTAATTTCATTCTTTTACACGTAGCTGTCCAGTTTTCCCAGCACCACTGATTGAAGAGACTGTCTTTTCTCCATTGTATATTCTTGACTCCTTTGTCAAAGATAAGGTGACCATATGTGTGTGGGTTTATCTCTGGGCTTTGTATCCTGTTCCACTGATCTGTATATCTGTTTTTGTGTCTGTACCATACTGTCAAGATTAATATAACTTTGTAGTATAGTCTGAAGTCAAGGAGCCTGACTGCTTCAGCTCCATTTTTCTTTCTCAAGATTGCTTTGGCTATTCCGGGTCTTTTGTGTTTCCATACAAATTGTGAAGTTTTTTGTTCTAGTTCTGTGAAAAATGCCATTGGTAATTTGATAGGGATTGCATTGAATCTGTAGATTGTTTTGGATAGTATAGTCATTTTCACAATGTTTATTCTTCCGATCCAAAAATATGGTATATCTCTCCATCTGTTTTTGTTGTCATTGATTTCTTTTAGCAGTGTCTTATGGTTTTCTGCATACAGGTTTTTGTCTCCTTAGGTAGGTTTATTCCTAGGTATTTTATTCTTTTTGTTGCAGTGGTAAATGGGAGTGTTTCCTTAATTTCTCTTTCAGATTTTTCATTGTTGGTGTATAGGAATTGGTGTATAGGAATGCAAGAGATTTCTGTGCATGAATTTTGTATTCTGCTGCTTTACCAAATTCATTGATTAGGTCTAGTAGTTTTCTGGTAGCATCTTTAGGATTCTCTGTATAGTATTATGTCATCTGAAAACAGACAGTTTTGCTTCTTGTTTTCTGAATTGGATTCCTTTTATTTCTTTTTCTTCTCTGATCTCCATGGCTAAAACTTTCAAAACTATGTTGAATAACAGTGGTGAGAGTGAGCAAGCTTGTCTTCTCCTGATCTTACAGGAAATCGTTTCAGTTTTTCACCATTGAGAATGATATTGGTTGTGGGTTTTTCATATATGGCCTTTATTATGTTGAAGTAGGTTCCCTCTTTACCCACTTTCTGGAGTGTTTTTATCATAAATGATGGGTGTTGAATTTTGTCAAAAGGTTTTTCTGCATCTATTGAGATGATCATATGGGTTTTTTTTGTTTGGTTTTCTCTGTTTTTAAATTTATGTATTTATTTATTTATTTTTGGCTGTGTTGGGTCTTTGTTGCTGCGCTCGGGCTTTCTCTAGTTGCAGCGAGTGGGGACTACTCTTCGTTGAGGTGTATGTGCTTCCCATTGTGGTGGCTTCTCTTGTAGCAGAGCACGGGCTCTAGGCGTGTGGGCTCAGTAGTTGTGGCTCACAGGCTCTAGAGTGCAGGCTCAGTAGTTGTGGCAGTGGCTTACTTGCTCCGTGGCATGTGGGATCTTCCTGGACCATGGCTTGAACCCGTGTCCCCTGCATTGTCAGGCAGATTCGTAACCACTTTGCCACCAGGGAAGTCTGATCATATGGTTTTTATCCTTCAATTTGTTAATATGGTTTATCACATTGATTGATTTGTGTATATTGAAGAATCCTTGCATTACTGGGATAAACCCCACTTGATCATGGTGTATGATCCTTTTAATGTGCTGTTGGGTTCTGTTTGCTAGTATTTTGTTGAGGATTTTTGCATCTATGCTCATCAGTGTTATTGGCCTGTAGTTTTCTTTCTTTGTGGTATCTATGTCTGGTTTTGGTATCAGGGTGATGTTGGCCTCGTAGAATGAGTTTGGGAGTGTTCCTCCCTCTGCTATATTTTGGAAGAATTTGAGAAGGATAGGTGTTAGCTCTTCTCTAAATGTTTGATAGAATTCACCTGTAAAGCCATCTGGTCCTGGGTTTTTGTTTGTTGGAAGATTTTTAATCACAGTCTCAATTTCAGTGCTTGTGACTGGTCTGTTTATATTTTCTGTTTCTTCCTGGTTCAGTCTCGGAAGGTTGTGCTTTTCTAAGAATTTGTCCATTTCTTCCAGGTTGTCCATTTATTGGCATAGAGCTGCTTGTAGTAATCTCTCATGATCTTTTGTATTTCTGCAGTGTCAGTTATTACTTCTCCTTTTTCATTTCTAATTCAATTGATTTGAGTGTTCTCCCTTTTTTCCTTGATGTGGCTAATGGTTTATCAATTTTATCCTCTCAAAGAACCAGCTTTTAGTTTGATTTATCTTTGCTCTTGTTTCCTTCGTTACTTTTTATATACTTCTGATCTGATCTTTATGATTTCTTTCTTTCTGCTAACTTTGGGTTTTTTGTTTGTTTGTTTGTTCTTCTTTCTCTAATTGCTTTAGGTGTAAGGTTAGGTTGTTTATTTGATATATTTCCTGTTTCTTGAGGTAGGATTGTATTGCTATAAACTTCTGTCTTAGAACTTCTTTTGCTTCATCCCATAGGTTTTGGGTCATCGTGTTTTCATTGTCATTTGTTTCTAGGTATTTTTTGATTTCCTCTTTGATTTCTTCAGTGATCTTTTGGTTATTAAGTAGTGTACTGTTTAGCCTCCATGTGTTTGTAGTTTTTACAGATCTTTTCCTGTAATTGATATCTAGTCTCATAGCATTGTGGTCAGAAAAGATACTTGATACAATTTCAATTTTCTTAAATTTACCAAGGGTTGATTTGTGACCCATGATATGTTCTATCCTGGAGAATGTTCCATGAGCACTTGAGAAGAAAGTGCATTCTGTCGTTTTTGGATGTAATGTCCTATAAATATCAATTAAGTCCATCTTTTTTAATGTATCATTTAAAGCTTGTGTTTCCTTGTTTATTTTCATTTTGGATGATCTGTCCATTGGTGAACGTGGGGTGTTAAAGTCCCCTACTCTGATTGTGTTACTGTCGATTTCCCCTTTTATGGCTGTTAGCATTTGCCTTATATATTGAGGTGCTCCTATGTTGGGTGCATAAATATAGTTGTTTACAATTGTTATATCTTCTTCTTGGATTGATCCCTTATTCATTTGTAGTGTCCTTCTTTTTCTGTTGTAATAGTCTTTATTTTAAAGTCTATTTTGTCTGATATGAGAATTGCTACACCAGCTTTCTTTTGATTTCCATTTGCATGCAATATCTTTTTCCATCCCCTCACTTTCAGTCTGTATGTGTCCCTAGGTCTGAAGGGGGTCTCTTATAGACAGCACATACATGGGTCTTGTTTTTTTTTTTTTTTTTTTTTTTTTGCGGTACGCGGGCCTCTCACTGTTGTGGCCTCTCCCGTTGCGGAGCACAGGCTCCGGACGCGCAGGCTCAGCGGCCATGGCTCACGGGCCCAGCCGCTCCGCGGCATGTGGGATTCTCCCGGATCGGGCACGAACCCGTGTCCCCTGCATCGGCAGGCGGACTCTCAACCACTGCGCCACCAGGGAAGCCCTACATGGATCTTTTTGTATCCATTCAGCCAGTCTATGTCTTTCGGTTCGAGCATTTAATCCATTTACATTTAAGGTAGTTATCAATATGTATGTTGCTATTACCATTTTCTTAATTGTTTTTGGTTTGTTATTGTAGGTCTTTTCCTTCTTTTGTGTTTCGTGCCTAGAGAAGTTCCTTTAGCATTTGTTGTAAAGCTTGTTTGGTTGTGCTGAATTCTCTTCACTTTTGCTTGTCTGTAAAGGTTTTAATTCTCTGTCAAATCTGAATGAGATCCTTGCTGGGTAGAGTAATCTTTGTTGTAGGTTTTTCCCTTTCCTCACTTTAAATATGTCCTGCCACTCCCTTCTGGCTTGCAGAGTTTCTGCTGAAAGATCAGTTCTTAACCTTATGGGGATTCCCTTGTATGTTATTTGTTGTCTTTCCCTTGCTGCTTTTAATATTTTTTCTTTGTATTTAATTTTTGATAGTTTGATTAATATGTGTCTTTGCCTGTTTCTCCTTGGATTTATCCTGTATGGGAGTCTCTGCACTTCCTGGACTGGATTGATTATTTCCTTTCCCATATTAGGGAATTTTTTAAGGATAATCTCTTTAAATATTTTCTCAGTCCCTTTCTTTTTCTCTTCTTCTTCTCGGACCCCTATAATTCGAATGTTGGTGTGCTTAATGTTGTCCCAGAGGTCTCTGGGACTGTCCTCAATTCTTTTCATTCCTTTTTCTTTATGCTGCTCTGTGGTAGTTATTTCCACTGTTTTATCTTCCAGGTCACTTATCCGTTCTTCTGCCTCAGTTATTCTGCTATTGATCCCTTCTAGAGAATTTTTAATTTCATTTATTGTGTTGTTCATCATTGTCTGTTGGCTCTTTAAATGTTAAATGTTGGCTTTAAATGTTGGCTTTAAATGTTGGCTCTTTGTTAAATGTTCCTTGTGTTTTCTTTTTCTGAGTTTTTGGATCCTCTTTGCTAACATTACTCTGAATTCTTTTTCAGGTAAACTGTCTATTTCCTCTTCATTTGTTAGGTATGGTGGGTTTTTGCCTTGTTTTTTCGTGTGTGTGTGTTTCTCTGTCTTCTCATTTTGCTTAATTTACTGTGTTTGGGGTCTCCTTTTTGCAGCAGCATGTTCGTAGTTCCCGTTGTTTTTGGTGTCTGCCCCCAGTAGGTAAGGTTGGTTCAGTTGCTTGTGCAGACTTCCTGGTGTAGGGAACTGGTGCCTGTTCTCTGGTGGATGAGGCTGCATCTTGTCTTTCTGGTGCGCAGGACCGCATCTGGTGGTGTGTTTTGGGGTGACTGTGACCTTATTATGATTTTAGGCAGCCTCTCTGCTAATGGGTGGGGTTGTGTTCCTGTCTTGCTAATTGTTTGGCATAGGGTGTCTAGCACTGTAGCTTGCTGGTCGTTGAGTGGAGTTGGGTCTTAGTGTTGAGATGGAGATCTCTGGGAGAGCTTTCAACCTTTGATATTGTGTGGAGCTGGGAGGTCTCTGGTGGATCAATGTTCTGAACTCGGCTCTCCCACCTCAGAGGCACAGGCCTGACACCTGGCCGGAGCACCGAGACCCTGTCAGCCACATGGCTCGGAAGAAAAGGCAGAAAAAAAAAAATAAATGAAGTTATTAAAATAAAAAACTATTAAAAATAAAATAAAATAATTAAAAAGTAATAAAAAAAGAAGAGAGCAACCAAACCAGAAAAGAAATGCACCAATGATAGCAAGAGCTAAAAACTATACTAAAACAAAACAAAACAAAAAAAACGGACAGACAGAACTGTAGGACAAATGGTAAAAGCTAAGTTATACAGACAAAATCACACAAAGAAGCATACACATACACATTCACAAAAAGAGAAAAAGGAAAAAAAAAGTATATATATAAAAAAACAAAAGGAAGAGAGCAATGAAATCAATAAAGAAATCTACCAATGATAATAAACTCTAAATACTAAACTAAAAAAAGCATAAAACTAGAAACCAGTCAGTCACATACAGCAAACCCCTAGTCTACAGTTGCTCCCAAAGTCCACTGCCTGAATTTTGGGATGATTCATTGTCTATTCAGATATTCCACAGATGCAGGGTACATCAAGTTGATTGTGGAGATTCAATCCACTGCTCCTGAGGCTGCTGGGAGAAATTTCCCTTTCTCTTCTTTGTTTGCACAGCTTTGGAATTGGCCCCGCCTCTGCATTTAGGTCCCCTGAGGGCATCTGTTTTTTACTCAGACAGGACGGGGTTAAAGTAGCAGCTGATTAGGGGGCTGTGGCTTACTCAGGCCTGGGGGTAGGGAGGGTCACGGAGTGCTGGGCGGGTCTGCAGCGGCAGAGGCCGGCGTGACGCTGCAGCCTGAGGCGCGCCGTGCGCTCTCCCGGGGGAGCCGTCCCTGGATCCCGGGACCCTGGCAGTGGCGGGCTGCACAGGCTCCCCGGAAGGGCGTGTGGCTAGTGACCTGTGTTCGCACACAGGCCTCCTGGCGGCGGCAGCAGCGGCCTTAGCATCTCATGTCCTTCTCTGGGCTCCGCACTCTTAGCCGCGGCTCGCGCCCGTCCCTGGAGCTCTCTCAAGCAGCGTTCATAATCCCCTCTCCTCGTGCACCAGGAAACAAAGAGGGACGTAAAAGTCTCTTGCCTCTTCGGCAGGTCCAGACCCCTCCCCGGACTCTCTCCCGTCCAGCCACGGCGCACCAACGCCCTGCAGGCTGTGTTCACGCCGCCAACCGCAGTCCTCTCCCGGCGCTCCGACAAAAGCCGGAGCCTCAGCTCCCAGTCCCGCCCGCGCCGGCGGGCGAGCAGACAAGCCTCTCGGCTGGTGAGTGCC
This sequence comes from Delphinus delphis, assembly GCF_949987515.2. Classification (NCBI taxonomy): domain Eukaryota; kingdom Metazoa; phylum Chordata; class Mammalia; order Artiodactyla; family Delphinidae; genus Delphinus; species Delphinus delphis. Next base: position 54,608,061 of record NC_082692.2, on the reverse strand, counting down.
GGTCGGCCCGATCCTCTGCGCTGGAACCTCTCCGCTTTGCCCTCCGCACCCCTGTTGCTGTGCTCTCCTCCGCGGCTCCCAAGCTCCCCCACTCCGCCTCCCGAAGTCTCCACCCGCGAAGGGGCTTCCTAGTGTGTGGACACTTTTCCTCCTTCACAGCTCTCTCGCGCTGGTGCAGGACCCGTCCCTATCCTTTTGTCTCTGTTTAGTTTTTTCTTTTGCCCTAACCAGCTACGTGGGGGGTTCCTTGCCTTTTGGGAGGTCTGAGGTCTTCTGCCAGCGTTCAGTAGGTGCTCCGTAGGAGTTGTTCCACGCGTAGATGTATTTCTGGTGTATCTGTGGAGAGGAAGGTGATCTCCGCGTCTTACTCTTCCGCCATCTTCCCGGAAGTCTGGAATATCTTTAACTAAATTATTTTAATATGTTATCTTCTTACTCAGGTTTTGCATTTACTTTTGTCATTCTTGGTAATCAATATTTTGCAAATACAGTATTTTTAAAACTTATTTGCATAAAGTTGTTCAGAGCATTGACACTTTGTGATTTATAGTGTGTTTGTAGTTAGGCCCTGTTTTTCCTTTCTAATATTGTTTAATTTTTCTTTCTTTTTTCATCATTCATGCCATCAAAATGACGACATTTTTGTTAGCCTTCCACTCACTTTTTTTTTTTTTTTTTTTTTTTGCGGTACGTGGGCCTTTCACTGTTGTGGCCTCTCCCATTGCGGAGCATAGGCTCTGGACGTGCAGGCTCAGCGGCCACAGCTCACAGGCCCAGCCGCTCCGCGGCATGTGGGATCTTCCTGGACCGGGGCACGAACCCGTGTCCCCTTCATCGGCAGGCGGACTCTCAACCACTGCGCCACCAGGGAAGCCCTCCACTCACTTTTATTTATTCTAAGTGGCAGGAATGACCCGCTGTCCATCAAAGGCATTTCTTGTTCTTTATTGTAGACTTCTTGCTGCTAAGTGGCCCCCAAACCAGGTACACATCTCTCAGACTCTCCGTTCAATGAAGTGCATCCTTGTGAATAGAGGTATGTGTGTCACTTCTGTTTTTTTTTTTAATTGAAGTATAGTTGATTTACAATGTTGTGCCAGTCTCTGCTTTACAGCAGAGTGAGTCGGTTATACACATATATACATTCCTTTTTTATATTCTTTTCCATTATGGTTTATCACAGGATATTGAATATAGTTCCTTGTGCTATACATTAGGACCTTGTTGTTTATCCATTCTAAATGTAATAGTTTGCATCTACCAATCCCAAACTCTCAGTCCATCCGTCTCCCTCCCTCCCTCCCTCCGTGATGTGTGTCATTTCTCACTCTTCTTATCCACTGGCTGAATGCAGAGGACTTTGGCCATACAGAAGGTTGAATTGTCAAGATGGAAGAACTCTGGGTCTCTGTGTGTGGCAGCCATAAGAATGCACCTCTTATATCTCTGACTCTGGGGACTCTGAAAACCATCACTGCGTTTACACCAAGGCAAACACACTGCCCAAGACGCTAATGAGCTCAGCAGAGATGCTACGGTAGGCTCACTCCTGAGACATGTGGGTCTCTGACAGAGACTTTGACCTGAGGACCCCCCTGTAGATCTCGATGAAACTTTCATTAATTGCATTGAATTCTAAGACTTTTCCTCTCTCCTCCACAGAGGTCAGACTTGCATCAAGTCAGATGACTCTGATGGCTTCCTGCAACTCCCCACACATTTTTTCCTTACCGAATTTTCCTTCTAAATCTCTAAAAAGTCTAATTCCATCTTGGCATCTGCTTTTCAGAGGCCTGAACTAATACAAGTGGTGCGAAGAGTGGTGTAATATGCTGTTCTGAGTCCCTTGACACACGGTTCCCTTGCTAAATATTGCCCTGGTGTGATGGGGCAAAGCATCCCTGTGTGGGAAAGTGCCCTTGAAGGGCTGATGATTCAAGCATATGAAAGACATGAGGAGAAAATGCCTGCAAGGCAGTGGAGCGGTGGCTAGAATTATTGCCAAATTGCATGGACACTCTGCGGAGGGCTAACAAAGAACCAAAGACCATTCACAGTTCAAGTCTTAAGGGTGAGAGCCAGAGGGCCTCTTTGGGAGCACACGAAAAGGCTTCAAGCTTCTGTTGTAGAAGAGGGGACACAGCTGAGCAGGAAACAGCAAACATAAGATCTCACAATTTCAGAGCTCCAGAGACATTGTATGCTCAGCTGAAAAGTCCTGCCGTGCTAAAGTCAGGGCCCTGGTTAAGAAAACCAGAAATCCCGAAACGTGGCCTGGGAGCATCTTGATATATGTACCGGGGAATGTTGGTTCTGCAGGCCCCTCTGGACCTTCAGAGTGCATGGAGGTGGCCTCTCCCCAGCGCTGGGCTGGGAAGCACCGTGAAATCCCTTCTCCCCCTCAGCAGACAGCCTCCTTTCCTCTCCTGGCTGGTAGGCTGGTAACTAGTGTTAAATCCTTACATAAACTGGCTGAAAAATTGCTGGTCCTGATAAGGGAGGAAAGAGATTAAGAAAGGAATAGCAGGGGCTTCCCTGGTGGCACAGTGGTTGAGAGTCCGCCTGCCGATTCAGGGGACACGGGTTCATGCCCCGGTCTGGGAGCATCCTACATGCCGCAGAGCGGCTGGGCCCATGAGCCATGGCCGCTGAGACTGCGCATCCGGAGCCTGTGCTCCGCAATGGGAGAGGCCACAACAGTGAGAGGCCCGCGTACCGCAAAAAAAAAAAAAAAAAAAAGGAATAGCAATGATTAGAGACCTGTACAGACGGGACCCAGAGGTTAGTTTTTGAGGGTGCTTGATCATGGGAGCTAGGATTCAAGTGCAAGATGTTGGACATCAGGTAAAGGATGCTTTATCTACCCCCCACGCTGCATGCATAGCATTATGTCTGTGTGAAGGAATAATTGTGTCATGTATCCTCATGGCCAGTAATACTAACTGATTAATGGCCACCAGTTTGAACAGGTCAACCAATTAGTTGCGGGAAGGTTTAAATAAGATTGGAGAGAGAGAGAGGTGTGCATGTGTGTAAAATATCCTAGGACACTGACACAGAGTAGTTTTCGAACAACTAGAGCCGTCTAGGTTCTCCTTGCCTTTTTCACTGATACTCCATTTAGAGCTCTGTCTACATTTTTGCATAAAGAAAAATAAATACAGACATCATAGACCTCTGGCACCATGCAGATCCTTCCTTGATGGAAGGTAAGCTAGCTGAGCCAGGGAAGTCTCGTGAGTATGACACACAGGCAGAGTAAAGCAATAAATCATAAAACGATCCTCCAGCAGCCTCAGCTGCAAGTGTTTTTTAATCTACTCACTTTTAAACAACTCTTTTTAATTGTGCCTCACTGTTTCTCCCTTAGGAAATTATTTCATTGTATAATTGCCCTTGCTTCCAGTGAAATTTTTCTTAATGTCCAATTTAAATTGCTGCTTTTTTCTGTCTCAGGCCATTGCTCCCTATTACATTACCATTAAGCACCTTAAGTGACTCCTCTCTCTTTTGAAAACGATGAAATTGGCTCGTGCATTTCACCTGAAAATGTGGTCTCCGTCTTGTAGACAAAAATATTTAAACACTTGAAAATGACAGGTGATTGTCTTGTTTCTTAAAAAGAAAAAAAAAAAAACAGGTTGTTTTCCTGCTTCTGTGTTTTTCATCAGTTTAGAAACAATTCATGGGACGGCTATAAGTGACCCAGATGTCATTATATGCTTGGTGTTTCTTCCAGTCACCCCATAATAGGATGGTACGCACATTCGTTTCTTCAAGGAAATGTGAATCCTGTATAAGCTGAGGTATTTTATACAAAAGGGGGATGTTGTAAGTGCCCAGACAGAGGTCCTACTGACTTACTTGCTGGAGAACCCGGAAGAGTCAGCTGCAAACTCTACGCAAAGGAATCGAATTACAAGAAGGGGGGTGTTTTATGATAGCATTACGGCAATGCAAACAGCAATGGTTTCCAAGCTATTAATACAATGAAAACTTTGGGGGTACAGAGAGAGCAATAAGGCCCTAAGTTGCCCCCATATTTAACCAGATCTGTTTTCTTGGGCCATTCTTATGGGGACGCTGGATCTTTTAGCAAGAAACATGATTCAGAACTTCAAATAAGCTGCCCTACTTTTTTTTTTGGCTGCTTTGGGTCTTTGTTGCGGCGAGTGGGGGCTACTCTTCATTGCAGTGTGCAGGCTTTTCATTGCAGTGGCTTTTGTTGCAGAGCACGGGCTCTAGGCACGTGGGCTTCAGTAGTTGCAGCATGCGGGCTCAGTAGTTGCAGCACACGGGCCCTAGAGCACACAGGCTTCAGTAGCTGTGGCATGTGGGCTCAGCAGTTGTGGTGTGAAGGCTCAGTACTTGTGGCTTGTGGGCTCTAGAGCGCAGGCTCAGTAGTTGTGGTGCATGGGCTTAGTTGCTCCATGGCATGAGGGATCTTCCAGGACCACGGATTGAACCCGTGTCCCCTGCATTGGCAGGCGGATTCTTAACCACTGTGCCACCAGGGAAGTCCCAGCTGCCCTACTTTTTTTTTTTTTTTGCGGTACGCGGGCCTCTCACTGTTGTGGCCTCTCCCGTTGCGGAGCACAGGCTCCGGACGCGCAGGCTCAGCGGCCATGGCTCACGGGCCCAGCTGCTCCGCGGCATGTGGGATCTTCCTGGACCGGGGCACGAACCCGTGTCCCCTGCATCGGCAGGTGGACTCTCAACCACTGTGCCACCAGGGAAGCCCCGTCCTACTTTTAATTCCAGAATCTCTATACTCTATGCCTCATCTTCTCCCCCGCACCCCTGAATGTCTCCCCCATCCTCTGTATATACCACACACCAAAGGAGTGAAGTCTTGAACATTCAAAAAGCGACTCTCTTCCGACAGGATGCTGAATCGGTCTGACCAGTGCATCAGTGGCACACACATTATCATGAGTGCCTGCTGCGTTTGCTCCTTGACTGTCCATCGAATCCGGTTTCAGGGCTCACCCCCTTCAGATTTACGTCTCCTCCTATTTGCTCAGTATCTGACCTCTTCTTTCTCCTTCTATGACAATACTGAGAGTAATATGGAATAAAACAGTAAAAGAAATCAAATAACAAACTCAAATTTCAGAGCATTCCCTGAGCTGCTGCAGTCAGGGAGCTGGTTATTATTGTCTGAGAGGAAGCAACCTCATGCCCAGTAGAAGACTCAGTTCTGTGTTAGGACATCAATCAGAAAATGATTTTCCTCTTCAGAAGAATAGTATCAGATGCCTCTCACCCCCACTGTGTACACAATGCCAAGAGGAGCAGAGAACCCAGCTCCAAGAGTGAAAAGCTCTTGCCACTGGTGACACATAATAGTGGCAGATCTTTTGGGGGGAGAAGACCGGAGGTTACAAAACTTCACAGAAGGCAAGTGATAAAGATTTGAACTTGAAACAAACACTACAGCTGAGAACTATTGGAAAACAGTGTCAAAGCCCTAAAGAGAACAACTTTCTCAGTAAAGAGGGTTTTGGACAGAATAGTATGGGAAGAAGCAAAGATTTCTGGTCTTGTGTAGAAGTGGCATCCAGCAAAGTACAGAAAACAAAAAATGTTTTGTGAGTCAGAATGGATAAATGTCTCACCATTTTTTTTTTTAAACAAGAGGGACTTATCCGATTTCATTGGTACAGAATATGTCGTGATGGAGACTTGGCAGCCCTCCTGTGCTGTCTCCATGTTCTGTTCAGTCTCATTTGTTTTATCCTGATGGGTTATAGGAACTGTGCCTTGTGATGCAGCTTAAGACAGGGCACTTACGTACAGAAGTTTCTGTCCAAGAGGGAAAAAGAAAATACATGCCGCTAAAGCTTTGCTGCACATAAAATAGAATTGCTAAGAGTTAAGAGCTAGAACTGCTTTGTCCTTCCATCCTTTCTTGTGAAGCTGCTCTGGCTCAGAGGTACCCCACTTCTTTTGTTATGGTGATTTACGACTTTATCTAAATCCTCCAACTATACTTATAATTAATGACATAAATCCATTTCCATAATATTATATAACACACTGTCTTATCCTACCCCACATCCTGGGGAACGATATTAAAACAATAAAATAATTATGGCTGAAATTCATCGGTATCCTAGTTAGCACATTTAGTTCCAACTATCACAGAATATCCAAATGTATGATAAAACTTACAAGAATAAATCTATGGGCGTGAAATTTATTTGCACTTTTATTTTAAATTGTGCCACATAATTAGGATATAATGAAGTATGCAATAAAAGTTTGCTGAATAAATGAATGCGTAAGTCACTTGTGTTTTCTTTTACATTCACATGGAGGATCATTAGGGATGACTATGTATATTTCTATATTTGCATATGTATGTATCTATATAAGTTTATAGACATATATGTAATATGTATTTTCAAAATGTGATTGTAATAAAATTTTAACTAATGTGAAAAAAACGGAATGTTCTCCTGAAGGTAAATTAAATTCTGGAAGTGCTTCACTAATAACAACTGTCTTTCTACACCAGCAGTCCCCGACCTTTTTGGCCCCAGGGACCAGTTTCGTGGAAGACACTTTTTCCACGGATGTGGGTGTGGGGCTGGGGGGGATGGTCAGGCGGTAATAAGGGCAATGGGAAGCCTCCTGCTGTGCGGCCCGGGTTCCTAACAGGCTGCGGACCGGTAGGGTTGGGGACCCGCACTCTACACAACCACCTTGAACATTCAAATGTAAAAAGACAGTAAGCATAACATGAGATTAGGAATAAGGTAATGCTGGATACAAATATTTAGTGAAAGTAAGGAAGATGCCTCAGCTTGGAAACAGTAACCGAAGGGATTTATGCAATAAAGTCAAATGTCTAAATATGAAAGAGTGTAACACATTTGGAGAAGAATGGCCAACAAGAAAGAAGGTCTGTCTTTATTCTTATTAGCATGACGTATGTTTCAAATCCATGGGAAAGAAGGCTCAATAATTCTAAGAATCATTAAAGAAATGCTCAAAATTTCTCAGAATTGTATGAAAAGAAAATAAACATTCAGACTCATATTTGGATCCTTGAGTTTGGGATCACTGCCAAGATCAGAGGGCTACATGGGGAATATATTTAAAAATGAATCTATATTGGTCAGCCCCCTCCTTCTATTAGGGGAAGATATTAATTAGGCAAACACATAGCTTCTTCTCAGAGCAGCTCTTGGTTTAAAAGCTACTCAGCCTATTGGTTTAATGGCTCAATTTAAAAAAATGCAACATCCTCTTTTTATAACGTCTTTCATAGGGTTTACTTATTATGAAGAAATCAGTAGGCTGAGATTTGGGGAAATGGGACAGACTTTTCACAAGGAATAAAACTAATGATAGTATGTGTAAAAAATCCCCTTTAAAGGAAAAATACAACAACAGTGTAAAATTAAGGAATGGTAATCTGGTAGGTTGAGTTTTTAACTAGCTGCCTAACTCTATCTCCAGCTAAACAACATGAATATGGAAAAATCTAATATAGAGAATGTGATAATATGAAAAACAATGGTAATTATCCAGATATACTTTCCAAATCCTTCTCATTGGTAATAATGGTTTTTAGGTAAAGAATATAAAATACAAAACTGTTAGTCATTGTACTGCCATAGCAAAGTGAAAGCTGTGGGGTTTTAGTCCCTTATTAAATATCTCCTGGAAGAGGGCTTCCCTGGTGGCGCAGTGGTTGAGAGTCTGCCTGCTCATGCAGGGGACGCGCGTTCGTGCCCCGGTCCGGGAAGATCCCACATGCCGCGGAGCGGCTGGGCCCGTGAGCCATGGCCGCTGAGCCTGCGCGTCCGGAGCCTGTGCTCCGCAACGGGAGACGCCACAACAGTGAGAGGCCCGCGTACCGCAAAAAAAAAAAAAAAAAAAAAAAAAAATCTGGAAGGGCCAAAGATGGTATACAGAGTTCTGATATTATTTTTCAAAGGTTGTCATAAATCAGTTTTACCTGCAGAATCTATAGGGAGTTAAACATTTTGGGATTAGACAGGAAAAGCCTTCTTCTAATTTTCTTTCTTTTTTTGTGTGTGAATGTTCTGAGTATTTGTAAACAAATTGCAATATTTTGCCTTGTTTTCAATTATTAGGACAAACAGCACCTTTGAGATACTGACCTACTGTCAGTATTAGTGGTACGTTACATTGTGTGACCCAGTATAAATTAGACTGTGCCTCTTTTAATCTCCCTCTAAGCAGAGGTATCTCGTTTTCCAGGTAGGTGATGGAATTTGAATGGAGGTGGATCAGGGTTTGGTATAGAGTTTGGTGTAGAGCTGTTGTTACCAAGGATACTCAGGTTTTCCTAGTTGGTGAAGTATAGCTACATGCATTCAATGGGCCTAAAACTAAAAGCAAGGTACACATTTCAAAAATGTGAAGTCAGTGAACAGATGAGATGAATGTTGCCTGATTTTCAGGACCCCTGCAGTATTCGTGACAAGAAACTACAGTTGGTTCAGTGTTTGCCTACCAAGGTGATGCCAGTTCATCTACAAACACCTGGAACATCTTTTCTGTGCATTATTCATGAAATAGTGCTCAAAAGGGATAACAGTGACACATAAGCCAACATATATTGGAACAGAGAGTGAAGCAAACTGGTGGTAAAAACATGACCTTCCTCCATAAGGTCAAATAGTTTTATTTTGATTAAACACTACAATACAGTATATATCCATTAAAAAAAGAAAACTCTATAGTGTATATAAATTATTCCTTCCATTCATCAGTTCTTTTCCATTACAGCTTTGGTACAATGTGATTTCAGTATATAATTTTTAAATACTTTCAGCATCACAAAGTCAACACAAAGTACAAAACTAATAATCCAAATTAGGGATATTATCATCTACACAGTGGTATTCAGTGGTAGGAGAAAATCTTACCTTGATGAATTCATGTCACTAGCTAAGCTAGAAAGGCATACCTAGCAGACATGACGGAAATATGCACCATTAACCAGCTAATGTGTGGATTAGTCTTTGTTGTTTTTTTTTTGTTTGTTTTGTTTTTTACAGAATACCAGCAGCAGTCATTTGGGTGTTGAGTGAATACTTAAGTCCTCAGTGAGTTTTCGCACCTTGCTCTTCCTCCCTTAAAGGCCATGAGTAGTATCTGAAGACATGTACCGTGGCCAGAGTGCTCAGAACTTGACCTGCCACCCAGCATTGCTCATACTGGCACAGTTGGTCCTGCAGCTGGCTGACATCACGGGGACAGTGCTGGAGGGACAGTGAGGGCCCATCAGCCTAAGGTTGTTCTGAGGGGTCGGCGGTGTGACGTTACAGTACACAGGCATTCCAGTGGCTGGGAGGGACCCTTGGCCTGCCTGGTTAGGTAGCATGATTGGCTGTTGGTATGACTGCTGGGGCAGTCCTTGAGAACCCTGGGTCATTGGCACCTGTAGGAAGACACAAGACAGAAGCCTGTATGAAGAGGTTATTTTGGGGTGTCCCATGAGCTACAATGGTGTCATCAAAAGCAGTCATGCTTTTAGGTTGGAATCCCAGCTCTCCCTTTTATCAGCTGTTTCACATTGGGCAAGTCACTTAACCTCTCTGTTTCTCTGAGTCCATCTGCATAATGTAACCTCCTTCAAAGTGCCCCTGAAAGGACTGCTGGGGTGTACAGCTCTTGGGACACATCTGGCTAGAAGTACATGCTCAGGAGATGTTAGTTCTGAGCCTCCTTCCTTCCTCTCTCCTGGCCCTCCAAGGACGGCCATCTGGACCTCCCACTCCGGATTTCTCTCAGTTTTGAAAAGCCATGCTCCCATTCCGGTTTTACGCAAAGTGGTCTGGAGCCATCGATAGTAAAAGGGGATTCTGTCCCAGGAACACCAGCTCACTCTCAACCTGCAGCTTCAGAGAACATCTCCTATCCAGTTGGAGGTAGAAACTGATGCAGTGTGAACAAGGATTGTCAGGGCAGGAGGACCGAGGATAAGTTCTCCAGGGCCAGAAGTACCTGATGCAGCTAAATTTAATGATTAAAGTGTTTCACCAACCCTTCACTACCCCCTGCCCCCTGCCAGGGTATTTCAGGATATACATTACAGAAGGGGGCATGACACTTTTTAAATACCCAGTGTGGGTTTAGTCTGGAAAATGCAGCTGTCAGGTCCAATAAATGCCCTTTAAATGAATCTTGAGATGCCATTTTAAAATCCCTTATAAGATAAATTTGTGGTGAAATGAAGTTTCTTTGAGTGTGACCAAAAACAAATGAAAATTTGCTGTGAGGACTTTCTCCCAGTAAGTACAATTTCAACAGAATGCCCGAAGGTCTTCGTGAATAGAACTTTAAAGAATTTTCTTCCATGAATACAAAGTCTGTATGGAATCACACTTAGCAGGGCATTCAAAAGCCACAGTAGCTACAGAAGTATACATTTCCCATTTTCTGCTTGTCTATTATAATCTTGACTCAAAATCAGCCGTCAGCACTGGCTGGGCCTAGCACCTACCACCCAGCCAACCAGCCGATGTGGGGACATACCCACAGCCTGTAGTTAGGCAAGTGCTGCTTTATAAAACACGATTTTCCAAGTTACGGATATGCACCTGATAATTAGACACGGTTGGGTAGGACAGCATCACGCTTTGCACTGGAGTTCCCTGGTGGCTGCTCATCATGCCCTGACTCTGAGGCGGCTGCTGTACCCCCACGAGGCCTTGGAACCCCTGTTGACCAGACAAGAGCGGCTGGTAACCTGTGAAGAAAGAACACCATTTGAACTGGTTGTACCAAGAAGAACAATGATGATATTGTATGGGATGAGAGCACTTCTTCACCAGGCAACCTGCAGACCTTTCAATCTCTGTATCAGGAGTGTGTATTTCCTAATAACGCATGTTTTGCTTCTTAGGGCGGACAAGGGTATGACTCCAAAAAATTCACTGATACTTCCATCCTTAAGAGTGGTCCAGTCAGCAGGTTGTGACAGTGGTAAATTCTTCACGATGCAAAGACCGGAACCTGTATTGACATCGGTTGACTGCTGTAAATTAAACCTTTCAGATCTATCTTTTGCTTTGGTTTCAATGATATTTGGAGAAGTCACACATTATCAAGTTTTTTCCTAATTAATTTGATTCATTCTCTTACCCTCTCGCTTTTCTGCATCACCTCACTTCACACAGAGATCACCAAACAGCCTGTTAACTTAGGATGCATTCTGTTTTCCATACCCTAGTGAACAAAATGACTCCCTACTCTACATAATTCAACGTTCATTGACTTAGACAAAAGGTAACAACAGCAGGTGTGTCATGCTTTTATTCTGTGCTACCACTAGCTCCCAAGAAAACGTTCTGGCAAAACACTCCCATGAGGGATCATGTACATATCATAGATAATGCAGAGTACAACATGTAAAGAAGGTATGTGTTTATGACCTGCTGGATGGGTCAGTTGGTAGGTTTTCTTTTCCTTCTTTTTTAAGTGGACCAGGATTTATTCTAATTATCTTAATCCCTACTACAAGATGTGGTTTAAAATGCATTCTTGAATGAAGGCTGTGAACTGTTCTTACAAATATTGGGAAGAAAGTTGTAATGTAGGTGAAAATGACATGGTGATAGAGAAATAAGACAGATTTACGTCATGCTGTAAAATAAGGTCCTTCCAGAGCTCAGACTGTTAACTGTACTGAGTGTCTGGAAATCAGTGGAACTGCTGTCTTAATATAATTCCCTGCGAGAAAGTCTTTACAATCCTAGATTTTCTTAACGCAGACACTGTTTTACAACCAGATTTTAAAAATTGAAACAAAGGGTAAAAGATTCCTAATCAATCCACATTGTTTATAAATAGACCTCGTTTTGAGTGCATGTGAGAGTTTTAACTGAGAAAGGGTAAAATTACATAAAGAAAGACTATAATGTAATTTTAAATTTTTTTAAAGGGAATTCCTTTATTATTTTTTTATTTTTATTTATTTATTTATTTATTTTTGGCTGGGTTGGGTCTTCGTTTCTGTGCAAGGGCTTTCTCTAGTTGCGGCAAGTGGGGGCCACTCTTCATCGCGGTGCGCGGGCCTCTAACTATTGCGGCCTCTCTTGTTGCGGAGCACAGGCTCCAGACACGCAGGCTCAGTAGTTGTGGCTCACGGGCCTAGCTGCTCCGCGGCATGTGGGATCTTCCCAGACCAGGGCTCGAACCCGTGTCCCCTGCAAAGGCAGGCAGATTCTCAACCACTGCGCCACCAGGGAAGCCCTATAATGGAATTTTAAACAGACAGTACTTCGCTCTCTTTTGCTCTGAAAAAATGTGTTTTCACTCATCTTAGAAATACTGTGGAAACGTGTCTTGCAGATAGTCACTGAGTTAAACTCTATTCATCTAAGGAGATGGAAATAAGGTGTGGTCAGTTTGGAACACCCGAGAGAGCAAACTTGGGGATGAGCCGAGTTGGGAGGCCTGGACTGTGCCTGCACTGATTGGTAAGTGGAGCAGGTGTGTAATCTCGAAAGTCATCCTTTGACCTCCTTTATGTGTCCCATTTTTTTCACGTTCACATTACTCTCCCTACTCCACCGTCATAATGGTTTTCCTTACTAGGTTATTCTGCATTCTCGCAAAGACACCACATATTAAGAATATAAGTAAGGGTCCTGACCACCTTTCCTCCAGTTACGTTGTGCTGGGGTAACACAGTCAAAGCCTCCCTTACATATGCTTCGTGGCAGTTTATACAGTATGGAAAAATCATCAGACTTGGGGGACAAGAAATGTGACTTTAGGCCATGTCATGGCCCTTACTACCTCCCAGAATGCCTCATATGCAGGGAGAAATTAAACATTAATTGTAAAAAACTGTTTTCTATGATTTCCCATTGTCTAGATCTACCACTCTTATTCATATACCCGTTGGCCCTAAAAAAATTCTGTTGCTGTTTTACTATTATTATGACATTACTCCTAGCCACGTCAAATTCACTGTCATATGAATTGTGGTATATGTTAAAAAAATAACTTGGCATGACTATAGAAAATTTATGACCACAGCCTTCCTTACCATTTCCTAGTTATATAACAAGAGCAGGCAATATGAACACACTTCCAAGTCTGTGTAATGGTGCCTTATTTCTGGCTGAAGATTCAAAGTACAGGTTGAAAATGAGAGAAATGTCTTCTAAGAGTCTGACTTATATTTGGTCTTCTGGTGAAAGCCCAGTTGGCCTCAATGGTCCTGTTGCAGAATACACAGGGCTATTATGTAAACAAAGAGGAGAGGAAAGGAGGGGAGAGGGGAGGGCAGGAGAGGTCCAGTGGCCTTGCATCTAAAGATGATGTATTTGCTTATTGAATCGTTCCATCCTTTCACCGAGTCATCTTCAAAATGACTGTTTCACAGAGTCCGTTCAAAAATAAATTGAGGTGGCCTATGAAAGATTCATTTATTACATCAGCTCTATAAACCAAAATTGGGGTGAAAGGAAAAATAAGTCTGATGATAACAGAGCTGTTAAGACATACAGAAAACAGAATGTCTTGGTAGAAAGGGGAAGCAACTGTCAAATATTCAAGGAGAGAAAAAGAGTGAGGTTGGGTGGCCTCGTCCCAGTAAAGGTGCACGGCCTGGGAGGGTGTGATTCATCTTTGCTGAGCACACAGATGCAGGGACACTGCGATGTCGCCCTCCCCAAGCCCCCTCTGCCTGATGATTTGTGAACTTTAATAGTCAGTCATGCATAGCAATGGGCTACCAGCTGTGCACTGGGATTCCCACAGTAAACACACTTAAGGCAAATAAAGATTTATGTGGGGAGCGAATCATGCCATACAATTATTTCCAAATGAAAACTTAAGTGTAAGGAAAGCCCAATTTATATTCATGAACCCCATTCATTTCTCAGTGCGCTCTCCAGGCAAGAAATGTACACCTGGAATGGTTTAATTGGAGGGCTCCTTTTCTTTACATGATGCTACAGAAGGTAGGCAGCAGAATGGTCCTTGAGACAGGAGGCTATTTGGAATGTGAATCTGAGCTCCGGTCCAGGAATAGACAAATAGAAATGTGATAGCAGTGACCTAAGCACGAACTAACAGGGTCTACCGGGGACACAGCTCGCCTGAAGGCAGAGGTGGCAACGCTGGCTGGTGGCAACCTGCTTATCTCATCTATTCAAATGAGAAATGTGTGCCAGTTTGTCAATTCTTAGCTGTGAAAAGATCAGTTTTTCACATTTATTGAGGATTAGTAGATAGAATGCATCTGACAAAACAGAAATAGCAAAAGTAACTGCCCTGTAGGCTTGCTATGGTGATCATAAAGACATTAGCTATTTTTATTATTCCTTTTTCAGTTGAGATTAATTCAGTTTTCAAGTCACATGCATCATTTATTTTCTGAAGGTAAAAAGGTTAGGAAAGGACAAATGCCTCCTAGCAAATAAATGAGTGCCCTCTACTAAGACGGAGGAGTTATACCATTTAAAATGTCTGGAGCTTACAAATCTGAAAATTTAATATTGTTTTGACTAAAATACAGCAGTTATTGAATACTGTTTGTAGTCAGAGGATAATTCATTAATATTCTGTCAAGGAAACATTTCGCTGGATGTAGCATATTTATGAAAAATCAGAATGTTAATTGGGATTACAATTTAGGAATTATAAATTGCATGATTGTGACTGACATTATTTTAACTCTTATTTGAATACACTGTTACAGAGCCAACATTTTGGAAATGAATGGATGACAAAGCCGTAACCTGTATTTTCAGGGTTTTGATTCCCTGGTTGTTGTTGGTTATAAAGGTTGACGATGAGGAAGGGTGTAGTTAGGAGGGCAAATAGCTACAGAGCAAAGTAATTGAGAAGCTAGACAGTTCTCATCACCTCCCCAAACCCACCCAAGCAGTGTAATTTTCCTGTTGGGTTTATTAAGTATTCTTAATATGGTAGAATGCCTTTTCAAATGATTAAAGTTAATAATCTGCTTAATAGAAAATATGACTTATCTTGGATGAACCAACATACATGCATTTCTCCAGGTTTCTAAGGAACCAGCTAGCTGATTCTGAATTCAAATTCTGTTCTTTGTACATGGTATTGAGATGGAATTACAGTAGTTCAGTTGTGGCATGGCTGGTGAAGACTATGAAAAAGAAAAAAAATGCTTATCCAGGGCTGGCTTGTCCCTTTGCCGAATTTTTATAGTTCATGCATTGCACACACCACTGCCTAATATCTGCCCGGTTCGGTTTCTTGGTTTCTTATCAATTCCTCTAAACTTTCATCTTCTTTAAGGATTTTCCATTTTAAAGGAGCTAACAAGCTATAATTGTTGATCACTTTCTCCGATCCAAGCAGTAAATTAAGCACTTTTACTTTATTGTCACAAGAATCCCGGGAGGCAGTCAGTGTTATTAAACTCCTTTTGCAAGAGAGACAACTGTGACTTAGATGTAGACATTGTCAGGGTCAGACAGCTAGTAGGAGGGAAAGCTAGAAATTAAGTTGTGGTTTTCTCACTTGGGCATCCCTGCTTTTAGTCCCTAAATTGTAGTACTCCCTAAATGTAGTATTAATACATTCTTCCAACTTTCATAGCTTAACATAAATCCCCTTAGCATGGCAGGTACTCAATGGCTATTCATTGCATTAATTGTTTTCTCAATAGTTAATTAAGTAAAGAGGACAAGAGTTATGATCCATAGTCTGTTGAACAAGATCTTGCTGATATCAAAGGAAAAAAAAAAAAGGTAAAGCATAATTGCCCGACAAAATCAACTCAGACCACGTAATAACATTTTAAAGGTTTGTTACTCAGATACTTGGACACTAGACAGGCAGTCAGGTTGGAGTAGGGTCAAATGGATTCTAGTCCCTTCGTTTACTTAATTAGTTTCTAATCAGTGGAAACTACAGTTTTCAATTACTAAGACCGGTTCAAATAACGCTTCTCCTCACAGTCTTTGAAGACTTGGTATATTTACTCTGGATTGTTTTCTCAAAATATAAGGTAAAAATAACTTATTTGCACATTCAGTGTAACATCAGTTCTGTTATTTGCACCAGGCAACTTGCTGCCCCTAGGAAAGTCACTTGACCTTTGGAAACAAAAATAGTATCTGTAGTATTTGAAAGATAAAAGTGGGTAAGAGAGAGACGATACACAGAAACTCTGCGAAACAGCCTAGGATGTCAGAGAAATCAAAATCCCCCAGGGCACTTAGTGGCGGCTGTACTTTCGGAGTCTACAGACTGCTCTCATCAGTGTTCTAATTCTGTGAATACTACGGATCTGTTCCCCAGTTTTACTTCATTATGAAGGCACTGTCTTTAAGACAGGGGTCCTTTCTGGCCTCATCTACCTACAGCACCTTGGTGCTCAAAGTAGGCTTGACTAGGGGGAACAGATGTATCCTATGGTATCACGATATTGCTATGGTTTCCTGAAAGAGGAACCACCACCTTATGCTTCAGACAGTGGATCTGGGGTACTGATAGCCCCTCGCCCACCTCAGGTAGAATGGAAGATGCCCTCGACAGTTCCACTGACGTTGAGGCCTCCCAGAACCAGGGGGTCCTCTGGGACTAAGGAGGCATCTGATTTCACTGGCCTTTACAGACACTGTCCCACTCTTACTCCTAGGTGCTGACTCCCTGGTGTGACAGTGTAGGTGAAGGGGGGTCCACTTTGAAAAGCAAGGTGTGTAGCTTTTGAAGCATTTTGCCTCTACGTCAGCCTCCCAAATTATGTGACCTGAAATGCCACGTAGGACTTTTAAAACAAGAAAGCCGTACAGACTGCATCCGAAGACGCTTGTTTTCAAACGTGTCCAAAAATTAAGATCTAGGATAAAAATATCTAGCCCGGACATCATAATAAGATACTGTTTTCTTCTTAATATATGAAGTAAAATAGCATAAAAAAGTCAGAAAGAGAAGTATAAAAAATTGCTTTTTTGGGGCTCCTGAAGCCCATTATGACTTCTTTCATCTTTGTGTGTCTGCCTGCATCTTATTTACTGGCAGACTCTGCATCCATCCCCTTTCTCTTCCTCACCGTTTATTATTCAGTGGTTTCATTCCTGAAAAACAAGATGCAGAATGAGCCATGGGGGGGCTGCATGGGAATAGAGGGAAGCCCAGTCATCCATATGAACTTGAGGACAGCTGTCACAGGCCGTAAATGGAACTACACTTCCTGAAGCAGCAGTTTTTCTTCCTACTTGGTCTTTTGCTCATTAGCTTTCCTACTGCACAGAGTGTAATTCTTAAAAGCCTCTTTACTGTCCCCCTTGAACGTCCACGCGTGGGTCAGTTTCTAATGGCCGTACACATCAGATGAACCATCCTATTACTGCAGGCTCGGGGCCTCTTCATGTAATTAGACCATCCAGATCCATGTTATCGCAACTACAAAGTCGGTTTTCTTTCTCTCTTTCTTTTTTTTTTAAATCAGGGCAAACATGAGAGACATTGTTAAGTGACTACAGGAATGGCTCATGCATGGAATTTCAATGAATGCCTCTGAGGGAAGCCGGCATTGAATTCCATTTTAAAAGGACGAGGCTGTCATATTATTGAAGTAATTCTCTGAACTTTCCTGGCCCTGAGTGCTGTGCTGACAGCCAGAGAGCTTCCACAGCCCAGAGGGAGAAAACCTGCCTGAGCCTCACAAACGTTTTACTTTATTAATGAGGCCATGTGGCTTAGAAGATAATGCGGCATTCCTGCGTTTCTGCACATCTACCAGTGTTAATTACGGATGTGCTCACACCAGGCTGGGTGACAGCGAATTGTTGCTGAGGCAACTTGGAGGAGTTCTTTCCCCAGACTCAGCTCGGGGCAAAGTCAAGACAAAGATGGGTCTAATCATTCCCCACAGTAGCATTCCCCCTGGTGGCTATTTTCACTGACGAATTGCTTTTGATCAGCTGGCTAGAACAGGACAATCGTGAGGTCAAAGGTCATGGGGTCAATACCATTGTGATCATATTACTGTCACTGGAACCCAGCCCTGGCCAACTTTTTTTTTTTTTTTAAGTTTTGGATGTGAACCATTTTTAAAGTCTTTATTGAATTTGTTACAATATTGCTTCTGGTTTATGTTTTGGTTTTTTGGCAGGGAGGCATGTGGGATCTTAGCTCCCCAACCAGGGATCGAACCTGTACCCCCTGCATTGGAAGGCGAAGTCCCAACCACTGGACCATCAGGGAAGTCCCTGGCCAAACTATTTTGAAAGTAAGTTCTATGGTCATAGATTCAATCTGTAGAAACCCACATCAAAACAGAAAAAAAACATAAAAAACCAAAAACCACTTACTTTAGAGTCAATCAGACGTGCTCTGTTTATATAGGAAGGTGTTATACGTTATTTTTCCCAATAGTCAAAGATAACTATCTTCTTTTCTTCAATTCCAGACTGCCAGGGTTCTTAACTAAACTTTATTCTAGTGGTAGATTTAACAATAACACTGTTCCACTGGTAAAGTCTGCTGGGAGGCAAGAGCAATAATCTAGGGCAGAGACAGTAAAGACAGGAACTAAGGCAGAGATGGTAGGATGACAGAGAAGGGACACACTGGGGAAATACTTAGGATGTGAACTGCCAGACACTGGCATCTAGGAGTTTTAGTGCCATCACATGTTGGATGAGTTTGTACCATAGTCATGAATGTCCGTTGTCCACTAGAACATGAACTCTCTGATAAACAAAAGCCCTGATTTGTAGTGCTTGCTGATTTCCCTGGTGTAACTATTCCCACTGTGGCCAATTTCAAGCTATAAAGGGCTTAACAATCAGCTGGCAAAATGCCTGATGTTTTGAATGTTGCTCGTGTGGGCCAGAACAAGAGAGCTCTGGTATACCACTGACCTGAATTCAATGTCAAGCAATCCAATTTTCAGTTCATTTAAATTTTGTTCCTTTTATCCTTCCTTCTTCAAACCTATTGACTATTTGTTCTTTGACATTTCTTGTAAGAATGACTGTAAAAGCCATTCATAGGATTTTATGAACATGGAGAAGACAGGCACAGACACTGGACTGTACATTAGGCTGTACACTGGATGTACACTGGACGTACACTGGGCTGTACACTGGGCTGTACACTGGACTGTACACTGGACGTACACTGGAATGTACTCTGGATGGTACACGACGTACCCTGGGTGTACACTGGGCTGTACAATGGATGGTACACTGGACATACACTGGACTGCACACCAGATGTGCACAGATGTGCACTGGACTATACGCCAGATTGCGCTTGGACTGTACACCAGATGTGCCCTTGGACTGCACACGAGATGTACACTATACACGTGATATGCACTGGACTGTACACTATACACTGTACACTGGAATATACCCTGGACTGTAACTATATACTGGAATGTACCCTGGACCATACACTATACTGTACACTGGACTGTACACTGAGATGTACACTGGGCTGTACAGTGGATGTACACTGGGCTGTGAAGAAACTGAAGCACCAGCATGATGTTTTCTGGTACATTGTGGACACACGTCCTTTGAACATATATATGCAAAATGCCAAGCTCTAATTGATTTCAGGATTTAGTTTCTTCTGATTTTTTCCTTGCAGTCCAGTAGACACATCAGTCCGTTCTCAATCTCAAGATGCCAAAAAAGTTTAAAAGTCAACTTGCTTACATTTTATTACAACCAAAGAGTGAGTGATTCTAAATTATATAATGTATAGCTCAAAAACAAAAACAAAAAACCCACAACTGAACTTGGTATAAATGTACGTATTCTATCCATAACTAATGTTTTCCAAGGAGAAAATATGGGGATAAACATTTGTAAAGTTCTCATCATAGGGTTCAGGGAACATAACTCCTGATTCCCTTGTTCGCTGTCTCTTTATAAGTTTTCTGACAGATGGCCCCAAAGTAAAGCTGCTGGGCACCAGATAATGTCACAACTCTAAGCAACAATAAAGAGATACTTTCTGTTCATCTACGTTATCAACACATGATTATCCTTGTTAACAGCAATAAGAACAATCTTTAATCTCACCACGCGGGGAACTGTTATTTAAAAGTGTTGCTTTTATCTGGGTTGAGACAACAATTAGAAATCTACAGGCTTGTCCACACAAATACAAATGTGCTTATCTTTTTAGCTGGAATCAGAGTATATGGTCCACACTTAAATCCTGTTTCACAATAATTAGAGTAAAAGTAAAATTGAAGGACAAATGGTCTTCCACCCAAGGCCTGCAAGAGTAAAACTCACATTTCATCATGGTTAAATGCTTTATAAGCACCCAAATAGAGCATGAGCATTTTAAGACAGTCACAACCTTTGTTGCCTGCTGACTTCAATGTAATGCGATGATGCAAATACGCTGGGTCTAAGAGAACCAGCGAAGGCCTCAGGTTCTGTCCGTGGCAGGACACCAGGCTGTGCTGAGAGTGTGCTAAACCAGGGCCATCCTTCCCAGCAAGGAGTGTATGCTGCCTTCTTGGAGCTTTGGATTCTCAAGGTTTGCCACTTAGTCCTGCCTCATCCTCTTGTCTCCATGTTTGAGTGCCAGCTTCCCCGCCCAGCTGGAACTCTTTTCCCTGGTCAATGGTTCTCAACATTTTCCTGTCTCTGAATAACCTGGTTAAAGTGACCAAGTTAAAACACACATATTGCTGGGCTCCAACCCCCAGAGGTTCTGATTCAGTAGGTTTGGGTGGGGCCTGAGAATGTGCCTTCCTGACAAGTGCCCATGGGATGCTGATGCCACTGGTCTGGGGACCACACTTTGGGAATCACTGCTGGACCCTGGGTCTCAATAAATACTTGAATTCCTATTGTTTAACCCGCTTACTTTTCCCTTCATAGAGTGGGTGATGGAATCTGGCACATCACATCCTGTGGGGGGCCATCTCTCCTCTCTGATTTCATTTTCCTTATCTATAAAATGGGGACCATCCTTTCTCAAGGGGTGTTAGGATGGTCCAAGATGCACCTCTTGTAAGACAAATCCCAGGGACTGAGCACCTGGCAATGACCAAGATATGTGACTGCCCTGCCTCTGCTCTTTTCACTTTCCACCTTGTATGAACTTGAATTAAATTTTATTACTGATTTAGGTCCTGCTTCCCAGGTAGATTATAATCCTCTGGAAGAGGAAGCGTATCTTATACATCCGGGCCTAGCCCCGTATTCTACATTCAGTGTCTCAAGAACATTTTATCAATGATGTTGATAAAAAAAACCATCCTCATTGCATTCACCCTAAACGACTCTTACCATGCCACATTACAGAAAATAAGCCAACAAACAAAAACGTCAAGGAAAATAATGAAGAAGCAAATGTACTCAGAAGAGCGAGAGAGCCCCCAGTCCTGCCCATGCGTGAGGCAGGGCCAAAGGGAAACAATTTATCACCATCACAGTAGAATAAAGACAAAGACGACTGGTTGCCAAATGTTTTCTCTTAGCCCCTTTGCCTCTGGAAAAAAGCAGTTCCTGCCAGCAGCAAATCAAGAGGGCACAGCACAGTTTTCCACTTCCACCTGATGCTAATGGGATAGGCATAGGTCCACAAAAGGAAAGGAGAAGATGCGGGAAGGAGCTGAAATAGGGAGTGGGAGAGGGAAGGAAAACCCATTGGAGACACTGTTTGTTTGGCCTTCTCATACCTATCTGCTAGCACTTGGTGAGGCATCTAGGAAAACAAACCAGATTTCTGTAGCCTCGTGTCTTTGCGACCTAACTGTGAGTTTGCTAACCCATGGTTATGCTCCCTTGTGACTGTGTCGTCTCAATCTTCGTTTGGCCTAAAAAAAAGGCAAGCAAGAAACCTGGACCTCACCTACTTTCCCTCCTACAGCATACGGCTGGAATTCCTTGCTTTTCTAAATCTCTTCTTGGCCCCCCCCCCAAGCTGAGTGGGAACCTGAGTGGGAACAATGGATCGGAGATCTCCTGGCCCAACAAGCTCTGGGTGATGAAGCTGGGGTTTAGAGGGCTAAGTAGGCACAGGATCACACACAGAATTTCTCGTAAACTGGGGACTAAATCCCATTTTCCTGTTAGTCCCTTTGCTAGCATATAAGCTATATAGTGCTTCCTCCAAATAAGACAGACTGGACTGCTAGGCATAGTTTTGTTTCCTAGCCACACATGCATTGGCTCTGTTGCTGTTATGTTATTACTAAGAGTTTGGAGAATATAACTTGTGTATGTGAACTGGAGTTCACCAAGCTTGTTTCTAGGAGCTACCAACAGACTTTTCTAAGATAACCCACAGTAGGGCATTAGGGAAAAAGAAAAGTTAAGTTCGGAGATTCAAGGAACATATCATGAGTTGCAAAAACCAGAATCAAACCATCTCTTTTGAAACTATCAGCCTGACTGTATCTCAATGTTCAGGTACAGATATTAGCAGTTATTTTACCAACAGGCAACATTCCCAGGAGGTCATATACTGGGTTAATACGGACCACGCTTGCATTAACTCAAACCAGGAGAACAAGCATTTCAACCCTTTCTTCATCCAAGCTAATAGTAACCTTTATGGCCTATGCCTTACTGAGTTAAGCACTTGTGGAGCGGGTGCCGTTATGACTCTCATGTTACAGACAATGAAAATGAAGCACAAGGAATCCAGGTAGATTGTTTAGGGCCATGCAGCCTAGAAGAACCAGAATTACGTCAGGCGTATCTACTAATTTCTTCCCACCTCCAGCTCAGGGTCCTGGCAGGCAACAGAACTGCGCTCCAGTGATTCATCTGAAGAGGTGTTAATAAAGAGAGTATTGCCAAATGAACAGGCATGTTACGTGACCAACAGGCGAGCGAGGGGCACCCAGAGCCTAACAACAGGAAGGACCGTTCTCTCCCTTCAGCCTGCAGGTCTCAGGGGAGGAGCCAGTGTTACCAGAAGCCAGTAAGAGCCTAGGGGCCACTTGGAGAACCAACTGCACTGCAAGGGAGGGAGGAGCTGAAGAGACTCTGATCTCCCTCTTCCTCTGCCCTCTGACGCCTTCCATTAGCAAAACCCACCTGGAAGCCACAGGACAAAGGAAGCTAACAGAAGGATGCAGAATGGCTATGTGATGAGAGGAGAAGCAAATGGAATAACCAGCACACCTCTTCCCTTCAAAAAGTACAAGGAGGGCTTCCCTGGTGGCGCAGTGGTTGAGAGTCTGCCTGCCGATGCAGGGGGTGCAGGTTCATGCCCCGGTCCGGGAAGATCCCACATGCCACGGAGCGGCTGGGCCCGTGAGCCATGGCCGCTGAGCCTGCGTGTCCGGAGCCTGTGCTCCGCAACGGGAGAGGCCACAACAGTGAGAGGCCCGCGTACCGCAAAAAAAAAAAAAAGTACAAGGAATACACTCCTCTGTCAAGCGGTATTCCCCAAGCCACTGCGCCAACCTGATCAAATGAAGATTTTAAGGAGAGGTGGATGATAATTTTAGCAGAGTACTGTCTCTTGGTTTTATAGATGGGTTTTTTTTCCCCTCAGAAATTATCTTTTTTTAACACCTGATGATGTGTCAGACTATGCACTTAGCATGACTGCTTCAGCAATTAAGTGAATGTTAACTCTCAAATTTAGACGTCATTGGCCATTAGGGCAGAATATTTGACTCTCAGCCCTAATGCTTGCCTTTCCATTTTGAGGAAATGGCATTGTTTGTAGGAAATTGATAATAACTTAGGAAGTACTATTAAGTTATGTTACTGTTTCAGTATCCTGTAGGGTAGAGAAAAAAAGTTAAATTATGATTCAACTCAAGCAGTACTATTCATTTTGTTGAATTTGACATTTTCCTTTGCTGGCTGCAGAACCAGATGGCTGAGATCAAATGGATAACAATGGGCAAAGAATATTTCGGGAGAAAATGACAAAGAAAAAAGGAGGGTCTAGTTTATTTCCACAATGACCTTAACTGATCCCCGCATTCCCCAAGCATATTTGGCTTAGAAAATGTTCTGCTATATATTAGTCTCAAGTTTAATACATTTAGCCATAATTGTTTCAGATATTTAAAGGAATTATCAGCAAGATGAAATACCGTAAAAGAATACTTAAATGAGACTTCAACTTAGCCTCCTGGTGTTAAATCTGAGTTTCTGCTTCCTAATAGAAAAATCACAGGCTCCGTAATCAGACAGACAAGAGGCTGATTGCTAAGTCTTCCACCCACTGGCTCCGTGACTGGGAAGTTATCTATTATCCTTGAGCTTTGTCTTGCTTGCCTATTAATTTCCAACTTCCCAAGGCTTTTATGAAGATCAAGCAGATATGAGTCACACGTCCTCAGACACGGCATTGACTACATGGTAATTGGCATTTGTCTCCACCAAATGATGCTATGTAAAGTGAAAGTATTTTCACTCCCTGCAGAATTGTACCTTACATGAAGAACAAACTGGGTGTTGATAGTACCAGGAAGGACTCCAAATGCCAAAAAAAGTTCCTGGAACTGCCCCATCTAGCTCACAATGTTCAGGCTTCACTACCCCAAATTTCCTATGAGCCAAGACACAGTCACCGGGACATGACCGTGGGCGCTGCAATGAATGTGCTCTTCTGACCTGGGTTTATGAGGAAAGTGTAATCTCTAGTAGCAAAAAGCAGCAGAGGGCTTCCCTGGTGGTGCAGTGGTTGGGAGGGTCCCACATGCCACGGAGCGGCTGGGCCCGTGAGCCATGGCCGCTCAGCCTGCGCGTCTGGAGCCTGTGCTCCTCAGCGGGAGAGGCCACAGCAGTGAGAGGCCTGCGTACCGCAAAAACAAAACAAAACAAACAAACAAAACAAAACGCAGCAGAAGCAGCTCTGAATGTGAAGGTAGGCAAAGCACTCAGTATAGCAGGGAGTGGAAGAGGCAAGCTAATCATACCTGGGGAGGCTGTGTGCAGGTGGAAATCATTTGCCAAGGCCTGTGCGTCCAGAGTCCAAGCACTGGCGCAGCACCGACTTCTAGGCTGTAACTTTAAGACAGCCAGGGTGCTGTCTATCCTTTGTTTAGAGGCTCTGCTCCACGTTTATCACCAAAGACTCAGAGAAATGTGAGGCTTCCTTTTGTTCCCATATAAGAAACAGACCAAGTTTTCCTCTTCTCTTGTGTCCTAATCTAAAGCTGTCTCAGAGCAAAAGAAGACTGGGGGAAATCTGGGTTCAAGCACGTGCCTTTCCATCTTCTTTTTGGTGACTTAATTAATGAATGGAGCCCCCTCTCATCACATCGAAGATAAGATACAAAGCGTCAACCCCTCCTCTGCTTCCCCTGGCCAGCTGCTCTCACTGTGGGCCCATCTCCTAACTCCTTAGACTATTACGATGCTTCCCAGCACCAAGAACCCCTGAGATCATTGCAGAGGGACAGAGAATCTTCCACTTTAGGAATATTTCTAACCTAACCATTCTGTACTATTTTTTTTTTTTTTTTTGCGGTATGCGGGCCTCTCACTGTTGTGGCCTCTCCCGCTGCGGAGCACAGGCTCCGGACGCGCAGGCCCAGCGGCCATGGGTCACGGGCCCAGCCGCTCCGCGGAATGTGGGATCCTCCCGGACCGGGGCACGAACCCGCGTCCCCTGCATCGGCAGGCGGACTCTCAACCACTGCGCCACCAGGGAAGCCCTCTGTACTATTTTTTATGCAAGATGATTAAGCAAGCAGTTTTTAGGAAAAAAGTATATTTTCAATGAATATATTATTGATTATACTACAGTATTCTTTCAAATGCAATATTTAATAATATTCATGATATATCTGGACCAATTTTACTTCTTCCCATTTAACAAATGACACGTGATGTTTCATTTGTTTTCTATTTAACTATGTGAGGGAAAAATATCATGATTTGTGAATAAATATCTTTCAAAATGTTCAGCTTGGGGACCAATGAATACTAAAATGGGCATTTAAGTTAAAGGCATGTTAAAGTGCCAAAATAGATTTTTTAAATGCTTTTTGACTTGATGTTTCGAAATGTTACACTTTATGCAAACTACAGGCCAATATCACTGATGAACACAGATGCAAAAATCCTCAACAAAATACTAGCAAACAGAATCCAACAGCATATTAAAAGGATCATACACCATGATCAAGTGGGGTTTATTCCAGGAATGCAAGGATTCTTCAATATATGTAAATCAATCAACGTGATACACCACATTAACAAATTGAAGGAGAAAAACCACATGATCATCTCAATAGATGCAGAGAAAGCTTTTGACAAAATTCAACACCCATTTATGATAAAAACCCTGCAGAAAGTAGGCATAGAGGGAACTTTCCTCAACATAATAAAGGCCATATATGACAAACCCAGAGCCAACATCGTCCTCAGTGGTGAAAAACTGAAATCATTTCCACTAAATTCAGGAACAAGACAAGGCTGCCCACTCTCACCGCTATTATTCAACATAGTTTTGGAAGTTTTAGCTACAGCAATCAGAGAAGAAAAAGAAATAAAAGGAATCCAAATCGGAAAAGAAGTAAAGCTGTCACTGTTTGCAGATGACATGACACTATACATAGAGAATCCCAAAGATGCTACCAGAAAATTACTAGAGCTAATCAATGAATTTGGTAAAGTAGCAGGATACAAAATGAATGCACAGAAATCTCTGCCATACCTATATACTAATGATGAAAAATCTGAAAGTGAAATTAAGAAAACACTCCCATTTACCACTGCAACAAAAAGAATAAAATATCTAGGAATAAACCTACCTAAGGAGACAAAAGACCTGTATGCAGAAAATTATAAGACACTGATGAAAGAAATTAAAGATGATACAAATAGATGCAGAGATATACCATGCTCTTGGATTGGAAGAATCAACATTGTGAAAATGACTCTACTACCCAAAGCAATCTACAGATTCAATGCAATCCCTATCAAACTACCACTGGCATTTTTCACAGAACTAGAACAAAGAATTTCACAATTTGTATGGAAACACAAAAGACCCCGATTAGCCAAAGCAATCTTGAGAACGAAAAATGGAGCTGGAGGAATCAGGCTCCCTGACTTCAGACTATACTACAAAGCTACAGTAATCAAGACAGTATGGTACAGGCACAAAAACAGAAAGATAGATCAATGGAACAGGATAGAAAGCCCAGAGATAAACCCATGCACATATGGTCACCTTATCTTTGATAGAGGAGGCAAGAATATACAGTAGAGAAAAGACAGCCTCTTCAATAAGTGGTGCTGGGAAAACTGGACAGGTATATGTAAAAGTATGAGATTAGAACACTCCCTAACACCATACACAAAAATAAGCTCAAAATGGATTAAAGACCTAAATGTAAGGCCAGAAACTATCAAAGTCTTAGAGGAAAACATAGGCAGAACACTCTATGACATAAATCACAGCAAGGTCCTTTTTGACCCACCTCCTAGAGAAATGAAAATAAAAACAAAAATAAACAAGTGGGACCTCGTGAAACTTAAAAGCTTTTGCACAGCAAAGGAAACCATAAACAAGGTGAAAAGAGAACCCTCAGAATGGGAGAAAATATTTGCAAATGAAGCAACTGACAAAGGATTAATCTCCAAAATTTACAAGTAGCTCATGCAGCTCAATAACAAAAGAACAACCCAATCCAAAAATAGGCAGAAGACCTAAATAGACGTTTCTCCAAAGAAGAAAGACAGATTGCCAAGAAACACATGAAAGAATGCTCAACATCATTAATCATTAGAGAAATGCAAATCAAAACTACAATGAGATATTATCTCACACCAGTCAGAATGGCCGTCATCAAAAAATCTAGAAACAGTAAATGCTGGAGAGGGTGTGGAGAAAAGGGAACACTGTTGCACTGCTGGTGGGAATGTAAATTGATACAGCCACTATGGAGAACAGTATGGAGGTTCCTTAAACTACAAATAGAACTACCATACGACGCAGCAATCCCACTACTGGGCATATACCCTGAGAAAACCATAATTCAAAAAGAGTCATGTAGCACAATGTTCATTGCAGCTCTCTTTACAATAGCCAGGACATGGAAGCAACCTAAGTGTCCATCAACAGATGAATGGATAAAGAAGATGTGGCACATATATACAATGGAATATTACTCAGCCATAAAAGGAAACGAAATTGAGTTATTTGTAGTGAGGTGGATGGACCTAGAGTCTGTCATACAGAGTGAAGTAAGTCAGAAAGAGAAAAACAAATACCGTATGCTAACACATATATATGGAATCTAAGAAAGAAATAAAAAAGGATCATGAAGAAACTAGGGGTAAGATGGGAATAAAGACAGAGACCTACTAGAGAATGGACTTGAGGATATGGGGAGGGGGAAGGGTAAGCTGGGAGAAAGTGAGAGAGTGGCATGGACATATATATACTACCAAACATAAAATAGATAGCTAGTGGGAAGCAGCCGCATAGCACAGGGAGATCAGCTCGGTGCTTTGTGACCACCTAGAGGGGTGGGATAGGGAGGGTGGGAGGGAGACGCAAGAGGGAAGAGATATGGAGATATATGTATATGTATAGCTGATTCACTTTGTTATAAAGCAGAAAGTAACACACCACTGTAAAGCAATTATACTCCAGTAAAGATGTTAAAAAAAAATCAACTGACTGGTTTTGATAATTTTTGTGTTTTGTTTCTAATTGATGAGATGAGATAAAAGGATTCCTGCTGCTCACTGCAAGCCCTTATCCACAAAAAACACATTGTGGATTATAGACAGCCTTTATTCTTCCCAAACAAAAACCCAAATTAGATATAAATGTCATTATTTCCCTCTCTTAGAATTTGGCATGTATTTATTTATTTCTAATCATCAGTTTTTATTTAATACATATTGTCCAAAGGGGCACAAAATTAAGATTAAAATCTAACTCCCTCACTTCTAAAACTTTTTTTTTTTTAGTAACCGAGCAAATACTGCATTTACATATAAGGTGACCACATGTGTCTACTAATGCCAGTTACTCTAGTGTAATTATTAATAGCCTTCCTTTTCACTCTCAAATCAGTATGGGTTCAGATGAGAAATTTTGCAGTTACTATATATAGGTATATACATATACTGTACACATTTACACACATATATACATATATATGTGTCTGCATGTGTATGAATATGCATATATGTATACATAAATATATTTTTTTAGGAATTGAGTGAAGATTTTTATGATACGAATTTAGAGAAATGTCACTCTTTTTGTGCTCCGCATATCTTGCATTGCAACATTGGCTGTTCTCTCTCTTCCTGTTCTGTTATGCACATAAGCTAAACAATGTATAGTTTCAAACTGAAACTATTTAAATCAGTTTGGCAGATAACTGGGTTCAAAACAGTGCCAAAAAGAATGAGTGACTGAGTCATGGCAGCTCTCTCATCTGAGCTCTCCTCCCACTCAGAGCGCATCTGCTGAATTCCTTTTGTTGGGGGCAGGGTGGGAGATGGGGGATGCTTATAATAATTTGATGTATTAATCTTCTTCAGATTGACATATTTGCTGTTTTTAACAGCAGAAACTTCCAGAAGCCCTCATGTCCACAGTTTGGGAACTGCTGCTTCATTTCCTCACTAACCTTTGAAAGGGAGGCAACAAAACAATAGGCACCACTGGGAAGTTTATCGATCAAGGGCACTGACATTTAACAGTTACCGAGGATTATGGATCACACTGATAATTTACTGAGAGTCCTGAACCCGTTTTCTAGTCAGTTTTACCTGGGCACATACAAAAAACATTTTACATAAAATTCCACTGGTTTCAGGAACTCCAGAAACCCAGTCACAAAACCCAGAATTTAAAACTCCTCATCTAGTGGGAGAAATGAGCAATTCTCATTCTGTATCATTCAAATATAACAAACATGATTCAAAGCAGTCAACTTCTCAATACACTCTTCCAGCAAGATCCTAACTATTAAAAAGGAGTGGAAGATAGGAGTGGAAGAGGGGGCTTGAGGAATTCACAAGAAATAAATCTGCATTGATGAAGAGCAATTCAATGTCTTAGACAAGTTGAGGCATCTATGACTAATCCAAGAGAGATTACCAACAGATGTAGGACGTTCCACCCTCCTACACGGGTGGTGGGAAT
The DNA here is from genome assembly GCF_949987515.2 of Delphinus delphis. NCBI lineage: Eukaryota > Metazoa > Chordata > Mammalia > Artiodactyla > Delphinidae > Delphinus > Delphinus delphis. The sequence continues at coordinate 54,578,001 of NC_082692.2, read as the reverse complement.
GTAAATTGGTGCAGCTACTATGGAAAACAGTATGGAGGTTCCTTAAAAAACTGAAAATAGACCTACCCTATGATCAGGCAATCCCATTCCTGAGCATATATCTGGACAAAACTATAACTTGAAAAGATACACACACCCCAATGTTCACAGCAGCACTATTTACAATAGCCAAGACATGGAAGCAACCTAAATGTCCATCGACAGACGAATGAGTGAAGAAGATGTGGTATATACATACAATGGAATACTACTCAGCCATAAAAAGAATGAAATAACGCCATTTGCAGCAACATGAATGCACCTATAGATCATCATACTAAGGGAAGTAAGTCAGAAAGAGAAAGACAATTACCATATGATTGTCACTTATTTGTGGAATCTAAAATACTACACAAATGCACATATCTAGGAAACAGAAACAGACTCACAGACATAGAGAAAAGACTTGTGGTTGCCAAGGGGGAAAAGGGGAGTGGGGGGAAGAACTGGGAGTTTGGGATTAGCAGATGCAAACTAGTATATATAGAATGGATACACAAGGTCCTACTGTGTAGTACAGGGAACTCTATATTCAGTATCCTGTGATAAACCACAATGCAAAAGAATATGAAAAAGAATATATATATATATATATATATATATATATATAAAAAACTGAATTACTTTGCTGTACAGCAGAAATTAACACAACATTGTAAATCAACTACAATACAATAAAAAATAAATAAAATGTTTCTCATTATATTTCCAGCCATGTTTTTAAAAAAATTGCTTGTCCTTAGGGAAATCCTTTCTAATCTGTTATTAAATCGGTAAGTACATTTTGGGGGGACATTCTCCATCCTACCTCAGCAACATTAAAATAAAAACGCCCTGCTGGGCTGTTAGGCTTTTGTACCTCCCCATCAATAAAACCGTCTACCAGCAAAGGCAGGACACAGACACCATCTTCCAAAAGTGTTTGACTGAAATGGAGTGGGCAGAACCTTTCCCAAAAACATGCGCTTAGCTGGTAGTGTGTCTTCATAATGCTGCCAGGGAACACAAGACTACAAATGTCCATATTTAAATAGATGTAGCCAAAGACACAGCCACCCATGATAATTAGTTTCATTATTAACTCATCAAAAAACACATAGAGCTGTTTCTCTTGAGAATAAAATTTTAATTAAGGAGAGTTGGTGTTTCAGCAAGTGAGAGCCCCTGGAAAGCTTATATGATGAAATTTCATGACTGATAACTCCTGAGCAGCCTAGCATTACTAACAAGATCATGATGAAGGACATAGTTGAGCAGTTTAAAAATAGATGATTACAACTGCTTTCCTTAGGTGTGAAAGAACCGCTATTTGATATCTAATACCCAGGACCACACACCTAATGATGTCTCAGTGGATACAAACATCTCATCCGAAGACCAGTAAAAACATTTCTTTGGGAGAAAGCAAAGATGATTACTGTTCTATTTTGTAGGCACAGCTGTCAAATCACAGGAGGCAGTATATATTACAGTAAAGACCCAGCCTTGGGTGACAGACTCCTTGTGTCTCCTAGGGCAGTTACTTCCCCTTTCCAAACCTCTGTTTCCATCATCTGGAAAGCGGGGGAGGTGACACTATTGATGACTGACACTATTGATGACATCAATCTCACAGGATTGGAGTGAGGATTAAGTAGTAATACACCCCTAAGCACACTGTCTGGCATATAGAGAGAAAACACTCAAGTTGCTTTAATTTATAAAATTTTAATTTATAAAAATGATGTGAAGTTAGAAATTCACTTGCTGCCAAGAGTATGCCACCCCCCAGGGTTTGCCCAAAAGGCATCATACTCTAATAAGATGCTTTACCCTCAAGATGATATACTTTCTACTTATTTTTTGAGACATAGTTTCGAGTCCCTGAATAAAAAGAAACTCAAGGCTTATGCTGAAGATATGGCTAAGAAGGCTGTCTTTTAAAAGTATAAAATCCTTTCTTTCTCATTTCCATAAAAGTAAAATATCTGTGAGGAACAGTGGCTGTAAGCAAAAATAATTGTAATCTAGTGCGAGGCTTTGTTACAGAGGCGCCCTTCCAGATAGAAGAGCAGCTGAGCCAGGTTCCAGCTCGCACCCTGCACTGCAAGGCTGAACTCAATCAATGCATTAACCCAGCCGAAGCCTGTGCAGCTGTTCTCGGGCATCCAAAGCCCTTTAATTTATCTGCAGCTAAGAAATCTGTGATCACCACACAGATGATTGCCCAAAATAAAGTAGAATAAAAAAAGAGGAGGATTATATCTAGTAGAGGTAAATCCACTGGACTGGAAAGAAAACAGGCTGGCTTTGAGAAAGGCAAGACTGAAATGTGCTGGAGAGTCTGAGACTGTAGGAACCACCCAGGAGGCCACGGCCTCACGTCTGGATGCAGAAAACATCCTGATCTCTGAAACAGGGTTGGCTGTGCTGATCACTGACCAGTTGTATGGAAACCTGAACTTCAGCTCTCAACTTTTACTCCATTGTATGGCTCTGAGCAAGTGACTTAACCACCCTTGGCCTTAGTTTCCTCACCATGAATATGACTGTCAAGCTAGGGCCCTGAGCTAAACTGGATGTGTTTAAGAGCTCTTCTAACATTCTAATATTTAAACAGGATTGCTTTATGGAAGACAATTTAGTAAATAAGTATTCTGTCACAAACTTTTGAAGCTCTGGAAGATGTTTCCTATTTAAATACCCTTTCTTTTTATCCCACTTCCAGGAATAGCGGATATGGACATTGGATACTTCAACAGATGCCTCCAAGTGCTTCAAATTCAACTTGCCAAATTCATCAAAGGTTGCATTTCTCACTGGGTGCAATAACCAGCTGCAACCAAAATTAGGACTTAATGGATTCAAAGAAGAGCTACATTTGCTACTTGAAAAGATAATATTGAACCTGAACCAAATCTGATATTACGTTTGTTTACAAAAATTATTTTTGCCTAATGTGAGTTCGGTTTTCATGGAGTCTGTTAAGGTCAGTCTGTTCAGATCAGTTTATATCAATATTTTTTGGGAGAAAACAAACAGACCAAAAAACCCTTCTTGATTTGAATATAGTCCAAAAGGCCTTTAAAAATATTTTGCTAATGTATATGACTATGCAATGATTTTAAGAGTCACTTTTCTTCCTCTTGACTGAAGTCCCCTTAAGAGACTGCTTCTATGTTATTATTTATCTTTGTTACACGTTTCCCACTTTGCTTACCCCATACTCTCCGTGCAGTTACAATTCCTGCACACAGCAGATGCTTAATAAATGTATCGTTACCGTTAAATGAAAGTTGATAGATAAAACAGCATTAAGGCTTGATGTTATGTAACTTTCCACCCAGACATCTTGTTTCAAAAGGGTAGAACCCAGAGGCCAACAAGTAAAACAGGTGACGACGGACACCAACGTGCATGTGGGCAAGGAGACTGGGAAACACTGTGGTCCTTAGCTCTTCTGACTTCCCACCTGGCTAAGTGTGACTCTAGCTCCAAGGCACAGGCAGTTTCCAACAAAAGTAAGAGAAAAGAAATTCTCTCCCAATGGAAGGTCAGGTGAACACCGTGGCTTTGGGCAGAGCACGTAACTCACCACACCCCATAGGTGAAGAATGAGAGTGCTGGACGATTCTTCCAGTTCCAACAATTCAGGACCTTCATGTTTTGTCAATATTGACAGACACTCTCCTGCTCTCTTTGAAAACCCTGGGTCTTTATTGATGATTAATTCTACTTGCCACACCACACAACCATCTGCTGACTGAAATAATATATTACAGCAGTGATTCCTCCACATAACCTTCCCATCGTCAAGTAAATTACATGAATGACACAAACAGCCTATTAGGGTATAAAGAATCATGGGAAGACTCAGCAGTCTACTGTTTGTGATGTTAACATTTTATGTTTAATTCTTCTGCAGGCTATCTACCAGGCTCAAAACTGATGGGGCGTCAAGGGAAGTTGGTAGAGTCACTGCCCACCTGTGAAAACTCATAATCAAATAGTTCGCGTTCCGAGGGCTGGGGCCATTCTTTAAGAATCTTCTAAAACCGTGGCAAGAACTGTTTCACCACAAACAGTCAATGCTGTTTGTGGTAAAAAGAACCACACGCTACTTCCTAATGCTCTGTCCCCAAGTCATGGAGATGAAAGGCCACCATTCCAACAGTAGAGGCAGCTTGAGCTATAAAAACATGACTCCCAAGACTCAGAACCAGTTTATTAATCTTACTAACACACACCCTTAAAGAAACTACTGTTGGTAAAACCCAGCCACTCTTTCCTACACCAAGCTGGTGAAAAGAAAAGAAACGAGTAGAAGGAGTGATCTGAGACATCCAGAAGACTAAGGGCATTCCTTCTTGAAGAGAATTTAGAAGGCCAATTTGGGGCTAGGCTGAGAAGAACATCATATAAAGCAGGTTTGGTTCTAATCCCAGAGACAACCAAAAAGAAGTACATTTCGGATGACCATTTGGCAGTTAATGAATGCTGCGGTTGAGAAGCTTTCCAGCTGCCTTTATGTTTACACGGGTGCAATGGGTTCCATGAACTGTGACAGCACCGCAAATTTAAGGAGTGAGTCCCCTGGACTGTGAAACCTCTCCTTAGTGGTTTCCATACCACCACACTCCTGCAGAGTTGTACAATTTTTATTTTTGCAGTTTGGGGGAAACTTCTGTGAGTTTTTAAACCAAATTACCACATGTTTTTCCAAGCAATACCTCTACTCCCATGATGTTTCCATGTCAATTGCCTTTCCTGTTTCTTGACAAGGCAGCATTGCTTTGGCTACAGGAATGTACACTTTTCTAGGCAGGCGCAAAGAAAATTTGCCCCAAATGATCATCAAAGGGGTCTGGGTCGATGGACAGAGATTGTCTTAGCACAATCAGCCTAAAACTACCAAGAAAAAACCCTGTAATTTGATAAATTATTACCCGTTGCAATGAGGGAGGCCACACACAACAGAGGAACTTTAGGGTGTCTTACCAACAAAGGACAGAGGAAAATATAGGTCTCATAGGGAGTTTAGACAGCATTGAAGTGAAGCAGTTTTAATCGGTTTAAAACAAAGCAGAGCTGTGTAAGGAGTTAACATCCCCCTCTCTGGACTGCACAGTGGACCTAGGGTCCTGTTTCCTTTCTCTTAACCACAAGGTTAGGATAGATGTGAAATGCTGTGTCCAGAAGCGTCTGTCTGAACCCCTGCACATGGGTTGTAAATCAAGGCTGCTTCTCTATGTTACAGTGACTTAGGTCTTCCAGGTGGGAGTGGGAAGTTTTATTCTTCACTGATGTAACTTTACATAGTCCATAATGTAAGAGGACAAGAATAAGAGGGCAGCAGTCACTCACATAAGGGGGTTATTGCAACTCTAGATTTCCCTGTCCTTAGGAGACAAATATCCTGTTAATGTTGCCCCTGCTGTTCTCTGTGTCTGTTATTCTAGCCTGATGAATGGCTGTGCAGAGTTTTACTTTCTCAGCCTGGGCTAATTTTTACTCTCTCAAAATATAGATATATAAGCATATACTGGGCTGGCCAAAAAGTTCATTCGGGTTTTTCTGTACCATCTTATGGGAAAACCGGAATGAACTTTTTGACCAACCCAATAGAACGAGAGAGAGACAGAGACAGAGACAGAGAATGCATCATTTCTTCATGGATTCTCAATAATCATTCCCTTAACCTTCCACCTGGATTTGACACAGGTTGAAACCCCCAAGGAGAAATTCCTTTATTCTAGCCCTTTCTCATTTCCATAACATTCCGAATTATTTAGTAAACTATGCCTAGACAGTGAACTCAGGATATTGAAAAATATCATGCCAGGATTTAAGGAACACAATGGCAATATGATAATAAATCGCAAGCATTTAATGATAAAATAATTATAGTAATAATACTGTAACACTGCAATAATTTAGAAAAGGACGCAGGCGGCCTTTTGGTGAAAAGATAGATAAACGAGAGTGAGTCATGCTCAATTCAGCACTTGAAAAAATGTAAAACTCAACATGCTCAAATGGAGATTTTTTAAATAAAAAGCAAATATTTGAATGGGATTTTATATAGAAGTGTTGCCAATTAACTTTCTAAACAATCATCTATGATGGCATACTATATTTTATTGTATAGCTCTTTTCTTCCAAAGATATACTATTAAAATTAATGATATAAATAGCAACTATCAGTTGTTTTTCTTCTTTAGATGGGTATTTATAAAATAGTGATAGCCCCGTAAATAACTGGTTTTCTAAAAGAGGAATCATTAAAATCTCAGTGTTAGGCATTGCCCTGTGTTTGGTGAAAATGAGCAGATCTTCCAAAAATTATAGTTCTCTTTCCACTTAAACTGTTGGGAGCAGGATTTGCCAACTGAATCCATTCAGGGGAACAGGAAATCAGCTCCCTTCCATGGATTCAAAGAGAGAAGGCAGGAGAGATTGGTTCAAGATGGCAGACTAGAAGGCTATGCTCTCACTCCCTCTTGTGAGAGCACTGGAATCACAACTAACTGCTGCATGATCATCGATAGGAAAACACTGGAACTCACCAAAAAAGATACCCCACATCCAAAGACAAAGGAGAAGCCACAATGAGACGGTAGGAGGGGCGCAATCACAATAAAATCAAATCCCATAACTGCTGGGTGGGTGACTCACAAACTGGAGAACACTTATACCACAGAAGTCCACCTATTGGAATGAAGGTTCGGAGCCCCACATCAGGCTTCCCAGTCTGGGGGTCTGGCAATGGGAGGAGGAAATCCTAGAGAATCAGAATTTGAAGGCTAGCGGGATTTGATTACAGGACTTTGACAGGACTGGGGGAAACAGAGACTCCACTCCTGAAGGGCACACACAAAGCAGTGTGCACATCAGGACCCAGGGGAAGGAGCAGTGACCGCACAGGAGACTGAACCAGATCTACCTGCTAGTGTTGGAGGGTCTCCAGCAGAGGCAAGGGAGGGGTGGCTGTGGCTCACCATGAGGACAAGGACACTGGCAGCAGAAGTTCTGGGAAGTACTCCTTGGCGTGAGCCCTCCCAGAGTCCACCACTAGACCCACCAAAGAGCCCTGGTAGGCTCCAGTGTTGGGTTGCCTCAGGCCAAACAACCAACAGGGAGGGAACCCAGCCCCACCCATCAGCAGACAAGTGGATTAAAGTTTTACTCAGCTCTGCCTACGAGAGCAACACCCAGCTCTACTGACCACCAGTCCCTCCCATCAGGAAGCCTGCACAAGCCTCTTAGATAGCCTCATCCACCAGAGGGCAGACAGCAGAAGCAAAAGGAACTACTATCCTGCAGCCTGTGTAACGAAAACCACATTCACAGAAAGATAGACAAGATGAAAAAGCAGAGGGCTATGTACCAGATGAAGGAACAAGACAAAACTCCAGAAAAACAACTAAATGAAGTGGAGAGAGGCAACCTTCCCGAAAAAGAATTCAGAATAATGATAGGGAAGATGATCCAGGACCTCGGAAAAAGAATGGAGGCAAAGATCGAGAAGATGAAAGAAATGTTTAACAATGACCTAGAAGAATTAAAGAACAAACACAGAGATGAACAATACAATAACTGAAATGAAAAATACACTAGAAGGAATCAATAGAATAACTGAGGCAGAAGAACAGACAAGTGACCTGGAAGACAGAATGGTGGAATTCACTGCTGTGGAACAGACTAAAGAAAAAAGAATGAAAAGAAATGAAGACAGCCTAAGAGACCTCTGGGACAACATTAAACACAACAACATTCGCATTACAGGGGTCCCAGAAGGAGAAGAGAGAGAGAGAAAGGACCTGAGAAAATATTTGCGGAGAATATAGTCCAAAAATTCCCTAACATGGGAAAGGAAATAGCCACCCAAGTCCAGGAAGCACAGAGAGTCCCAGGCAGGATAAACCCAAGGAGAAACATGCCAAGACACGTAGTAATCAAATTGAAAAAAATTAAGGACAAGAAAAATTATTGAAAGCAAGAAGGGAAAAATGACAAATAACATACAAGGGGACTCCCATAAGGTTAACAACTGATTTCCCAGCAGAAACTCTACAAGCTAGAAGGGAGTGGCATGATATATTTAAAGTGATGAAAGGGAAGAACCTACAGCCAAGATTACTCTACCCGGCAAGGATCTCATTCAGATTCGATGGAGAAATCAAAAGCTTTACAGATAAGCAAAAGCTAGGAGAATTCAGCATCACCAAACCAGCTCTACAACAAATGCTAAAGGAACTTCTCTAAGTGGGAAACACACGAGAAGAAAAGGACCTACAAAAACAAACCCAAAACAATTAAGAAAATGGTCATAGGAACATACATATCGATAATTACCGTAAACGTGAATGGATTAAATGCTCCAACCAAAAGACACAGCCTTGCTGAATGAATACAAAAACAAGACCCATATATATGCTGTCTACAAGAGACCCAGTAAAACCCAGGGACACATACAGACTGAAAGTGAGGGGATGGAAAAAGATACTCCATGCAAATGGAAATCAAAAGAAAGCTGGAGTAGCAATATTCACATCAGATAAAATAGACTTTAAAATAACGAATGTTACAAGAGACAAGGAAGGACACTACATTAATGATCAAGGGATCAATCCAAGAAGAAGATGTAACAATTATAAATATATATGCACCCAACACAGGAGCACCTCAATATGTAAGGCAACTGCTGACAGCTATAAAAGAGGAAATCGACAGTAATACAGTAAGTGTGGGGGAATTTAACAACTCACCTACATCAACGGACAGATCATCCAAACAGAAAATTAATAAGGAAACACAAGCTTTAAATGACACAACAGACCAGATAGATTTAACTGATATTTATAGGACATTCCATCCAAAAACAGCAGATTACACTTTCTTGTCAAGTGTGCACAGAACATTCTCCAGGATAGATCACATCTTGGGTCACAAATCCAGACTCAGTAAATTGAAATCATATCAAGCATCTTTCCTGACCACAACGCTATGAGATTAAAAATCAATTACAGGAAAGAAATATAAAAAACACAAACACATGGAGGCTAAACAATACATTACTAAATAACCAAGAGATCACTGAAGAAATCAAAGAGGAAATCAAAAAATACCTAGAGACAAATGACAAAACATGATGATCCTAAACCTGTGGGATGCAGCAAAAGCAGTTCTAAGAGAGAAGTTTATAGCAATACAAGCCTACCTCAAGAAACAAGAAAAATCTCAAATAAACAATCTAACCTTACACCTACAGGAACTAGAGAAAGAAGAACAAACAAAACCCAAAGTTAGCAGAAGGAAAGAAATCATAAAGAGCAGAAATAAATGAAATAGAAACAAAGAAAACAACAGCAAAGATCAATAAAAGTAAAAGCTGGTTCTTTAGGAAGATAAACAAAATTGATAAACCATTAGCCAGGCCCATCAAGAAAAAGAGGGAGAGGACTCAAATCATAAAATTAAAAATGAAAAACGAGAAGTTACAACAGACACCACAGAAATACAAAGCATCCTAAGAGACTACTACAAGTAACTCTATGCCAATAAAGTGGACAACCTGGAAGAAATGGACAAATTCTTAGAAAGGTATCACCTTCCAAGACTGAACCAGGAAGAAATAGAAAATATGAACAGACCAATAACAAATAATGAAATTAAAACTGTGATTGAAAATCTTCCAACAAAAGTCCAGGACCAGATGGCTTCACAGGTGACTTCTAACAAACATTTAGAGAAGAGCTAACACCCATCCTTCTCAAACTCTTCCAAAAAATTGCAGAGGAAGGAACACTCCCAAACTCATTCTATGAGGCCACCATCACCCTGATACCAAAATCAGACAGATACTATGAAAAAAGAAAATTACAGACCAAAATCACTGATGAATATAGATGCAAAAATCCTCAACAAAATATTAGCAAACAGAATCCAACAACACATTAAAAGGATCATACACCATGATCAAGTGGGATTTATCCCAGGGATGCAAGGATTCTTCAATATTCGCAAAACAATTAATGTGATACACCATATTAACAAACTGAATAATAAAAACCATATGATCATCTCAATAGATGCAGAAGAAGCTTTTGACAAAGTTCAACACCCATTTATGATAAACACTCTGCAGAAAGTGGGCATAGAGGGAACCTACCTCAACATAATAAAGGCCATATATGACAAACCCACAGCCAACATCGTCCTCAATGGTGAAAAACTGAAAGCCATTTCCTCTAAGATCAGGAACAAGACAAGGATGTCCACTCTCGCCACCATTATTCAACATAGTTTTGGAAGTCCTAGCCATGGCAATCAGAGAAGAAAAAGAAATAAAAGGAATAAAAATTGAAAAAGAAGAAGTAAAACTGTTACTGTTTGCAGATGACATGATACTATACATAGAGAATCCTAAAGATGCCACCAGAAAACTACTAGAGCTAATCAATGAATTTGGTAAAGTTGCAGGATACAAAATTAATGCACAGAAATGTCTTGCATTCCTATACACTAATGATGAAAAATGTGAAAGAGAAGTTAAGGAAACACTCCCATTTACCATTGCAACAAAAAGAATAAAATATCTAGGAATAAACCTACCTAGGGAGACAAAAGACCTGTATGCCAAAAACTATAAGACACTGATGAAAGAAATTAAAAATGATATCAACAGATGGAGAGATATACCATGTTCTTGGATTGGAAGATTCAATATTGTGAAAATGACTATACTACCCAAAGCAATCTACAGATTCAATGCAATCCCCATCAAATTACCAATGGCATTTTTTACAGAAGTAGGAAAAAAAATCTTGAAATGTGTATGGAGACACAAAGGACCCTAAATAGCCCAAGCATTCTTGAGGGAAAAAACAGACCTGGAGAAATCAGTCTCCCTGATTTCAGACTATACTACAAAGCTACAGTAATGAAGGCAGTATGGTACTGGCACAAAAACAGAAATATAGATCAATGGAACAGGATAGAAAGCCCAGAGATAAACCCACACACCTATGGTCAACTAATCTATGACAAAGGAGGCAAGGATAGATAATGGAGAAAAGACAGTCTCTTCAATAAGTGGTGCTGGGAAAACTGGACAGCTCCATGTAAAAGAATGAAATTAGAACACTCCTTAACACCATACACAAAAATAAACTCAAAATGGATTAGAGACCTAAATGTAAGACTGGACACTATTAAACTCTTAGAGGAAAACATAGAAAGAACACTCTTTGACATAAATCACAGCAAGATCTTTTTTGATCTACCTCCTAGAGTAATGGAAATAAAAACAAAAATAAACAGATGGGTCCTATTGAAACCTAAAAGCTTTTGCGAAGCAAAGGAAACTACAAACGACAAAAAGACAACCCTCAGAATGGGAGACAATATTTGCAAATGAATCAACTGCCAAAGGATTCATCTCCAAAATATATAAACAGCTCATGCAGCTCGATATTAAAGAAACAAACAACCCAATCCAAAAATGGGCAGGAGACCTAAATAGACATTTCTCCAAAGAAGACATACAGATGGCCAAGAAGCACATGAAAAGCTGCTCAATATCACTAATTATTAGAGAAATGCAAATCAAAACTACAATGAGGTATCATGTCCCACCAGTCAGAATGGGCATCATCAGAAAATGTACAAACAACAAATGCTGGAGAGGGTGTGGAGAAAAGGGAACCCTCTTGCACTGTTGGTGGGAATGTAAACTGATACAGCCACTATGGAGAACAGTATGGAGGTTCCTTAAAAAACTAAAAATAGAATTACCATATGATCCAGCAATCCCACTATTGGGCATATACCCAGAGAAAACCGTAATTCAAAAAGACACGTGCACCCCAATGTTCACTGCAGCACTCTTTACAATAGCCAGGTCATGGAAACAACGTAAATTCCCATTGACAGACGAATGGATAAAGAAGATGTGGTATATATATACAATGGAATATTACTCAGCCATAAAAAGGAATTATAGTGGGTCATTTGCAGAGATGTGGATGGGTCTAGAGACTGTCATACAGAGTGAAGTAAGTCAGAAAGAGAAAAACAAATATCGTGCATTAACGCATATATATGGAATCTAGAAAAATGGTACAGATGAACCGGTTTGCAGGGCAGAAATTGAGTCACAGATGTAGAGAATAAATGTATGGACATCAATGGGGGAAAGTGGCAGGGGGTGGTGTTGATGGTCGGATGAATTGGGAGATTGGGATTGACTTGTATACACTGATGTGTATAAAATTGATGACAAGTAAGAACCTGCTGTGTAAAAAATAAAATAAAATTCAAAATTTCAAAAAAAAAAGAAGGCAATGTGGTGAGGGCCTGGGAAAAAGGAAGAAATAGGAAGGAGAGAGGCAAAGTTCTACCTGCTTAAATCTGAGTCCCATCTCTACCTCCATCCTCCCCATCCTTTACCCCCACCCCCGCCCCCGCCCCCCACACACAGGAATGCATGGTCATCTAGCAGGGTATGAGCCCGGAGCTGGGATGGGTTTGCCTGGGTTTGGCATCAGAAAGGCAAGGAGGTGGCTGGTGGAGCCAGAAACCATGTAAGTGAATGGGAGTAATGAGAAGATGAGAGTCATGGGGATGCATCCTGAATAAACTGCAGATGTTGGGGGAACTGATGCTGACTTGGACACTGATGATTGAGAATTGGTGAGCATGGAGTTCTGCTTAAGGGGCAGGATGGGACCACTACTGGTAGGTTGGAAAACACTGGTTTAAAGATCCTGTAATCACGCAAAAAGGAGGGGTTTATGACTCTCTTAACAATAGCTATTGGGCAGTTTGATATAAAAATAAACAGCGTTGTAAACTCGAGAGATGGATGGAAAAATCTAAAATTCCATGGCAGGAAGTATAAGTCCCTTCTTGGTAATAAAGACAGAAAAAATTACAGCGAATCCAAATATTGTAATATGCATGGGAAAACACTTGGCTTTGAAACAAATAAATTACTTTCTAATTATGAAACCTGGCTTCTTGACAAACATTGTTTTCTCTGCTTGGAGTGAGCTACTGAGGCAATTATGAACAAAAGTATTTTCTTATCATGGAAGAAGTGATGGCAAATTAGTTTATAAATATTTAGCAGTTACTCAGTCAAGCCAATAAAAAAGAGCACATTTTATTGTTCATCATGTTGATTAGAGTCCTGAAGTAGTTTTAAAATTAGGTTATGTTTTCCTCATCGGGATCTTCAGACATAATATTGTTATGTAATACATTTCCCTCTCAGGCGTCTAACGGGTTCAAATCAGGTTTGAATTCGGGTTTGGTCATCGTGAAATAAAGAGGAAACTGAAGTCAGTCCCAGAGATCACTATGGGCAAAAATTTGATTCTGCAGCCTGATTTATTGGAATGACTGCTAATACAGCTGTCAATAGAAACAAATATTTATGAAATATCAGGTTTCTCCAACTTGTTCCTGGCTGATCCAACGGGAACCATTTGTGCTCAGTCCTATTTCTTTGTGGACTGGTTTTACTGAGACACTGGAGCAGTAAAGAGCTAAATGAAGTTTAACCCCAACTGCAAGCATTTAATTCCCACTTCATTACAGTAATAATAAAGAAATAAACTGCTACTATAAAATAAGCAGGATAAAAATCTCCCCATTTCTTGGTGAGCCTAAACGAGTTCCTTGGAATATTTCCTTGCATCTTAAAAAAAAAAAACATATATATATATATATATGTGGCTTCCTAATTTCATTTTAGGAAATGGGTTATAATGCATTACAATTTACACAAATAAAAGTCTTGGAGAGCACTGCATCTATAAAGCATGAAGATAACTTATTGTTCTGGCAAATGATAAAGCTGCTTACAGTGGCAGCTGTGATTTATTGAAGCAATTCAAATACACTTGGAAAGTATATTAGCTTTGCCTCTGCCCACAAAGGGTGCATTTGAGCAAGGTAGGACACTCCAATGATAAATTACAGACCAGATCCAAGTGAAGGCAATTGGCACATCAAATGCCTAAAGGCTCCAAATTATAGCAAGATGTGTTTTCCGTGATAATCTCTCACATACAGTGGCATCTAAGGTGGGCAAAGAAACAAATTAGTGCCTCATTGTTTTCTTTTGTGAGAGTGTTTTTGTTTTGTAATAACGAAGCTTCTCTTGTTTTTTATCAGTAAAGAGACTGGCACCCCCATACTGCATTCAACATTGGCTTAGGACCGTGTGCCATTAAAAGTATAACTGGTGGGGATTTATCAGTTGATTCCAGAATTAAACTTGGCCGAGCCACGTACCTATATTTTACCAAAGAATCCAAAATGCCCAGTTTCCTCTTTAAAGAATGAAAACATGACTCCAGCTGTGTGACAAGCATTTAAAATCTAGAAAGCTAAATTCCTAATGGAAGATCACTGAGTGGAACATTTCACTGCACTGGATATTAGATATTCCCCCTACATAGAAAAGAGGTATCTTAGGACAGAAAGTCTTCAGAATCAGTGCCCATTTCTTCCACAGGCTCAGTGAGGTACCCAGAGCTACATGACTCATCAGTCACTGTGATCTGTGTATCAAGCACTTAGTTCCCGCAATTTAAGCAGTCTCCTCTCATTACTGCATTAATGATTGATGAGCTAATGCCAGGATTCCCTTCACTTTACAGATGAGAACACCAAGGCAGAATGGTTAATTTGTCTAAGGTCACACAGCTATAAATGGCAGAGATTTGAAGCCAGGTAATCTAACTTCTTATTTCTAACCATTCCATTATGTAGAACAAATTACTTATGTGTAACAATTATTTAGACTGATCTATTTTAAAGGACTAATTTTTATCTTTTCCATCCTTTCCATTTTTTTCCCATCCTTCCCATTTCTGATCTCAGTAGGAAGAAACTACTTAACACTCAATTAATTGAATAAGCATTGAAAGCACTTTACTTTCATTTACATTTTCATGTCACCTCTGTTTCCTGGAATGGCTGAGCTTTGTTCCTTGTCTAGAAAGCATGCAAAACTGCATCCCAGCTATGCCTAACTGACAAGAAGGATGGGTGATGGATTTTCAGTGCACTGATGCTTCACTTAGGCAATAAACGGAAGGACCCAGGGCAAAAGAGTGGACCCAGTTAACTACTTGTTACAGCATTTCTGTACTAAACCCCAGGCTTTTCGTTCTTAGCTAAGCTCTTAGCTATCACTCAGAATCAATCTCAGACATGTCTCTAACAAGCCTTGTTACCACTCTCTCAACCCAAGTCAGAGTAGAAGAAAAAAAAATGGGGCTGAGGCAATCCCGCTCAGAATTTGACATTTTGACAGACAAAAATCAGTAAAAAGAAGTGTAGTCTTGGGATATTTAGGGTGAGAACAATGCTATGTTCAGTGTATATATTCTGTTTTGTCAGGTGGGAAAGTGAAATTACTTCTGCAAAATTTCTATCCAAAATTTTAGTTCAATGGCTTAAAAGGATAATTTTTTCTTTTTTTAACTCACCTAAGCAGAATTTTCCTTGCCCTTCACCAATAGTACATACATGAGACAATCATGCATTTCTCATGATTTTAATTCTGATGCTGTGGCTTTGTATTCAGCCAAGAGAACAGAGAGAATTACTTCAGATCCTGAGAAGTGAAGAGGTTTTGGAAATAATGAGTGTTAAACTCCTTGCCATAACTCAATAAGTAGTTAAAAAAATCCACTCTAGACTTTGTATAACTATGTATATGGATTTTGATCTTTCACATACAAACAAGAGAACTGTAATATTTTAGTAAGAGTGGTAGACTTCCATTTGTCTCTCTGCAACCATTTAGAAAACCAAAATGCATGTATATGCAAACAGAAAACTAAAGCCCCACCCCACCCCCCCAAATGTTATCTAAGGTCCCTTTTTTGCCCAGTAATTCTGTGCTCCTACTGACTTCTTTCGTGACCAAAGAAAACTGCTTGAGACAGTCACCTAGAGTTAGGGATGAAGGTGTGACACTTTCTGAGATCAATTCTTGACTTCTACCCACTGTGGCCTGCGTTGCTACCTCCCCAAAGGATGCATGGCGGAAAGCACGGAAAGAACCACATTTAACCTAGAAAACTGGGGGCGTATATCAGCCCTGGAAGAGAAAACAAAACAGAATACATGGAGGAAAAAACCTGCTAGAATCTGTTGCCACACCACTGTACGCTGGTTACAACTGTTACATTTCTAGTGCAAGCATCAGCGTTTAAAATCAAAGCCACAATATTAAAAATAAATATTCCTAAAAATGCTCTTATTATCATGCAAAAATATGCATGTAAAACAGCTCTAATTTATCTTGACAAGTATGTCTAAGAGGTTTCACAGGGACTGAAACTATTCTTTTTCATCAACATTATTTTTTTTAGCTCACCAATAAAGGTTAAAAGGTTCACCATGGTCTTTCATGGGATAAGAATAGGCACTAACATTTAATTGCCTAAAACAAGTTAATTTTTTAAAAAATGTACCTTTTTATTTTAGTCATCCGTAGCAATTTATCCCCTTCTGAAAATCCTATTCGGACTACACGATAGTCATTCACAAAATTTTACTGCTGATGAACAATTTCTGAATGTTTCCACAAATATTAGAAGGTGATGAAAGATTTGGAAAGGATACCACTTAGCACATGATTTCTATACTTGGACTGGGGGTTGCCCCTACCTAGGCCTCTACATTTCCACTGATGTCAGTTATGACTTCAAACTCAAGATCAATATGCTATATTCACTTCTGTAAAATGTATGAGATTTTAGGGTGATCCCTGAAGGACTTATGATTGCCAAGTTAGAAATGCTGGGTTACCATTTCGGTGATTGGACAAGCTCCACATGGTTCCATGGGATTAGGAAATAGCTCTCTTCCTTCACAGATGGAAAAGCATGGGGCGGGGGAGGCAGCCGTTACCCACCTCCTCACCCTTCACATGGAATGCCAATGAGAGGCAGGTGGATGCTACACGTGCATCAAGACTTTTAAAGAACTTTATCAGATGTACAACCAGCAGTGCTGGGCAGGATTTCCTCCACGGGATTTCAAGTCACACTATGGTGCTGACTCTCTGATGAGTTGTCCTGAGGCTATGCCAGCATCCCACCTTCCACTAAGATCCTGGTTACAAGGGGCAGGAACGACGCAAGTGGGAGAACTCAATCAGAATCACTGGGATGTTAATACAACCAAAGTATGTCAGTTAATTATACTAGAGAACTTTTGATAGGTTTCCCCACCCCTAGCTGTGTAATCACAGCCTTAAAAAGACATACAGCACCACTAACCTTATAACTACGTCCCTGGGGTTTTTCTCTACCATATCTAATTGTTTGGCTCTATATTTGTGTCTGCTGCTGAGGCCTCTGATTCACTTCTCCAGTGGTTATTTCAAAGATATTTCAGAGAACCTGGTCTGTCTAAGCATTAGAATCTATAACATTTAGTAAAAGAAGTCATTGAGGGACAGAGGGGAAATGACCCCTCCCCACTAGAACCAAGTGATCCTGGGAAATGATGCTGCTTTATAGTTTTCTTGGCTCCAGAGGCCAATTCTGGCTCTGAACTTCTGGCCATCGATACAATGCTGAATTAACACTTCACAAAACCTCAACATATGCAGGTCTTTAAATTGGGGTTAAATTAGACACTTAGAACCATCTTCAACATTTGGTCTTATTGTTTTAGAAAATGTTGCCATCTGTTCATTCATTCAAAAAATATTGATTGTGTGCCTGCTATGTGAGGTTTATATTGACACGACTGGTCTCAACTGGCAGTAAGAGGTCAAGGATGCTTTCTTTCCCCAGCCCTTCAGCCTTCATGAATCTACTGTTTATCAGAAGTAAGTAGATATTATGATGAGAGAACATATATGAGGAGCTGAAAGTCTCAGACTGAGGGTTCAAATATACTAATAACCAAATAGTATCACACCTGTGTATCACATGTGAATAGTATCACATATGTGCACATAGGCAGTGCCTGTTGCCAACACTGAATGTGAACGAGTAAATAAGTAAACATCACAAATATCATTTTTTAGTGTTCAAAGGATAGTCTACCTTGGCTATCAACACAAATAAGAATATTTTCCATGACAGAGTATCTCTGTAATTTTACTTATTCATTTAATTTTTATTTTATACTGGCATATAGTTGATTCTCTGTAATTTTAGTTTAAAATATACGTGAAGGGGCTTCCCTGGTGGCGCAGTGGTTGAGAGTCCGCCTGCCGATGCAGGGGACACAGGTTCGTGCCCGGTCCGGGAAGATCCCACGTGCCGCAGAGCGGCTGGGCCCATGAGCCATGGCCACTAAGCCTGCGCGTCTGGAGCCTGTGCTCCGCAACGGGAGAGGCTACAACAGTGAGAGGTCCACGTACGGCAAAATAAAATATACGTGAAGGAATAACAACTGATTTTTGGGAAAAAAATTATGTGTAAGATTAATGTGTAAGAATAATGATCTATTCCATATGCGTGCATGTGTGGTACGTGAGTGTGTCTCCGTGTGTGTGCAGGTATCATAGTTTTTGATTTTGATGTCGAGGGCTCTGTGTCTGGAAGAAGCTCTTTGTTATTTAAACATGTTGTAAAATCACAACAGATTTGAGAAGGTTCGTGGGTGGGTGGTGCAAATGGCCTCAGTGCGAGGTGACACCAGGTCTGTGTCTCCAAATATCACCGGATTCCTGCCTGGTCCTATCAGGGGCTCAATAAACATTTGCTGAATAAATAAATGCCTGATTACAAAACCACCTGGAAATTAAACCTATACAAGCAGAACTCATGATACACCTGAACAAACTTTTTGGTCATTCACATCACTGGTGATGTTAGTAGTGTCAGCACTACTGATTAGCAGTAGTGCTAATCTTTCCGGTCTCCACAGATTGGAAATCCACGATATTTTAGCTCCCACTTTCCACCATTTAATAATAAAAAAATCACATTGGTTCTTAATTCCACTCAGATAAGTTTTCCCTCAGAGAGGATTAAAATATGCTCTTTAGAAACAGACTAGAATACCAACTTTGCTGACAGACTCGATGGGACAGCTCCATGGGCATCAAAGCACAGAGAGGAGAAGGTGGTACAGGAGGAAGTATTCTCCAATAGCAAGTCCCTGGGCTCCTGTGAGCGGTGACTGTATAACTGTATCCTGTTACTATATAGAGAGCAAACACCCATGAAGGCACAGAGGTCACATGAGTTGTTTATAAGTAGCTTTGCCTTATAAGCAGTCAAAAAATTCTGGTCACATTTTTCGTGTACCTTTGCCTACCCTAACCACTCTGCCACCTCTTCATCTTAATCACCTCCGAACACATCCCAAAATACAGAGAAAGCAAACATTTGCTGCACCAGACAGTATTCTTGACAACAAAGACATCTTGGAGATGTGGATGGAAATTTGCCGCCAATTTGAACCCGATGGTATTCCTGCCCATAAGGATTCTTTAGAACATAGAGAAGGAGATAAACATCAGAGGAATTCTCAAAGTAGATTAGCTTTAGGGCAGTGGTTCTTAAAGATTAATGACACAAGGACATGGAAGCAACCTAAGTGCCCATGAATGTGACAGATGAATGGATAAAGAAGATGAGGCACATATATACAGGGGAATATTACTCAGACATAAAAAGAAATGAAATTGAGTTATTTGTAGTGAAGTGGATGGACCTAGAGTCTGTCACAGAGTGAAGTAAGTCAGAAAGAGAAAAACAAATACCATATGCTAACACATATATATGGAATCTAAAAAAAAAAAAAAGATTCTGACGAACCTAGGGGCAGGACAAGAATAAAGCCGCAGACGTAGAGGATGGACTTGGGGACACGGGGAGGGGGAAGGGTAAGCTGGGACGAAGTGAGAGAGTAGCATTGACATATATACACTACCAAATGTAAAGTAGCTAGTGGGAAGCAGCTGCATCACACAGGGAGATCAGCTTGGTGCTTTGTGACCACCTAGAGGGGTGGGATAGGGAGGGTGGGAGGGGGACACAAGAGGGAGGGGATATGGGGATATATGTGTACATATAGCTGATTCACTTTGTTATACAGTAGAAACTAACACAGCATTGTAAAGCAATTATACTCCAATAAAGATGTTAAGAAGAAAAAAAGATTAATGGCACATTAATTGCTTGAGAATGCAGTTTGGAAAAGCTGATCTGTCTGAGCATTAGAATAAGTTGCACTTAGTTAAAATCAAAAAAAGCTTTTAAAGAGACTGAAGAAATGCACCTTCCCTACAAAAAGAGAGTACCCCTTGGGGAGAGGTGATGCCTAGCTGTCAACAATTCAGGAAAATCCAGTTATCTGCATTTTTTATAAGCTCCCCTCCCCAGCCTAATGCTGATGGAACATCTCTTGAGAAACAGTGATTTAGGAGTGATGAAAGTGCATTTTTCCAATGGCAAATTTCTATCACATCACCACCTTTTCTGAAGATGGGTATAGTAGCTACAGTTCCGTGATGGGGTCTTTAAAGTTTCAAATTGCTTCCAAATTTTTCCAGGTACATAATATTGTCCTAATAAATCAATGAAATTTATCTCAAGCCCCTTGAAGACCAGCAGACATCAAACTCCCAGCTGATTTATCTTTTTACTTCCTGCTTCGACTTCCACGCCTGTTAGTTCCCAAAATAAAGCCATCTGCAGTGATTTCACAGAGGTTCTGGTTTGCCTGGAGACTCTCACATCCCCTCCACCCTACAGAGGCTTCTGCTGCAAATCTAGCAGAAAGAGCCAGATGGCAGGTGTCGTTGTACAAGTGCTGGCTGTCACCACCAGGCAAATTTACAGGATTCAAGTAGCCGGTCTTCCCGACAATCCTGCGGACCCTCAGGGCCACCAGTGTGAGCTGGAACAGGAAGAGAGCTTGCGGGATGCTGAGAGCTGGAATTACTGACTCACATAATTTATAGTCAGTTGCTGTCACCACAAACCAACAACAAACAACAACAAAGGGGGGAAAAAGAAAAAGAGAGAATGCTTTTGGTGTCTTTTTACTCTGTCTCACAGCCTCTTGAATAAGCCTGGCATGCCCTTTTAGGTTTTAAATCTCCATTTACAAGCACACACAGGTACAATGTGATGTTTAATATATGCCGTCTAGGTCCTGAAGGGATAAGGTAGTTCCTGCAACATTAGAGTAACTCAAAATGGGAAGCAACACAGGATCGCTGTTTTTGTTCTGGTTAATTTTAGCCAGTGGTGGGTGAAACAATCCAACGTGCTAGTGCTTGTTGACAGCATTATAAGAACTCTTTGGCAAAAAACACTGATTTTCTGCACTTAATATCTTTTTTCAATTCTTCACTAGAAAGAATGGACAGATTTCTGCAAGGAGAGAGGCTTCAGAAGAAGCCAACCTGCCAACAACCTGACCTTGGACTTCCAGCCTCCAGAGGGGTGAGAAATAAATGCCAGTTCTTTATCACACACACACACACACACACACACGCACGCATGCACATGCACGCACACACACACACACACGCACGCACACACACATACTAACCCTCTTATTTTTGCTACTTGCGCTGAAGACTTGTTTCTGAATAAGAGACACTAAATCTCTTGGCAAACTCTTAAATTCCTTAAGTTCCAAGTTGAACAGGTGGTTCAATTACCCGGAAAAAGAAGCAAAAGCCTACAGCACACTAAATATCCTTAACTAGCTGACAAACTCAGCAGCAGAATAATTTAGAAATCAACAACTATATATGCATATTCTCTATCATTGTTCTGAGGAAGGAGAAAATACAGATAAGAGGGATGAAGTGGGTTAGGAAGGGGTTGAGTTTTGGATCCAGACTGATACACGTTTAGTGATTTCCTGGGGCATAGTGAGAGCTTAGGACTGAAAGTCACATCAGCTGATTCCCATACTTGCTGAATGATGTCCCTGGAATCGGACTTCCTAGATTCACCTATCTATAAATTCACATGCCTATATTTGTCTTGCCATTTTTAAGAGGGGGAGAAAAACATTTTGAGCTCTTGGGGGCTTATTTAGAAGCATACCTAGAAAGTATGTCATAAGTTCTGCCAAATTAATACATTAATTTTCACACTAGTCACCAAATATGCCATTACATCCTGCCAGAGTTTGGAAAATGCCTATTATGCAAATTTCAGAACTGAAAATACATGTAAAAATAAGTGCTACCACTCAGTCATTTAAATTCAGTTTATTTGGACAATCACATTCGTACACACACACACTTCTTAAAAACCCAATTTCCCTTTCTCTATTTGGATGTCTAGAAAAGACCAGCTAAAGGCAATAATGAAACAGTGTCCATTTCACAGATGAGCTATTTTCATGAATGGGAAGACAGAGCAAGTGGTTGGTAGTGGGGTCAATGGCTAAATGAACTGATAGCGAGGACAAGTGTAGTTTTTATGCCTGACAGACAGCAGTGCTGAGGAGCCCCAGGGAAGGAGGGAGGGAGCAAATGTTTCCATGTTTTTTCCCCCACATTCCTGTTGCCAAGGAAACCTTCTCCTCTGTGTGGCACATTCCCAGAGACTCTTGAGGTAGACTCCAACCCAAAGAGTATGAGCTCCTTGAATTTTGTCGCTTTAACAATGGGAAATTAAAAAGACATGAGTGCTTGACAGAAGGCAGAGAAATACCCTGAACTTTCTGTGGAGTCCTCCCTGTTTGGGGAGAGAACAAGCGAAGCCAGTAACAACAGTCTGTTATGAAATAGTCCTGGGATATGGACACTAAGGAAGATAGATAAATGAAAGATTTGAAAGCTTTTGTTCCGCCACCACATGTACTTTCTTATTAAAGAGGAAGCCAGGAGTGCAAGGGCTGCTCTGGGAAACATTCCATGTTGTAAACTGCTGTTACTGTGTGAGGTATTTCCGAGTGTTTGGGGTTCTCCTGAGTAGTCCTGAATGACTGAGGCAAGGTTGGACCTACAAGGTTGGGAGCAGGGTGATTCATTATTGCTATTAAAATTATGCCACATATTATTATAATTACATTTAAAAATTTTCCATTTGTTTGCTGCCAGTATATACAAATACAATTAATTCCTATATTGTGTCCTTGTATTCTGCAACATTGTTAAACTCACTTATTAGTTCTAGTAACTGTTTTGTAGACTGTCTTGAATTTTTTTATTTAAACATGCATGTCACCTGAAAATACAGTTTTGCATAGAAATATAGTGTTCAGAACTGTTATGAGAATCAGTTTACATGCATGTATAAAATAATAAGGTGTTTTCAATAAATAAAAACACTGTATTAATAAGAAAGTGGCATGATCTATGATTATGTGCCTATAACATGCATATATATAAGCTCAAACACACAAAAAAAGGCAAAAAAATCATTGTTCTGTCAGCATGGAGTTTTTGTGTCTTTCAAAACATTCTGGGCTTCCTGGGTGGCGCAGTGGTTAAGAATCCGCCTGCCAATGCAGGAGACATGGGTTCGAGCCCTGGTCCGGGAAGATCCCACATGCCGCGGAGCAACTAAGCCCATGCGACACAACTACTGAAGCCCACGCGCCTAGAGCCCGTGCTCTGCAACAAGAGAAGCCACAGCAATGAGAAGCCTGTGCACGGCAACGAAGAGTAGCACCTGCTCACCGCAACTAGAGAAAGCCCGCACGCAGCAACAAAGACCCAACGCAGCCAAAAAAAAAAAAAAAAAAAAAAATTCCTTCCCTGTAAGTGCTATGTTGTTTTCACAATTTATAAAAAGTTTCATATTCTAAATAAAATGACAAAAATTACTATGTTAGGACTGAAAATTGCCACAATTTTCAGCTAGGCAGGAGCTTTACTCTCTTTTTTTTTTGTCCTTGGATTGTTCTCTTTGACTCATCTCCCCAGTAAAAACTGAGCCTTTCCTCCAAGATAGATTTAGTTGGTCTCAACTGGGGAAATCAAGGTGTTCATCAAAATTCACTAGAGAGTATCTCTAGCCCTCTGACCTGTATCATGTGATGTCACACAGTCCGGTTAACACCATCCATACAAAGATGAGTACTCAGAGGGATATTTATCTATGAACTGTTTTCCTTGGGAAAGAAATGTACACAAACCCACTTGGAGCTAGTTTGACATATCCTACTGCGTATTCTTACAATCCCTCGAAATGCATACTCCACTGCAGTATCTTGCATTTGGGGGGCTCTATTCTAACTCCTCTATCTGCCATTTATTTTTTATTCTCAAACAGTTATGACCCACAATGGCTCATAAAAAGTGCAATGGCGTTGGACCTACTTCAGAAACAAAAACAAAAAATGACAGAGTAAGAGCATCTGAGAAAACGTTAAAAATGCAATTTTAATGAATCTCTAGGTGCCTTTAAGGAAATGGTGTGGGAATCAGGGAGAAGATGTCAGTGGGCAATTAGGGATTGGTGGCGGTCCTGGAAGGGCATCAAAATCCTGGCTACAGGGACTTCCCTGGTGGCACAGTGGTTGAGAATCCGCCTGCCAATGCAGGCGACACAGGTTCGAGCCCTGGTCTGGGAAGATCCCACATGCCATGGAGCAACTAAGCCCGTGTGCCACAACTACTGAGCCTGCACTCTACAGCCCGTGAGTAACAACTACTGAGCCCACGTGCTGCAACTACTGAAACCCATGCGCCTAGAGCCCGTGCTCTGCAACAAGAGAAGCCACCACAATGAGAAACCTGCACACCACAACGAAGAGTAGCCCCCGCTCACCGCATCTAGAGAAAGCCCGTGCACAGCAACAAAGACCCAATGCAGCCAAAAATAAAAGAAATAAATTTATATTAAAAAAAAAATCCTGGCTACAGCCAGGGAAGATGGGCTGACAACTGTGAAGTGCACCTGGATGAAACCACGCAGTGGGGCTGTGGCCTCTTCAGGGAACTGAACAAGAGCATGAGTGTCAAGCCTATTGCATGTTGCTCTTCTAATGAACAGCCGTGCAAAAATGCCTCTGCCGTGGAATCGGGCTGTAACAACTGAACTAGTGACCCTACATGTAAGCATGCGACCTCCACCTGCTTTAAAGAGGGTATGGGAGCCACTGCGCTTCTTTGAGAATTATATTAACTTTCGAGGCTCCTACAATCCCGCAGCCTTCCTGGATTGCTGTCTGGACCCAGAACTATCATGTTCATGTGCCATCGTTTGGACAGAAGGGCCAGTGGCATTTCAGAGCTGGAGGGGGTGATTAAAATTTTGTTCTTGCGCTGCTGGTCCAGGGAAGGGGCAAACTGGATGTCATGAATAAAGTACATCCATGCTGACTGGCTTGGCTGAATTGATACTGGTGTCCCTACAGAAAATGGTCACATCTGAAGACCGTGGAAAAAAGAAAGGAACATATTTCACGGCTACTTACTTGGAGGTAGTGTCCTTTGAATTTAGTGATCTGCACACTGTTTTCAATTCAAAGTTAGAAAAAAAAATCAATAATTTTAAGCAATAGTAACCCCCTTGGAAATGACAAATTTAAATACCAGCCTAATCATTTTTTCTGTAGAGACCATGGCAGCTTGGTATCTGGGAAGCAAGATAAAAATAACGTAATTCAAGATGCTCTTCACTGTTTTATCACCACAGATTTCTAAGTGGAGTCAAATCCTGAGGGCTAACTTGATGCTGGCTTTAGGGACAGCAATGGGAACAAAAAATAGCCTAGTACTTTCCATGCTCTGCTTCCAGAAGGTTGGGAAAATCTAGAACATTCTTCTTAATCATTTGAATGCTAGATTGTGAATGTCTCTGAAAGAATGCAGTGTCCTATCTCTTAATGGAGAGGGATGTGTAGGGTGGAAAGAAATGAGATTGATAAATTAAAATAAAGGGGAAGGGACTTCCCTGGCGGTCCAGTGGTTAACACTTAGCCTCCCAATGCAGGGGGTGCAGGTTGAATCCCTGGTGGAGGAGGTAAGATCCCACATGCCTGGCGGCCAAAAAACCAAAACATAAAAGCAGAAGCAACATTTGTAACAAATTCAATGAAGACTTTAAAAAAAAATAAAGGGGAAAATGCAGACAATGAACCCATGAGATGAAAGGCACCAAGCACGCAGAGTTTGGAGTGAAAATCTTATTTAATATAAGGAGAAAGAAAAAGGCAAACAAACGAGAGAGGGAGAGAGAGAGGGAGGGAGACTGTGTGGAGTTAAGAATTAAAGATAGAAAATAAAATAAGAAAACGGATTTGGGGATGGGGAGGAAATAGAGACCTTGAGGAATTAAAAAAATGTTTCTAAAGAAAATGAGGTCATTCATAGATCTAGGTGACAGCTGACAGCAGAAATTGCTGGCAGCAAATTCACAAGACATAAAAAGAGCAGACCACAAAAAGGGAGGGTCAAGACTACACATGGCACAAAACATCCTAACTTCTATTTTTGTGTGTGTGTGTGTTTTCTTTTGTTTTTTTATTTATTATTATTATTTTTTGTGGTACGTGGGCCTCTCAGTGTTGTGGCCTCTCTTGTTGAGGAGCACAGGCTCCAGATGCGCAGGCTCAGCGGCCTTGGCTCACGGGCCCAGCCACTCCACAGCACGTGGGATCTTCCCGGACTGGGGCAGGAACCCATGTCCCCTGCATCGGCAGGAGGATTCTCAACCACTGCGCCACCAAGGAAGCCCCCTAACTTCTCTTAATTTACTTTGGTTAAACCATCAGGTAACTGACACCTTGGAACAAGTAGTTCGGGTTCTTTGGATTTTTCTAATGCATTCAGATTCTCTCTTAGGACAACGATATCTCTCTTAGGAAAGATGTTAACAGTTTTCAAAAACACATGTATTTGTATGCTTTTCTTGCCACCTTACAAGCTATGCTTTCCACTTTCTGTTGCATAAGACAAAGGAAACAGATTTTTAAAAAAAGAAAAAAGAAAACAGATAATGCTATGATCTGTCTTACTTCCTATCTTTACAGAAAAGCAGAAATCCTAACCATCCTGTAGTGCTTAAATGCATAACAAATGAGTATGTTAACACCAAAGGTACATAAAATGCAAAGTGTTAAAGTAACTATTTCAAACACGTTGAATAAATTCTTTTACCATAACCTCCTAGGGGACAGAGGGACCCGGTCATCTATATTGTTTTGGGAACCTGTAAGATTTTCAGACCTAAGAATAGCATAATTCCTATTAATGCTCCTAACAGTGTTAACCTTTCTCATAATCTCAGCTTAATACTTCTCATTCCCATTTCTGTAAATGGAATAATTAGACCAATTAATGAAAGAAACACATGAACATTTCCATAGAAACCTTTTCCAGACCAATATTTTCAGGACAGCATGTTCCGCAAGGATTTATCCATGTGACTTCCACTGATGTTAACAGAAATCAGACAATTAAATCCTCCTGTAACTCTTTGATAATTTACCCCCTCTGCTTTTAGGAACATAATAATGCAGACATCCAAAGTGCAATCACTTCCTTAGAGTTGTCAAGTGTAAAAAATTTTGCATTGCTTCTCTGAGTGATTATCAGTTATATATTCTTTCTCAAACTAAAAAAAAATAGAGATTAATGGCATTTAAAATATTAAAATGTATGGACATTATATGTAGGGTAATTAGGCAAACAGTTCTTTTTTAAAAAATCATCAAATTTTGGAAGGCAATTTAAGATAAAAAGAGAAGATCCCACTGTCTATAAATGAACATCTCTTATTGGTCACACTGGTGTACCACATTCTTTTTTTTTTTTTCGCGGTATGCGGGCCTCTCACTGTTGTGGCCTCTCCTGCTGCGGAGCACAGGCTCCGGACGCGCAGGCTCAGCGGCCATGGCTCACGGGCCCAGCCGCTCCGCGGCATGTGGGATCCTCCCGGACTGGGGCACGAACCCGCGTCCCCTGAACCAGCAGGCGGACTCTCAACCACTGCGCCACCAGGGAAGCCCCACATTCTTTCTTTATCTCTGATCTCTGATGCTCCCTCTCCTCATCTGAGCCAATCCTAAGAGGGAAAGAAGTCAAGGTGAAGAATATCGTCCTAAGAACAAAGACAGAGAAAAGGTTTCTGAAGATAAAATCCCTCTCAATTACAATGACTGCTTAATAAGTCAGGCTAAAAATACAGAATTCACTGTCAAGTTTACTCAACTGCACTGATTAGATAAATTTATAGACTCCATTAAGGTACATTCTGCCCCATCCCGAATGTGTTTCAGAGCAACAGTAAAGAGGCAGCAATCCTCTTTCTCACTAGGAGCTGTTAATATGAAAAATATTCTATTGCAACAAAAAATATTACTCCTAAAAGAAATAAAAAGCTAAGACGTTGCTTTTCCTATCAGGAACAGAGGCTTTTGTCTATTTTCAAATATACACGGGTCACATCTATCTTCCTGCCAGGAATGCCACCCAATCCATTCCATCGTTGTGCATTCACAAGGCAACTAAAATGATTAAAGGAAAGCTAGGGCCCGAGCTCCGCAACAAGAGAAGCCACAGCAATGAGAAGCCCGCGCACCGCAACGAAGAGTAGTCCCCGCTCGCCGCAGCTAGAGAAAGCCTGCGCGCAGCAATGAAGACCCAATGCAGCCAAAAAAAAAAAAAAAAAAAAAAAAACCAACCAACCAACCAAACAAAAAAACTAGCCCTGTAAAATGAGTTCTGATGGAAGTATCATTACTTTATTTATTTATTATTTTGGCTGCATTGGGTCTTCCTCTAGCTGCGGTGAGCGGGTGCTACTCTTCGTTGCAGTGCGCAGGCTTTTCATTGCGGTGGCTTCTCTTTGTTGTGGAGCATGGGCTTTAGGGGTGCGGGCTTCAGTAGTCGTGGTGCACAGGCTCAGTAGTTGTGGCTCGAGGGCTCTAGAGCACAGGTTCAGTAGTTGTGCTACACGGGCTTAGTAGCTCCGCGGCATGTGGGATCTTCCCGGACCAGGGCTCAAACCTGCGTCTCCTGCATTGGCAGGCGGATTCTTAACCACTGCACCACCAGGGAAGCCCCTCATTACTTTAAATGTATAGAAATTCCCAAATTGCTAAGCATATGAAAATCCAAACATACTATATCCCTGAATGTGTATCTGTGACATAGTCCTTGGATGTTTGAACTTTGAAAAAAATGTGTATATTCGTTTGTTAACATGGATTGGTTGGTTAGGCTTTTACTTGATTTCATAACATTTAATTAATTTGCTCTTTTTGATATTTAAATTCGAGGGCTGACAGGTTTTCATTTAACCTTTTAAACTTTCCCACATTCTCTGCTCTCTCACTCACAAGCACACGCTCCCTGTACACGTGAACATAAAATAGGTACACATATCATTCATTCTTTCAGCACCTATGAGTACCTGCTATGTAGTAGAATCATGCTCTATTTATTTTCTATCTCAAGATTTGCATTTGTAAGCTTTAACCTGTTTATGCTAAATACTCACTAGCTATAATTCGTAAGATCATATATGCTGACCATGAAGTATTAGATTTATGCCTGAGATATAAATAATGTTGAATCAAAGAGTGAATCTCGGTAGGTCCTTTCTCTTGTCAGTAGCTGGTCTACAAGATAGCCGTGGTTAAAAGTGTACCATCTACTACATTGCTGTCAAGATGGTAGAGCAGTAATACCAGCATCACCTGGGAGTGTGCCCGAAATGCAGAATCTCAGGAGTCGCCCAGAACTACTGCATCAAAATACACATGTGAACAGGATCCCAGGTGCTACGTATGCGCCTGAAAGTTTGAGGCACACTGGCTACAGCCACCCTCCCCCAAATATCCAAAATGGATGAGGGGGCAGACATTGCATTTACAAAATCTAGTTAAGGAATATTCAGAAACCTAGAGTTGATTTGTGTGTGGAAGGAGCTACAGGGAGTTGAACTGCTCTACCTAAAGAGTGGAAGTTATTTTGGATTTTTGTTCCAGAGAAGAAGAGAAAAATCTAATGGCCTATTATATCATTTGTATTTCTGACAGGCTGACCCCCTTGAAGTCTACCTTCTTCACTGAAGAACTTTCTACATACAAGTGGTTTTCTTCCTAGATAGAATGGAGGTTTGGATCAATGAAATCTATATCCCAAAGGTCAAAGGGTCCCCAACAGACCTGGATTCTACTGTTATCCTGTCATCAGTTAGCAAAATAAAACAAACAGGATCTCTACTCCCTCACCTGGTTTCCTCTTCCCTCACCATTCTTCTTGTATACCTTTTATTTACATATATTTTAAATAAATTGCAACCTTCTTTATCTGCATCCATCATTCTTCACTCTGATTAACTGGAGGCTTGCTGCAAGGTTTATTTCCAGCTTCTCTATCAGGGCAGGGAGAGATGATGCCCTAAGAGGTGGGGAAGCTCCAGTTTTTCTCCTATGAATAGGGAGGGGGTGATAACACTTCTCCGAGTAATCTGGATGTTATTTTTACTCCTGTTCATGTGCCCTCCTTACCACCTGCACGTGCTAGTTGGTTCTGAGTTCATATAGTCAAGGGCAAAATCTCACAAGTCAGACTCAGTCAGCCTGAATAACCCTGCTGAGTGTCTGAGAGCTGAATCGGTTACTAAATCTGTAAAGACTGAAGTAGCAGAAGTCCCCTTTCTGGCTCTGACGAGAAAGACTCCACATCGGGTAGGAGGCTGACCTTCCTCAGTTTCCTCATTTAGCAAAACTGAGTGTTTACCTTCCATTTCTATTTCCACTATTTAAATATCATGATGGCTGACGAGCAGAGCCTAAGAGAAAGTCCAAGTGAGGTTTATCTTAAATCCAAGTGAAAAGAGTGAGTAAAGTTCAAAAACTTCTGAAGACCTCCACCATTGCCTCCTGTAAGAGATTCCAACTCTACTGTCACCAGGCAGGTTGGAGCCTCATGGACCCAATCCAGAGAACTGAGCAGAGCAGAAGTAAATAGGTGAGCAGAACCCCACAAAAGCTGCATGGAGTTTTGCAATACAATGCATTTTTAAGATTTCCTTTTCATGGCTTCCTTTTAAACTATGATTTGAAAAGTAAAACATTGTCATGGAAAATGCTCTATGAGATTGGTTTTTACCAAAAATGAATCATTCGGCAGATGGTTGGGAGTGGGGGAAGGTGGGAGAGGAATGGGATTTTAGAAAAGCAGAGGTGAGAGGCATCCCCACAGTTTTCAGAATCCACATCAAATGATCCACTGCAGTTATAATCTAATCTAAGGCTCACGCAAGTTTCATGTTTTTCCCCCTTCCTGCTCTGCTCTGAAGCCATCCATGTTCTCTTCCTGTTGTTCTATTTTCATTATATTCAAGAATACAGAAACATCTGCTCTATTAGGAAAGCAGAACTGTTGGACTGTCTGTTGTAAACAGTCACCTACATGATTTTTCTACCCAAACCTAAAGTAGTATTACTGCCGTTAAGCAACAGGGCTGAAAGCCTGGCACGTGGACAGCAGCTTATAGGAAGACCTTACCCAAACTTCACTGGTCAGAGGGCTTTGACCTTCCATACTGCTTCTATGGAATGTTTCTAGCTTCTGTTAGGGAATGAAACATTTCTTGTTTATTTGGGAAAGGAACCAACATGCTCCAAATAGCTACAGTCTCCCCTTCATCCTTGGACTTCAGGGATACGGGGGCAACCTTTGTCTTGAGATTCATTTCAGGACTTTAGGAAGTCTTATAGTTTGAGTCACGAATATCCACCTCTCAGCAACTGCCAGAACGAGTAAACAGGAAATCAGCAAAATTACAGATGATCTTAACAGCAAAATAAACTAACAGGATTTGACTGACATGTATAGAACATTCCACCTAACAACAGCAGAATACCCATTTTTTTCAAGTGCTCAAAGGAACATTCACCAAGATAGACCATATCCTGGGCCATAAAACCAACTGTAACAATTTTATAAGAATTGAAATCATACAGAGTATGTTTTCTGACAATAATGGAATCAGCCTAGAATCAATAACAGAAATACAACAGGAAAATCTCCAAACACTTGCACATTAAACAACATACCTCTAAAAAATCCACCGGTCAAAGAGAAAAATCTCAAATAAAAGAAAAAAATATATAAACATGAATCAAAATATGGCATCTAAAAATATGTGGGACACAGCTAAAGCAGGGCTGAGAAGGAAACAAAGCACAAAATTCTTACATTAGAAAAGAGAAAAGGTCTTAAATCAATAATCCAACTTCCTACCTCAAAAAACTACAAAAAGTAGAGCAAAATAAAACTAAAATGAGCAGAAGGGAGAAAATAATAAAGACAAGAGGAGAAATCAATAAAATTGAAACAATAAAACAATACAGAAAATCAGTGA
The DNA here is from genome assembly GCF_949987515.2 of Delphinus delphis. Taxonomy (NCBI): domain Eukaryota; kingdom Metazoa; phylum Chordata; class Mammalia; order Artiodactyla; family Delphinidae; genus Delphinus; species Delphinus delphis. Next base: position 54,545,692 of record NC_082692.2, on the reverse strand, counting down.
AACAAAGAGGTAGTTCTTTGAAAAGATCAATAAAAATTGATAAATACAGCAAGATTTATGAAAATAAAAGAAAATTTAAAATTACCAATATCAAGATAGAACAGGATATCACAACATATCCTGTAGCTATTAAAAGGATAATAGAGGAATACTACTGACAACTTTATACTCATAAACTCAACAACTTAGAAGAAGTGGGTCAATTCCTCAATGACCACAAACTACCAAAACTCAGCAAAACTGAAATGGATAATCTGAATAGTCTTATAACCATAATGAATTCATATTTTAAAAGCTGCACACATTATCTTCAAATAAAAAGTAAAAAAAAAAAAAAAAAAAATTTTGCTTCTGCAAATCCCCAGGCCCAGACAGTTTCACTGGAGAATTCTACCAAACATTTAAAGAAGATTTAGCACCAATTTTACACAATTTCACGCAAAAAATAAAAGAGGAGGAACCACTTCCTAATTTATTTTATGAAACCAGTATTATTCTAATACCAAAATTAGGATTTATTCATTCCCAAATGCCCATTTAGGAAAGTATATGGGACTTTACAAGTTCATTTTTGTTGTTTTTAGGACATGTCCAAGATCTTGGAGAACGAAGAATGAAGCTATATACATATCTATGTAGAGAGAGAGAGAAAGAGAGAGAGAGAGAGAGCACACTTTTAAGTCAAACTGAAAAGGGAATTTGGAGTTGGAGACATGATGTAAAAGGAACGCTATTTTTTTCCTTCCCAATGTATGATTTGTGCACGAATGTCTCAGCTGCTCTCTGCCGTTTGTTACTGACCAGCTCTGCAAAATAACATGGAAGCCCATGTGAGTCGGGAGACAAAAGTCCAGGCTCTCAATGTGTTCTGCTATTAAGCCACCCTGTGTACTTGAATAATTAATTAAATGTTATCTACCTCTGTAACATGCTGGTTTAGTTACAGCATGTTAAGTTCTACAGGATCATCCATGCCAGGAAATAAAGGCAAAACTAGTAAGTATGTTTATGTCATTATGATAAATTGGTTAACACACAGGCTTAATTAAGAGGCTCTTTCCTCTATGAGGCAGTCCACGGACATGGAGTTGTTCCCCCAAATAACTCCTCTATGTATGTCCCTTTGGGAAGTTGCTGATGGTGTCACTAAGCTCAGCGAAAAGCTTCCCAGCTGTAGGGCCCAGAGTCCCCTTCCACCGTCACAGAGCCATCGCCAAGCTGTGTTCCTTGGATTTTATTGGCAGAGGTGATTCTCAGTGAGATCTGGGGACACGATCTGCCTTCCCAAACACTCAGTAAATTCAGCAGAGGTGGAAACCACAGGGGGATTTTCGGCCTGATGTCAGCTGTGATGGCCACCACACTAGGAGCACAAGGGTCTACATGTGTATACTGATGTCATCACTCTCAGGGAAGATACTGTGCATGTATCATTTTGCATTTCTCAGCTCCCCACCCTCACAGGCACATTAGCTGCCACTCACTTCCTTGACACCTGAAGCACCGGCTGCTATTTTGAGCAAGATACTGACTTAGAATGCTTTCTTCTAATTACGTGTCATTAACTTGCCTTGGGGTGGCAGTTCCCTGGTGATGTGGGGCATGGGACAAGTCAAAGCCACTGGGTTGTCACAAAAGCCACCAGTTAGGTCTCCTCAAGATGGGGAGGGTGGTTTCTGCATCCCCAAATTCCCCTACAGTGTTTTAAAAAGGGTAAGAAAAGGTCATGTGGATTCTCCCTTGGGTTGACATGCATCAGTGAAGGTAGCGGGGAAGAGTCAGTGGGGAGCCCGAGGCTTGTTCTGAATCTTATTCTGCTGCCCAGTTAACATATTCATCCAACTTTCTCAGCACCTCACACAGACCCAGAGTTCACGGGATAGTGGGATGCTGCACGTCTGGACCTGCATTCCTGTATGTGAACTATACCCTAACACAAGACTGAAATATCCTTCAGAAAACTCTCAAACAGTGGCACTAAACTAAATTAAAAAAAAATCATTATAATTAGATATTGGCATCTTTCTTCTTCTAAAGGCAGTGGCAACCAAAAGGAAAACTTTGCTATAGCCTCTGGACCAATAGCTAGAAGATTATAAGTTAACTCTTTGATAACACGAGCAGGAAAAAAAAAAAACCAGACGGTTCAAGAATGCAAACAACACGTTACTAGAGTCTATATCTAAATTGATAGCACAGTTACCACCAGAATGATAGAGATAATACCATTTTCCAAGAGTCAGAGAAAATATGGCCAAATGCTTGTCTTAAAGTAACTAATAATTAGCAATCCTTTAGTGCTCTCATGACTGTAAAAGTGTAAAGCCAATTCAGAGGTCAAAATATATCCTTCCCCAAACTGATACAGTGTTGAAAATAAGACATAGTCTGGTTGGCTGCTATATGCGTCTCCTTCTTCTCCCACAGACTTTAAGCCATGAGATGAACTAAAGAATATACAACTACCCCCACCATGGAGGAATTAAATGACCCCTCCAAGGTGACAAAATGCTAGCAGCATCAGCGTGAGTATTCTAGTGGGGATTGGTATTCATCCTTGGCAAGGATGGTGCTTTTTGTCATAACGTAAAAAAACTGTCCATTTCCTGTAGATATCACACAGGCATATTGTACACATTACAGATGCACATACATACGTCCAGTGCAGAAACTGGGTGGCAGATGGGAGTGTGGGCTCTAACATGCTGCCCTACTCACGGAAGGCAGGGTGCCCCAGCCAGGCGGTCTTCAGCAGGACCCTCAGCGGTTTTCTCTGCCGTGTGGGCAGCAGAAAGGATACACATGTCTCCCTAGCACAGGTCACTGAGGCCTGCCGGCTTCCTGCTGCTGTCGGGTCGCGGCATCCCATCAGGAGTGTGACACAGTAGGGAAAGAGACCGGTTCACTGTGAGACCTGCTACTCACTCTCGGACAGTGCCTCGGCCCCCCTTCCCACTGCACAGCGGCTGCCGCAGGAGGCTGTGGCCCTCCAGACCATAAGCCAGGGTCTGAGTTCCACCGGGACACAGGCTGCAGTGTCAGTGGCCTTCTTCTCAAAACGCTGCTTTCTAGGATGCTACAGAAACAACCTAATTTGGTGCCCTAGCCTTAGGAACAGGGGAAAAGTCTCTTTAGGTGGAAGAGGGGGAAAAAAGTATGAACTAGGAAGATAGGGATGTAGCTGGCTCTCTGCTTTCAGAGAAACTAAGAGGATCCTCAAGTCATTTACGGAGACCGTGTTTCACATGCACGCTAGGAATGCTGGGGATGCTAGGGATGCTGGCGTGACATGGGCTTCTCCTCCTTGGACCTGTCACTTTTCCACATGGAGTTAATCAAATGCTCCTTTATCTTCTCTGGGGAAGGGAAATGAGCTGATTTAAATTGCCAAGCTTGGATACTCATCCAAAGAGGACAGCTGAGAGATTTATGTGCAAAATAACTGAGTTGGAGGAGAAAATGGGAAACGGATTCCAAGTACCTGCTTGCTGTGCTGTCTGTGGCATCTGCTGGCCTCTCGGAGCACTGAACTGAACAGAGGCCATGGGCCGGTACTGCTGCGTGGTTGAGGTAGGGTACTGACCAGATGGATAATAATATACAGGCATCTGTGGAAGAAAGGGAACAATGGCAGCAAATGAGAGCTGTAAATGCAGTAACATTTTGAAACGTAAAATATTGTCATCTTATGACATAATGTGAGTACAGGAGATTGCAAAACGGCCACCATGCCTGTGTGTGTGTGTGTGTGTGTGTGTGTGTGTGTGTGTGTGTGTGTGTGTGTGTGTGTGTGTGTGTGTGTGTGTGTGTGTGTGTGTGTGTGTGCGCGCGCGCGTGCGCGCGCGCGCGCATTACTGCTCCCATGAAAAGGTGAAATCTACTCCCGAAAGCCATGAATCTGAGCTGGCTCTGTCTTGCTTTGACCAATGCCATGAGACAGAAATGATGACTTCTGAGACTTGTAAGCCTGATTCTTAAGAAGACCTGCAGCTTCCACTCTTTCAGGAGAGAACCCAGCCACCAGGAGAAGTCCAGGCTACCCAGCTGGAGAAAGAGGCCGTGTGGAGAACAGAGGCAGCCCAGCCAAGACCCCAACACTGCAGCATGTAAGTCAGGCCACCTGGGATCTTTCAGGCCCAGTCAAGCCACATGTGGTGCAGAGGCGAGCCATCGCTACCAAGTCCTGCTCAAACTGCTGACCTGGCTGTGAGCAATACAATGGTGATTGTCTTAAGGTGCTGAATTTTGTGCTTTTTAAACAAGAGTGAATGAAACAGTCATCTACAACAACACATTTTTACGTAGTTTTAAATATGATCATTAACTTGAATTGTTTTGCTAATGGAAACACAGGTAGGTCATGAAATCTGCTGATCTCCTGCCTAAAAGAATCAGAGGATGAAATTATGAAATATGGGGCGGCCCAGCAAAGCACTTTTCAGAGTGATTGGCACACAGCTGGTATCCCAAAAAATGGATGTTCAGTTTTAAAAGGGACATATGTTAAAAATACTGTTCATGTCACCTTCTGTCACTTTCTAATGACTAAGAATGATTGAAAATACTCTAATTACTTCCAATAAGATTCAAATCAAATGTCTCCTGACCTGGAAAGACTTCATTGCCTGCCTCAGGTCAGTTATATTAAGGCTGTTTTCTTATTTTTTAGAAATTTATTTATTTATTTTGGGCTGCGATAGGTCTTCGTTGCTGCACGTGGGCTTTCTCCAGTTGCGGCGAGCGGGAGCTACTCTTCCTTGTGGTGCCCGGGCTTCTCATTGCGGTGGCTTCTCTTGTTGAGCATGGGCTCTAGGCGTGCGGGCTTCAGTAGTTGTCACTCACAGGCTCTAGAGCGCAGGCTCAGTAGTTGCGGTGCCCAGGCTTAGTTGCTCTGCGGCATGTGGGATCTTCTCGGACCAGGGCTCGAACCCGTGTCCCCTGCATTGGCAGGTGGATTCTTAACCACTGCACCACCAGGGAAGCCCTGTTCTCTTATTAATCGATTACCTTTTTATTTACAGGCCTCTGACTTTTCTTCTATCAGCTTCTTTAAAGTGTAAGCAGAGGTGTGCCAGTACACAGCCTGCAAGGATTATCTGCTTAGAATAACATTAGGAGCCACCTGTTGAAGAACTGTGAATTTTATGGCTATTTTATTTTCCCTCTTTGCCTTGTCCATACATTTTTTTTTTTTTTTTTTTGCGGTACGCGGGCCTCTCATTGCTGTGGCCTCTCCCGTCGCAGAGCACAGGCTCCGGACGCGCAGGCTCAGCGGCCACGGCTCACAGGCCCAGCCGCTTCGCGGCACGCGGGATCCTCCCAGACCGGGACACGAACCCGTGTCCCCCGCATCGGCAGGCGGACCCCCAACCACTGCGCCACCAGGGAAGCCCTTGTCCATACATTTTTGCTTCACCCTTCCAGTGGGCGATCAGAAAGCATTCACCCAAATCAGACAAAATTGACCTTTAAGGTTATTAAATAGGTCATTTTCTGCATAAACATAACGTATTTCCATATATGCCCATGGACTGTATCTCAAGTGTTCTTTTCAACACTATACATAATTGAGTAACTGAGTTTTAAAATGTTTACTAAATTGACAATCACTGTGGGTTATATCCTATACCTTTATCTGTGGTACTTTTACAAAGAAGTTCACAGATGTCCAGACTGCTCATGAGCATCTGTTTTCCTTTTTTTTTCTTCCGTCCCTCTTTCTATTTTTAAATCTGTTGGAGAGGGAATGAAAGCATTTCTGTTGCAGACACACCAAAGCTCTGAGTTGTCTTTGCTCCTGTAGTGCACTAATTATTGAAATTCCTTCAATCAAGGAAGGGCATTTTTTAAAAAAAGTCTTCAATTAAATATTCTGCCAACTCTTCTCTTTGACATCAGAAAAGGGTGACACTTAGATGCTATTTAGGCTAAAAGAGTTAAACTATTTTTCCCTGATAATTAAAGTAAATATTTATTAGTAAAATAATTAATATATCAATGAGGTCCTTTCTCCTGTAACTCAAAATTATTTTTAACACCTCCTTAAACCCTACCAGCAACATTACTACATTACATAGAAGGCAACTAAAGATTGACTATTAATGATCACTCAAAATAAAATGAACAACTGGGTGAAAATCATTTCATGGTGGAGGATTCTGCATGGCTGGAAAAGAAAATAATTTATTCAAGATGTTAAGGCAGTGCCACACCACAAATGATACGAAGGTGACACTGTACTTTAAACGGCTCATCCAATGCAATATTTCATAATTAGGATGGAATTTGCTTGGGATGTACATGCCTTGAAAATGGACCAGAAAACGCTTCTGTGCATTTTACATCTTGACAGTAATCACTTGCAATATTCTGCAAGGGATACCCAGGAGAGCCCCAGAGATGTTTGGTGGTGAAGAGTAACACATAATCAGTCTTTGAGAAGACAGTAAAAATCAGTGATCTGTGGTGTCTTACATGCTCAAGTCAATTAAATATGATTAATGGCTACTTGTGAGCATGTGCAGGAGCCCCGCTCCCCAGGGGAGTGGAGAGGACAGTGGATGGGGCTTAGCTTCCTCCTTTATATTCAGAGAGGAGCCCCAGAAAAGCTCCAGAAAATGCTTATGAACGGATAAGAAAGGAAACAACACATTTCCAGAGCAGCAGAAAGAGAGATGAAAGTCCCCCAGGAGCTGGCCTTCCCCTTTCTTCCCCGAGGCTTTCCCTCCCTGGGCAATCACCCCAGTGAGCTGACATCCTGCTGGAGGGCAATGCTCTCCCATGGCCTCTGCACAAACAGCCTGGAAAATGGGCCACTTCCCCTGGTACCAGGGACACGGGTCTACGTCATTAAACTTACTTTCTGAGCCCCCAAGACTTCACACAACTGATGAATGCGACAGACCGGGTCCTGTAGGCTGGGAATATCAGTATGGACCACAAGAGCGAGATGAGTTGAGCTGGTGATATTCTACATGGAAACAGAGGTCAAGATGCACCAGCAACCAGCTCTGGGTCACAGGTGTGAGAAAAAGCACACTTACCTGTGTGGGTGGAGGCTGTTGCACAAATCCCTGGGGCGAGGGAGGGGGCTGGAGGACTTGCTGGGAGATGGGAGGGCCAGAGGCCGAGAAGCCCCCCGTTGGGAGCTGCTGGCCTGTGGAGGCGATGACGTAGCTTGGCTGCTGGGTGGGCTGTGGCAGGAGGGACGGTGTGTAGACAGGGCCGGCTGGGGGCTCGGGAGTCTCCCCCGAGGACTGCCGGCTCAGGTTCATCTGGCCAAACTGCGTGGTCACATCCTCTCTCTGCAAGCCATGGAGAGAAACCAGGGCGTCAGCAAGAGTGGCTGAGGAATGGGAGTGGCAGACATAGGACACAGGCTTGTCCTTATGGGAGACGGAGGGAGAACAATTTGGAAAAAATAAACGAAAGGAATTCTCTGTTCAGAACACCAAGAGAACATAACAAGGGAAGACAGATTTTAATCATCTTGAGGATTAGAGATGGCAAACAGTTTGACCTGTATCTCCCTCTTTCAGTGGAAACAAATTATTATTTTTTTCACTGAGGGCTTGGGATCCTCAGGATGACACTGAGACAGAAGGATTTGGGGCTCTGTCCTGGAGGGTCATCTGGTCTACCAGCAGTAACCATAGGATCTGCCTTCTGGAGGACGCAGAAGGACTTGTGCTGCCCATGGCTGCCACAAAGAACTGGTGTCATCAGTGGGGTTTCATTTGCACGTTAAAGAGTATTTAGTCACTGGCCTGGCCTGATGTTCAGGGACAATGCTCACTCTTGTTGTCCAAAAGGACCTAGTACATTGAGGAGAAATGAGAGGCCGTTGGAGGACTGGGATTCTAGGGGAACACCTGTATCAGGAGCACAGGGTGATGTCAGTTACCATCTGGATATTGGCTTTTAAGATATTTCCCAACCCTCACACCAAGTTCATGTGTCTCTCTGTTCCTGACATGTAACTCTGAGAACATTCAATTCCCGCTTAGCTCGCAAACTCTTAAAACGGTACCACTGCAGAGGCACTAAACATGGGACAGATGACAGAAAGGAAAGCATTATTTTGGAGAATGAGACATTCACACACCACCTCCCCCCTTACAGTCAGCCCAGGGCACCCACCCAGCATCAGCCTGCCCTGCACAAGAAAGTAGTCAAACCAGTGAATATGCTCTCCCAGGTGAAAAGTCATCCCCACATGATACAGTACCATGGGGAACTGCGGCGTCGGAGACACGGGCAGGAGATGTTGGGAAGCAAAAGACACAGCTGGGTATTGCACTGATTGGGAGGAAGCCTGCAGCCCCTGGACAGACTGGAGGAAAGAAAAAGCTTGTCAGGTAACAGGGAAATACTGGGGGTTGAAATCCCACCGGAAGGCGATCGCATCTGAAGCACACCACCGTCCCCCTCATAGGTCCTCCTGGTTCAGTGCACTCCAGAGAGGGGCACCAGCCACCAATAGGAAGCCAATGCAGGCAGACCAGTGCCAGCCAGCCTTGAGGGAGGCTTGCTGCTCAGATATGAAGTCCTGTGTGTGAAACTTTTGAAAATTGTAAAGCACTATGGAAAGTAAAGAATCTTTCATTCAATTAAAAAAAAAGAAGTTATTGTGATACTTTTCATGTTGTTGTTGGTGGTCAGATCCCTGGGTCTAAAAATATATTCCAAGTACTAAAAAGTAAGAAAAAACAAACAAAAAAAATGAGGTTCAGGGGACTTCCCTGGCCATCCAGTGGTTAAGACTCTGCTTCCACTGCAGGCCCAGGAGCCAAGATCCCTGCATGCTGCCCACTGTGGCCAAAAAAAAAAAAAAGAGGTTCACCCTGGCAACCTGCCTGGAACACTTCAGGTTTCTGAACATTTCCATGTGTTGCCCTAGAAAAGGAGGACAGCCCAATGTCTCTCCAAGGGACAAATGAACAGTCAGGCCACCTGATCTGCATTAGGAATGGGTGAGCAAGGTGACACAACGGCCTGGATGGGCTTGAGTTCAGTCCCCTAGACAGTACAGGCTCCTTGACACATAAAAGCAGCATCTAGATCTAAGATAAGACTTGTCATTCATTTTCCCAAGTACCATGCCTCACCATGCGAGTCACTGGACGGGGCCCTCATCTCTACCTAAGCTTAAGGCTCCAGCTGAAGTCCTGTCAACCTGAAACCAAGGGCTCTAGGCTGCCAGGTTTTATTATGGAGTTGAGTGGATGGGACTGGCAGCCGTGGAAAATATCGCCTCTTCCTGATGCACCGCATCGCTGAGGCTGGTGCAGTCTGCGTCTCCGAGCACTTCCCCTCCCTGCCTTCCCACCAGCTCTTACCTGAGTGACCAGTGGGCCTGCCATTTGCGTCTGGGGTGGCTGGGCCTGCTGCTGGGGTCGCGGGGAGGGCTGCTGCTGGGGCTGCTGCTGGGGCTGCCCCACCATCGCGCTTCGCAGGGGCTGCTGGCTGGTGGGGGGGTTGTATATGGCGGGGGTTCCATCAGGATTCACGAAGGGCTGGCCTGCAGTGGAATCACACCTTGGTCAAGGTAAACTTCTCAAGCTCTCCTTTGGCACAAAGAACCACTCCGACAGATACTCAAAAATGGAACCTAAAGCAAAGGGGCAGGGGAAGTCCAGGACACTGGAGCCTTTGCCAGTGTGAAGACTTGACTGTTTATGACCCATCAGGCTGAGCGAGGTAGCAGCGTAAGCCCACAGCAACTTAAAGAAGCCGCAAATGAATCCATCACCTTCAAGGCAATTTGCCAAAGCTAAGTGCATCTGTACAGTGGCACCCAGTGCAGAAGCAACCTTCACCAAGTCCTGTGTCTTGCTGCCCTGCACCTCACAGCTACCAGCGAGATAACTTACACTGAAATATAAGGGCTGCTTTCCGTTTATACGGCTCTGGCGACATTCAGTTACTCAATGTTTACCAATATATTTGTTTTGCTTCCACTGGGCTGGTCACCAACTTAGAATCATTATCAGTTCCAAAAATATATATACAACCAGGATATACCACATGCATTCACTCGCTTCTCTCACACGCAGGCGTACACAGGGGAGGGGATAGAGATTCTGAAGGTGATGCATAATAAACCCATCGCAGAATCATCTTGTCATGGCAGAGCAAATATACATTATTTTGCCTTTTGAGATAATGGCTTGGTTCACTGTTATTGTTCCTACTATTTGAGGAGTATTTTATGGTTTACAAAACAGTATCACTGGAACCTCACTGGGCCTCTGGGGAAGGTAGGTATCATCTCCCTATGTTTCAGAAGAGGAAATGAAGGCCCACCAGGAAGATTACAGGAATAAAGAGCTGAAAGGAAGAGACTAAAGGGCAGCAAATGAAAGAGAGAGAAAGGAGGTAAGGGAGAGAAGAAATGGATTTCCAATGTGGAAGGTGCAGCAACAGGCACCTTACATCCATGGTCTTCTCTTCCAAGAGCCCCACAGGTGTGCAATCTCATTCCACTTTAGAGACAAGACAATCAAAGTTTGGAGGGCCCAAGCAATTTATTCAGAAATACACAAGGCAGTAAGTGAGACAACCCAGGAAATGGCCCTGGTCCATTCACCTCCCATCATACCACACAACTTAAGTGAATTATCCAAGTTTGCTTAATGAGTACATGGTACAACGAGGTACCATGAAAAAAATCCAATTGTGACTGAAAATTATTCATCAACACATGAGAAGTTTGGAGAGGTGGGGGCCGTGTTTCAAGGTGGAATCACCCCCAGGATTGGTAAATAAAGAAGAATCAGAATCTGGGGGAAAAGATGGGCAAAGTGCTTACCGCGGAAGAGCAGTGGACTTGATTTCAGCTCAGTTAGGAACCGACATGAAAGCTTTAGCAGTCCCCAAATTTTCAGTACCCTCCCAAATATTTATATACATATGTATGTGTGTATGTACGCAACAAGTAACCTTACATGCTGCATATTCAAGAACATACCTGCCAGAACCACAGGAGTTCTAACAACAGTTTCATAACCAATCACAACATGATGTGATGGAAAAGCAAATGTGCCAGAATTTTAGTCAGAGAACAATGACTAAATTTAGAGGTTTTTTTTTTTTTTTAAATGTTCTTCATAAGCACTTGTTTTCCTATCACTGTTACTTAATTTTAGCTATATTTTATTGTTTTAAATTATTGTTCTTTTTTCCAAAATAACACTTCTGAATTTAAAATCTGCAACCCATTTTTTTTTTTCCCTGCAAAACCCAGCAATTTGGGAAAGGATGAAAAAAAGGTCAATTTACAAAAATCTATTAGCCCATTTGGGGTTCTAATCCTTACTTGTCTCCTCTCTGTGTATCTTAATAGGGAAGAGGAAAATTTTAGGTACCGAACATTTAAAAAAAATTATCACAGCAACTTCATATAAAATCATTTCAAAGTCAACCTCACTCTAAGCTCACACACACACACGGATGGAAAACTAAAAAGAAAAGGCTCTTTACTATGTCTGTGACTTTTGATTTACCCCAGTGAGAATTAAGGAAGTGTGAAAAACTGACCATATTTAGGGTGAAAATATAACAGCAAAATATTCAGATGCCATTTTCGATAAATTTTAGACCCTCTGTTTAAAATATTATTATTGTGCTGTGGACCAGAAGAAAGAAATATTTCTAAATAACCGCATGTGGAAAGTACTAAGAATTCACTTGGGTAGAGAGAGATGGCAGGTTCTTCTAGAAAGAGAAGGTAGTATAAAAGGTTGATTCTTATGCTCACCAAGGAATGGTGGAGAGAACTGAGGAAAATGAAAGAAGTCAGATGGATGCCAGGGAAGAGACCAAAAACAATTTTCTAAGAGGCCCGGGATGACTGACTGTTGGTTTTCAAGTCAGGCTACGGTGGCTTCTCGGTATTCTACCTTGTTTACCAATCCAGATGCAATTACGACTGAATCCAGGCAATTAGCTTGAATGACAGTGGCTGAAAATCAAAAGAGAAAGACTCACTAGCTCTAGGACTATTCCGCTTAGCAGAGGTTTTCATGTCAGAACTGCAGAAGCGTGTCCAGCAGGCCTTGGAATGGGTGTTAGCAGGTAAAGAGAGTGTAGTGACAGAGGTAAGCCAGTGTGGTGAGCTGAGCCAGGGCAGAGAAAAGGATTGAATGCAGAGCGTCCGTCGCTCTCAAATACATAACTTTAGGTGAAAAACGTCTCCACTATTCACATCAATGTGTATAATGTGCAGCAGACATTATGTTACTAATATATAATGATTGAGCCCCTGCATGGTGACTAAAGCTTTGTTACCCATTCCAGGGATGCAAAACAAAAGACGAGAAACTAAGTAGGACTCCTCCTCCCAAAGAGCTTACCAATGTGCTGGTAATAAGGAAATGAATCCAAGGGCAGTTCACACTAGAAGCAAAGTAATCATATGCTCTTGGTTTCCAATACCAAAGCACTGCTACCATGTACCCGGCAGAAGGGTATTATTTAAAAAGAAAGGGAAGGGATGATGGGAAAAATATTTTCCTTTCCTAGTCCTTAGAAGGTGAGCAATCAAATGATTAGGGAGCTGATGATTATGGATAAGCAGAGACTGATTCAGGACTTGCAAAGATACATTTCTAGACAGCACACAAAAACTTCATGGTGCATTTAATCGAAAGGTGGAAGCACTTTGGATAAATCGATTCTAGAAGTCCTGTGAAAAACAAAAACAGCATAGTTTATGGAAGCATTTGAAAGAGACCAGCCCTCAAAGGCGGCTCAAAGTCAAGTCCCTGCAGATGGCGTGTTCTTCCATCTCATGCTCCTGGACTCCTGCCAGATGAAAGCAAAGCAAAATGGCAAAACAACACACACGGCACTAACGAGCACTTGAGGGATGCCAACACCTGTTGACATCTCTGGATAGCACTGAGTTGAAAGAAAATAGCCAAAGATGAGCTTTCAGCTAGAAATTTCCAAACTGAGGCTGAGTCCAAGACGGCTGGAGGAAGATCATTCTCAAGAGTCAAACCCAGGCTTGCCTGGCAAGGATGAAGATGTGGTCCAGGGATAACTTTGAGAAAGAGCCTCTGAATCCCTCATCCAGATGCCTGCAAAGCAAAGAAACAACAGCCAACGCAGGTTTAGAGTTGGAAATGGACCAAATGGGAGCTGAGTCTAAAGCCAGACGAAATAAAAAGTCCTGGTTGTATCTGGGGAGCCACAAGAATGTATGTGAGTGGGTTGGTTTCAGCTGCCAAATATTCAGTTCCTAGTAAGAGCCCGGTCAATTGTGCTGACAAAGGAAATTTCATTTTTGTTTCATTTACTAGACAAATGACTGGCAGGCACCTTAGTATTTCAAATCATTGCTTGTCTTATTACTGCTTAAGACAGATATTTAATCAATCATTGTTTTACATATGAGGGACATTCTCAAATATATGACATTGGATGAAAAGCTGCTCTATTATCCACATTAGCATATATGATGAATAGTAGATATTGTTTCAAAAATATGTAATTGTTGAGGACCTTTGTTATCCACTCTAGGGAGGCCAAAAATATAACCAAGTATGGTTCCTCCCCACAAGCTCATGAATGTGCTGGTAACAGGGAAATGTATCCAAGGGCAATTCACATAAGAAGCAAAGTAGTCATATGCTCTGGGTTGCTTATACCAAAGTGTTCCTACCACATATTTGGCAGAGGGTATTTAGGAAAAGGTAAGAGGTGTGGATTCTAGGGGAACACAGCAATGCCAGAGAAAGATGAGCTTCAGCCCAAAGGAGGCAAATTTCCAGTTTCAATAGTAGAGTCAAATAAGTGATCAGATAGCCTGATAGACAGACATGCACATGACTCACCACAGATACATATACACATACATATATATGATACGTGATAGATGTATACGTACATTCATATGTGCTGGCGTGTGTGTGTGTGTGTGTGTGTGTGTGTGTGTGTGTGTTTTGGTCATGCCACATGACTTCTAGGATCTTAGATCCCTGACAAGGGATTGAACCTGGAGCCACGTCAGTGAAAGCCTTAAGTCCTAACCACTGGACCACCAGGGAACTTCTGTTCATATTTTTTTAATTAATTAATTAATTAATTAATGGATGCATTGGGTCTTTGTTGCTGCCTGCGGGCTTTCTCTAGTTGCAGCGAGCGGGGGCTACTCTTCGTTGCAGTGCGCGGGCTTCTTATCGTGGTGGCTTCTCCTATTGCAGTGCATGAGCTCTATGCACGCGGGTTTCTGTAGTTGTGGCGCACGGGCTTAGTTGCTCCTCGGCATGTGGGATCTTCCCAGACCAGGGATCGAACCCGTGTCCCCTGCATTGGCAGGCGGATTCTTAACCACTGTGTCACCAGGGAAGTCTCCCCACGCATATTTTTAATTGACAAAAATAAACACATTCTGGGAAAAAAGAAATATCACAATTCACCTTACATCCCACCACTCAATCACAGAATAGAATAGTACATCTTCCTCCTGGTCGAGGGATAGTTTTATGTCTAGCATTTGTCAGATCAGAGATGTGTGTAGGGAAACTCTGTTGTTCAACAGTATTATCGGATCCTTTTCTTTAGTTAGGATCCTTTTGCAAAGGATAAATTTTAATAACAGCTCCAAATTACTCATTCCAATTTGTAATTGGGGCTTGGCACCAAGAGCACATTCTTTCCTTTTCTATAAACAAGATTATAGATGATAATATACACATACACACACACATCCACGCTTTCATTACAAATCATATTCCTGCGCTGTACCCTAAAAAATACTCTTTTGAGCTTTCCCGAAATACTCTGCAATTTTGGTTAAAACATAACACTCAAAACTATGCTTAGTGGCTACTCTTGTCTACAAACCTTCCATCTCAATTAAAAGTGAAAGAATTAAAGCTGACAGAGTCAGATCATACTTTGATCTGTGCCCAGAGTAATGAATATGATCCTGGTTTTCTTTTCATTTCCTTTATAGTGCTTACACTGATCCAGATATCTAATATTCTCCTTAGAAGTATCTAATCTGAAAGCTTTCAAATGGTTTTCAATAAAATGATTATGCCTCCTTTTCCTTCAAATTTGTGGCATTTTCAAAATGTCTCAATCAAACACCATTCCTTAAGAATGTGCCATATGTTTTCATGAAAATGTGGCAATTATTCAAGTAACTATTTTACTGTCATGCTTCTCTGAATTTCCTACTTATTAGTAGCACTAGACATGTGAGAAGATTGAGCCAGATCACTTTTATGAGATTCCCATCCAGCGTTGCATTTTTAAGTAATCTAAACCAAACCTCAGATATATTTTGAGAAAATTCATTTTTTTTTTCAATCTCTTTCAAAGGTTTCTAGAGAAGTGACTTGTCAAATCAAGCCTTCTAACCCAGGGTTTACCAGCCCTGGCACTACTAACATATTGGGCTGGATAATCTTCCTGTGTTAGGGGTTGTTCTGTGCATTGGAAGATGTTTAGTAGCATCTCTGGTCTCTACCTTCTTAGATGCCAGTAGCAGCCCCTCCTCCCTAGGTCATGATAATCAAACTATCTGCAGATATTGCCAAATGGCCTTGGAGGCATGGAAAAATTGCCTCTGGTTGAGAAGTTTCCCCCATGAAGCAGGTGTTCATCAGTCTATTTGCCCAATGCTCTGGGTCCTCTGAAATTAGTGTGGAAGTTAACTGACCACAGGAGAAATTAAAAAAGTAAAAAACATAAGATGTACAAACTGTTAGGTATAAAACAAACCACAAAGATATACTGTACAACACAGGGAATATAGCCAATATTTTACAATAACTATAAATGGGGCATAACTTTTAAAAATTGTGAATCACCATATTGTATACCTGTAACTTATATAATATTGTAAAACTATACCTCAATTTAAAAAAAGTAAAAAAATGGCCATTCATCATGAAAGAAACAATAGTCATGAAGTTACCGATTTTCCAAACCCCACCAAAACCTGTCTAATCCTAAAATCCCTAAAATACATAAGAACTTGCCCTCTGTATTCTCTTGCCACTGCTGTTCCTTATTTCCCAGTGGGAGTTGCATGGAGTTCTAAGGTGGGAAGTCAATTTCTGTAGTGAAGAATCTGCTCCAACTGAGATCTCAAGTTCCTGAAATATCTTGGATGCAAAAATGCTTTTGACACAACAACAAGCTAACCACGGATTTGGTCTGAGAAACATCAATTTTCAATTAGTACATCCTGATTCTTCACTCCATGGTTTCTTATCTTAGCTCCTGGGAATACGTGAGAGACACCGTGCTCAAGGAAGAGGACAGAGAGAAAAGCGGATATTTCTGGGAAGTATCTGTATTTCGATTTACATACCAATATTGATAACGATACAGAGATATACATTCCAGCTCTCTATAGATCTGCTCTTCCTAAATCAAGACCCTACACAACAACCCACGCACCAGGAATTTTCAGAACACTTGCTAGCAAAGTTATAAGCTCAAACACAAGAATAAACCTCTGATATTATGTCTCAGCCAAAGCAGAGGTAATGAACGAACCTGTATGTGGATTAAGAAGGATGCTTCCGGGTGGGATGCCTGTGGCAGCTTCGAGTGGAAGGAGGATGTAGCTGGTGCTGCTGTGAGCGACCTGGCCTCCCATCCCATTCTCTGGGTAGGTCACACAGCCGGGAGAAGTGGCCGCCACGCCCGAGACCAGCGGTGAGCTCTGGAGAGGTGGATGGGTACGCGACAGCGATCCTGACGAGCCTGCACTGCTGGACGACTCAGAACCTACCGGAGAGACACAAATCAACAAATCATTCCACACGGAGGAGAGGAAAGAAACCTCTACTTAGTGTAAAGAATCCCTCACTAAAGAATCTGAGGTGAGCACTGCAGGATGAGATTAACTAATGCCCCTCCCACATTTGATTGAAATATTTGCTGCATATTTTTCAGATGTGTCAGATTTCTAGGAAAAGAGAGATTAAGAATGAGCTCTCTCTTTCCGGCTTCTCACATGCCACTAGGGTGATGAATTGGTAAATGGTACCATAAAGCTGGGAACTCAGGGCCTGAAAACTCCCATTTCCCTGAGTAACTAATGAAGTGGAAATGTCTCACTGAGCTGGAGTTACGACAGTAAAATGACTGGGATGGAGGTTAAAGAGACTGCAGTTTAAGGAGGAGTCTGTGGTCACGCAGATGGTTCTAAAGTACTGGTTCTCCAACATCTGTAAAGCTGCATTTTGAAGGGTCATGGTCAGAAACGATCTTTTCCCTCAAATGTGAGTAGAAGAACTCGCTCATTCCTATTAGAAATGCTTAAGAGCTGCACTGTACCTCCCATACTCACAGAAGTCTTGTTAATATGACCAAGAGGTGAACCAAGGAGGGCTTGGCCGTCATGATATTGACTGAGCATCCTTCAGATGACATAGAAGAGTAGAATCATGGGGAGATTTGTGGACTATAGATTCCGCAAATATGTAAGTAACTGGGTCAGTGTGCAGAAGCTCCCAAGATGGAATCCAGCCCTAATCATCTCCCTTTCCCTCCAATGTGGACAAGAAAAGCTACAGCCCACGTCCATTAGGCACCAGCCACTCTTCACTGCAACCAGAGCCAAGCAGCTCCAGCACCCTTGACTGTGGCTGTTCTGGGCTCTGAATATTAACCAGAGCCTCAGAGAGAAAATGCACTGAGCAAAATTTCTCTATCTGTGAATTCAAACTAACAGATGGATTGAGTGACATCATAGTTCGAAAGAACGGAGTATAAGAAACTTTAAAAACTATCAGCCCACATTATTGACTTATGTCATTAAAAATGCATTATTCTGTGTCATTAGAGGTTAACACATATAAGGAATAGTTAAGATTGTTTAGAAGATTCTAAAATGTGCCCTTAAACTGAAGACCTTTTTTTTTTCTGAACACAGATTCTTTTATTAAACCATTTTTTTTTCAAAGTGATATTTAGTATAATGCCTTATAAATTATCTTTCTGCAAAACATAAAGAGGAAAAATATTCTGTACAGTGGATACTGGAAAGAATATAAGTAACAAAATAACATGTGATGAAGTTTATCTTTGAAATGATATGGCTTTTAGTTCTACTATCTGTTTTTGTTATGTTCCTTCTAAAATTCTCAGCATTTTTAATAATAAAAAGTGTGGCTGACGTATGAATTTCAACTCTACAGCCCTAACTTACTCCAGTACTAATAAGTGGTTAAAGGAATAGTAAGTGATTTGTCATCTTTAATGAGAATATGGAGTTCTAAATTATGGTAAACTGAAGACCTTTTTATTTTATTTTTATTGAAAAATTTTTTATTCTATATTGGAGTATAATTGATTAACAATGTTGTGTTAGTTTCAGGTGTACAGCAAGTGATTCAGTTATACATATACATGTGTCTGCTCTTTTTCAAGTTCTTAAATACATGAGACGAATACAACATGTGACTGCAGAGAAGAGGGGCCATTGGAGAGTGTGGTAATTTTTGAGAAGAAGGACAGTGATATTTACTGAGCATTTAATATGTGTGGGTAACCTGATAAACACTGTAATTATAAGGACTATACTGCCTAGATAGATAGGGAAATGGAAGCACAGAAAAGGCAGCTAACTCAAGTCAACTCATACAGGTAGACAGTGACAGAGCTGGGATGTGATCCAGGCAGAATGATCTGGATTTAACCATGACCCAACACCGACTGCCACCAGCGTTCTCAGGTGGGAACCTTCTCTGCTTTTTCCATGACTTTATTATTCAGAATGATCAAGTTTCAGATGAATTCAGGATGTTCCATCTAACTAATGCTGATGGGTTTCTGAATAATGTATGGGCAGAAAAATGAAGGATAAAAGGAAATGTGGAAATACTAAGAGTAGTTTTCAGACCACATGGCTGACACGTCTGATCCTGCAGTCACTGCCCCAGTGCGTGCGTTTGTGGACTTGTGCCCATGATTTGATGCTACAGTCCAAGTTTGACACTTAGCAGCGTCAACAACAACAGCAAGAACAGTAATAATACAATAACACTTCCTGACCCCAGACGATGAAGCTCATACACAACTGACTCAGCCCACATCCAGGCTGAGGGGTTAGACAGTAAGAAAAAGTCGGGGCTAACAAGGTATCCAGCACCATGCTGGGCGTGTGTGCTGGTGGTGGAGATTGATACACAGAGACTAACGTGCCTCAACAAAATCCAAAAGATGACTTCATTTTGGCTTTTAGAAGATGGCCATTCATCACTGATTGACAATATTTCCTTCTGCTGGCTGAGAAAAAGCAGCAGCTTCAACAGGAATAATGAGGAGACAAGGTAAAGATAATGGAAATGATTTGATCCCACAGGTTAAAAGAAGGGAAGGAGGAAAATTAAATTTGGCTTAAACTCTCAACACTTGCAAAGATGGAGGCAGTCAGACCTCCCTGGAGCGATGGCTCAGCAATCACCCTGCAGGCTGGCTGGTGTATAACCAGCTCTGACCAGTTTCTAAACATCCATCACCTAGAATCAGGTAAAGCAGTATTCGACACGTAGCCAGCATTACTGAAATTCTTGATCAAAAATGGCTGCTACCAATGGTGATAAAAGGCACAGGACTAGAAGTGTTCACAGATTTAAAAAAAAGATTAATATTTGAGAACTTTACTACTTTGGGTGCTGAGAGTGGTTTGTGCTTCCTTGTTTAGGGACTTTGTGACAGCAACGGCAAATATTTAAACAGTATGTCTATGTGACAAATAGTGTTAATCACGCTATATGAATTATCTAATCTACTTTTCACAGCAACCTCATTTTGCAGCTGAGAGCTGATCCTCAGAGACGTTAAGTAAATTTCCCAAGTGCAGTTAGCACGTGGAGGAGTCTGAGTTCAAACCCAGGCAACGCAACTTCAGGGACCAAGCTTGAAGCCTGCAGGTCATGTGTTTACCCTAAAGTCATTCCAGCAAGAACCAGGTAGGACCAGGGCCCTGACCAGGCCTATGCCAAGTTCTAGGAGAAACTGCACAGAAATTCAATGCTACTCATAATGGGATGCTCAGAAATTGAAGCTGGACCCTGAGGGGCAGCTGGTGGGAGGTGTAGACCAAAGACACTAGGGTGGCTGGGTGAAAGCCTCAGATGAACCCTCAAGAGGGACACAGGAAAAGGGAAAAATGGGAAGAGACTGGAAAAGAGATCATAAGGCAAAGCAAAATAGAAATCCAGGAAAGGGATGGGGCAGAAAGGAAAGGGCAAGGGAAGAGTCCCTTGGAGGAGGGATGAGCATTCACTCCCCAGGGAGGGAGCACCCTGAGTTGTGGTTCCAGTTCTGCCAGAACTAGTTGTATTTCCTTCAGGAAGTGACATTTTCTTTAGACCTCAATGTCTTCTTTATAAAATATAAGCCACCAGATTAAATGATGAGTATAGCTGAGGATGATGCCCTTGAAGTTCCCCTCAGTTTAACTATACTTTAAATAGGTTTCTTTCTGATTACAGGCCCTTTACCTCCCTTTCAGGGAGGGAGCACCCTGAGTTGTGTTTCCAGTTCTGCCAGAACTAGTTGTATTTCCTTCAGGAAGTGACATTTTCTTTAGACCTCAATGTCTTCTTTGTAAAATATAAGCCACCGATTAAATGATGAGTATAGCTGAGGATGATGCCCTTGAAGTTCCCCTCAGTTTAACTATACTTTAAATAGGTTTCTTTCTGATTACAGGCCCTTTACCTCCCTTTTTTCAGCGCATCTCTGCTCCTCAATAGACGCAGAGAAAGCTTTCGACAAAATTCAACACCTATTTATGATAAAAAGCCTGCAGAAAGTAGGCATAGAGGGAACTTTCCTCAACATAATAAAGGCCACATATGACAAACCCAGAGCCAACATTGTCTTCAATGGTGAAAAACTGAAACCATTTCCACTAAATCAGGAACAAGACAAGGTTGCCCACTCTCACCACTCTTATTCAACATAGTTTTGCAAGTTTTAGCCACAGCAATCAGAGAAGAAAAAGAAATAAAAGGAATCCAAATCGGAAAAGAAGAAGTAAAGCTGTCACTGTTTGCAGATGACATGATACTATACATAGAGAATCCTAAAGATGCTACCAGAAAACTACTAGAGCTAATCAATGAATTTGGTAAGGTAGCAGGATACAAAATGAATGCACAGAAATCTCTGGCATTCTTATACACTAATGATGAAAAATCTGAAAGTGAAATTAAGAAAACACTCCCATTTACCATTGCAACAAAAAGAATAAAATATCTAGGAATAAACCTACCTAAGGAGACAAAAGACCTGTATGCAGAAAATTATAAGACACTAATGAAAGAAATTAAAGATGATACAAATAGATGGAGAGCTATACCATGTTCTTGGATTGGAAGAATCAACATTGTGAAAATGACTCTGCTACCCAAAGCAATCTACAGATTCAATGCAATCCCTATCAAACTACCACTGGCATTATTCACAGGACTAGAACAAAAAATTTCACAATTTGTATGGAAACACAAAAGACCCCGAATAGCCAAAGCAATCTTGAGAACGAAAAATGGAGCTGGAGGAATCAGGCTCCCTGACCTCAGACTATACTACAAAGCTACAGTAATCAAGATAGTATGGTACTGGCACAAAAACAGAAATATAGATCAATGGAACAAGATAGAAAGCCCAGAGATAAACCCACGCACATATGGTCACCTTATCTTTGATAAACGAGGCAAGAATATACAGTGGAGAAAAGACAGCCACTTCCATAAGTGGTGCTGGGAAAACTGGACAGCTACATGTAAAAGAACGAAATTAGAATACTCCCTAACACCATACACAAAAATAAACTCAAAATGGATTAAAGACCTAAAATGTAAGGCCAGACACTATCAAACTCTTAGAGGAAAACATAGGCAGAACGCTCTATGACATAAATCACAGCAAGATCCTTTTTGACCCACCCCCTACAGAAATGGAAATAAAAACAAAAATAAACAAATGTGACCTAATGAAACTTAAAAGCTTTTGCACAGCAAAGGAAACCATAAGCAAGACCAAAAGACAACCCTCAGAAAGGGAGAAATTATTTGCAAATGAAGCACCTGACAAAGGATTAATCTCCAAAATTTATAAGCAGCTCATGCAGCTCAATAACAAAAAAACAAACAGCCCAATCCAAAAATGGGCAGAAGACCTAAATAGACAGTTCTCCAAAGAAGATATACAGATTGCCAACAAACACATGAAAGAATGCTCAACATCATTAATCATTAGAGAAATGCAAATCAAAACTACAATGAGATATCATCTCACACCAGTCAGAATGGCCATCATCAAAAAATCTATAAACAATAAATGCTGGAGAGGGTGTGGAGAAAAGGGAACGCTCTTGCACTGTTGGTGGGAATGTAATTGATACAGCCAATATGGAGAACAGTATGGAGGTTCCTTAAAAAACTACAAATAGAACTACCATACGACCCAGCAATCCCACTACTGGGCATATACCCTGAGAAAACCATAATTCAAAAAGAGTCATGTACCAAAATGTTCATTGCAGCTCTATTTACAATAGCCAGGACATGGAAGCAACCTAAGTGCCCTTCATCAGATGAATGGATAAAGAAGATGTGGCACATATATACAATGGAATATTACTCAGCCATAAAAAGAAACGAAATTGAGCTATTTGTAGTGAGGTAGATGGAGCTAGAGAGTCTGTCATACAGGGTGAAGTAAGTCAGAAAGAGAAAGACAAATACCGTATGCTAACAAATATATATGGAATCTAAGAAAAAAAAATGTCATGAAGAACCTAGGGGTAAGATGGGAATAAAGACACAGACCTACTAGAGAATGGACTTGAGGATATAGGGAGGGGAAAGGTAAGCTGTGACAAAGTGAGAGAGTGGCATGGACATATATACACTACCAAACGTAAAACAGATAGCTAGTGGGAAGCAGCCGCATAGCACAGGGAGATCAGCTCAGTGCTCTGTGACCACCTAGAGGGGTGGGATAGGGAGGGTGGGAGGGAGACGCAAGAGGGAAGAGATATGGGAACATATGTATAACTGATTCACTTTGTTATAAAGCAGAAACTAACACACCACTGTAAAGCAGTTATACTCCAATAAAGATGTTAATAAAAAAAAAAAAGATGCAAATCTTCTCCCAGCCTTTTATCAGTTTTACAACACGGGAAGGTCTTTCTTAAGGACTTGGGAGCCATCCGTTTGAAGTGAAGTCCTCAAGAAAAACGGTGCCTTTCTCTGCAAGTCTCAGCACCAATTAGCAAACACAGGCGGTCTTATCAAATTGACCAATCAGCTCTTTAAGGCCCTCTAGCTCATTTACAGACTCTCCTGCCTTTGTTCCAGCAGGGTTGAGTTTAGTTTCTCTCCCCTACTGCAACAGTCTTGACCTCTATTGAATTAGTTATGGGTAAAGTCTTCCCTGCCTCTTTAACTCATCAGATGCAATTTTTCTTTTACAGGGACCCTGAACCATGAGTATTTTTCTCTCCTGAGTTTGAGAAAATGTTTCCAGATCCAAGTGTCAGAGTTCAGTAGAATAACCTAAAGCTTCTGAAATTACGAGGGAAAAAGAATATCCAGGATGCATTTGTGTAGTGACGAAAATAAACACGGAGAAGAGGAAGTGATGGAAAGATGAGGCATCTTGCACTGGCTCCAGAAATACCCCAGGGCATAGACCAGGAAGGTAACAACAACAAGGATACCCTTGCCTCCAGAAAACAAGATGCCAGGCCATGTAAAATGGTGAAAACAAAACGGAAGGCTATCTTATTTCTCCAGAGCAGTTGTTTCTCAAGCTTGGTTTGTAGAGAAGCCATCTGTGCTTGAACAAATTCTTCTTGTGAGTCTGATGCAGCTGAAGTCGAGAAGCCCTGCTCTGGACATCAAGAGAGAAGGATGGTAGTAAAACAACATGGTGTAGCCAGTGTGGAAAGAAACATATCACACACTTATTTCTCAACCCCATGTTCATGGCAGCACTATTTACAATAGCCAAGACATGGAAGCAACCTAAATGTCCATCAACAGATGAACGGATAAGACGATGTGGTACATATATACAATGGAATATTACTCAGCCATAAAAAGATTGAAATAATGCCATCTGCAGCAACATGGATGGACCTAGAGATTATCATACTAAGTGAAGTAAGTCAGAAAGAGAAAGACAAATACCATATGATATCACTTATATGTGGAATCTATAAAAACAATACAAGTGAACTTATTTACAAAACAGAAACAGACTCACACACTTCGAAAACAAACTTATGGTTCCCAAAGAGGGAAGGGGGGGGGAGGGATAAATCAGGAGGTTGGGATTAACAGATACACACTAATATATACAAAATTGATAATCAACAAGGACCTACTGTATAGCACAGGGGACTCTACTCAACACTCTGTAATAACCTATATGGGAAAAGAATCTGAAAAAGAATTCAGTTATATGTATAACTGAACCACTTTGCTGTAAACCTGAAACTAACACAACATTGTAAATCAACTATACCCCAATATAAAATAAAAATTAGATTTAAAAACCCAACCAACCAAACAAAAAAACCCAACATGGTGTGGCCAGTGTGGAAAGAAATAGATATCACACACACTTCTCTCTCAACCCCATCGCCACTACCAAGAAAAAGCTGGGGTCGCAGTGCAAGCGCCATTCAAGTCCTCTTCCCAATGAGGATGTGATGAAATCAGCTGTCTCCACAGGCCTGCACTGGACCCCTGATAGGTGACCACTGCTGTGCTCAGTGCAGGGGGTACAATAAGGGAAATACAGCCCAGATCTCAAGAGGATGTGCTTGTGCATTCTGACTTCAGTTGATATGCTTTTCCCCAAATGGAGCAAAACATGTTTCCCACCTGGAAAGAGTCTCATTATTAACTATTTGAAGCTAGAACCTATGTAATTAGAGGAGGAGAAGAATAACTTAAACGTCACAACTCCAGACTTAGCTTCTAAAAGGTCAAAAAAAGTTTGCCATTCCACTGTGAACAATAAAGTAAAAAATCAGAAACTTGTGTGGTTCTGAAGCGCCATGACAGCAAAATTGACAGCTTTGCTTCATAAAACCATCTTGGGAGATTGTAAGTTTGTTTTGACATCCTATCTTGATCCCCTTTAATTTTTTTTCTTGCCATTCCTGTACCCTGACAGGCTTTCAAATGGAGACACTTAGATGAAAAGAAAAAAAAAAAAATGTCTGAAGCACTTACAATTTCTAATCATTCTTCAAAGAACATGGCATTTTAGCATTCTTGAAGTGTTTTAAATGTTTCCAAAGAGCTTTGCTTTGGAGATGATTGGTGGTTGGTGTGTGGAGAAGGACGATTAATTTAAAAATCCTAAGAGCTCTTTGGGTGTGCTGGAATTTTTAAGTGCACCATTTAAGGTACTTCGTTTCTGCGTTGAAGGAGATTTAAAACTCTTTAACCTGTCTTAGTTTACAGGAACTCAAGTGTACACAGTGGATTTTCTTGACTTCAGATTGCGGCAATAGTGGGATATAAGAGCAATTAATTAGAGGAAGAAATCAAGAATTCACCAATTGGTGAATAGAGATGACAGAAGGCAGTGCGAGCCCACCTGAATCTTTCCAAGAAGCAGAATATATACATAAAGTAGTGGCTGAGACTAAATGCTATTAATTTTCTGCCTATGTAGGAAAACACAAGATAATTTCTTAGGAAGCACTTGTCAACAACATAATTATGTTAAACCATTAGCATAATGAGCCGAGATTTCACAAAGAGGCTCCCCAGCGTCAGTGAGAAGCTTGGTTGGGAAAGTATTCACAGTGGAGGACTGCCCGTGTTTTACCTCTGCTTGGCGTTGTCCATTCAGCATTTCCCCTCGGGGCCCTGGACTCCCACTCACTGCACATGCAGGCTATGAATGCACCAGTATGAATGCAAACTTCAACTACCTATGTCAAAAGATCACTATTCGGGCTTCCCTGGTGGCGCAGTGGTTGAGAGTCCGCCTGCTGATGCGGGGGACACAGGTTCGTGCCCCGGTCCGGGAGGATCCCGCATGCTGCGGAACGGCTGGGCCCGTGAGCCATGGCCGCTGAGCCTGCACGTCCGGAGCCTGTGCTCCGCAATGGGAGAGGCCACAACAGTGAGAGGCCCGCGTACCGCAAAAAAAATTAAAAAAGATCACTATTCACTTACAAGAAAAAAACGGGAAAAAAGAAGATGCATGCACCTAGCTACTTGGAGACTTGAAAATTTCTGAGGCTCTCTTTCCTTATCCTATTCCTTATCTTTAAGGAATAAATCATAATATTGCATTTCTAAAAATAGCTAACTTGGTTAAATAGCCGCCTTGTGCAGGTGCCTTGGTAACTGATTTTATATAAATGGTCAAATTTAAACTGACAATAGTCTACTGAGGGGAGTTACAGTATCATTCTATTACCACCCACATTTTATAGATAAGGAAATTGAAGATTAGAGAGATTAATAATTGGACCCAGGCGCACAGCTTGCAAGAGGCAGTATTGTTATTTCAATTGCACCTTCTGACTTTTTTGCTATCCCAGTGATTAATAGTCACATCATTATCTTTAGTTCAGGGAAGTCAGTGAGAGCACTGACTGCACAGCTTGGGTGGAATCAGAGGAAACTATCACAGGACATAAACCCATTCAGTACTAACTACCTGCTTTGGACAGCTTCCCGGTACTCCTGCTACTGGATGTGCTGTCACCCCTGGTCAGCACCGTGATGCCCCCAAAACTCGCCGTCTTGGTCATGGCAGGTTTGAGATTGCGGTTGGAGCTGTCAGAATCTGTGCTGCTCCAGGCTCTTTGGTGGTCAGACCACTTGAGTTCATTCTCCGAGCTGCTCTGCCGACTTCCAGATGTTCTCCCCGAGCTGTCTCTGTTGCCCCTGGAGCGTGGCCATCAGAAAGATGCACGGGACAGCATTAGATTCCGAGAGCAGAACGGACACAGAGCGGGACCTTTCTTGTAAGAACCGTCTACACAAGACCCTTCTTGTCAACCCTTTCCTTGACACCTGTCGCCTCACAAACAGTGCACAGACACCTTGTTGATGTACAGACAGACAGGTAACACATCACACAAACACTCATGCTACAAACGAAAAACCAAACCTAGAAATGTCACATGGTCCCTCTGCCAGTGAAGGGGAAACAACAAGAAAAATAGGATATAAGATATAATTGGTAACTTCTCTTGTGGAGAGGAGAGAGGAAGGTAAATTCTCCTGACCCAAATCAACAATGACTCAGTGTTTGAAAGCAATTACGATGTTAAATGATCCTAAAAGCAACTCCCACCGAAGAAGAGTTTCATGTTTCCCTTTAGCATTAAGTAATTGGACCATGGTAAAATACACAGTTTCAAAGAAGCCATTTACTAATTTAGTTGCTAACTATATTATATACATATTAAGGCTTTGGCAGACAGCACAGAGATCACAGGAATTCCTCTGTTAACCTTTGGTGAGAATTTTGCCCAGTGAGTTTAACCTTCATGGGCAGAGGAAAGAGCCCTTTAATACCTTTCACACAGAAAAATTCGTGATAATAACAACAGTGCAAACACTACACTGACACGAAACTTTCCAAGGAGATCGATGGGAATAACAAAATAGCTCCATAGATGAAATGACACATTTGTTCAAAATTCAAATAGAAAAAGATTGAACTTATTGGAAGAGATCCAATAGTCAAAAGTCATTTTTGAAGACTACAGAGTATTTCTAAGCAGTGTGCAAAACTGCATGTATTTTATAGAGGAAGTTGATGAAATTTGCATTTTCATTGGTTTCCAACTGCTTAAAGAGTGACTTGGTTACTATTTTTCAAAGGCTTTTCTGCAGTTTGGAAATAATGGATCATCAAAATATTCTAAGATTCTCATGGATTATGAATAAGCAAAGGGGACAAAAACCATGGGCAATAGATATAACCCCTCATTTCATATCACTGTGCAATGTGATAGAAATCTTGATCACAGTGGTGAATAGCAGTTTTATTAATATTCTTCTAAAGACAATCATGGGCTGTTGAGATGCCAGAAGTATACATATCTGATTGAAACACTCACCCACCAAATTGTACAGAAGGTATACAGAAAATTTTAGGTTTTGCTTCAACTTTACTTACTAAACGTTTTCTTTCATTTTGTGAAAACTTAAGAAGGTCAATGGATCCAGGAGATAATAAAGATGAAACAGCTAGTCTGTGATAAAGACTTTGTACAGTGAGGAGAGGAAATGCAACAGAAAATTCACAAAACAAAAAGTACTCAGCGCCCTGCTGTCCTCTCTTAATGTTTTCTTACAAACATTCTCTCTGCGTTCCGTACCTCGGGGATGGCTGGTTTTAGAAACAAGGACTATTTAAAAAAAAGACTAGTTTGTGAATAGTAAGTATCAGACACTCACCAAGGGCCACGTGACTTTAGTTCTTAAACACCTATGAAATTCAAACAGCCCAGAGGAGACTGGGTGGAGAAAAACCAGCCCTTCAAGGTGCTCTATTCCTGATTGTTTCCCTTTAAATCTCCAAATTCAGCTTCATTCTTTTCTCATATAATTCTGATTGATTTGACCCACCCTTGACAAAGCCTGACTAAATCATTATTTAGCAACCATGAACGTACCAAGGGTGTGACAATAATCTCCCCTGTAGATAACGCAGAATATTTATTATAGGAAAAGATTTGGAGTGGGGTCCTCAGCATACAGGATGCATCAGAAGGCAATTCCCCATATGGAGGCGATCATCACTAAAGTCCGCTTCAATTATCAACTCTGCACCTCCATGGGAGGAATTTAGACTTCCTCTAAATGCCAGAGTGGCTAAGCCTTTCTCTGCAAAGGAGGTGTCCACCACTATTCCTAAGTGCATTTTAGTGTGTTTCTAAAGCACTGGGTAGTTCCTCTAGGCTCATGTCACATCCCATAGCCAATAAGGCAACCTAAGATTTCCTTAACTTCTTCTAACTCTAATCCACTGGCTCAAATCCTCATCTCAAGTCAAGATCTGTGCATTTTATAAAAAATGGAGTTTAAGTTGTTGCTTTAGAGAGTTAGCATTAATGAGATTCAAAATAATGCATTTAATTTATGATCTCTAGATACAGATACACTGAAATCATATCTTTTACTGCTCTATCAATCATTCACCTTAACACTGGCAAGGTAAGGTCCAGAACTGAATTTCATATATATCTGGGTGTGGAATCATAGGTATCATATCCACAAGTGCCTTCCTATACTTCCTAACAAGCCCAGTCCTAGTGTTCTTCTATTGGAAACCAGGAAGACAATGATAATGAATATCTGGCCATCAAGAGGCGTTGGCCCTCTTGTACATAACTAGAATTTGACCCCAGAGTAGTCATAAAGCACATACTCTAAGTTCTGCTTCTGTGCTGATTAACATAACTGATAACTTTTATGTCCTTCATGTTTGAACGTGACACTTTTTTTTTTTTTTTTTTTTTTTACCAAGTTAGGTATAACGTACATTTTGAACTGCTTTTATCAGTGTGTGGATGGCTTTGTGCTAAGTCATATTCCTGAGTTTCTGTGCTTGGTAATTTTGGTGGGTTATAGCATCCGTATTTGGGATGGTTGACTTCAGTAGACGGTAGCTCTGGCTAGGGACCAGATTTGGGGCTATGTAAAACTAAATGCCTCTAGGGGTCAAGAACCCACATTTTATCTGTACTGGTCTAAACAAGCCAGGTCATGGTGTGTGACTGCACGAGCACAGATACATTCTAGTCCTTCTCTGGGCTTTCAAGGGAAAAAATGCAAGGTTATTTTCTTAATATTCAAGTGTGAAAATAAACTGTCTAATGATACAAGAGGAAGGTATTAGATGTATAGTTCAACCTAGAAAAGTAAAGGAAGTTAAAAAAATAGATCCTGGTTTTTTTGTTTGTTTCTGCCAAAGTGTAAAAAGAAAAGAAATTGCTCTAACTTTTCTAAGGATGAGGTCATAAGTTCAGATTTACAGCAAAAAGATATGTTCTAAGCATAGAATTCATTTACTTCTGGGTATTTCCTTTTTTCTCAGTGGTCAAGAAGTTCTGTTGGTTTGTTTGTTTTGCCTTTCCTACAACAGAGATGAATCCTAATATTCATAAAAGCACTAGCATATTAAATATATATATTAGGTAAATATATGTATTAGGTATTGAATATATATATACACATATACATATAAAATATATATAGCACTGTGTATCCATTGCCCTATAATGGATGGTAGAGACACATTTAATAAAGTAATGAGATAAAAAAAATTTTTAATTAAAAAAATAAAGTGGGCTTCCCTGGTGGTGCAGTGGTTGAGAGTCCGCCTGCCGATGCAGGGGACACGGGTTCGTGCCCCGGTCCAGGAAGATCCCACATGCCGCGGAGCGGCTGGGCCCGTGAGCCATGGCCGCTGAGCCTGCGCGTCTGGAGCCTGTTGCTCCGCAACGGGAGAGGCCAGAACAGTGAGAGGCCCGGGTACCGCAAAATAAATAAATAAGTAAATAAAAAATAAAAATAATGAGAGAGCGGGTATAGTACAACCTGCGCGTCTGGAGCCTGTTGCTCCGCAACGGGAGAGGCCACAACAGTGAGAGGCCCGCGTACCGCAAAATAAATAAATAAATAAATAAATAAAAAATAAAAATAAAGTAATGAGAGAGCAGGTATAGTACCTCTGCTTTCATGGCACTCTCTAGCCTAGTATAAAACTTTATACATATTATATATATATATATAAAACCTATTCTCCTTATCCCACACAGATCTTGATTTAAGCAGTTCATTATAATTGGAAACAATCCCATATCTTTCTTTAGAAATAAAATCTGTGCTTGAAAAAATATTGTTTGAAATATTATGATGGATAGTAGTGGCTAAAAATCAACTACTCAAATAGAGTTTTCATTGATTTGTTTTCCAGTGTTGGGAACGTATACACAATTGCAAGCTATAAGAGAAATTTTAACTCAGTGTAATGCACCAAAGTTGATTTGGGAATGTGAAATCAGTGTGCTGTCAAAGTTAGTCCTGGAGGAAAAAAACCCAGAAAATCCGAGGAAGAACCCTAAAGGGCTGTAGACAAAGCACTTGGTTTCCCAGTCCCGTATCTCACAGGACCCCGTATGGCTTCAACACTAGCTCAGTAATAACCTTTACAAAGAGATAACCAAACATATTTTATTTCATGAACAGAGATATTTTACACTAATACACTTATATTTAACATTGATTCCACCACATCATCTGAAAACACAGTTTTAAAAAAGTAAACCATACCAACCGAAAGAGCTGTCTTTTCTTATAGGTCTCACTGCATATGTTACTGTCTTCCAAGAGCCTACTGGAAATGAAAAACATGATTTTTATGATATAAAATCTAAGGGTACTAAATGCCCTATGTTAAACGGATGTGTACTCAACTATGGCACACCTGTCTTGCAAATCAACCCTATATGCTACGGTTTATTTTCAAGATGTAGAATTTTGCCCTAATGAATTAATGGCAGCCTGATTTTTCCCTACCCTAGGATAAAGTACCGATGCTAGACAGGAAGAAGGGAAGAAGAAACAGATGGAATGGAAGAGGAGGGGAGAATCAAAGAGATGGATATAGATATAATAGACATTTAATTAATTAAATATATCGGTTGCGATTTTTTTCTTTGGGTAGTATTAGTTATTCTTTATATTTTGGGCATAGTGAAATGTGCCTTCCAAAGGCAGGTATCAAAGAAATATATTTATTTTTGTAGGGATCTATTCAGAATTTTGCTTTTGGGGACCATCAATACTTCTTCACATATGCAATGCATATTTGTGACAAATTATTGTATTGATGAATATAATCCAATTTGAATATTAGGGACACAAGTGCACTAGCAGTCTTTTCATACAAAACACAAGTATATGACGAAGATTAGGGAGTAAGTAGGGAAAATGATTGGCTAGAAGACTAGGGAATGACATGTCCTACTAAACTGAATTCTAAATGCTCACTTCGTTCTTTGGGTAAGGATATAGAATTCTGGATTGCTTCAACATCCAAATGTTGCATCCAACATCCAAATTCAATTTTGGATATAGAATTTTGGATTGCTTTAACATCCCTACGATGGTAAAGCTCACGGATTCTTAATTTACTGTAAAAAAAGAATACTTGTTGAAAACTGTATGGGTTTTTGAGGATGCTTTTGGATGCCTTGTAAAGACCTGTTCACTACTTTCATCCCTTCTTCTACAAGAGGTTACTCAGTTGAGGGTAGTTACTTGACGTTTTCTAACTGCTACTAAGAATGAGGGCATTTTTTAAACCAATCCTCTTGAATGCCAGGTTTAACTTTTCTCTAAGTACTGGAATTTAATCAAATAGCCTCCATTTTAATCCATTTTATAGGGATACCCATTAAGCCAACACCTGAAATGAAATTAACCACCACTCTTTTAATGGCTACCATATTTCCAATCCAAGTTGCCCACTGTGATGCATTTTAATGTGATCAGTACAGCTAATGAGGAATTCCTTAATTCCCCTTGAAAACGTGCAATTAAATCAATGGAGCATTTTAATATCTATATCAGTTTAGAACTATTTTTAAAAGGTACATGCTAAATTTGAGAACTTCTGCTCTTATACTCAAGACTTTGTATAAATGTTTTAACACATTCATGTCATAACCACCACCTTCTCTACTAATACCCCGCCAGGTACACTGATAAATCTAGATCGGTTTAGATAAGTTTTCCAAGTTCAGCCTTTTATGAAGACAGATTATTTAGAATGAGAAACATAAAACGATACTATTCAAATTATCATCTGTGTAGCTACATAGAACGATAGGGCACAGGAAGAGGCCAATAACACCAAATACACAAGTACTTTTAGCAGCCTATTCAATAAGCCAATGAAACTGCAAGTTCTTGTCTCAACATTTATACTTTTTAATGCCTGGGCAAGGTAACAGGATTATACCTTTGGAAGGACCAGAAGTTGAGACTTTAAATAAGGAAATTGTTGAAACTTATGTTTGGAAGTAATGGAGGGAATTTTTCCCCAAAGTTAAATAGCTTTTAGACATGCTAAATAACATATATGTGTGCATATATACGTGTGTACACATAGATATATGTATTTATTTATACATATATTCAAGCACACACTTATATATGGCATATGTATATCTATGAAAAACAAGACACATTGACAGACTTTGTTCCTCTAAAGACATGAAAAAGCAAATTTCATTTTACCTGTTTTCCACAAAAAGGCTTTCCTGGGAGCAAACTGACTGAAAAATAAAAAAAAGCATTGTATCAGATGTTCTGGATATGCTGAGGGAGCCCAAATCCTTGCCTGCTTTTCAGACTACTTTTCCCCTCCAAGAGGAAAAGAATTAAGAAAAATATGTACCATTTTCAGAAAAAATGGAAATAAAAAAAAGGAAAAAAAACCGGTTAGAGTTAGAAGTGTAAACCATTCTCATGCAGCTCTTTTCCGTCACGGTGTCTCCAGGTTTCACATAGATTTAGCCCGTGTAGTGCCAAGGTCAGAAGAGAGATGTTGTGAATGAAGCTGCTGGAGAAACCTGAGAGCATCAGGTCCTGAGCTAGTGGTTTCCTCTAGGGCTGCCGAGATGCAGCTGCCATCAGGAGCCAAAAGGACAAGTTCAGATCACGGCAGAGCGTGCAAACTTGGCACGATCCACCTGAGGATGGGAGAGCTGTAAAGCCACAATCCTGAAATTATGACCTGGCAACAATAAACTCTCACAACATAAACAGATGACCTGCAAGACTCTCAAACTGAAGAGACGCTATCAAACAATCTTGGCGGGGAGTTGGCAGGGGCAGCGGGGTGCTCAGAAAACAAGTGAGAACGAAATGAAGTTAATTGGGAAAGAATATCAAGCTCCATCTAATATATCTTAGTTTTTCACACAAAAAACCCAGTGACTTTCTTCTTAGCTTGCATTCTCTAGCACACATTTCTCTGCTATCTTGGGTTTAATATACAACTTAGGGAAGATAAAATTCCATTATCATATGTGCTTGGGAAAGGTAGATCAAATTAAGTTTTAACAAACAGAGAAAGAGAAGTCTAAACAAAATATGGTGCAACAGTCCTAAAATACGACTGTGTTTAGGAACTAATATAAAACCATGTCCAAAGTACTAAGTTTGTAAATGTAAATTTACAAATGTAAAATTATACGTGTGGATTTTCTAAATGATGAATAAGTCACCTGGCTAAAGGGATAAATAGAGACTTAACAGGTCGATTTTAAGATAAAATAAAACTAAAGAAATAATAATGACTTTTCAATATTGAATTTTTGAATTAAAAATGCTGCTAATGTAACCACCGCTCAGAGATGCCAGCAGGATATTGGTTTCTTTCTACATTTTACTGGAGAAATCATTTCCTTCCACTAAGCCAAAGGGCTAGATTGGGCATAAATGTTTTTCTCAGTGGTCTGAGCATTTTAATGGGGGCATCTCTAGAACGATTTCTGTTTTAACCTCTGTGCATTTAACATGCATCCCGAAGATCAAGTGTGCAAAAATTTTATTAAACAAAAGGCAAAAACAGCCAACTAAGAAAAAAGCTTTTCAGAAAAATATCTTTTTTAAAAAATTTGACATTTAATTTTATAAAAGGAAACAAATACAGATGATGTGCCCTTGACATTATTCCTATGAGGATCTCTTTAAAGTAAGCTAAATATCCCATTGTCTTTATTTCCTTTAGTTTGGTTTCCCTACCGGTTTGAGTCAACTTTGAGCCAAGTCCTGGTATGTGACAAAAGTGAGATTGTGTCAGATATCCACGATGAATTTAATACTTTGTTATTTCTCATCTGTTGAGGTTGAAGAGAGGTCAATTACATTTAGGATGTTCTGGCTGGTACTGAATAACTGAGACGCAATTACTTCTTTGAAGGAGTTGATCAAAGACATGCTGACCTCTTCAGACTCATTAATCTAATAGCATCTGGGGGAAAGTGAAGCAGCCCAAAACTCTTTGAATTAAAAAATAAGTCACTTGCAAGTCAAAGATGATGTTCCCCATAACCAATCTCCAGAGCATCTGCCTGATTATTGTGGAAAGGTCCTAAAAAATCATCTCATCATCCATCTACCACATTTTCATAAATAAGACAAGAGACAGTTATGGGCTACGATTCAGTAACTGATGAAAATGTGTGTGTGTGTGTGTGTGTGTGTGTGTGTGTGTGTGTGTATAAAGTAGCATTAATAACTTACAAATTTTAATAGCAGAGAAAGATAAAATTGTCACCGTAATTAAGCCCAGGATTCAGAGCTGGCAGGTATATGCATTCTCAGATGTAAACAAAGGTCTTTTTTTTTTTAAAGGAGGAAAACGTTTTTGCCGATGGCTTACAGAATTCTCTTCCACGTGCCACCCCCAAGCCAGGTGGTGCCTCACACCCTCATCATCAGCTCTCCCTGAAGAATCCCAGCACATGCAAAGGAGACCAAAGATGAGGTCCTCCCCGAATCTCTATTTATACATAAATACCCTTCAGAAATCACCCTACAGGCAAAACAGGTCTCTCTCAAATATATTGCTTTATCAACTTAACCTTCCTAAAAGGAACAACATTGCATAGGATTAATCATAAAACAAGTTGAAATTCTTGCCAAAGGAAACAAGAGCTATATTTCGAGTATTTCTGACAACAAAAGTACATTTATTTATTATTTGAGAACTAAATTGTTGTGTGCTCTAAATAACATTTTAGTTCCCAAATAATAGATAAATTGGTCTTATTTCAAGATACCAAAATTCTCAAACTATATTTGAAAAACTTTTTCTAGAAAACCCTGAAGTAATCTGCATATACTGATTGTGCACCTATGTACAAAAGCACACACACACACACACACACACACATCCTTAGAAACCAAGATACATTTGTAAAATATTCAAGAACGCTTCTAATTTTAAAACAAATCTGGATTTTGCTAAAGTGTAAATACCAGGAAGTATTTTTCTATAAATCTCTATTGTAACTTCAAGTAGAAAAAAAAATCCTACTTAAGTATATCGATATTTGAACCTGTTTGAACTACTCCACACTTAATAATTGGCAAAGGAAGCTGGTTATATAACCTCTGTTTTTAAATTATGAAGATGCTAAATTAAAGATCAGCTAAAAAAAAGATTAGATGCCTGTAACTTAATTTCCTTATGCTGGATTCTTTGCATTTGTTTTACAATTGAGTTAAGATACTTTAATTATTATCTTGTGAACCTCGACAATTTGGGCAGCAGTAATGATCATTTGGGAATCTGGAATTGCATAGGTGAAGGTTCCCTAAAGGGTCCTGTCTTTATGTTACTATGTATATTCGAGAAAGTTCATATTGCTGTTATGTCCTTGAGTTTGTGTTATCCTGTTAGTACAGGGTGGCGCCCAGTGACCCCTGCCTTGTGTAGCACCTCCCACATGCACCAGGGCTGGTCTGCGTGCCAACAGAATACAGCAGAAGGGAAGGTAGGTCACTTCCAGGATCAGGTTATAAATGACTGTGGCTTCCAATTGGGATTCTTTCTTTCCCTCTCAGATCACTTGCTCTGGGGGAAGTTAGTTGCCATTCTGAGGATACCTGTCAAGTCTATGGAGAAGCCCACATCACTATGTGGGAAGTGAGATCTCCAGCTTACAGCCAGCAAAGAACTAAGGCCTGGAGATACTCGAGTGAATTTGGAAGCAGATAACCACTTCACTGAGCCTTCAGATGAGTACAGCCCCAGCTGACAGCTTGACTGTAACCTCATGAAAAGCCTTGAGTCAGAATCACTCAGCTAAGCCACTCCCAGATTCCTGACCCATGGAAACTGTGAGAGAAGCAGATTTTTGTTTGTTTGTTTTTTAAGCTGCTAAATTTGGGAATATTAATAGCTAAAACAGAGAATACCAGTGGTATGACTGCATTGTCTCTACAAGAGCTATCAGACTAGGGGGAAAGACATTTTGTTTTCCGTCTAGGAAAGTGGCTCTTAGTGGCTCATTTAAGCATCATGAAAACTTATAAGAATATGATAAACACTAGAGATCTTATCCTTAGAAAAATGCACATATGCTCATGAACATAATATTTTGCAGGTAATATCGGGGATTTTATTTGATCTCTGAAGCCCTTTATGAGTACACTCTGGGTACAGCATGCTGATTAAAAAACTACTGCCCTAGGAGATCAAGTGAAAAGCAGTGTCAGAAACAGGCAGTTTCCCATCTGAATCAGTAAAGCCAGAAGTGCTGGCCACCAGGTGTGACAGCCTATCAAAGGAGCTCATGCCTCCACTCCCATAGGGAGAAGCAGCCACAGCATTGTAGAGAAGGCTGCTGAATGATTTCATGGAATAAAAAGGCTATGACAATAGCTTTGCATTTAAGCTTTCTCACATTTAAGTCTGCTTTTACTTGTTAAAAAAAGTTAATACAGCATGTGGCCATAGAGGCTTTAAACAGGAACCCTTGCCTCCAATCTTTAGCCTGGAACACAGGTCGCTTACGAATAATCTCCTTAAGATGGATGTGAGGAAATGCAATGTGTAAAGGGAGTCACGCTGACCCCTTCTCCCTTTGACGACCTCCCTATGGACACGAGAATACACAAATGAAGTACAGCAGGGCAAGTGTCACCCCCATCACAGGCATGCATCAGTGACGTTACTTACTGTCACCTGGCTCTTGAGTGTCTGGCAATGTGGCACAGCTTTGGCAAGAAAAAAAAAGAATAATGTTGTTTGTATATTATGTGGGTGATAAGTATTTGTTTATCAATGTAACAACTCATTCATAAACTATATGACTTGCCAGAACCAGACTAAGAGGGAAAAGGTGTGTGTGTGTGTGTGTGTGTGTGTGTGTGTGTGTGTGTGTAAGAGAGAGAGAGAAAGAGAGAGAGAAATAGAAAATAAACTAGCCTTCAGAAATATTTCTCTTCTTGAAGGTCATCAGACAGGAACATTCTACCTCCAGTCCACAGTTGGCATCATTATAGTATCATGACTAGAAAAGATCCTCTCATTACTGCATTCTTATATCCAGCAAACATAAGGAAAGGTCTACCATGTGTCTTGCTGTCCTATGCACCCTCAATAATTCTGACCATAATAAAAGAATTTTCTAGAATCTTCTAGAATTGTACCTGGACATCAGCCAACTATGGCTACCTCCATCTCCTTCTCTCACACTCCTCTAATTCCCAAGCTCTGGGCCAGATTATTCAACTGAAAATTGTGTTTTAAGAAAGGCAGAGAGGATCTAGAGATCAGGGAGACTGGCTTGGGCTTAACACCTCTAGGGAGAACAGTCCCTCTCCATGCTAGGCTGGCTTTGTAAGACATCCAGGAGCAAATCACACAGGAGGTCAGACGCTCCACCTGACTTAGTAACGCCAGAGGTGTTGGCAGCAGAGAGTCTACACAAAGGTGCTCACGGCTGTACCTCTGCAGAGAGAAGAGGCCACAGCATTTTAGGAGGGTGCCAGATGAGTTCATGGAAGGGAAAACCTATGACAATAGCTTGTCCTTTTCATTTCATTGCATTTAAATCCAGTTTTTTTAAACCTTTTAATTTGTATTTAATTTAATTGCATTTAATTTTGGCCACACTGAGGAAAAAGATAAAAAAAAAACCAACCACATCTTCTTTGGGATTTGAACAATAAAAATTGTTTTCTGACTATATCCTTGAAAATTGTTCACAGAACTATTCGATCTGAAAATGGAGTGGGGGGGGATGAATATCACTATTTAACTTTGATATAATAAAATGTCCATACTTGCTAAGATGGCAGAAAATTCTGTGTGTGTGTGTGTGTGTGTGTGTGTGTGTGTGTGTGTGTGTAAGATCAACGACTCTTCTTTCTTTTCCTGTAATTCTTTCCTGTGTACAATGTTGGTCTTAAAAAGACAACCGTGTGGTATCTGCTGGCTAATGTGAACGTGAAGGGATTTCTGCAAATCTGGCAACCTCTCTCTGTACTTACGGTCTATTTCATTGACCAAAATGGTATCTCTATTTCCCCACAGGTCATACCCTAGAGAACACATGCAAACCCTCGGCCCCTCCTCCATCACTTCCCTGAAGCAGGTCCTCTTCCAGAAACACCTCTAGTTTGCTGCCCTTTGGTTTGTTCCCTGCCTCCAGCTTCCCTCGTCCCTGCCAGCTCCCTGTCTGGGGAATGAGGCTGCCTTGCTGCTGACGGAAGGACCGCACTCAAGAGGCAATGAAAACAACTACTCACATCGTGTGCAAATATTCTCTCCCTCACTCTCTGATATTCCTCTTCTCTCTCTTCAATTGATTTACTTCGTCTGTCATCTCTAAATGGATGCATTCTGTTTTGCTGAACAGAAAAAAGAAATCAGGAGGGTTATCCAAGTTGAGCTGTTGGAAATCTTCAGTTAAGAAAAACTGTCAGCTGAGAATAATAAATGTTCACTTAAGCAAATGGGGCGTGAAAAGCCTTACTCCCTCTGGTCCCTAAGGAAGCCGTGGTGGGGTACGTGTGTGGTGTGTGTGCCATGCAACGGCAGGGGATGCTTGTTACTCCTGCTTGCTCCCTTGCCGGATGCAAGTAGCATGGGAGTTTCTGGAGTGTAAGCTCCTGAATGTGCCTCAGGTATTCAGTCAGTTGGCTACGTGATGGGTCATGAGTCATGGGCTCTGTCTCCTTAGCAAACCTGTGTGATTTTGACTCCCCAAAAGGAGGCAGAATGGTGGTGACAAAAGAGGAAGTGGCTAGTTCAAGATGGCTAAGAGAAGAAATGGCTTTGAAAACGTGGGGACCGGAGAAACAGAGCAAGGCGGTAAAGAAGGGAACAGGCAGAATGGAAGACGGGGATGCTACTTCTCTGCATCCTAACTTGTATTTTTATTCTCTCAATGACTTATTCTGTGAATTGCGTCTGGGATAAAAAGAGGAACTAAATTCAAAAAGCTTGTCTGCTGATTAAGGTCGATGTCAAGAAATCTAACAATTCAAAGAACCCAGCATGAGGACTGCTGTTCTTCCCGCTGAGCCACTTCCTGTGTCTCTACCGCCCTCCCATCTTATTCCTGCCGTTCCTCCCCAAACGCCCTGCACTAACCACGTCCATCCATCCATCCAACAAACACCCACTAAGTACAGGACACGGGCACATGTTCCAGAGTCAACTCGAGCCATGGTGTGGTTTGACGGTGGTGGCAGGAAACGAGATACAAATGACGAACGGGTTTTTTTTTTTTAAAAAAAGTACGTCAGAGATGCACACACAGGCTCACGGTGACTCACTGTGGGTAATTAAAATAATAACTTGAGTGAGACGCAGATTGTCTTACCTTTCAGCATTCTAAAGCAAAGTCATTGCCAAAAAAAAAAATCTATTTGATTG
Source organism: Delphinus delphis (assembly GCF_949987515.2). NCBI lineage: Eukaryota > Metazoa > Chordata > Mammalia > Artiodactyla > Delphinidae > Delphinus > Delphinus delphis. Next base: position 54,505,246 of record NC_082692.2, on the reverse strand, counting down.
TCAGAGACATAAAGGGTAACTGTAATGACATTTACATGACCTTCTACTGTTCCTCTTATCATTAAAATTTTGTTTTCTTTTGCCATTTACTTAGTTTTCTTCTTAATCACCCTGGAACCCACCCCCTCCATCCATAGACAAGTCTCTCTAGCCTTGTTGAGGTCCCATGAGTAAGGCTACTCTAGAACAATGTAATGTTTTGTCACAAGCAAAAAACACGTAAGGAGGAAGTTCTGCTCCAGTTCGTGCAAAACAAGCAGACAACTGACATGGACGATAAAACACGGGAAGGGGAAGGGGTGGGGGACTAAAACCTGAACTCAATTCTTTGTTGTGAAGACTTATTTTAGGAGAGTTTGCAAAATCCACCTGGCCTCACCATAACAAGGTTTGTTGTTAACAGCTACATCAGTTGATCAGCGGTCCGTATTGACAATCCAGCTCAATGTGTGCACAACGGAAGGATAAAGCTGTAGGGAGGGGAACGACTGCCAGAGTTACACAGACACCTGGAAATGCAACTGACAAAGCTCTTCCCATCAGCTCGGAGCCTGCGGCATCCCAACCCCCCAAGACATGCAGCAGAGCCGGCGTCAAGCACCACCCATGCAGCCCAACACAGAGCCATCGCTGAAGCAACCAGGATGTGGTGTTTCGCTACCCACTGAATGCCAAAGAGGGAGGCGGGGGGGTGGGGGGCAGGAGGCTGGGGTGGGGGACAGTCGTCTCAGAGGCAGGGGAGATTTGGGAGGGGGAGCGGGGACAACAGAATGACAAGAACATCAGGCAGCCCACCTTCAAAAACAACAACGTCAGCCACTCTCAAACTTGAGAACCAACCTGAGTGTCTTCTTTATCAATACTAGAGTTATCTCGCTTCAAGATAAACCGCTTCTGGGATTCTTCACCTTTTTCATCTTTTAAATGTTCACAAAACCTTTGCTCTGGTCTGCCAGCAAAGTAAAACATATCAATAAAAAAAGTTTTTCCCCCTGTTTAAAGTTATTTCTTAGTGTTCCCTCCCACCCCGTACAGTGGCATTCAACTTTAAAAAAAAGTGTACACGTGGTTTTGATACTAGAATTGCTGGCAATATACAGGTAGGTAATAATACGTCACTTCACAGGTGTTGTTTGAATACCTTTGGTTGTTTGGAATTCGGAGTCTTGTTTGCTGCATGCTGTTCACCATGGCTGAAGTTAAAAAAAATTTTAAAGGCCTGAAAATATATAGTGTATAGATGTTTTCTATAGTTATTTTGACCTCCATCACTCCTGAATTCAATCAAGTCCCTGCCCATATTCTCAAGCAACTATACATGCTTAGAATTTGGGATTACCACATTAATTCACAAATGTCTGGGAACTAGAAGAACACTTTCTTTTATATCTTCCTATTATATCTTCCCTTTCAAGAGCCTTCTGAATCTGTAGTGAGAGAGAACCATCTACGAATTATTTCCATCTTTCTTTAATGACAAATGCTCTGGAATCTGGCTCCAGTAGACTCTGACATCCTTGACCATGTCTTATAAATCAGTTCAGTAATAGGGGAAACTGGAGATATTTAGTTTAAACAACTTAATGTCTGATTAGCATGGGGAAAATGCTCCAAGCAGTTATACACTATTGATTAGTCAATTGATTTTTTTTAAGGTCCCCTTAATCATTTTGTATTATTACAGGAAAGGGCTCCACTTCCCTGTTAATTTCCCACAGGCATCACTGCACACCAAAGAACTCAATGAATGACTTGGGCTTGAGTTCATCCCAGAGGAAGTGCTAAAATGTTCATTCCCCAGTTTAGGAGCAGTTGTAATTTATGGCTGTCATTAAAGTGTCTCTCATGTCTGATGTATTACTCTGTAAGTCCCCTGGGTTCAGTAATGTATCCAGTCATTGGGAAGCCATGTCACAGCATCTATTGTTTAATATGACCAGCAATTAAGGTGACCAGTAATTAAGGGAATCTCATCATTAGCTCCAAAATAAGCAAACAGCACTTTGAAAACAAAGGAGCAGTTTAACTGTATAATTCAAATCTTGATGAGAAGCATTGTTTCCTTAAACGCACATACATAAAGTATAATAATAATTGGGGAGCAGACAAAACCAGAAAACTGAAATAATACCAGTTATAGCTTCTAGAATTGTATATAATTTCTGCAAAGTGATATCATTATCTTACTCAATCCTTGCAAAAAAACTTTGATGTAGGAAAAGCAAATATTTTTTGCCTCTTTTACAGATAAAGAAACCATCCCTCGCTAAATCTTTTGACTCCAGTTTATAGATTCACCCACTAAGCCACAGGCATCAAACAGCCTATTCACATCCTTGCAGAGAAGTGATTCAGTCTCTCTCTGCTTCTGTTGTACTCAGTGGGCGGGAGGGCCTCACACCTCAGGATAAAGAACAAAAAATCTGCATCATATCATCTTCAATATCAATGTAAACGTTTTCCACCAAAATTAAGATGTAATAAAATATAGCAATTTGGAAGTGCGAATGTGACATTTTAACATCAGAACAGAGTAAATTTGCACTTTATAATGAAGAGGTCATTCACAGTAGAGAAATTAAATATATTTTGGTGGAGCACAGTCACAGGTCACTTCAATTACTTATTACGCTATGAAGTCCGACAATACTAGTGTGAATAGCTACAGGTCGCTGTAAACGAGAAAAATTCTCCAGGAGCTTTTCTTTTTTCTTTCTTTCTTTTTTTAGGAGCTTTTTTAAAGCTTCCCAACATTTTCAACCACTTAGGTGTTGTTATATTGTTTTCTTTCCTTTCTTCTTAATTGACGTATAGTAAATGTACAATATTATATGAGTTACAGGTGTACAATACAGTGATATCCAAATTTTTTTTAAAAAAGCTTTTTTAAAGCTTCCCAACATTTTCAAACACTTAGATGTTGTTGTATTGTTTCTTATGTAGCATGTAAAATTAGGATATTAACTTAAGTACAAACGCTGATAGTATCAATACTAATTAAGCCTCTTCTAATAGCCCCAAGCTCTGTAAACCGGATAAACTCTAGTCAATGAAATGATTTGCTGACTGCTAAATATACAGATATATTTCTTTTATTTGTTGCTAATCATCTATAAACGTTCATTTAGAAATGAAATGGTCTAAGAATGTGAACTTTTGGATTCATGAGCATAAGGTGAATTTGCTTCAGACTAAATTCTTCTTGAGGCAGAAAATCATTTAGAGTGAGATTTCAGCGTAGTAACCAGAGATAGAATGCAAGTTCCATGTGGGTAGGGACCTTGCTTTTTAAAAACTGAATCCTTAGTGCCTAGACCCGTGCCTGGCATACGGGAGGCATTTGGTTGGATGAATAAATGACTCAATGTATGAATGAATGAAAATTTAGCACAGCTATATACAAATCACAGTAATTCAGGGACAGATCAAAGAATCACTGAGTAAGATATACAGTCACAAATGTTTATAAAACAGAACAGGAGAGAGTTTGGTTAGTAGGAGCATAAATTCAAATTTAGAGGGACTTCCCTGGTGGTCCAGTGGTAAAGAATCCGCCTTACGATGCAGGGGACGCGGGTTTGATCCCTGGTCTGGGAACTAAGATCCAACATGCCGTGGGGCAACTAAACCCACGCACCACAACTACTGAGCTCCCGCGGCTCAACTAGAGCCCACGTGCTGCAAACTACAGAGCCCGCATGCTCTGGAACCCGCGTGCCACAACTACAGAGTCCACGTACCCTGGAGCCTGCCCGCCACAACTAGAGAGAGAAAACCCGCCTGCCACAACTAGGGAGAGGCCCTCATGCCGCAATGAAAGATCCCGCATGCCTCAATGCAGATCCCGCGTGCCACAACTAAGACCCGATGCAGCCAAAAATAAATAAATTATAAATCTTAAAAAAAAAATTTAGACCACTAGGAACATCTTTAAAAATCAGATTTATATTTGGCTTCAAGTCAATTGTGTTATTAAAGAAAAGCTTTTCACATTTGAGGATATCTTGGGAAAAGAGGTGGACATGGGAATTTTAGCTTTTCTAGTTTGGGAACTTCTCAGTTAAAATGTCATTATAGTTACGAGAGAGCTATTCAACCATTATTTTTGAAATGTCATCTGCGTTTCTTCATAGTGCTGATTTTCTTTTTTTCATAGCAGGAAAAATACATCCATCACATAAGCAAGAGTAGTCAAAGGAACTTGTTTGAATCAATAATGGAAATATTATTTAGAACAACAATATTTGTTACTCTGATATAAATTATGCAAACTGCATCTTGCACGACTGCTTTTCAAGTATTTTGTTTAAATTTGTTTTCAAACATTAGAAACTAAAAGTCCAAATTACTAATTCCTTCTTGATTTTCCAAAAATATTTTGAAAGGTTAGAAAGTAACCATTTGAAGTTTGCATAAAAGGAATAAAATAAACCTAATAAGATTTTTCCAGGTTGATTTTATAGAGAATTACCTAGAGGTAAGGAGTAATTTTAGGTTTAAACTCATGCAGGCTATAGTTTATTACTGAAGTATTATATGTGATTACACTAAAAATTACTGGTAATGCACCATTATATTAGCGCTTTTAAAAATCCTTTTTTACCACTAATTTAACATTATAGCAATATTATTTCTTAGCCATAAAATGAATGGAACTAAAGTAATATATCATGGACCTTTATTTAAAATGGTAATGAATTATTTTTAATGTATCAAGATGTAACTCTAAGAAAAACTCCTCAAGGCTTCAAAAGGTCAAGGTATTTATTAAATTAATGATAACTAGAGTTTACTATGTATCTCATGGCCATGCATTATACATGCCTACATTTTTTTTTCCTGGAACATTTCAGTCCATGAGTTATTATTTTTAGCTGTCTCTTTATCATTATCAAAAAGCAGAGAAAACAAATTTAAGGTTTCTTCTTTTTTTTCAAAATTTATTTATTTTATTTATTTATTTTTGGCTGTGTTGGGTCCTCATTGCTGTGTGCGGGCTTTCTCTAGTTGTGGCAAGCGGAGGCTACTCTTCCTTGTGGTGCATGGGTTCCTCATTGTGGTGGCTTCTCTTGTTGCAGAGCACAGGCTCTAGGCGTGCGGGCTTCAGTAGTTGTGGCACGTGGGCTCAGTGGTTGTGGCTCATGGGCTCTAGAGCACAGGCTCAGTAGTTGTGGTGCACGGGCTCAGTAGTTGTGGCTCACAGGCTCTAGAGTGCAGGCTCAGTAGTTGTGGTGCACGGGCTTAGTTGCTCCGTGGAGTGTGGGATCTTCCCGGACCAGGGATCGAACCTGTGTTCCCTGCATTGGCAGGCGGGTTATTAACCACTGAGCCACCAGGGAAGTTCCTAATGTTTCTTCTTGATTAAAAAAAAAATAGTTTCCTCTTCTTAAGTTTTTTAAAAAAGTGTTTTCCCACAATTCATAGCAGGGTCTACTGTGACACTCATTGATCCTGTGTGGTGAGCAGTACTGGCATTTCCATTCTGTCTTGGCATCCCCAGTCAAACTTTTCCAAAGTTAGAACTAACTCTTCATTGTTCCTCATTAGACAGAGCTCATGAATTGACAGGCAGTATGGCTGAATGAAATACTGTGTAAGACCATCAAACTCTATCTTCTCGTCAATTGATTCCAATTTTAGTTAGATTTCTTTCACCTGAACCTTAAAAAAGGCTGAGGATGCTTTATTATTTTTTAAAAATCTTTTTGATCTACAAGTATTTTCAGTGGTTTACTCTCACTGCCATTTGGTTTCCATTTCTTGAAACCAAATGTATTACTTCTCATCCAAATAGTTCAGTTTAATCCCTCCCCTCACATACGCACAAATGAAGAATTCAATTCTGCTAAATGCGGAGGAGCACAAAGGGACATCTTTGAATTTCATACTGAATAATGGAAAGATGGTCATCAATATGCATGAAAGGTTGCTGTGCACAGCAGGGTGAAATATTTTGACGTCAAAGACATTCATCAAAAATATTTTAATAGTCAAACATATTACAGAAGTCTGAGTGGCCCAGTTCCCTTAACACGTGGAAATATTCAATTACGATACTGACAACTGATATCTCTTATTTAAAAAAGAAAGTCCTATGTTCTTTACATATTTCATGATTTCCACTTCCACCTTGTCATTTTATACCATTTTATTCTCTTTTAAATGAGACTACGCCTTAAAAATTCAGCATTCTAGCATTTAAGTTTGGAAACCAAACATCTTCAACCAACAGACTACAACTTCTCTTTCTACTCTATGCCCCAATTCCACCTTTCCTGAAGTCATGGTGACACACTCACGGCCTCTCCACTAGCAGAAATCTTTTTTTTTTGGTCATTTGTATATGTTCTCTGTTGAAATTTCAGTTCATTCTATTGACCATTTTTATTTTTTGAATTTTATTTATTTTTTATACAGCAGGTTCTTATTAGTTATCTATTTCATACATATTAGTGTGTATATGTCAATCCCAATCTCCCAATTCATCCCACCACCACCACCTTCCCCCACCACTTTCCCCCCTTGGTGTCCATACATTTGTTCTCTAGAAATCTTAAGATTAATAAGACACAGGAAATACACCAAGAAGATTCATTGTACACAACCAGGCTCTGGCCTTCAAGTATGCCCTACAACTTCCCCCAGGGAGAGTGCTAATGTGACTGCTCCTACTAAAGGTGGATCTGGAAGCAACAAAGGGAGTCTGCAGAAACTGGGCCTAATTCTGCTCCCTACAGGAGGCCAAGGTGCTAATGGAAGGAACCAAATCACTGTAATCTGGCTCCCTCCAAACTACTCTACATACAGGAAAAGACTATATGTAGTATTTATATGTATAGTGAACCTCCCTCTAAACTCTCCCGAACTGTATAATACAGATAATGTCTTTACACATCTATACACACAGGCTTGCACTCACACAACCATGTAAACCTCAGTCTTAGCTGAGTGGCAGTAGCCGTGGATTTCAGTCTTGATCTTCTGTGAAATGACCAGGTAAGATCAAGACACGAACCTCGGTTTTCTCTTCTGTAAAACAGTCTAGCTTTATCTACCTAGAATGTTGTGAGCTAGACAGATAGATAGATAGATATACAGATATTTGGAAAGTATTATTACTGCATGGGAAAGCTCTTTTTAAAAAAAGTTATGTTAAGGATATTAACATTATAGGAGGTACGTGCATGTTTCATTTCCAAAATTAAACAGTAACTTATATGTTCAACACTCCAAGACCCATAAATAATTTCAAGTTGTGAAAGGAACACAGCACACTTATTTTCTCTCCTCACAATGTATGTCTGTCTATCTACAGACACATGTTCTCTGAGGTATTTGAGAATAATAATATGAGAAAATATATTTTGAGAGACATGATGCAGAGTTTGACCAATGTTAATAAATAAATGTCTTAACTTTGAGCTGGACTACTGTTTAAAGAACTAGGTTGTCTGTTCAGTAAATAAAATCCCACGGTTTTCCTGAGAGTAATGTGATTCTTAGTTAGGTTTCTGACCTTTGGCTTAAGGTCAGATGATTTTTCAATGCTATTCCTATAAAAAGCGCAGAGTAAATTTGTCCTGTTTAGAAATGACAGGATGCCAACCAACCGCTCACAGATTTCCAAGAGGCACTTGAAGGGATGCTTAGTCCTCTTCAGAGGACTAGTAAGCAAGCACCATACCAGGACGCTGCTCAGTTTATTCCTGGTGCCACTCACATTCCGAGACAAAGGAAAAGAAATACAACAGATGTGGGAGGAAAAGTATGGGTTTTTTTGGTTTGTTCTGGTATAAATGCACTCCATCACCTGCAGGGAGTGAGTGCTTAAGGGTCAAGAACTGATGACTCCCATCTTCAACCTGAGTCCCTTCAGGAAACTAAGCAGAACAGACGTCCGCTGACCCTGCTGTGCTGCTGGCCACTCCTCTCTGGTCTGCCCCCTGAGAAGGGGGCAGTCCCCCAGTCCTTTTCATAGGGCAGTCATCATCCATCACCTCAGGGATTCTTAGCAAAGTCAACTGGGCTCAACTGCTTCACTTAGAGAGAGGCTTTGCTTAGCACCAGAACAAGTTTCATGGTTCTTGTGATTTACCTAATAGCCAGCTCAGTGCATCACCCTTTCTGCAACAAACAAGCAAACTACCACAGTCACTATAACGCCGCTCATCACTCCAGGCCAATACCCACGTCCACACCTCTCAGGAATCGGGACCTTGTGCTCTTGAGCACTGGACTCTTAAGGTGTCACCTCCAACCTCTGCCTTTGAGCCACTATTCTTGTTTCATGGTTGCAGGGGCCTGTATCCTCTTTCCGCAGTAGATCTGCCATTTCCTTTCCTTGCTTTGCACTCTTAAGAGTAGGGGATTGGAGGCAATGACAGTGGGTGGATGTGAAAGACAAAAGAAAAAAATATTCAAGAGATGACAACATTTTAACATGAAAATTATCTGGAGCTAGTTAAATGGTTACTCTGACATATGCAAAGACATTCAGATACACGTGGGATTTTCTCTGCCTATGACTGATCTTGGCCCTTTGGAAAATACTAGTCAAAGTAGATGGTTTCTCGTCTCCATATGATACACCTTGAGCATACATCTTTTCTCTAAGAAGGAGAAAATGCGAGGGGGGGCGGGTAAAAATTATCTAATAAGAGAACAATGAGCTGCTTTGGGCTAAACACGTAGAAAAATAAGCAAAAGAGAAAAAGTGAAAATCAGAGAGAGAAACAAAGAGAAGAATAAAGCTTCTCATAAAGAAAATAGACCCATATATTTGTAACATTTAAATATTTTTTAAAAAGCACTGTTCATCTTTTAGCCTCAATCCTCAATACTTATCAAAAAAGTAACATGATAGAGAGTAAATACATTCTAAATATCATTTGCACTACCAAATTGCACAGACCCTAGTACCTCTGCCCCAGATTTCCAAGGGGCTCATTTGGTGTCACCACCTAATCTGACAGTTAACAAAGAATGTCAACAGAAAAAATTTAAAAGTGCTAGAGAGTGAAACATATTTCTAGCAATAAACGGGGGAAAGAGAGCCCAACAAAAGCTGAAAAAAACAAAACAAAACAAAAACACGTAGTGAGCCTCAGCTCAAAAACTCTGTTATTTCAACAAAAAGCAGTCAATTCTAATGAGAGGCATCCCCAACCATTCAGATCCAATTCGTGGAACAACAGATGTGCTGGATGGCTGTAGGCGACATACACTCAGCTGTTCTCACCCTGGCTAGCCCTGAGAATCAACAAGGATGCAGTGGTGCCAGGCTAAGGTGACTTTCCTTTGCTAAAGTCTCTAAAGTGCATCAGTTCACTCAGAAGAAGGCACCTTTTTGGAACGTATCCCAAATGAACATGATTCTTATTTTCTACTCTCTCAGGACTACTACATCCTTAACCCCATGCTCCTGTGGCTTTGACATGAAAACATGCATTTGGACAATTGAATTGCTTGGAGCAGTCATTTTGTATTAACACAATGGATACGTTTATCTCCTGTACCGACATTATCCATAAGCGTAGCCTTTTCATTCTTGAAAACACAGATCGAAATGGAGTACAGGAAGTTTCCACTGGATGGCTATCACCCCCTACCAAATACGGCATCTTTTTCTCCCCAAATATCACATCTTGTAGCAGTGATAAATACAGAAAATCTGGCAAGAACTATCATTTTGTAGGAAGTCTCTGTTATTTATTGATACCACTGAGTTAATCTTCAAAGAGATCTTCTCCCTCAATCATTGTTTCTTATCAGACAACAAAAGACTTAAGAGTTGAAAATTCCAACCAATCCAGGAGATCTTGCCCAAGATGTTTTGGACGTTTTTGCTTTAAAGAGAGTTAGATTATTTAAGAAAATTGTTCTCAGCATTAGACACACTGGTTTAGATCCCAGCCACACTGAGCATTGCTTCTCTGTAAGTCCAAAATTGAACTTGAGTTTGTGCTTAATGTTCTTCTTCTGTAAAATGAACCTCTAATGACTTATGTTATATGTTTTTAATATTAAATGAAATAACATACATTAAATGAGAGGTAAAGTACCCAGTGCAATTGAACAAACATTAGGTAATGTTCGTATAAGAGATTATACCACTTAACTAACCGAGAAGTCTGAGATAAGTTTTTTCCATCATGAAAGGATGGATGTATTATATCTGAAGACATTAGAGAAAATACTAGAAGTGAGTGTGGTACACACACGTGTACGTATAATCCTCATAGTCTGCTGTCGTGACTTAAATATTTTGAACTTCAGGTGAAACTATTTTCTCTCCATGCAAAACTTAATATTTTCAAGTCACATTCTATAATTACTTGAACTGCTGACAATCTAGAAAAACAGGGATTCTGGAAATAAATCCCAGCCAGTATCTAGCTGATATGCATCCACGCCAGAGGAACACCTTATACGCCAGTTCAGTGTCATTGAAAAAGAAAAATTAGAAGTTAAATAAGAAAGTGTTTTCTCTCCCTCAGCCCTCTAGTTCATTTTTATATCTTCCATCCACGTTTTGCTGCATTTCTCCCAAGCTGCAGTACCATTTAAAATATGCATTTGTAACGTATTTGCTTCAGAATAGCATAAAACTGTACACACTGAAAAGGTATTTCTAAAACACAAAACCCACAAGGAACCATCTGAGGAATTTCCATCTCAGCCTCCCTCCTTTATAGAAATGGCAACATTTTCATCTAATAATATATCTAAATCAATACGGTCCCCACGACCATCACATGCCAATTGCGCTGATGGCACAACTCCTGAAATTTTCAGAGTCAAAGAAACGCCAAGACACCTAGAACTTGAAGAGATGTTCCCTTTCAAACTTCAACTCCATGAGAACATGGCAACAGACTTCAAACATCAAATGTATCATTTCCCACAGAACAATATTTATTTCTCCTTTCTGAAACTGCCCAAAGTGATTCAGGTCCTGGAAATGTGACTTGTTAAGGACATTTGTAAAAGGACATTTAATTCATCCTTTTCTCTTGTCCTAAAAGATATTAACCTCTCCCATCCCCATCTCAACCCCGGCAAGAGCCACTCAAATCGAGGACGGTCAGAAAGGCATCTGGAATAGGACAGTAGGCCTTGACAACTGTGGATGAAAGAGTATTAAGCTCAGCTCTTCAGAAAATACCTTGATTGTCCATGACATACGGTCATTTCTTTTTGTTTAGGACTCACAGAGTGAGGATCAAGAGCAGGAACCAGGCAAAATGTCTAGCAGCCTGGGCATTTTGTTGTAGCAGCAATACCTAAAGGTGTACCCTGCATAAACTCTCCTTCTGCTCTTCCTGGAGGCATGAACACATGGGGTCTATTGGAAACTGGCCATTAAAAAAAAAAAAGAAAAAGAAAATCTAGTGCTCTTTTGGAAGTGAAGAAGTCTGATATTATGATAACAGGATGCTCACTGGCAGAAAATAAAAGGTTTAAGGGACAAATTATGTCCTTTAGTGGTATACGGAAACTTGCAAGAATCATAAGGATTTCGAGAAGAGCTGACCAATAGAACTTTCTGAAGAAATGGGAATGTTCTATATATGCTGGAACAGGTGCACTTGAAATGTGGCTAGCCTGACTGAGGAACTGAATCTTAATGCTCAAATTTTATTTAAATTTAATTAACTTAATTTAAAATGTAAATAGTCATACATAAGTAGTGACTACTACATCGAACTGAGCAAGTTCAGAGTCATCACTCCGAGTTTACTGAGAGCCTTTATACACCAGTTTATTTTCTCAAAAACTGTTATACAAGGAAACAGGTCTCAAACATGTGTATTAATATTTATGACTATGCGATTGCAAAATCACAGTGAATTAAACATAAATGCACTATCTCTACTAGTTGAAACTGTACCAATCTACTTGACCTATGGGCTTTTTCCATGTCTGTTATGGCCTTACAGAGAAAGAGGTGAAATTAGAAGGAAAGAGTCACTTGCTTGCCTATTTTGCAATCAGTGTGTCCCTGCATTAGTATCAGAACGTCATAAGAAAAACCAGAATGGAGAGTGAAAAACAACAGCAACAACCAGGAGTATCTGATAGAGAGGGAAGATGTAAAGGATTAAAGGACAGTAATCTTTCATTCCTACTACTGTTCAGAATAGGAGGTCCATGTGCCAACAATCAGATAAAGTGGAAAGCTAATACATTTTAAGATGTATTTTGCCAGCACAGTAGAATGCAACCACAGGACCCAAGAATTCTGAAGCTCCAAGGGCCTTTAAACATTATCCATTTCAAACTCTCCTGCAGATAAATAAGCAATTTGAAGCCCAGAGAAGCGAAGTGTTCAGTGTTCCTGAGATAATAGCCAACCTCAGTCCCAGATCTCCTAGTCTGAGTTCTCTCCACTATGACTTTCATGCTCATTCTGCTGAACACAGACTGAGTCTTGAGCAGAGAAAGAGCCTCATCTCCATCCCAACAAGTCCCAACCTCCGGTGAGTAGAAAATAATGTTTTAACCATGCTGCTGTGCTTGATACAAAAGTTCCCTTCACCAACACGGCATTCCTAAAAACCATGCAGTTTACACAGTTTACCAAACACTGTGAAAAAAGAAATTATAATACACAGATGTCTTAAGAAAATGCTTTATATAGGGACGGTTTTTGAGTTTAATGTGTATTTTTGCTATGAAGGTGGTTTGTGCTGTACTTAAAGGAGACATGAGTTCAAGAGAGACGGTTCCAAATTACCAAAGCAAATGACTACTCATCTTATGCTTTTTGGTGACTCAGTGGCACCATGAAAAGTCATTAAGATAGAAGCAAACAATTACTGAAAGGAGCAAAACCAAACAAGCAACCTCCTTTTAGATCTAGAACTTAGATATTAGTCAGCTCAAAAACTCTCATTTTACAGGTGAAAAAACTGAGATGGCAGATTTTAAATGACTTGTTTCAAGTCACACAGCTAGTAAGTAAAAGAATTGAGTCTTAGAGGCAGGACTTTTGTCTCCAGGTTTGGAATTTTTTGTTATTCTAAAAACCACACTAAGATCGATGTCTATAAAACAGAAAAACAAAGAAAAGGACAATTATCCTACGTATGTCATTATTGTTTTAAAATGTCTGTTATTTTTCATTGGAGGTATATTTGACATAACACGTTCCATGTTTTGTATGTAATCACAGGGATTACTGATGGAAGGAAGAAAATTGCGTTTCAGGAGTTATGTAAAAGATCAGGCAATAAATACACAGTACGGCCTAAATTTTATCGACTTTCCTGGTCCTCAGACAATCTTCTACAGATAAATGCCACTACTGCTGATAAGAGCAAGAGATAAATAACACCGCACATTTTAAATGCCATGTACTTTGAATTTTATACTGTGCTCTTATAAATGAATCCACAAGAGAGAAAGCAAATGCTAAATAAATACAGTGGTGGGGCTTACATTCTTGTGTTGCTGGTTTTGTTGATGATGACAGATTTCCCTGTTTGATCCACGTTGTGATCCAACCCAAAGTAAGCTGCCACTCGATGGACAAGCATCCTCTGATAGGACGACATCTGAGGAAACTTTTTATAATGATTACTGGAAAGGAATACAAGAAACAGCAGCATCAGCAAATTCGTTTCTGGCCTGTAGTACCTTTTAGAGGCACACCAACAAAACCAGTTCTTTTTCATCCAAACCATTAAGCTTATTTCATTTCTGGCATCACGTGAGGTCCTCATTTCCAGACACATTTTCCACTGACAGATGTACTGATTAAGTTACAATAAGTGTTTTTGTTTTCTAGTTGCACATTTCTCAGACCACAGAGAACTTAATGTCCACTGGAAAGTGTTCTGTTTTGGTCCAGGATACCTTATCAACAGAGCCAGGCACAGGACAAATGACATGACATAATACGGGACTGCAGATGCCTATCTGGAGATATGTCATTACATGGTTGACACTGAAAGCAGTACAATTATTTCCAGGCATAACTGACTACAGCCAGCTGGCGCCCATTAAAAAACTATAATAAAAATGAAAAGGGTCGCTTCTTGTTACTGCTACTCTATGCTAATCAGTGGCCCCCTGTTTATAGCCGTTTTGTCAGGAATTTAACAAGCGGGAGCACACACGGTCCAAGCAACAATTCCCATCAGCACATAGCTCCTAACTCCAATAGCATCTCTATTTAATGAGTCAGCAAACACGTTAAATAATGTTTTATCTATCCCTAAAAATCTTTCCAGAATGAATAATTAAACCCAAATACCAAACTAAGACATATCAGATTAATTAACCGGCATTGCAATTTAACATACTTGTTGTCACCAATGAAATCAATAATTTCCTGCTCCATTTTCAAGAGTATCATCCTGTCTCTGCAAAATAAATGTTAAAATGAAAAGGCTTTATGTACTTTCCATTCCCAAAGACTCAACAATTTCATTTATATGTATGGAAAAGATTGTTTAAATCTATGTGGCTACAAATCAGTATCTAACTCTTCTCTGGAATATGCTGTCCAAATACCTGTAATTCCATTCTGTTTAAGATTATTTCTCATCTCATTTGTTAAGTATTTTGTAATATTGAAACTCCTGTAGTTTTTAATATTAATTAAGGCATGCAAGGTATTAGGCCCATAAAACACATCAAGTAAATTTTATATTTTAAATTGATAGGAAACTGGAACAAAGCTAAGCCTAAGTAGTTGGTTCTATAGCTGTACTGATGCATATTTGGTTTATTTGACATTGATTCTCATCCTCTATTTTTTCCCCTTAATCATTATCTCTTTGTGACCAGAAAAGCAGAACTTGTAAACTGTAATTTATTCATTGGCTAAGTACCCAGGAATTAAGACTATTTATACACAGTACACATGCAAACTATTTGCAGAAAAAAGAAAATACAAGAGACAGTTTAAGACATCAGAGAAGAAGCCTGCCTTTTACAACTCTCTTCTTAGAAGTGTTTGGATTAATGAGTTTGATTGTAATATTCTACTTGACTCTTCTAGAAATGAGAGGTTTACTTAATAATTTACCTGGAATTATTCTTTAATGTGTTAATCAGAAACTCGTGTAAGTCTATGCCTGTAGAATCCGTATATTCTTGGCTGCAATCTGAAACAAATAGCAGGATGGAGTTGTCAGAAAGGCCGATGGGGAGGTGGGGTGGAAAAGGTTTTCCCAACCTTTCCCGATCCCTTTTGCTCAGGTAAACTTTAGGTGAAGCTATTGGTGTGAAAGATACATGTTACAAAACTAGCAACCTGGTAATATTACATCAGGATGAAAATTAGATTCGGGGATTGAGAACACCCAGTAAATTCCCAGTGTGAAAAGACCCAACTGTCATAGGAGAGGAAGTGGGCACAGTCTGGGTGGGTGGGTGGAGTCAAATGTCATGTGTTCATTCTGTGCTGTCAATCAGCAAGGGCACGACCTCCCTGTGACAGTGAGGGGTACTCCCAACCCACAGAGAGAGCTCTCAAGAGTTTGAGATACCATGGAACTCTCTTTCTCTTAAAACAGAGAAGGCAAAAACTGAAAGTTCTGTTATAAGACTGTCTAAATAATAATCAATACAAAGTATAGGAGGGCACTAAATATTTCCAAGTCTTTCAAGTCTTTTGATGCTGGCTAAAGCTTAATTTCTAAAGCCATCTTAGGAAGCTGTACTTTTTTACTCTTGGATACACCTTGGTTTTAGATATTCAGCAGCAGAGATAATCATTATAGGCAGATATGTGGTTATAGAGCATAATATGAGAAGTAGTTGTCATTTCTCAGCTCATCAGATGCCCTATGCTCCTTCAGTTATTTTTTAAAAAAATAGTCTACTGCCAAGCTATTTATTCATGGTATTCTTCATTTCAACTTAGTTTTGTTTTTCCCTCTCTCTCTTTTTTTGGTTTTAGTTTTGTATAATTATACGTAAGGCAACAATTTGAAAAGCCCGGATTGTAGATTTGGGGGTTTTAGAAGGAATAACTTTTGGGGAAGAATTTTTATTGAAGTAGAAGTGTGTATATTTTAAATGAGACATTATGGAGCAGTATATGGGTTGCAGAGACCAAATTCATCTGTGCCAGATAAAATGTTAATATGTGTTCCATTGACATTGGTATATACATCCGTGCTTTGGGGATAACAACACTTACCACTTATCGACTGAGAATTGCTAATCCACTATCTGTTTCTTAAGATAAACATGAAAGTTAAGATATAAAACTGGGTACTATTACTGTTCATCAATTCGAGTTAACTGGACTAATAAACCTGAATTAAGAACATATTTATAGTCACTCCCTTGTATAAACTTCTCATTGAAAATAGGATATCCAAACGAATATCCAAAGAAATATGTGATCCTAAAAGTAACCTTTCTAGATACACAAAAATGACACCATGAACAGAAAAAAAAAATCAAGGTCACATCACCTTTTACACACACACATACGTACACATATAAAATTATATGCAGAATTTGGTGGGAGGTGACATGTGTGTAAAATCTATAATGTATTCTGTGACTATTTATGCGTCCAAATTAAGTTAAGGAAACATTTTCACATTCACCTTTTGATAACATTCTGATCTTGGGTTTTTCACAGGTTTTATCTTTGTTTTTATCCTTTTCTTTTTCTCTTTCAGAGTCATCTTTCCTAGATTTATCATCCTCTTGCAGGCTGGGAAAACTGGAAAGCTGTAAATGAATTGATTCCTGTTGGGGAAAAAATATAATAATTTAGGGCCAGATTTAAGAATCTCTGTCTGGTTTCCATTTTGCATAGAGATTATTAAGAACAGGAAAATGAAAGCCAGGTGCAGATTTTTTTTTTTCTTAAATGGTAAAAAATTAAACCTGTCAGAAAAATAATTGCTCTTTAAGGTGAATTAAACTTCAGAAGTCAATGGAAGGTCATGAGAAGTATATAGTACTAAAACTTTGCCTCATGAATATTAACCATAAGCAAGTTAAATTTCCGTAGATAACAACACTGATTTTCTCTACAGGTTTATTTTTAAACACCTAGGAAAAATTTTCTTTATCAATAAGCTTGCATCACAGCTCCTGTCATGTCTCAAAAAAAGAAAAAAAGAGGCTTCTGCAGTTCTTTTCTATAATTCCTTGTAAGGAAAAATTGGCACAAACACAGACAGACAGATACTATGAATCATAATTACAGAAAAAACAGACATAAATAAAGGCCATGACAGCCAATTTACAATTAAAAATCTGTTTTAGAACCATATCAATAATGATTTCTATCACTATGAAAACTCAAGATATAGAATTGCAGGAATCCTAGGTATGGGCTATTATCATACATTGTTTACAAAGGCTATTAATAAATCATCATAATAGATGGTTACAATAAGCACTGCCTTTTAGAAAAGGTAGAAAATAGGACTATATTTTCCATCAGTTATATATAAATATTTAATATTATTTTAATTCTAGCATCAGTTAATCCTTTCCAAGATGTAAGATTCTCTTGAACTGATGCTTGGTTGACCATTTACAGTATTGGGACTGGATCCACTTTTATATTTATTGATTTTTCACTGAAAACAGATCATTTTGTATTAACTCACATATCAGCCATTTGGTTGATAGTATGTTCACTGTTTTGAAGAAGAATGAGCCAAATTATGTTTTTCAGTTTTATGAAAAAACTACACTATGATTAAAACTATGACAAATGAGCCAACATTAAGCCCACTGGCTCTTATGTAAGAGACGATTTGATGGGAAAGCTTTCTTCTACTAGCGACATTAACATTTATGATGCAGGAAAAAAATATTCCCAATGACTAATAGTGTTTCTCACTGATAACTAAACTAATGCTCCTCTACATGTGACTAAACTATGCCTCTACATCCTCAAATTATGGTCAATCTGGGATTCTTAATGGTTCTTGGTAAGTCTGGCTAATCTAACAAGCAGAAAACAAAAATCCTCCAAAGCCAGATTTCTTTTTTGGGAGAGGCTCCATTGTGTATTCCAGGCTGGAATAAAAAGTCACCATGTTTGGAAAGATGCATGATACAGAGGATGAAATAAAACACCTTCTCATGGTAAATATTTATCTTTGCCGGGTTTCCTGATATCCACATGTTTATCCTCGGGATGGACATATACAAATTATGTAAAATGGAGTGTAATTTGATTGTAAGGTCTTTTATCACCGGACTTGGGACAGAAATGTCTCAGTCTGCAGAGATTCAGGCAGACTTCGGGGTTACGGTTTGCTTCCACTTGTTAAGGAAACAGCTGGAACATTTCTGGCTCTGAGTGGGGAAGAATCGATTCGACAGTGGATCAGGGGAGGAAAGTGATGGTACCAGGCCATGGCAGTGGTCTCATTGCTTCTTCAAAACCGATTGAACCATCCAGCCTCGGTAAGTTTGAATCTAAAATCAAAGAGGCTTGGAAATATAAATGTAAGAGCACAGGCTGAAGGACATCATTTACCAAAAATATGTACAAACTCATGCCGTGTGTTGACAAATACCACACTCAGAAACATACCTGTCTTTTCTACACATTCTGGTGTTGAAAGAACACACAAAAGTTCTATAGAGTTGGTAAAAAACAATCTGTTCTTTTTTAATATTTTTATTGATATGCTCAATAATAAAATACAAGTATTAATAAATACATCGGTACAGGATAAGTTTATATCCAACAACAGGAAAAGAATGATTCAAGTTGCAGTAATACACTGATAGGTAAATAGTATAACATTAGAAAAGCAAAACTCCTTTAACTTAAGGACAGGCTGAACCATCAGCTATGGGTCTGAGATCAAGTAATACAGGTAGCAAGAGTTTTTCCCACGCAGGAAAATGAAGGCAGTTTTCCAAATACTGTGAATATACAAACATTGGGGAAGCAATACAATCCGTATACTGTATACTTCGGCCAGTGTTCTCAGGGATTCAGTTCCCACATTTTGTTTAAGTGCCGGTAGTACCTAATGAAGGCATTGCATTCAAGCTCAAAGGTCTGCTTCTTTATTTTCTAAAAAAAGTGGCACGGCCACTCGCTTATTTGTGTGTCTATCAGCCCCCTGCTTCCACCACACCTCAGCCAGTCCAAAGAGAGGCTTGCAAGCTCTAATTTCTACAAAGCTAGTCTTAGTTACTCAGCTTGGAACCAGCAGGAACAAAGCACCGTTTGCCTCTTATTTCTCTGCACCAATTGTATGGAGAACCTAGACTTAGGTCCAGGATGGGCATAACGATACAGATGATCTCTTAAAAAATTTCCTCCTGGTACTTGTCAAATAGGATAAAAAGCAGATGAAATCTATAAAGGCTGTCCTCCTCTGCCTGGCATTAGAAGTGGGGGACCACTGGGGCATTACTTCTCCCAGGGTCTGTCATTCTGCAGTGTTAACATATATTGTGTGCATTACATCACAAGCCATCAATCAATGTTGAATAATATAAGCTGTGATATTCACATTATTCCCCCTTTTCAATCTCCCTTAAAAGAAGAAGCACAAATAAAATGCTGAACAAAAGCCACATATTTCTCAGAGCCCAAGTAAAATAAAGCCTGTGTATGAAACATAGGGATGGCTACTGAAAGCTAGCCTGCCCATGGCTTACGACATGGGTGGCTTATTAAGGAAATGAGGCTAGGGAAAAAAAAATACTCTTAGGACAAAATCTATAAGGAATTTATTTTTGGTCCTTTTAAAGAAAGTGCTCTCAATGCTCTCTGTACCCATGAGGAGAATTTAGACTATTTTAATTAAAGTAAAAAGAGCGAAGCAAAACAAGGCCCAACAAAAATAATGCTATCTTAATCAATTTTTCCTCCTCTGGGCTCAGATAAATCATTTTACTTGTCTTCACTGCTCTCAGCCTCTGATAAAATAAGGAAAATTTTTTAGCAGCAAGACCATTTTTATAAAAATGAATATGATGCCTGAAAGGCAAACAAAAATAAATACGATGTGAAGTTTCCCATTTTGTCACAGAAGGGTTTTGTTGGAATTTGAATTTTTAGAGCTTAATAGTCTTGCTATAAGGAGCAAAAATAGGTATTAAGGATATGCAGCAATGTATTAATAATATTAACTCAAATTCACCATCATCTCAGATTTATTTCTGGACAATTTTTCCAGTAGTGAGAAATCTCTACCAAAGGCCATAAAAGTATGTCTCCAAAACTCAATGCACCTTATTCACTATTTCTGAAGTTTCATAAAAGCCAAGATTTGTGTTTTTATAGGCAAGTGCATTTTGGGGAGGTAAGAATCTCCAATAAGGAAGGAGATGGGATACTTGGGACTATATTTGGTTCAGTTTTATCAAGAGAGAGCCTTTGAGGAATATCAGCACGACTGTGCTTACATTTTAAGTTTTAATCTAAATTCTTTTGAATTCCTTTCCATTGGCAGTTTTCAGAGGGTCTGGAAAAAAACAAATGTAATACTTTGTGACAAACTGTTCAACTAATATTGAATGTCTCAGAAACAGAGGATGAAGCCAGAAGACTTTTTCCTTCTTGAACTGTTTTTTGCTCCCCCAAAGCACTATTTAATGCCAAATGAATACTCATGCACACAAAGGTAGATCCCGTTCATGCAATGACCCATAATGACAGGGGGTATACCTGGTCCTGAAGACTTTCCCCTCCTGGTCTGGCCGAGGATTCTTCACAGACAGCAAGGCTGCGAGTCAGTTTACCTTTCCCTGCTCCTGACTGGGGAGGGAAAAGAAACGAGAAGGAAAGGAAAATAAAGAAAAAAAACCCAGGATATATCCTCAGGCTGTCGAATCATCTCCACCTTCTCTGGACATTCCCAAATCAGAGTTTTAAAAGCAAGCTTCAGATCCACTGCTCGGTGCTGTCTACAATGGCTCCAAGCATCACCCCCCCGTGCTGATGGGGATGCAGTGTCTACACTGGCTTAAAGCATCGGACCCCTGTGTTGATCGAGATGCAGGTGGAGGAGAATGTGGAAGGATGAATTTAAGGAACATGCCTAGCAAACTGTGCCCATCACACTGGAAACGTACAAAGAATGAATTGCTGCCTTTTCATGAAAGTACAAGGAGAAAAAGATAACACAAATTAATTTCTACTAAAACTGGGTTTGGAAGTGACTTGACTGAGAAGATGTTTTAAAAGTTGAAGATTGCGTCCTAAACACCAGAACCTGTTTACTTCAAGGCAGAAACTAATTAGACAGACTAAAACATTTCCCCCAAACTTGATTTAAAATGAAAAGAAAACAAGCAGCTATTTGTTTGTAAAGCACTGTCAAGTCTGCCAGGATCAAATATATACACTGCAGCTATGTGAACCCTAAATGCTCTAATTAAAAAGCCTATAGAGGGACTTCCCTGGCAGTCCAGTGGTTAAGACTTCACCTTCCAATGTAGGGGGTGCAGGTTCGTTCCCTGGTCAGGGAGCTAAGATCCCACATACCTTGTGGCCCAAAAACCAAAACATAAAACAGAATTCAATAGACTTTAAAAATGGTCCATATGTAAAAAAAAAAGCACATAGAGCAGATAGGCATCAACACGACCCCATTAAATGCAGGCAGCACCGGTGCAGCCAAGATCCACATACAGCCACGTGAATCCTTGGCAAATTCTCTAACCCTGTTGTTAATCCACATGCAACCATGATATCAGGTCAATGTAGAATTCCAGAACCCTACCTTGGATTTTCTTCTCTCTTGGTTCTGAGCCGCCAGTTGCCTCTGTATGTTAGAAACAAAATCAAACAAACAAACAAACAAACAGTCCACCAACAACCAGGAGAGGGGAGGGGAGAGAAGGAGAGAAAAAGATGTCACCAGAGTTGAAAAATCAATAACAACAGCAACAAGGTATTATAACCACCAGGGAGGACTCCCCCAGCTCTTGCTTCCCCAAACTTTTGACCATTTAGCTTTTCTCATTCCCTCCTTACAGCAGCTCCTGGGGAGGGGAAAAGCCGGCCTTGAAGGCTTTTTTGGCCATTATGCTGTTATCAGCCTCTGCTCCCTTTTTATATAAAAAGAGTTAACACTTTTGTAGTTTCGTTTAAAGAAAATCGATACAGGTTATTTGCAAGTACAGTTTGTTTTCCTTCTACCAAATCTCCTTCTCTCATAAATCATGAGTATTTAATCATATCACTTTTTCAGCACCGTCAATCACTCCCAAACTTCCCCCTACCCCTTCTAGAGCATTCTTTCTCCCTCTCTCTCTCTGGCTGGGAATTCTAGGCTTTTCTGCTAATAAGAATCGAAGCTTAGCCTGCCCAGGAAGGTCAACAGAGCTCAATGTCTTTGATTTTTCTTAGTCTGTCATGAGCTGTATTCCATGGACTACAAACCCATTTTTATAACTCAGCTAGTGTAAAGCTGCCTCAGAAGTCCTCCACAAGCTACTTGAGGTGATCTGGAAATTAATATGGAGAAGCTGTGGGCAAATTCAGTCATTAAATATGTTCTTTGGATTTTTTTTTTTTTTTCATTTCAAAGGGCATTTTGACCAGAATGCACTGTTTGGTCAGAAAAAAAAAAAAAAAAGAAAACAAGACTAATAATTGGAAAAGGAGAAGATTCGATTTATGGATTTCCTATTTATTTTACTAGTCAAACTCTTTACAAGCAAAGAAAACCCCAAACCTTCAGAGTATCTTCAAAATGAAAGAAAGGGATGCACACAGTGGTATGAGAAATGGGATTTCTCCAGGCTCACCTGTAATTCCAGTTTCTCCTCCTCGTCCAGACTTTCGGATTTAACCACGCCATTCTCTGGAGTGGCCGTCTCCTGCTCAGGCCCGCCTTCCTCCACTATGGTCTGACTCAGGTCTCCTGGCTCAGACATTCTCCCAGATGCAAATTAAAATAACAAGATTTGACACCCTACAAGGTTAAGACATCAGAAAGTAATGTCAGCACAGGGTGAAGTCTTGACCATTATCCTTGAGATATTTGATTTTTCCCTTTGTACTCAAATTCGAATAAGCAACTCCAGCCTCCCTGACAATTTTATACAAAAGGAGAATAAAACAAGATCAAATCAAGTACCCAAGACAAACACAAGAGGCAGATTCAGTTGCCCTGTCCACACCCCTCCAAACACATACACATGCTCTTGTGAATACACCTTGCCGTCAAGGTGGGTCAATACATCTTAAAATGAGACATGAAAGTCCCACACGTCTCCCGGTCCCTATGCTCCTCTACAAAGTAGAAGCAAAAGAAGAAGAGAGTATCTCCCCAACTCTTCCTCCACTTCTGAGTCGGGAGGTGGTACTAGGTTCTGCAGCATCTCTAAGATGACTCATAAGTCATTTGCAAATTTCAACCACAGACATACCTTCCTGGGTACAAGGGATTCAGTACACTCTACAAGGGGCAGAAGTCAATGTAAGAGGTAATCATTCAGTATACACATAGGATCTAAATTTGGCAGTAAACCTTTCAGGGACAACAGTTTCAGGCTTCACAGTAACAGTGACGTTATTAAAAGCAGAAGCCCTCACAAGCCCTGTCGGTGGCTGATGCTGGAGATTCTGCAGAAGGAAGCTATCACAACTGAACTCCGATGCTCCAGGCTCACAAGAGACGACTACACAGACACTGGAAATGGCTTTTCAAAGTGTCAGCCTGTTATTAGTACTTTTTTCTCCCTTCTTCCATAAAGCCCTGACACTTCCCCTTCTGATGTGCTGTCAAAGGGGGCTCCTGAGTAATTTAGCATTTACTTCCTCCTCAATTTTTTTTTTAAAGAAAAACAAGAAAGGAGAGAAAAGAAGGAAGGAGGAAAAGAAAGAAGAAAAGAGAGGAAGGAAGGAGAGAGAAAAATAGAGAAAGACCTTGTAGCCTAGAAAGTCAGTTTTTTCACAAAAATTCCCAAGTAATGACTGCCCTGTTCCTAGTCATTACAATGGTAACTATTACTGGACAAATCAGTGTCTTGACATGTTTCTCTGGGAGTGTTTATCATTTACTAGTTCAGTAACTTTATTTCCAACTGGACACAGGAAGCACGAGAAAAATCTAAATCGCAGTAATTTCTGTTGCAAATTTGCTAAGACCTACCATGACAGGACAAGCTCACTTGGCAAAGGATTGTGGGAATGGAAAAGGAAGTTTTCCTCAAGGATGGTACTTGGGAGTCTGTGAGGGCCTGGTGAGCAAGGCTCTTAGGTTTGGGGAGGTTTGAGGATATCCATTCAGTGTATCTGACAGATCTCTTGTATTTCAGTGACACCGGGGATGTGTGTAGTTAACCAAACAAAAAGTTCTGTTTCCCAGTAGCAAATAGTTTGTTTCTCAATGTACTGAGTGGGGGGAGGAGATGGGACTTCTGTTGCCCTAACTTTTTTTCCAGAGGGTTTCAATAAAAAACAGATCGTGGCCAGCTTTAAAAAAAAAAAAAAAAAGAACAAATTGAGCTCTAATTTTACAAACACTAAGGCAGTTGAATCCCTGATACAGATCCTGTCTGTTTTGGTTGCCTTTCATGAACTGTTTTATGCAAACAGGCATATTTATAGAATGAGAAAAATATACAGATGAGATGACAGCCATCTGATGACAGCCCTTTACCTTTTGCGCAGAATTTCTGCTGTCGGTCTTGGCGACTTACGAGCGGCTTCTGTCCTTCTACGCTGGGAAAATCCACACGAGGGATCAGAGACAGCGGGAGTCCCATGTCCCCATCAACAGTTCAAAACGCCCATCTCCGTGCGATTCCCTTACACAGCCTGACACATCATCCACCTGAAAAAAGACGAAAAGTCAATAGTCACAATAATTGCAACAACCATGGTAAGGGTGAGGGACGAAATAAACAAGACTGGGTTTCTAACACTAATGACCGGCCTCCAGCAAATCAAGTTCACAGCTTGATCCACTCCACCTGTCCCGAGCTGCCTGCTTCTTCTCTAATGAAGGCTACAGCCGGCTGTTCAAGTCAGAGCGGCACCCACGCAACGAGCTAAAATTAACAATTGCATTATGCACCGAAGATTACTCACTTCAATTTTAACCTTTTTTAGTGAAATCTCGCACTTTATATTAAAAAAAAAAAAAAAACAAGCTTGTGTGTTTGCCTCAATGACAATCCAGATCACCTATGAGCAAAAGTCTTGCCTCCGTTTTTAACCAAAGCTTTTGTCTTAATTATAGATCAATATAATCTACCTGAGTGCTGTTCCTGTGACTCTTTTCTTCTGAAGGTTATCCTAAGAAGGCTGAAAGATTTTTGACTTAATGAGGCATTAGCTATAAAAGTGAAAAAAACAAAGAAAGGAAAAAGAAAACTTTCACAGTGGTATTGTTGAGAGAGCTCTTTCCTCTCCACTGACAGTTTGAGAAGAAAATTTCCGAATATTCTCTTTGCTGTGTGAGCATCATTTACCCGCCACCTACTGGCCCCTCCCAATCAGGACTGCCACCGTCAGCTGGGCATTCTGTTTGACAGCAAAGCAACACTGTCAGAGGGATTCAACAGATTTGCAAACTTTGAGCCTGTTGAAAACAATCCCTGCTATAACGTGCACTTTCTTTTTCTCACAACTCCTACAGGAGCAGCGGCAAATACAGCTCGAATGCAAAGAGAGAGCCAGATTCCTAATAACGTTTGCCAAAACCGAGCTGTATCTCTCTCCCTTTGCTGCAACTCTACCCTGGCGCACATCTGCTAAATCCAACAGCCTGCGCACGTGTTCCACCGTATACCCGACTTTGAAAACACTAAATGCATCTCAGTTATTTACTCTGAAGTTTAGAAACTCTCTCTGCCTCCCCCTCGCTGCCCCCTCCCAAGTTGACATGAGCACAGCTGGCTCCTCGTCGGATTTTACTGCAGCTTTATCAACAGCCTATTGGGTTACGACACCATTTGTTGTGTAAGAGGAAAACAACTGTTGAAAATTCAATCGCTTATACAGTCAATCATTTCTAGCGTTATTTATGTCTTATTAAAATGGATACTTTGGCTGTAAAAAGTGTTTCTTTTGTCGTTAAAAATTACATAACTATGGCGAAGGAAACATGAATTTAGGGATCAAATGCGTTGCTCATCAACAGTAATTTTAATTTCTCAATTTTTATCAGTTTCACATAATGAAAACTTGATACTAAATAGAAGTCAACATGCCTTAAAATTAGGATCTATTTAAGTAACCAGCTCAATATCTAACATGTCTTAGAATAGGCACCTGTGATGGACGGATTTACCAAACGCTTTTTGGATTCTGTTTTCCTTTTCCCAAAGAAAATGAAGTTATCAACGATCACCGCAGCCTTCCTGTCTCCTTTTTCTGATGCTCCTATTTGTACAGTGGTGGTTAATCCAGCCCGGTGAAATGGCCATGCAGTTTTCAAATCTAAGCCTTAGATGCCTTATTCCAGCCCCAGTAGGTGGATGCAAGATATAATTCTTTCCACGAAGAAAGAACAAACTGGTATTCACGTAACCATCTCAAAGCGTGAACAGCCTGGATATGTGTGCATGCGTAATTACCAGGACACGTTTGGAAATAGCACTGTGCTCTAAAGCCAGCGAGGTATTATTCTTGCCTCCCTGAATCATAAAGTCATCATCCACCAAGATAAAAGAGAATATGGGCATATGGGAACGAGCAGGGAGGAACATATGGATCACAAATATTTTTGTAACTGATTAAAACTGTTCTCTTTGCTAAGAAAGCAGTGCCAGGGAATCAACCCTAGTCCAGCTTTCCGTTCCCCAAACTAACCCGACTCTTCCACTGCTGTTTAGTCTTCATTTGCCCCAACTTCTCCCATTTTTCACAAAGAAGCAAAACCATGTCTAACAAATATGTTTTACCCAGCATTTGGTTAATAGATATCCTGGCCAAGTGTCAATTGTTATGGCTGGAGGTGGGGAGGGAGAAAAAGGAGACTCTATACACATGCACAAAATAAAAGTCACTGCAGTTTTTTCAGTGGAAATAATATTTTAACCACGGTTTAGGGGGTGATATTGAGGAAAGGCAGGCAATAAGTAAGCTGTAGGAAACTGATCAATGGTGTTGTCAGCTATTTACAATGAGGAAAATGAGTAAAATAATGACCATTTTAGATTATGTTGTTTCTTATTTTTTGGGCTGACTTTTAGAGTTGCATATAGTAGCAACTGGGTTTGTGGGAATGAGAAAGAGAGGGCGAGAGGAGAGAAGCACCGCGCAGAAGACCAAATAGTCTGTCTTTCATCATCACCAACAAAATAGGCATGTCCTAATTGTGTGCACACACGCGTGTGTGTGTGTTGCATATATTAATCACTGGGCTGTCATGTGGAGAAAGAAAGCTTGGGGTTTAATTCAAATTCCAGCAGTGATTTAGTTCTCAGAGGATATCTAAAATGAGACATTAAATTCTATTAGCAAGTTGGGAGGGCCACTTTATTAGTCACTTTTGTCATAACCTTTCTACTCAAAATTAGCAGAGGATGACTAATCTTATCCTCGATCAGTATAGGTACTTTATGATGAGACAACACAATCAAGATTTACTTATTTGAACAACTGAAATGTTTTTCCCTTATGCACTGTTCCTTCTTCTTTTAGCTAGTCACAGTTCTGCAAATGTAAGCCACTAGCAAATTGTGATATTAGTGATCTGTCAATTTTCTGCATAAGGTATTTAAATGCTGCAACCCCTTATCAACCAAAGACACACCCTAGTCTCAAAACAGTTATTCTGTTAAAGTTAAAAGAGTTAGTTTGAATGTGTAAGATTAAGTTTAAAGACTTAAAAAACAAAAAAAAAGAGAGAAGAAAATAATTGGAAGAGAGGCAAACAAGAGAGGCCACCGGAATGAGAAGCCTGCACACTGCAACGAAGAGTGGTCCCCGCTCGCCACAACTAGAGAAAGCCTGTGCACGGCAACAAAGACCCAAAATGTAGCCAGAAAGAAAGGAAGGAAGAAAGAAAGAAAGAAAGAAAGGAAGGAAGGAAGGAAGGAAGGAAGGAAAGAAGGAAGGAAGGAAGGAAGGAAGGAAGGAAGGAAGGAAGGAAGGAAGGAAGGAAGAAAGAAAGAAAGAAAGAAAGAAAGAAAGAAAGGAAGGAAAGAAAAGTACTTGGAATGTAATCCTTTCAGAAATGAAAGCAACCATGGCATCATGGCATGAATAGAATATACGGACTAATACCTTCAGCAAGCTTGAAAATTTCCCCAGGTAACAGAAAAACATCAATAAGAGAATTTCACTTAAGTTTACTTTCCAAAGAAAAATGTCTCCTTCAATACATGTATAAGAAATACTCAACCAGGAATTCTACCCTTTCATTAAACATTTTTTGGTCAACTCAATGCACAGGCATTCTGTAAAATTCTTGAACCACCATGCAAATGCCAAAGTGATCAGACAACTGTTTTGGAGGAAGAACCTAGGAGGATATTTAAGAAAAGGAATTTTCATACTAGGGGTTTAAAGGTAGAAGTATTTTACATGAATATTCTTATTTCAACTTTGATAGCTAGGCAGTTTATAAACATACAGTACCTCATATGTAGAATATCACTTTTTCTTCCTTATTATTATAGCAAATTGGACACAAACATAACCTACATCAACATTTACCAGACTTCAGTAACGGAAAAAACTGATGTCAAAGCTTTGAACATAAGAACAGCCCCACAATAATCACAAGTGTCTTTAAAAATAAGAGAGGTCTGATCTCAGTAAAAACATCTGAAGGAAAAAGGCCAATGTTTCAATTCCTCACTTTTATAACAACTGTTTACGGAATCTCTACCACCTGCAAGGATGCTGTAACACAATCTCAAAAATTCCTCTTTTTTTTTTCAAAACAATAAAATAAGATAAAAGTTAAATACTTCTAATGGATCCACATGAAAAATTTTAAAGACGGGTTAAACAATTTCATCATCCTTTTCTTGATTATTCATGAACTGGAAAACAAAGATGACTTCTGCTTTTATAATTCTTAAATGTTTTCTCAGTGTATTTCAAAGGAAGACACAAACTTGGGAGAAGTAAATAATGTACTGGGTCCCATAATAAATATTTGGATATCCCCAGAACTAATTGATGAAAGTAATAAAGTGAAATGTAGCAGGACAAAAGATCTTACATTTGGGTTCTAAAAAATAGTTGCATAATTTGCAATTTTTAGTTTAGACAAGAGAAGACTTAGGGAGGACAAAATAGCTATTTTCTAACGCTATTTTAAAACATATTCAGAGAACAAGGAATTGGCCTTACTTGGTGTTGCTTCAAAAGTTAGCACTAGGAAAAAAAAATAAGAACTTACCTTCCTAAACATAGAACTACCATATGACCCAGTAATTCAACTCCAAAATATACATCCAAGAGAATGGAAAGCAGGGACTAGAACATACAATGGAATATTATTCAGCCTTAAAAAGGAATGGAATTCTGATACATGTTAAAACATGTATGGACTTTAAAAATATTATCCTTAGTAAAATAAGTCAGACACAGAAGAACAAAGATGGTATGATTCTGCTTATATGAAGTACCTAGAACAGGCAAATTTATAGAGACAGAAAGTAGAAGGGAGGCGACCAGGAGCTGGAGGTAAGGAAGAAAGGAGTTGTTGTTTAATTGGTTTTTGTTGGGGATGATTAAAAAGTTGTGGGGAAAAAAAAAAAGTTGTGGGTACAGATGTGATGGTTACACAGTTTAATGCCACTCAATTGTACACTTCGGAATGGTTAAAATGATAAATATTATATGATGTATATTTTGTCACAATAAAAGAACCTAAAAAACTTTTTTCTTCTTGAATATGATATAAATGAAAAATAGACAAATCAATATACATATAAACAGATCAAAGGCAGAAAATGATAGTACAAGAGAGGAACTGGCCTACTTTACAAAACTGCTTCTGGTGTATTGAAAACACATACGTAGAAAGACAAATGTGGTGGACGTAACCTGCCTTGGTTTGTACTGATTCAAATAGGTAGCCAATAAATGGGGCCATCCTCCTCCTCAGCATCATCTTAGCAGTCTAGATAAGCTCTGCTATTTAACCATCCAATGTGGACACTACAAGAATAAAAGGTTAGGATGCAGTGATGTGCTGAGAATTTTCTGTTGCACCTCTACTAGAATCAGTGCAAGTTTGGCCAATGTGTCCTCAACCACAAAAGGTAACAGAAACCACTTCTAACTGCACAAGACAACTCTGGGCGCATCTTAGTGCAATACAAACATCAGCCGTCAATCATCTGAATGAGAGAGCTGCAGGCAATGGGGCAGCTGATCAACTGCTTTGTCACATCACTGACTCAGTATTTTGCATATTTTTTTTTTTTTTGCGGTACGCTGGCCTCTCACTGTTGTGGCGCCTCCCGTTGCGGAGCACAGGCTCCGGACGCGCAGGCTCAGCAACCATGGCTCACGAGCCCAGCCACTCCGCGGCATGTGGGATCTTCCTGGACCGGGGCACAAACCCGGTCCCGGAAGCCGGAACCCGGAAGCCCTGCATATTTTTTTTATTGCAGATAAGGAGAATTTTCTGACCACAATTAATGCCACAGAGAACAGGGCCAGTGGCCCCGAGGTCATGCTGGAAAACAATCCGAGACTGAGAAAGCACTGAGGCTTGTTTAGATTTGACTGGGTGACCGCTGGGACCAGTCCCAGGATTTTAAAATAGCCTCAACTTTCATAGGCCATGCAGGCTAATCACCACCTTATGTTTCCTACCTCAATCTGTTAAGAGTCTAGGTATGATTTATCCATACACAGGGTAGCATCACCAACCTCCAGCCATGAGCAAACTTAAAAAAAAAAAAAAAGTACCCAGAGAACCACAGCCCTGCAAAGAACCTTGAAATCAGCTAGTCTAGCTGATATTAAATCCAGTGACTTGGAGAAGATCTACAAATAGACAGTGGCAGAGCTGGGTAAGAAACATTGTCATTTTAACTGGGGATCAGAGCTGTTTTTAAAACTCCGTGTTCCTCTAGTGACTTGGGGCTCTATTAGAAATACAGACGAGGCTTATCTAATCTGTGCAATTAGTTCCTGGGATATTGCAAGAGACACACACACATTGTTTTTCCTTAGACCACTACTGCCCTTCCTGTCGCATGAGCCAACAAATACTGCCCAGAAACTTCATGAACAGTTTGTCTGATAATGGTATCTGTGTTTCTTTCCCGATTTTATCCCTAATGTTTTATGGACACATGTGTGTTTCTAGACATTGTGCTTCATCTTTTTCTTTGAAACTCCTGAAAGCCCATAAGCCATGGTCATCGGAATGACCTCTAGATATCTGCTAGTTATCTGCCCAGTTTCCTCCTTCACTTCTAGAACTCATGGTACCTGTCTTTCCAGAAGCCATACAGAAAATCACATGCCTGCAAGATTCCCAGATAGTGTGCCCAGGGTTTTCAGAAAGCATTATACTTTTTTTTTTTTTAATATGGAACAATGAATTTGAATTTACTGGTGCCAGAACACATGTAACGTTTAGAAATGAGTGTATCCTTAATGTTTAAGCAAAGAGCCAGAATCTCCGACTTGGGAAGTTGCTTTTTTATTCCAAGTGTAACTAAAACAAATTTTCCGGGAAAGTAAATAACACTGCTGGGATCTTGTTGCTGATGATAGCACATAACTTTGTTCAAACAAAAATGTTTCTAACTAGTTAGATCTTCCAGGAATCTCACCAAGTTACACACTTATCCTAAATTATTTCCCTCAGTATCACTGTACCATGATCTCCTGGGACAAACAACGCTATTTCAGGGAAGGGAGAGGGGATGATCAACTGAAATGATACTTTTGGTTGAGCATTATTAATCTCACAGATGTCAGAACTTCTGTATTCTCAACTCAGTTCAATTCAGTTCAATGCAATATTTTAAGATGTCCTCTTTCGGAGGATCTGGATGCCAAGAATATAATCCATTACTTATGTTCAGTTATGTATACTGGAGGCACCTTGTAATGGAACAAGGATTTATCACAAATGCGTATTTTCAACTCTGGCTTAAAGAATTCAAAACTCTAAAAATTCATCATGAAGAGAAAAGGCACTTCAAAAAAAAGGGTGGGGAGAAATACTAATTTTATTCAGCGTATCTGATGTGAACTCTTTTGTCCTTTATTCCTACAAGAAGTGAAGGAAGAATCTGTCATTTCGAAAGCAATGAAACTTGACAAATGTGATGCAGTTATAGGTGCCACAGGGTGAGCTAAATGTGTGTGTCATTAAAACACTTCTTGCAGAAAAGAAGGAAGAGACATTTAGATAAAATGAGTAAAAGCAAAGATAAATCGATAAATTGTTATTCTGTCAGTTTCTGAAATGGCAATAAGGTTCGTGTTCTATCCATATATAAACTGGGAAAAATAAGAGGTTTTCACGGCCACGATATCTTTGTTTTCCCTTACGTCAAGGGGTATTACTTGGTGCCACAGCCTGTGATATTTCACGCCTTAAGGTTGCCTTTTCAGAATTATTACTAGCTAACATCATCACTAAATCTAATCAAAGTGAATCAACATAGAAGTTTAAATTACCCACCCAGGACCTCAGCTCTGCCTCCTTCCACCCCCCTACAACAGCAGAAGAATGAAAAGATTTTCAAGGGGAGCAAAGGAATTGAAGGGTGTTCCCTCAAAATAAAAAGCTCAAGTGTGGGTCTTAAGGGTCTATGACCGCAGGAGGCGAGTTCTACACCTAAAAGGGAGGGAGAGAGGCAGGAGAGAGATTTACCAGAAACGGATGTCTGCTGCCATCCCAAGTACAGCAGGGGGAATTTCAGGAGATTCAGGAACAAAGGGAGTTTTAGTTCTGTCGGGTGACTCTGGGCTACAACTGTGTGTTAATATATTGAGAGCAAGCTCTTTCTACAAGATCCAACAGCCACACCCATAAATGCTTTTAGTATTTACTTCCACATGGGTGATTTTGGAATGAGTGTTTTCCATAGATTATTACATTTTATCGTCATATCAACTGCACTATTTGTTGCTAACCTATAGTGGGCAAGACAACACGCCTACTTATCTTGTCTCTTTAGTGTTAGGGCAGCTGGCTATTGGCTACTTCGATCACTGAAATCCCCAGATCTTAGACACTCAGACAAGTCACTCTTTAACAAGGCTCAATATTTGAACCAAGTAGTAAAAATCATTCTCCCCCCACTATTACATAAGCTACACAACGATGCAGATTTGTGCCTGGTTAGTTTACCTCTGTATTAACTCAGTGTTGGGAACAGTGCCTGACACACAGCAGGACTTGTTGTCACTGTACTATTTTTTCTGCTTCCTCCAACCCCCAAAAGCCAAGGCATCTAACCATCCAGAGACCTATTAACCAATGTGGCAAGGTTAAGGGAAAACGCCCAACAGCCACTAATAGGGCAAAACCATGACATGCTTCTGGATGGGAGGGTCTCAAGAGGGCTTTGGTCTCACTGAGCTCTGTGATAATGGACAGTCCATTCAGAGAAAGAGTCCAAGCTTACCTAGAGAGCACCTACACTTGTGTGGCCTTTTGGATAGGACACTAGAGAAAGGAAAGAGATGGCGCTTGCCCCCGGGGACAGCTAACAACCCAACTAGAGAATTCAGCGGACAAAGGGATTTGAGAGCAAAGCAATCCCATCCAGAGGACTAAAGCATACAATACAAAAACGCACACCACTGCCAACCTTAGACCTAACGTTTCCTCAAAGTCTTCTATTCACAAAGGCTAATTTGAATGCCATCTTAAGGGAACTAATAGATATAAGTGACAGAAAACAGACAATGGGCAGATGTTTTCATTAGATAAAAGGAAAGCATGGAAACCCTGAACTGAAGACTCACATGCAGGTGAGTTTCTTTAGGGCATTGATAGTGTCTGAGTTTTCATGAAAATGATGGCATCCAACCAATGTATGAGTTATTACAATTAAACTGGCCAGACAGTTAGGCCTTGCTCACATTTCCAGACTAAAAACAAATACAGAAGTAGTGCCTCTCATTCCTTCTAAACTCCATTTTTTCAGTTATTACATCGAGTTTCTTCCATGGAGTCTTGTCCAAGTGCTCACTTCATCAGGCCCCTCACCTGTGTCACCTGGCACCTCAGGATGACATGCCCCCACTGCAGTGCAATGGTGCTCAGCCCACATAGAGGAGGATAATATATCTACATCCTACCGGCCATCTCTGCCCCTTCTCGAATGCGAGGAACTTTATTCCTCTTGTTTTTCCTCTTTCTCTACGCTGCCTAGTACAGCAGCGTAGAGACACAAAATTCCATACTGACACCCCTGCAAACACAGTCATGAAAACCAGAAAGCCACTGGGCTGAGATCAACAGATTTGCTAGAGAAGAACGTAAGTGTTCAATAAATAATTCCTACTATCCTCAGACTTCCTGGGAGAAAATGCACTTGAAATGTAGGATACATGAATTCATCTGACATCCGCATGTTTTTGGTTTTAATGGCTAGCAACGCGTTGTTGGAATTTTTCCTCACCATGATGAAATCTCTAGAAAGACTATTTAAATTGTAGATGTGGGAGAGTAAGTTAACAACAAAACCACCAAAGGATGTTCGGGAATGGACTTCAGGAAAAGAGTCTGCATTTGGGACCTCAAGTGCTGCAGAAAGTGATGGGAAAACATTTCCTGTGATGCGTCCTTTCCTCGAAGAGAAGGGAAGCAGGCAGGGAGTGAAACCTCTGTGGCTTCAGAGACAGGATTTACAGAGACTCAGGGAGAACAAATGTCTAGGAAAAGAACGCAAGTATGCAATATGGTGTCTCAAAGCCTTTACTTCTAAGCCATCAAGGGTTTGGCTTGTTTTAGGATCCTGCTTTAAATATAAACTATCGAAAGCATTCCAGGTGGTAAGCATGGGTGGGAGAATGACTAAATTCCCTGGACAGAGGGCTCTTGGACCAGTGTCTCTGGGCGCACGGATAATGCCTCACACACAGCAAGAACACAATCTGTACCAATGTGCCGGGAGGAGAAATGGATATATTCCTGGGAGGGAAACATTTTCAGAAAACTTACGACACATTGGTGGAACAGAATCTGTTTCTCTGCCAGGTGTCCCAGGATTCACCCGGCAGGTAATTTCCTACTTAAGACACATGTGCATGTGCGTGCTCCCCCAGGTCTGGGGCCACCTATGGCAATGCTGATTAAACCCGAGGAGCCCTGCTTGCAAAGTCACCTACAGGCAGCTGTGGCCGGTCACTTGAAAGATAGGGGCTGCCGTTTAAAGTTGGCCTGTGTGCCACCATTCAATGTCACAACTGCAATCACATGAACACTGTGTACCTCAAAAGCTTGGCCAGACACCCATGACCTCTCCCCTGCTCCCTGCCTCAAGACTGACCTCAAAACTTTTTTTTTTTTTTTTAAAGAAAACATTCTTGCTTTAAGGGACTGTTAGAGAGTCAGTTGCATTCAAGACTGCAGTATTTTGCAGGTGAATGCCTTCTACTTTGATAGACTCTCCTATTGGGATGCTCCCTGTTCAAACTTTCCAACAAGCCCCTTCAATCCAGAGAAGCCCAGGGAAAACAGGTGTGTGCTTTTTAAAATTCTCTATATTTTAAAATATCTAATACATTTGGATAATCTTACAAAACTATGCGCTGCTGTAAGCTCTGTGAGTTATTAGAGCCTGCTAGAGCTACCTGTCGTGGGAAAAAACAGGTTATCAAACCATCTATATAAGGGAACTGGCAGAAATCACTGATGAAATTCAGGAGATACATGGTCAGTTTCAACCCAGGTGATGAGAGATGTGGGCCTGAGATCCCAGGGCTGAAGGGTCCCATGACTACTGGAAGAACAGGGTTAAGCTGTATGTAAAAATTCTTTGAGGATTCCTGATGGTGAAGTTGAAGACTTGGGGTCATTCTATTCATGGGGTGTATAATGCTTAAGCTAAGGGTCGGGAAGGGGCTATTAGCTTTGTACATGTGTCATATGATTAGAAGAAAATAGCCTTGAAACACACTTGATTTTCAGAGACTTCAAAAAAGGGGGACTGCGGGTGGACCGAGTGCAAACGGACATTTTAGGAAGAAAGACAAGAGGCTAATGCGCGCACTTTGATATCTCTAAGGTGCAACCTTGAAATTAAAAGTCAGATGGGATGTAGTATCCCTGCAACACAGTAGGACAACAGGATTCCTGAAATGGGGGATGGAAATCTGGTATTGGATCAAAGAACGAAAACAAGCAAAACGAACGAAAACAACTTTTAAACAACGGCTGTTTAAAAGTTTGCAAGACTGTACATCCAAGCCTCAGATGTGGAAATGGCCAGGATGAGATTATCTGCGAAAGAATCAAATTTATGATTTGATCTATTATAGAAATGAAACATCTGTCAGTCTTATGTAATGTGTAATATTCAGCTTTTGGGCCACTGGCTTATTTGTGATACCTTCAAGATTTTAAACATAGATAAGAGAAGTCAACAGTTGCATCATAATATATAGCAAGGCATGCTCAGAAGTGGAAACATTTTTGTTAGATACAATCTCCTTAATAAAAAGTCCAAGTCGTAAACATGGGGAAAACTATACACAGGGGAAAAAAACATAATTTTTTTTACTCATAACGAAGGAAGGGAGGAAGGGAGGGAAGGAAGAAGGAAGGAGGAAGGGCGGAAGGGAGGAAGGGAGGAAAGAAAAAAAGGTAAGGAGGAAGGGGCAGGCCAGCCCAACTGTCAGAAAAAATCATCCAAAATTAATATGTGAAAGTAGAACATGGAATATTTGGAGGAATTCATGATGGAGCCCGAAACAAATTTTAATTTTCACAAATAGACTGAAAACTAGGAAGACAAAAAGAGTCATTCACTCATTATTACCAGCATCTAAGCAAAGACAGGATGGTTCATTATTATAGATAAACAGTATGTTAGGAGAGCATTTTTCTGTATCTGTTAAAGTAAGGTATATACAAAAAAGGGTTCTACACTTCAAACAATTACGTAATTTCACTGAAAAGGAAAAGATGTGTAAAGGACATGATTGGATCCTGTTGCCTCACAAATCACGTACATAATGATAAGAAAGGTAATCTGAATCTGTTAGTACCAATGGATTCTAAGCATGTTAACATATATGACTACTTTTACCCTCAAAAGGTATTGTTAGTATCCTAACTTAAATATTAAGATTTTATATATGTGTGTGTATATGTATGTGTATATATGTATACATATATACACAGAGAGAGAACACACATGTGTGATTTGTACAATCCCAGGTCTTTGAAACCTCTTCTGGTCTGAAACTATCCTTATAACTTGCCTGGGAGTGTTTCTGCTGGAAACTCTGTGGCCTGATCATTCCTATGGGGGGCCTGGTCACACCTGCAGATGTCAATTCCAGGTGAGGCCATCATTTTTCTCAACTTCAGAGACTCCAGAAGGAGAAAGGGGAGAGTGACACAGGGACAGAAACCACTGGCTATTCCCTCCACAGGCCATCCACTGGCTCACCAAGAAGCCGAACTTCAGGAGACTGTGAAAAACTGAAAAGAAGAGCTGCCTGTCTAAATCCTCCCGGCCTGCTGTATCGTGTATACATGAATTCAGTTGGTCAATTCTGGAAAACTTTTGTTTAAAAAAAAAATGCTCTTGGGCTTCCCTGGTGGCACAGTGGTTGAGAGTCCGCCTGCCGATGCAGGGGACACGGGTTCGTGCCCCGGTCCGGGAAGATCCCACATGCCGCAGAGTGGCTGGGCCCGTGGGCCATGGCCGCTGGGCCTGTGTGTCTGGAGCCTGTGCTCCGCAATGGGAGAGGCCACAACAGTGAGAGGCCCGCATACCGCAAAAAATATATATATAAAAAATTAAAAAAAAACAATGCTCTGGTTATAAGCCAAACCTACCCTTATTTCCTGGCTTTCTCTAGACAGAACCTAGTTGAGTGGCCTGGGCTTTACTGCAGATTTTGTGTCCTGGCAACATTCTTAAAAACTGGTAGAAAATTTAGGAATCTTTCTCTTAACACGTATTGTGATGCAGCATTTTCACATATTTTATTTTGTCAAAAGTTCTGTATGCAAATTAGGAGTAAATTTTTTCTGTTCACTGTATTTCTTTTCTCTTTAAAACATTATAACTGAATTTGGGGGGCAGGTTTCTTAGTGGATTTTGAAAGACAACTGCAGCCTTTAAATAAACACTGGAGGGAAAGTTTGTTTTCTGACCAGCAATAATAAGCTATTGATACTGTATTCACCATGGTCTATGTGAAGTGTAGTCTCTACACATCTTAACCTCTCTAAAGATACACGTTCATATACACAGAAACACACACACACACTCACTCACATCTGGGCTATATATGAAGAATGCAATAAACAATATTTATTAGAAGTAATATTTACAGTTTCACCCCTAAAAAAGGCTTTTAGGTTCTCTTTTTTCCCCCCTTTTTTTAGTATAGATATGCTCAGGCAAAAATGAACACTTCTATATTTAATTAAGACTACTCCTCACCCCAAATGGATAAAAACAAATTCAGAGATGGTACAGGGATGCTCCAGTCACCACTACTGGTACTCAGCCACTATACTACCAGTATGTAAAGGTCCTCCTTTTTAAAATCAGTGTCTACTCAAGAATGTATACGCTGTCAAGATGCCTGTTCCATGCTAGTTTTCAGAGTGCATTATTTAGGAGAAATTTCATTATAAATTACATTTTTGTGCATTATAAGTTCCCATTTCAGATTAGATATTTTCCTTTAATTAACTTTTAAAAAATCTTACATTGTTTCTTTTTCTTCTTTTAATCCAGCACCTCTCCAAAACCTATTAAGAAGTAAGCCAAATGGGGCTTCCCTGGTGGCGCAGTGGTTGAGAGTCTGCCTGCTGATGCAGGCGACACGGGTTCGTGCCCCGGTCCAGGAAGATCCCACATGCCGCGGAGCGGCTGGGCCCGTGAGCCATGGCTGCTGAGCCTGCGCGTCCGGAGCCTGTGCTCCGCAACGGGAGAGGCCACAACAGTGAGAGGCCCGCATACCGCCAAAAAAAAAAAAAAAAAAAAAGAAGTAAGCCAAATGGAGCCCAGCTTCCAATGGACATTGAAAAAAAGACTGTCAAGATTCAGGAAGAATCTGTAGATTCCTCTGTGAGAGAGAGAGAGAGAAGTAACAGATTCTTACTTATCTCTCTCACTCTCACATAAGTTCTTTAAAAACTGGGACTATCCTTACTTTTATTGTATGGAAACATCTGGTGTTCAGTAATGGTTTGATGATGTACTTATTTAATGAATTAGTGAGTGAATACATAAATTTAACAAGTCATGAGATTATGGTACCTAGTCATAATGCAAAACCGCTGAGGTCCCACTTTCAAACTAGCAATTATTTCCTCATTATCATTATCACTGCCATAAATCACACTGCAAAGAAAATGACTTTTACTATGATACAATTAGAGATTTTACATAAAAAGAAAGTTTAATGCTAATGTAAACAGAGCCGATTGACAACAATTTCAATACATCTATTGCTCACTGTGTACCTGACATTATTTCGATTAAAAAATATAGGATAAAAGGATTCACCCTCAAATGTCCTATTTTTGAATGGAGGAAACAGCTACAGAGACATTAAGTATCATAGCTAAGATTTTGCTCCAGGACAAGGTGGGGTTAGAGTTCAGATTCTGACAGACTGGCCACAGGACTTCAACTTCAACCACAACACTTTCAAATGAGTGAGAATAACAGTCACCACATGCCTGATAAGTAACCAAGGCGGCCAAAGTGATGCTTTGGAATCCATGGGATGAAACTACAGGATATATGAGGGTACATGCTTACCCCAGTCTTTCTAAATTTTCTCAAATGAACCTATTTTAGCTTTACAATCAGAAAAAGTAAACTTAAAGATTGAGAAGACACCAAAAAATATTGAATGAGTTCAAATAGGCTACTTGCAGTGTTAACTGCACAGTGAACCCCTTTTTGGTTGCCATGAAATTACCCATTCAATTAGAAAACATGAAAGTAAAGACAATGCAATTGTTAACAAAACCAAAAGTAGAGAATAAGTCCATCTAATCAAATGCACAGTGAAAGGAGTTAGTCTATGAAAGGCATGTTTTAAATAAACGTCAGGGACTTCCCTGGTGGTCCAGTGATAAAGAATCACACCTTCCAATGCAGGGGACGTGGGTTCAATCCCTGGTGGGGGAACTAAGATCCCACGTGCCGTGGGGCAACTAAGCCCACGTGCCACAACTGCTGAGCTTGTGTGCCTCGACTAGAGAGCCTGCGTGTCGCGAAAACTACAGAGCCCCGGCGCTCTGGAGCCTGCATGCCACAACTAGAGAGAGAAAACTCACACGCCACAACTAGAGAGAAGCCCGCGCACCACAATGAAATATCCCACGTGCCTCAATGAAGATCCCACGTGCCGCAACCAAGACCCGGTGCAGCCTAAATAAATAAATAAATAAAATAAACATCAAAGATAAAACTAAAGAAAAATACCCCACACATGAACCAACTTGTTTAATAAAATTTTTTAGAACTATTTTAATAACACCAGAAGAATCTCAAGATGAGTTAGATAAACATTTAAATGATCAAAAAATATGTTTTGTTCTTGGAATAAATATTAAAATCAAAACAACTCGAATGCATTAAAAACAAAGTCAAAACCAGTTACAAGTCAGACTGGACTTACATGTCTTAAGAATTCAAGGATATGTTTATATGGAGCCATTGACGTGAACACTGGGTTCTGAGCTTACTTGCTTCTACAAGGAATCAACCAAAAGTTTTCAATGAAAATGGACTGTTTGTGGGGAAACCCTGTAACCTCATTAAAAGAAATGTGTTTCCCTTCTGCTTTGTAGGTTTGGATTCAGGGAATGGTGCCTGGGTGACATCCGTCATCATTTATAGCATTCTCCATCTATACCATCTGTAGTCCCTTTTACTCAGCAGCCACCTATAAGTTTGTCACTTTTAAACATCTCCTGTCTGCAGCCATTCTTCTTTGAGGGGCAGGTTGGAGCCAAGGGTCTGGGAAGAAGGGTAAAGACCAGCGGAGCTGTTACACGGTGAGCGATGATCTGGGTATTTTTTTTTTTTTTTTGCTGTACGCGGGCCTCTCACTGTTGTGGCCTCTCCCGTTGCGGAGCACAGGCTCCGGATGCGCAGGCCCAGCGGCCATGGCTCACGGGCCTAGCCGCTCCGTGGCATGTGGGATCTTCCCGGACCGGGGCACGAACCCGTGTCCCCTGCATCGGCAGGCGGACTCTCAACCACTGCGCCACCAGGGAAGCCCGATCTGGGTATTTTTAAAACCACGACAACACACATCATTATCATCATCACATTTCCTTTCAAAAGCATAATGAACAGGATAAACTGAATGCCTTTTCATTTCTTCTACATACTTTTAACAAGCACCTTGATAGGAACAGCGGGTCCAAAAATGACTAGAATACACCGCACCCTCTGGAGGACCCAGACTTGAGGAGGATTTTGTATTAACTGCATAAAAAAGCAGGTAGAGTTCATTAAAGGTGGCTCTTCGTCAACAGCAATGCTTTCAAATAGGAGGACAGATTCAGGAACGCATGCGATATTTACGCAGATAATTCTTTTTCTGGTTTCTCAAATATAGGAAGTAACAAAATCCTAGATGTTTGGGAGGATCTCTTACCTCCAAATGGATATGTTTACATTACATAAAACAGCTCTATGCTAAGCCATTTTAAAGACCTATCAACTATTGCTGTGTAGAAACAGATACAAAAATACACACTACTATATATAAAATAGATAACCAACAAGGATCTACTGTATAGCACAAGGAACTAGACTCAATATTTTGTAATAACCTGTAAGGGAAAAGAATCTGAAAAAAAAAAAATGTGTATATAACTGAATCACCTTGCTGTACACCTGAAACTAACACAACATTGTAAATCAACTATACTTCAATATAAATAAATAAATAAATAAAGGGGAAAAAAAGAAATAGATACTGTGTGTTAACTAAGTACACATTTTGATTCTGTAGACTGTTAAAATTTGATTTTTTGGCATTTTGCCCAAAACTTTCCACTTCCTTTAATTGTTTTGCTTCTCCAAAAAACACTCATAATTTGATCTGAGAGATTTATTGTCTTCAGTTAGGATGTTAAACAAACAAACAAACAGCCTAGGCTGAGAACAAAGATGGTGTCCAGAATCACATACCTATCTTTGTAAAGGCCACACAATCACTAGGACTCAGTACTTCTTGCTCCTGGTGCAATTCCTTGCCAAGCTGCTTCTGTGCATATATAGAGACGAAAATGTAGACCAAAACATGCTTGTATTAAACACATTCTGAGTTAGGATGGTACCCTCAGCTTTATGTTTTAAAGTAATTTCTTTAAGATCTACAAATCCACCGACCCCCCCCAAAAGTGAACGCCTTCTCCTTTTTTCACTGAGCTACATTTTTTTTCATGTAACTGGGATATTAGAAAAGTGTCACTTAAATTAAGCCACACACACATACACACACACACAAACAGCAGGTGGGTTAAGTCACTCAGAATGTGCAAGTGACACCGCTCCCGGGCCCCTCCCCAAATGCCAGATCAGGCCACACTGCAGCCTGGAGTTGATTCCAGCTCAGAGAACAGAGTAGCAGCTGCTGGGAGTTGGCTGCAGCTCAAGTCTCAGCTGTATTCTTGGCCTCCTGCCTCTTCCAAGCGCTTAGGAGGGGCACGTGACCAAGGAAACAGCTGAGTCCCCACCTCAAAGAGGAAATGCAACCGCCGCCACCCCCGCTGCCACCTGCGCTGGGGCCAAACAGCCACCAAGTCCCCACTGCATCCGCGGGGGCAGAGGGGACTGCTGACTCACTCCCTGGCATGCCAGGGCTGCTCCGCTCAGGACAGAGCCGGGCCCAGCGCAGCCTAAGGCTTGGGGCCTCATCCTGGACACCCTGGAAGACCCACCTGGGGACTCGAACTTGCTAGGGAATCAGAAATGGTCTTGGAACTTCAGGTCACGGATTCTGATCAGATCCCCGATTTGGCTCTAGATAGTCTCTGTACGACTTCCCTACGATGCTCCTTTCCTAAACTGAAATTTTGGTTTTGATGTTACATTGCGCTGAAATATTGCCAAGCGCACAGCAGGCTGGCAGGTCACTTCCATGTCCATCAATTTTCAGGAGGCCCCTCCACACAACAGCATCACGAAACTGAAGCACAAGAGTTCCATGCACCTCTCTCGGCCTGTGACTCCCGGTGTGGGCTTCTTGGGTTGCCATGAACGTTGTTGAGACAGCCTCAGGCATCAGCCCTCATTCCAGGCCCAAATCTAATTCCCACTGCTGAGCTGCAGAGGCAAGACAGTGGAAATGTGAGTGGCTGGCGGGGCACTGCTTTGAAGATCTGGGGGTGGTGAGCAGGTCGCGTCCCGGAACCATGGATCTGACAACTCCAACTGCGTTCACGTCAGTGCTATTAAGAAACATTAGTGACTTCAAACATTGTGAAATCTCACCCTGCTCTGAGGACACATCCGTCAGGATCTGTCTCAGATGAACACAGGAGGCTATGCTTTATGCATTAGAAATCCCTCCGGAAGGAGAAGGGGAAATGTGGACACTCCCTGATGCATACATGGGGGGGGGTTGGTACTCAATTATCGTTATTTTTTGTGCATGTTTTAAAGATTTTCATAATAAATTCCTCTGGGATTAAATAATACAATAATATCAGGTAGAAGTACTGTGCACCCAAACGGGGCTTCAGTCCAGATGGGAGAGACTCTGATTCATAGGTGAGAATGGGAGAGGTCTGAAAATCTTAGACCCACAGCTTCTTTGAAAAAAACTGACCCATATCTAGTTAAGGCCTTTTTTCTCAAGGAGTGATACAAGACAAGTTTTATGCAACACTGGGGTACACATTAAAATACACTTGTCCTAGGGCACTGTGGTGGTCATTTTTTTTTTATCTTTCTGGTCAACCTTGGTGGTAGAGACAGAATCCTCTTCAAGGAAGGACTTGTTGCCTCTTGAGGGGTTATTTCAACTGCAGAGTCTGAGGCTCCAATGCCACACTCTTCCTAGGACAGTCCATATCCAATAAGTGATTGATGTGGGAAGGTAAGCATGGCCATCTCCAGCCTAGGCTGACACTCAGGGCCATCCTAGCGGCAGGGCCCCGGAGCTGGCCAAGGCTGATCTCATCCTCAGGCCTGAACTGTGGTTCACTGCTCCCTCTGGCCACTCCTGCTCCCTTGCCTGTGTCCCTCATGGTGTTGGTCCCAAGAACCATCCTGTGTAAACCTCCTGCACACTGAACTCCATCTCAGAGGCTGCTCTGGGGGCCCTGCCTGCCACACCTCAGGACTTCCCTCTGGAAGGCTGAGGTCGCATCGTGGTGGTAACAAAACGCACCTTCTCTAACCCTGGACACCTCACTACCGATCCAAATCTTGCAATACGTGTAAAGGGACTGAAACTTGTACATACTGTGTGTATTTGTACATCAATCTGTACTTCCGAGTAACCGCTTCTTATTGGACCCCATATTTAATTCTGGTCAATTAAAAATCTATAACTCTCTCCAAAGTTATGAATTTTCATCTAAACATAAAATCTGATCCTATTTTTAACTCCCAATTCTCAGAGGCCACTATCAGGTTACACAGTCCTCTAACCTCAAACGTAGCACACATCTACTTGCAGGCACCTCTGAAAGTGACATTCCTAGATGTCATTTCGAGACCACCAGCAGCTAACACCATGCCTGATACACAGTAGGCACTAAGGATACCATGATAAACGGCTTATACACATGATATCATTTACTCTGTCAGAATCGCTAATACTTAGCTGTCACAGTTTCCATTATACAGATGGGATAACTGAGACTCAGTAGGCCAAGAAAATTGCCCGAGATTATACAAGTTAGAAAGTGTTGACCATGCCTTT
This sequence comes from Delphinus delphis, assembly GCF_949987515.2. Lineage (NCBI taxonomy): Eukaryota > Metazoa > Chordata > Mammalia > Artiodactyla > Delphinidae > Delphinus > Delphinus delphis. Next base: position 54,460,293 of record NC_082692.2, on the reverse strand, counting down.
CACCACAGGAAACATGTATTACTGTTGTCTATCTAAAGTACTCTTTGGAGGAACAGGCAGGACATAATAAGGTAAATTAGAACCGAATATTGTTGATTTAAAAATTTTTATAGCTGGCCATAGGAAATTTATAAGTGTTCTGATTTCCCCGTGCTACCCTATGCAGAGCAAGTATGTTAGCACTTCAAAGACACTAATAAAGGAGCCGTCTAAACAATTATAATAGCAGCTAATGCTTTCATTGTGGTCCTATAGGCTGAGCAGCATTCTATAAACTTTACCAGTGACAACCCACAGAGTCACTTCATCTCTTTCCCTCTTTATGTGGCATCCTTCACCACTTCTCTTTGTGGATAGGCCTGGGGGGAGGTGAAGCTGGAACAGCATCAATCGTTATTCCCACAAACACAGCTCAATAACTGATTTTCATACTACGACAATGAATCAATATGAGAATAGTAAGTTGTATTCAGCATTTGATGTTTTACAAGGCTGAGAAGATGTGTACTTAAATCAGTCTAGGTAAAACATTTAGTCTCTTGGAGGACCCCACTTTAATTGCCCAGACAACCCGTGTGTGTGATCATCTGTGTAATCAGGGCTGTTAATGCTAGTGAAATGGATAAACAATTATTTACTCAGCTCCTACTAGGTACAATCCAGTCTGCTAGGAATTGGGAGCCGTGCAAAGATTGATATGGTCCAGCCCCTGCCTTCAGGAAATTTACAATCTGCTAAAAACGAGGAGTTATTCAACTTAGCGTTTCAAGGACTTACCTTCTCTGTTTTTCAGCGAGTATGCTAAACAATGAATTCCAAATGAATCCTTACTGGGTAGTTCACTAAGCTTCAAGGATAACAGATTAGACTAATCTATGATTTTGAAGAAAACATCCTCTCACCCAGTGAAATGAAGAAAGTAGTATCCTCCCAGTAAGAAAGGAAATATTTACTCAAAGTCCTCAGTCAAGAGTTAATAATTCTCCTTTTGAGTCTGACAATTATTCGCCAAGTCGTGAACTTTAAGAATGAAGCCGGTCATTATCTGAACCTGTGGTCCCACACCCTGAAGGGTTGGGAGCAGCCTCCCTCTTGCCCTCCTTGAGAGCCCAGGCCTTTCTCCAAGGATGGGGCAGCAGAGATCAGAAAGGAGGGCAAAGGTAACAGCCGGCGGCCAGGATGATTCGAAGGGGCAGAGGAGCAAGGTCAAAGTAGGGATGCGCACCTCCGGTGTGGATGCAGGAGGCGGGGCAGAGGCAGAGTTCCACTGCTCACGCTGGACGGATTAGACCAGGATAAGCTGCCGAAGTCACAAGCAAACACACGGTAAGTGGTCCTTTGATGGCTGCCCCCGCCCCCCGCCTTTTCAGGTCTACAGATCATCTTGCTTGTTGCTTAGTGTAGATATACTAGCCCCACCCCATGTCCCCCTGGAGAAACTGAAAAGAACCATTTAAATGTACACATTTAAAAGAATCTTCACTAATTTAGACGAGATACCTTATATTATTTATTAAACCACCTCTGGCCTTGAACCCAGTCAAAAAGGGAAAGAAGTCGAGGTCCATATAACCTGAGAACACTGCGAAGGATGCCAGTAAGGCCTGTCAGGGCCAGAACTTCAATCCGGCCCTCGGCAATGCTTCTCATATTCTTCCAGTGCCAGCAGATGGTGCAATGCACACCTGTGACACTTGTCACAGAACAGCTCTCCGATGTTTTTGTTACAAGAACTAACACGAATTTCACACATCCGGGCCTCATGGTCATTGTGTACCCATGTGTTGCTTGGCTGGGCTACTCTGGAAGGGTATAGGGCTTTGGGGATAAAGCAGGAAGCCCCCCCCTCAGTTGGCGGCAGGGGAAGGTGACCCCAGCCACCTCCACTCTCCAGAGGAGAAACTCATTTTACAACATGTGAAGGATCACTGCTTTAAACCTATATATTAATCAGCAAGATGAGATTCAAAAGTCACCTCTTCCCCATCAAATCTCTGGCTCTGTCCCCACTCCCCACGGTCTATTCCTCCTCTGTGCTCACACTGACCTCCATCAGAGGACACATCTCCATGCCAGCACTTATCAGAGAGTCCTGAAGCTATCTGAGAGTCAGGCGTTAGTGCCTCTAGAACAGGGACTATGTCTTACTTATCTCTAGGTCTCCAGAAACCACGAAGGTATCTGGAACATAACAGGAAATTAACCATGGTTTCTAAAAAAGATAAGTGCCTTCTGCGAATGTCTTCTAATCATCTTAACCAGGAATGCTGTATTAATTTTTCAATTGTTTAAAATATTAACTGTTTATAGTATATTCATGGTATAAAATTTTAAAATGTGTCTTTAAGACTTATGTCTTTAAAAAACCTGACTTTGTGCGCCGTGGCTGCATGAAAAACACAACTCAGACCAGCAAACATTTCCTAGGAATACACAGACACTTTGTTCAGGAAGTCCCTCTTCTGGAAAAACCGGATCTAGTAGGTAGTGACTCATACTCATGATCTCCAAAATAACTTATCTGACTCATCAATAAGTACGTACTGAGTGACTAGAGGGCATTATTGTCTTACAGGGGTACTAATTGGCATTTATTCGGTTGAGTAAATCTGGACATATTTGAATCATTGTATTGTGATCACACGTGGCTGAAGATCAAAAAGACACAGTAATGCCAGATGTACTCCTTTCTGCAAATACTTGGAGAGCAGATAGAATCCAAAGTCAATTTATATGTAGATTAATGCTTTTCAAACTTCAGGTTGTGACATGTTAGTAAATCAGAAAGTCAAATCATTGGTTATAACTTGAATTTTGTAAAGGAGGTAAACAGAACATAGAATGGAGTGAAATGAGATGCACTAGAATAGAATAGGTAAGAATTAGAGTAGGATACCCTAGGGAAGGCTATGCCTTATTTTGTAAACTCGAATTTCGCATCTGTGTGTGCAGGTGTTTGTGTGCTGGGGTGGGGGGGAGGGGGCGTGTCTGGGCATGTGTATGTATAGATGTGTTCTGGGAGTTCACATAAAAGGCATTCTTAAAAATAGGTCTGTGTCCAAAAAGTTGCTGGACTAGGCCACATAATGTTTTTATAACTGTTTGAAGAATACTTTGAAATATACCTGTAACTCATGCCTTGATTCCCCAATTAGGGAGAGAAAATACAGGCTGTGACAGGGTTCCTCCTGTGAAACCCACACATGATTTGTGAGATTTAAAGAACTTATCATTTAAATATGAGGATTGATGCCTCTGAGGAAGACAGAGCATCTCAGTTAAAACAAGCAAATGATTATCTTGGACAACAGTGTAAACAAGACCCTAATTCACCAAGCGGCTCATTGCTGTTCCCAGCTGCAGAAGATTGGCCGGTGCTCTGTCGCTCACACGCAGACTGTGCGTGACAGTTGTACACTCACTCTTGAGATTCAGCCCCACACAAGTCCAGCGACACACACCAGAGCCTGGGGGCCAAAGAGGGGTTAGTTCAGAAAGAACCTGTCTAAAAGGCAGCTTCTTAAGACATCAAGTGCTTTATTTCATAGACGTATTTGCCTCTACGGTTGTGCTGGAGTGAAATTTATATTTGAATGACTTTATTTCCTCACGAGACTTACTGATAAGTCACCAGAAGAGCCTTGGGAGCATCCTTCGTAACCAATGGAAATTGATCCTCCATATCACCTTTTTTTTTAAAGTAAATCACAAAATTGTTATCTGGATAATGACAGTCACAAATTTCCAGAGTTGTTCATATTTAATTCAACTTAAATACGGACGCATGAACTCATACTTTAAAAAATAATAGCTACCATGTTTTATTATATTATTTGCCAAATGCTGCCAGAAATACTTTACACTTAGTGTTTTTAATCTTCACTACTGCTAATCTCATTCACATATTAATAGAAGGAAGGAAGGAAGGAAGGGGGAAGGGAGAGAGGAAGGAAGGAAAGAAGGAAGGAAGGAGGAAGGGAGGGAGGAAGGAAGGAAGGAAGGAAGGAAGGAAGGGGAAGGGAAGGAGGGAGGGAGGGAGGGAAGGAGGAGAGAAACCTGAAGTTCAAAAGGGATAGGTCCCCTGCCCAAGGTCAAATGTCACTGATATTCTTCAAATGTTGGTCTCAAAAACTCACCTCCCCTTTGACATAGCTCTGTCCACTGCCACCCACAACATTGTTCAATCTGTGCATTCGGCAGTCTGCATGCACCAAGGAGTGACTGCAACACCACACATACAATCACGGGTGCTTATTCCAGAAAGATGGCAAACCGCACAATAACTACACCTTTTATCGCAAGAGAGGATCATTTCTGCTATCCCTAGCCAGAAACCTGCAATTACGTTTCATCAGTAGAGTGCCTTGGATGTCCCACTACAATACAAAAAAGCATACTGAATACTTGATTCTATAAAATCTTAAAAGTGAGAAGCAGATGAGCTACAGAAGAGCTGTTAGTGTACAATGGATGCATGACCTGTGGTCCATGCCAGTGTTACCCCACCCAGGGGAAGGACTGTCTCTAAGGTTCATGAGGTCTCACCATGACCACCATGCTAAAATTCAGGCACAGGGATTTCTTTGATGCATGGAGCCGACCTCAAGGCGGTACAACCTCAATCCACAGCTGTCTTTGGGGACTGAGTCGACTATCTCTGATAAGGAGGATTTCTGGGGGAACATCACCAGAGTCCAGCCTGAGAAGGAGCTGGTTAGCAGTGAACCTAAGGAAAACCTCTGTATTTCTAAGGTCTGGATTGGATTCTTGTTCTCCTCTGTCTGCTCCACAAGCTGCATCAGAGGAAGAATGAGGAGAAGGAGTCTTCTCTCCATTCCAAAGTCAAGTTCTCCTCTGCTCACCCCAGGTGGTTGGAAAAGCAGGCCAGGAGCAGGCTTCTTGGACAAACTTCTGATTTAACCAAGCAGCACTCGGGCCTGACCGACGTGAGAGCAGCTTCCAAGTACTGTACAGTCTAGGCACCCAAAGACCAGAGACACCGTATTGTGGAGCTTGCCAATGTGTATGCGTCCACAAGAGCAGCGTACTGCTTCGGGTATCAGCAGGCATTTTGGCTGCCCTCTCCCTCTGCCCACAGCTGTAACTCGACTCACACACGAGGTTCAGGTAACCAGTGGCATCCTGTGTGATTGGGTTTAAACACTAGAATCCGTATGTCCTGCCCAGTTGGTACAACAAGGTCATTTGTGTACAAGAGTTAATGAGGGACCTCGGGGTTGGTGGTCACATGGAAACTGAAAGGTACCATTAACACAAATATCAGCCTGTCCTGAAAAGGAGAAAATAGAGGCAAAAACAAGACATCACAGAGCTTTACAATTGTGAAACTGCTCGGACTCTGAAGCTAGATGTCCAGGGATGAAGCCTGACTCTACCACTGACTGAGCAATTTCCTTACGTGTCTCTGTGCTGTCAGTTTCCTTATCTGGGAACCCAAATAATGAGACCCCCTACCCCCCCAGACGGTTGTGAGGCTTAAACCAGTTAACACCTCTGAAGCACTCAGAAGGACACTGTCACTCGTAATTAGCATTCTATGTCCCATTGAGACAAACACATGCATCAACAGATATTACCTGATTAGAGCCTGGCTAATATTAAACCACCAACATTTCTGCAGAGCCAGACCTTCTAGAGACATCAGTGTCTCTAAAAAATACAGCTACTTCCAAATGGTTCTGGCATCCTTCCAAGGCTCCCAGGAGCCATCACGGGGTTATTCAAGCTGTGGGTGGATGGTGATTTCTGGGGGTTCATGCATATATGTGGGAGGTACGTGGATGACAGTTCTGGGGTTGTCGGTCTTTTTCAGCTAATATAAATGAAATTCAAATGCCCTTGAAATTCATTTTGAAACCAACAAAGCTTACAGAGAAGGTTTCTAAGAAAAAGGAAAAATGAGGAAATGAGAGAGAACTCCTAGAGGGGACACAGGTCAGGACTGTGTCAGGCAGGTTTTTCCAACTTCCGAATTTTCCTAGGATCTCTGCTAGCAGCAAACGACCTTAACCATTTATGAAGATCCCTGTTCATGAAAATCACGTTTGTGTTTTTGTTTTCCTTTTGCTTGAGGTAAAGCATTTTTATTTCTTTAAATCCATTGGTACTTTTACCTGATATAATTGTGCAAATCCAGTTACTTGATACGAATAAAAGATAGCACTATTCTGATTTTAATTTTTTTCACTTTAAAGTGATCATATAGTAAATTTGACTTCTTGGGGACAGGGGGCTGTATGGTTTATGAATCTTAACGCCTGTATGTTTGTGTAACCACCACCACAATCAGGCTAGAGAACAGTTTCATCGTCCCAAACATGCCTCACGCCATCTCCTTCCAGTCACACCTCCCCTTTGACATAGCCCCTGGCATTCACTAGTCTGTTCTCCTCTCTGCCACTATAATTTTATCATTTTGAGATGTTACATAAATGGGGTTATGAAGCCTATGATGTTTTGAGATTGGATCCTTCCACTCAGCATAATGCCCCTGAGATCCGGCCAAATTTCTGCAAGAATTAGCAGTTTGCTCCTTTTTATTGTTGAGTAATATTCCATTGTATGGATGAACCATGTTTTATCTAGTCACCTTTTGAAACACAAATCGCCCAGTTTGGGGCAATTATGAATAAAGCTATTACAGACCTTTATCTACAGGTTTCTGTGTTCATAGTTTTAACATCTGGTGCTCACCAAATTTTATTCTAAAGTTTTTCTTGATCCTTAGAATACCCAATCTTGTGAATCTGGGATTATTCTATGTCCATGGATTTTAGATCCTACGCTGGAGATTCTTAGAACGTACCCTCATGGGAAAATCTGCACCTTCCTATAGTCATCCAAAACAGAGGCTCCTAACTCTTTTCTGTTTAGTGGAATTTGGAATCCTCATCTCTTCTTTTAAGAGGCTATGTTTAAAAAATAATTTTTAACTCAGAGTAAATTAAAATTTATCCTGAGGCTTGTTTTGAAATTTTACAGCATTCTTTAATACTTCAGATTATGAAACATCAATCATGCAATTTCTACATTCTGACAGAAAGTTTTATGTTTTAGATCAGTGGTTCTAAAATTGTGGTCCATGGGCCAGCAGCGTCAGCATCGCCTGGAAACTTGTTAGAAATGCAAATACTTGGGCCTCACGCCAGATCTATTGAATCAGAAACTCTGGCAGTGGGGGTCCAGTGATCTCTGTCTGAAGAAACTCTCCGGGTGATTTCAGATGCTCGTGTAGGTTTGAGAACCACTGCTTTAGGGATGAACGACTCTGTGCAGTACAGAAAAGAATGCCATAGTCCAAGACTTCCCCTCGAGATGACAGACTGACTTACACGTACTTCCTTCTGTAGCAGGAGTCACTTAAAAATAAGATGGCTCATTTGTGTTAACATATGAGCCCTAGATCACCCACTGACATTTATAACACAGACAGTGTAGTTCACTTTGGTCACCGGGGGCAGAGCTGTGGAATCAAAACTTGAAATGTACAGAAATCCCTAACTCCTCAGTTGAAACAATGAATTCATCACCCTACCTTCTATTTGCATCTTGCCATTTTATCAGTACTGATGGGTAGAGAACAGGGGCAAATGCAAGTTTCCTCTCTTCACTGGCTCTGTTGTGTAACCCTGTGCTTAGTGGGATATTGTTCATCAGCAGTGAGATAAATGAATTCAGAAGGAAAATGAAGTAGAAAAGCAGCTAGCTTAGGTCACCTCACCACAGATCTCACAAAAAGAGGGACTGCTCTTTTTGTAATATAACAAGATCCCAAATTTATATATGTACATATATATATACATACACACACATATATATACATATAATATATAATTTATTATATATGTTATAAAATGTAATATATGTGTATATGTAAATGTATATCTCATTTACAGCGATTACTAAAATTAAATTAAAGCATTTAATTAATAAAAAGTAAGCATAATCCTTAAATTTCTCTGTCCAAATATTTTAACCAAGCCGCTACCTTTGACAAATAATTAATAAATATATTTATTATACCTACTACACTTATCTTTTATTTCAGGGGAGGGCTGAAACTACTGTTAACCTCACTACTTCCTTTATCTGAGAAACTGACTCCCTGAGGGTAGCAGGATAAAAAGGCCCCTTTGATCCTGTACATCTGCCAAAGGCAACCATCACCCTCTACGCAAACACACGGAAAGCACAGGCAAAGAACGAGTGGGTCTGTGTTCCAGGTGTCTGGGGTTCGCTAAGTAGAAAACGAATTGAGGACAAACCATCTACGAAGAAAGCTCACACTGGCTCATTCTAACTTAGGTTTTCCAGAAGATAATTTCAGGGAAAACATATTAGTAAAAACTGATAACTTCATCTTCAATATTAGGAAACTGCAGAAATATGGGTTGGCCAGTGGACCTGAAACAGGTTTATCTACCTGGTATCAGTTCAGGAAGAACTAATGGGGAACATGAGACAGAAGGCAGAGTGTAAATAAACTTTTCCCCAACCTGACTGAGTAATAGCTCAGAACACATATTTGAAGAGCGAGGCAATATACCTGAACTATAAGAATCACAAGTGTACCATCAAGCATGCATTTAAAAACCCAAACCTCGTGAATCCATGAGAAAAAAAAAAATGGAAAGGCAATTTTTCTTGAAACTCCACTCATCTTTTAATAAATATCTTCAAAACCATTATCTATTTACTAAAAGTTTTTAATTAACATTTTGTTCCTTAATCAGTTATCCTTGGGCATCTATTTGTACTTAAGTATGAACCACTGGGTCCCTTAAATCAATAACATTGTTTCAGACTAAGTTGGGTGGTGAGTAAAGATACAGGTTAGATGTGGTGTCGTTTTTTTTTTTTTTTTCATTATTCTTTTCCTTAACTATGCTATATGTATTGTCAACATTGTATAAAAGCCAAAGCAAAAGAATCCCACCACGGGACTTCCCTGGTGGTACAGTGGTAAGACTGTGCTCCCAATGCAGGGGGCACAGGCTTGATCCCTGGTTGGGGAACTGAGATCCCACATGTTGCATGGCATAGCCAAAAAAAAAAAAAAAAATCCCACCACCCACCAAAATAATTTTATCTTTTTTTTCAGTAATCTGTGGACAGATAAAATACTTGTGACTCAAGCTTCGTAGCATTTTTAAAACAAGTATTGATATATCATTTCATTACATGTGCTCTCACAGGTTTCAATGTTTTAACGGATTAATAGTCAGGCCCTGTAGGAGGAAGCAGGCTAGAGTCAACATTTCTGTTTGTGGCAAGTATATTACGTATGATAATTCATGAAGAGAGTTTTGTTGCTGAAATCTGGAAGCTCACAGTAGTTAATTAACTTGACTAGGTCAGTGAGAGGCGGGGATGGAATTCAAACTTAAGTCACCTGGACTTCAAACCTATTGCCTTTCCATCATACCAGGAGAAAATGTTCCTAAAATCAGGAGCTGAGAATCAATTCTTGTCCCAAGTGGCTGTACCAATTTCAGAAGTTAATTTCCATGCCCTCCTTTGTCATGGCTCCATACATATCCTTCCACTATCTCACTGTATCCTGTTTCTCAATTCCTTATGCCTAGATTAGATCCAATTCTCTGTGTTTCATACGGCTATTACATATTACAGTGTAAGTCATATTACAGAGGAAAAAATAGAAAAAGAATGAAATATACACCTTTCTTTTCCCTGCAACAAGAATCTGCAAGTATGCTACAACAGAAATTTTGCCACGGCTGTGACCACAACCAAGAGCAGATCGGCGTGGACATCACATGGGCACGCAAGTCCCTCTCTTTCATAAGAGAGGGTGTTCATAAATATCTGAGAACTTGTACACTGCAAAACAATGAAACAAATTATTTCTCCAAAATAATAAGGCCACAGACAATTTTTGACCAAAAATGATCCAAAGGTAAATTCAGGATCAGTAGAAGGATACTGATTTTTCCTTAGCACTGTCCCCGTGTTTCCAGCAAATGATACATGCAGGGCTACAGAAATCTCGGATCTCTTATTAATAAGAACTTTTGCCTGAAGAAACAGGGTAATGCAGAGCGCAGAAGGAGCTAGCCAAGTAAAGTAACACCCACAGGGCAGAACAAATGGCACTAATGACCTAATCAATACAGAAATAAGTACAGATTTCCTCCACAAATGGATACTCAGTAACGTCTCTTAAAAAATTCAGAAAAAAAAAAAACAAAACACCACGTCTCTTTCATTTAAAATTTCCTTACGTTTCTGGGTGTACTTCATTAGGAATACCCCCAAAGTTGACTTTCTTTCAATTCAATACATTAGGTCAGGTCACGAAGACCTGGAGTAACGTCTATCAGTCCTTTCAAGTTCGCGGGTCTGGGTCTGTCTCACTGCTGTACATTCCTTCACTAACAGTGCAAACCCTCTGATTCCTGCTTAAGCCTGAGGATCTAATCTATAAACAATGAAACAAGTGACATCCCCTCATCCTTTCTTCAAACATCCAAACCAATCTATTTTTACAGCCAGGTCAGAACAATGAGGTAATGTTTTCTAGTGATTTTAGAAAAACTGATTTTAGAGCTCTCTTCTCTTGCTAGATTCATTGGGTAAATCTCTGATTATACAAATGGCCTTCTGTTGGGTATAGCTATTGGTTTTACCTGCAAAGTGTACAAATCATAAGTCTACCACAATTTTATTTGCAATCATTCCTAGTTCTTAAAGTCCCAAATTTTCCCCAGAATGATGCTAAGACTAAACTCTCTACACCATTTCTAGACAAATCTAGAAAAAAGCCTAGTTAACTTTCTTTGTAAAGAAGCATTGAGCCACAATCTTATCCCATGTGAGTTACCCTTAATAGATAATGAAATTCTAAATCATCCATGCCCACATCTCTTTTCCAGGGTCCCTATTGTCCATCTAAGCTTCTAAAATGTCAAACCCTGCTGTCTGTGCAAAGGAGCTATCTTTTGGAAAACATCTGGATTTTAGGGGTTCACAGATGGCCTTTCCTCACTGAACCATTGGCTTGGAGGTGCATATCTGAAAATGTGAGCATCAGGAAATAAATAAATGAATACTGAGCATTGGGATAAGTACTGCATCTTTAATTCTTACAACAAACCCATTTTAGAGATGAGGAAGCTGAGGTTTGGAAAGCTTGAGAAACTTACTAGCAAGTTGCAGAGGGGGATCTGAACCCAGGTCTGGGAATCCATTATCCTTTTTTCTTAACTAACTATTCTATTCCTGATAAGTTAGTTATGTGATAGAAGAACGATAACCTTCTAATCATTTCACTCATACTGTAGCATTAGTGCTTAGTTTAAAGGCTAAGAAAAAAAAAGAGCATGACCAAAATTTATGGACAATGCAATATAAAATTGATTCACAAATATTATACCCCCCCAAAATCATTAATAGACATTGAAAACTGGAAGAGATTTTAGAAATCATCTGGTGTAATCCTGTCGCTTTATGGGTAACTTCTAAAAGTAAGTTCTTTCTCAGTGTTTCAGGGCAAGAAATTTTAACATGATGCCAGGCTTTGGGACAATGTATCAAGATATCTCTCTGCTTCCAAATACCTAAATCTTTAACTTTATCTCTGCCAATGGAAAGAACTGCATCCTTAAAAAAAAAAATCCTTCGGGTAACTTATAGATCAAATCTTTTACTCCTAAAGTTTCCCTACAGAACCGTATGTAATTCCACCTACCTCTAATCACAGGCATTATTTTTAATCTATTAAGGACATTTATAAAATTCTGAAACTATTTCAGTTTCCTTTTTCAAACGCACAATGTGGAATCTAACAACAAATTCAAAGAATAATTTGCTTTTAGAAAAACTTAACTTTTTAATTCTAAACAGATACATTGGTTTGACCTGATATGAACTTGAACTTTGCAGTTCATAATTACAATTAAATCTGTACCAGTTGCTTGCAGCTCTAGTAATATTGTAAATATATGATTTTATAAATCAACAAAGAAAACAAAATGGCTTATTCCAATTCCATACACATTTGTCATAATCAGCTGATCTTCTTTCTCTTGTTAGAGAACTTCCCAACTGATGGTTTTAGTTTGTGCTCTATTACCATCAACAGAACTTTTCCCCAGTAGCGGGGCTACTTCTTCCCTGTTTGTTTTCTGGAAACAGTAATGGTCTCCGCTCTCGAGGTACACTCCTTGTCAACTTTCTTAACGAGATTTACTGGTAAAAAAAAGATTTTTCTCATTTGTCCAAATTAATTCATACTGCTTTATCATCCAAGATATCGCCCATCTATCATTTTGGAGTTTCCTTACACTCTCAACCATTCAATTCATTGTTCAAAATGTTCTAGTGCATTTCTCTCTCCCAAATGCCTACAAAATCCTATATAGCAAATTTCCCAAATACTTAGCATGAGACCTGACACATAGGAAACCCTCAATAAATATCTGAAAAACAAGAATGAAAAAATAAATGAATGAGTGGGACATCTGATGCAACAGACAAGTCTTGCTGACTCCCACACAAGAACCCAATCTCAGTTCAGCTCCCATGGAAGTTCCCCTACTTTGATACAGTGTGGTTCAGAAGATATTTTTCTGGCTTCCTGATGAAAATACCAGCTGTGTCAGAATCTCCTGCTATCCACATCTTCCTAAAGCCTGCCGTAGCCTCAAAGAAGAAAGAGAATATTCTCCTCATCTCTCTAAATTAAGGTACCAGGTTTTGTTTTGCTTTGGGAAGTCAGAAGGGTGAGTAGATGTTCATACAATCAGAACCACACTCAGCATATCTTAAAATGTAGAAGCTAAATTAAGAAAGCAAACTCACTCTACTCTTAATCGACTGGATCCCATCCTTTAGGACTAGATTGTTTTGAAAGATAGGAGTAAGACATTAATTCAGTTCCGGTGGTCCCAAGTGGATTAAACGGTTTGCCATTTAACTCTGGTTAATCCTATCATTGTTCCCACATAGCAGGGAAAGTAGGGCGACTCTCCGTAAGGTAGGAAGAGGAGTTAGGAAACCCCAACTTGCCAGTATTCTCTTCTCCTCACTCCCTCACCCCTGCCTTTTAATCCATCACCGCCTACTTGCCCAGTTCTTGAGAGGAATGAATTTCTTCCCCACATCCTGGATCACCTTCACCAATGTTAATCTCTCCGAAGGCACATCTCCAGTAAACAGCAGTTGTCTCTAGCTCTGCGTGCCAGTGATTTGGAAATTGTTTGTGAACTTGCCTCATCTTCTCTCCCGAGACCATAACTGACTGTTAACTGTAATCTTCCTTCCATGTAGATGTAAAAGTGATCTAGGTACTCGGTTTAAACGCCTGAAGTTTTAGGGACTTTGCTATCCCCATAGAAGCCCGAGCCACTGCCTGAGATGTGAAGGAAAAGCTTCTTTGTAACAGCCAAAATCATCTCTAGTGAAGTTATAACTCTACATATAAGGGCATCTCTTTGTTCTCTTTGTCAGAAAGATGAATGTCAGATCCACTTTGGCTGAAACTTTTGGGAAAAAAATCACAATTAAAACTTTAGAGCTGATTTTAAATCTTGAATATTAGATGCCATCAACAATATAAAGGTCAATTTTTAATTCAACAAGCTGATTAAATATCTGGCAGTGCAAGCAAGAACAGCTAAAGACAGCGAAAAAAATGCACAGGGAAATACACACAGGCCTTGTTTGCTGGCGCTTCACTGTATTGTGCTCTGCAGATATTGCTTTTTTTTTTTTTTTTACAAATTGAAGGTTTGTGACACCACTGCATCAAGCAAGTCTATTGGTGCCATTTTTCCCAAGAGCATTTGTTCACTTCATGTCTCTGTGTCATATTTTGGTCATTCTCCTAGTATTTCAAGGCTTTTCTTTGTCATTATATTTGTTATAGTGAGATCTGAGATCAGTGATCTTTGATGTTACTATCGCAAAAAGATGACAGCTCGCTGAAGGCTCAGATGATGGCTAGCATTTTTTAGCAATAAAATATTTTTAAATTAAGGTATGTACATTGGTTTCTTAAAGACATAACGCTATTGCACACTTAATAGTGTAAACATAACTTTTATATGCACTGGGAAAACAAAAAATTCATGTGATGTGCTTTATTGCAATAGTAACTTTATTGAGGTGGTCTGGAACTGAACCCGCAACATCTCTGAGGTTTGCCTGTATCCTTTTGAGATAAATTAGTTTTTTGCTTAATGTTAGTTAAATAGCTATTATTTAAGCATATACTGTATGCTGACTCTAGATACACACACACGCTATATAGATATACATATGTATATATCTATATAGCGTATACAGTATATGTAATCTGTCTGCCCTTTCCTTGTTTTTTTGTTTTCCAGCTTATATTACAATACCAAAGGATTATAATTTATTCTCAGGTACGTTCTGAGAAATTTCACTGGATGACTTTCTGAAGGTACTACCCCTCAGAAGAATGGCTGATATTTAATTATAATAAAAAATAAAATGTGGTTATTTGATGAATTTACTGCTTTGCATGGCTCACCCTCTGCACTGAACACAACTCATGGTTCTACATTTTCTGACGGGGGACTAACTGATTAAACCCCAATTATGAGAGAAGTCTTCCCCTCCCTCCTTTGACTATTTTCACACACGTGCCGAAATGATTCATTTCCGCAACATTAAGTGAAGATACTTGAAAATCAGAGGCCGTATCAGTTGCCCAAACAGCTCAGTCATGCTTGGAGACAGGAAACCAAAGCTGTCTGTAGGGGTCGCCGGAGAGCCCAGAAGCAAGCCCACAGCTCTGCTTCCCTTCACGTCTGGGAGGTCGTTGAAAAATGTTTCCACCTCTGATGCCAACCCAGAGCTGCCGCTCCTGCTCTCACCCATTAGCATAGGATGTAAGGCTATTCTTTTTTTTTTTTTTTTTTTGGTACGTGGGCCTCTCACTGTTGTGGCCTCTCCCGTTGCGGAGCACAGGGTTCGGACGCGCAGGCTCAGCAGCCATGGCTCATGGGCCTAGCCACTCCGCGGCATGTGGGATCCTCCCGGAACGGGGCACGAACCCGCAGGAGGACTCTCAACCACTGCGCCACCAGGGAAGCCCTGTAAGGCCATTCTTTCATGGATTCATTTCAACCCCTTCCTATTCAATGATTACCACCCCTTTGGGATGGTAGAAATTACACAATTAAAATGTTTTAGAGAAATAATTCCTATCTGTTCATTTTCCAGACAACTCTGAATGGAGCCATCCCCTCTCCTACAGACTACAGAAGATAATGACCCTACTAAGCATCTTTATCCACGTGCAAGGCACACCTCCTAGATTAGTTACTACCTCTGCTTGGCCTTCAACATTTCATAGGCCCAGAGAGAGTAAAGCTAGTCTCCAACTCTAACCAGTAAAAATGTTTACGGGGTGGGAACTGAAGAGAACTGTACTCTATATTATTTTTAAAAATTCTTAAAAGGACGTTTTTCTCATTCATGTAATCAGGTTAAATCTCCCTCTAAACTTTTTTATATGAAAAGATGATGATTTCCTTTTGGTGAAAAATACCTATGTGGCAGGTACTTTGTTTCTGTTTCAGTCCTGCAAAGTTGGCCTTATCTGTCCTACCTTCTACATGAGAAAATAGAAGCAATGAGGAATTAACAAAATCACTGAAGTCACATAACTAGTCATTTGTTGCTACTGGACTGGTGTTACTATGCTCTTTTACTTGCAGAAACTATGAAGCAGAGAGGGGTTGAGAGTCTTGGCCATAGACACACTTCTAGTTATTTACTCAGATCCAGAGACCAAACTCCAGGATGGGTTGTTCAGGTGGTAAATTGCATATTTACGGATGTAAGTTTTGGAGAAGTGAGATCTGGGTGCACCACCACATTTTGACTTTGTTTTCCAGACCTTTTATTTTAATCCAGATTTTGTATGTTTCTCTGATCTGCAGAATTCCACGGAGGCCCGCATACCTCAGAAGTAAAGCCCTTCATCACGGCACACAGCAGTCACCTGCTCCCTCTCTGATGAGCTCCAGTATTCTCTAGCATACATCCCTCGCTCACTTTTAACCTGACATTGGATCGGAAGCACCACTGAGTTCAAAATACCTCTCTACTAGAGCTTCCCACATCACACTTGACAAATAACGCAGACATTGCAATCATCTGTGTAGTAAAATGATATCCCTTTTCGAGGGATGTTTACATTCTTGTCTTAAAATACGTATACTTTTTTTTCATATGTAAACTCTCACATTTAACTATATATACTCTCCCATCTCTTGATGCTGAAAGAAAACCCCACTAAAAACAAAGTCATGTGTAGTTCCGGATGAAGACAATAATTATAATAATAATTAAAGATAAAGGAGTCTAGTTGTTAAGGGTGCTTTATGGTGCTTAAGCAGATAGGAACAGCATGGACACGCATTATGATGGCGTGCTATATCATTTCATCTTTCCAAAACTCTGGTAGTGATTATGTGGAAATTTCAGGATTAGAGAACTACTTTAATCTTCACAAAGGAAGTATGTGCTGTGACCAAAGTTAAATAAGCACCAGAGTGAAAAAAAAAATGACGAATCATTAATACCAGCTAGTTGGGATTTTGGAATCCATCTTTAGTGCTATGCCGTTTGTTTGATAATTTCCTAAAGTTCTTACAATGCCAGCGTATCTCAGTAAATTTAAAATAAACAAATATAAAACTATGTAATTTAAAAGTGTTAGCTTGATCATTCCCATAAGCCAGATAAAAGAAACAGGATGACAGACATGACTGCAAAGTCCTGACAATTAATGAATCTGGCAGAGTTCAATAGCAATTTCAACACAACTGTGTGCTTCCTTGGCTTAAAGAGTGATCATCTGACTATAAACCTCAATCTCCTTTCTCTAAAAACAGAAAATAAATTGCCGTATTTCCAACCAAGAGGTTTTCTGACACTAACATTTTTTTTTTTTAAAGTCATGTTTTAAAGAAACGGGTATTTGAAGCTTGTAAACAATGCTGAAATACTCATGTGACAGAATCTACTTATTTTCTAACAGCTCTTTGATGATTAAATTAAGTCAGATGACAGCAACACTGGGATTTCCATCGAAGTGGTATACATATTAACAAGCAAAATGCTAAGAAAAATCTGTCAATCCAGAGTATAGATATTTTCTTATTAATAAATATTTGAACTTCATGGGGGGATTTTAGCTGGTGGCTTTAGAAATGTATAAAAAAACTGCAAAAACAATTTGATAGCTTTTTATCTTCCTACTGAGTTTATGAGCAAAGAAAAGTTAAACAATTATACGTAGTCCCTGAAATTCAGTGAGCTGCCATGCCCCTCCTTCATTCTCTTCTGACCCATGGCTGGATTCTTCTAGATCTATGCGAGAGTGATGAAATCACCTGAAAGCAACTCAAATGACGGAACAATCGGATGACAGCTAGGCCTTCTGATTTACATGTCAAGGCATATTATATTTGTACTTGAAGGATCGTGAAACTTTTAGAAATTGACGTTCCATTTTAATTCTCTGAAGATGTAGAAATAGTTTACCTCAATTATGGGCGCTGATTTTCAATTTCAACCAGATCACAATATGTCAACATGCATTTTTTTTCCTTTAAGGTATGATTCTATGGATTAGACTGTTCTAACAGTGAGTACTGGATCTTGGCAACTGGAAGAAAATCTGCAAAATATAGGAGGATCACTCCTCTGGTTTCCATTTCCCTAGAGATGGTCTTCATTCTTATCTCAAGCATTTAGTGTGTAATAAAGAAGCAAGCAATGATAATGCAAATGTAAAAGAATGCATATCCACTGTTAAAAATTCCAGCACTACATCTTAGGTTGAGAAGTCACAGAGTTCTTTTGGAAGTCCCTATCAAAAACACTGATTTCCTATCTTGTGTGGGTATCAGGAAGTTTATCTGGGTTTATCTAGGTAGATTAGCTTTGTGAATATGTCGCAGTGAAAAAACCTGCAGAAGAAAGACTGTATATTACATTATGTGATTCTGCGTGGAATCACATACTGCGTAACCACAGGATACCAAAGAAATCTCTACAAAATGTGCTGAAATATTTGAAATAAAACGTGACGTAACTGTTTTCCTATTAAAAAGCTTAAGTCCTCCTTTCAATTGAAACCATGTTTTATTTTTGCTTATATTAAAACCAGTTTTTATTTACAGAAGTGGTTTTGTCAATAAAATCTTAATATTTTGTGTGTTATCCACAACACATTTTTAATGTAAGAACTGTTGTATAATTTTAAGGTACTGATAAATGTGACAAAGTGGTAAGAGGCCTGTTTTTTAAAGGGTAATGATTAGTGGAACCCTCTCCCCTTTACCTGGAGAAAATGAAATATTTTCTGTTGCTAGATAAAAGAAGCAATTATAAATTATACTACTTTAAAAACGTTGTATGAACTTATGACTGAGGGATAATTATGAACTTGTGCCTTGAGTGAGATAATTTTGGATTAATTCCTTGGCATTTAAATAAGTCACAGATGCAAGTTTACCCTCATAGATATCACTTGGTTACAGAACTTAAAAAATCTTATATAACCTTTGGCATTGACATGTATATTAAGCGGGGGTTATAAAAAACTACCAGAAGAAATTTTCTTCAGAAAAGTATGTAGAGAAATTTAAAATGTTGATCTACTGTGGCCATAGACCGTGATGACCAGTCTTTCCACCTGGCGATACCAAAGTCTATGCTGGCAGCAAGAAAAGAACATAACATGATGCTAAGGACTCAGTTTGAAAGTAGAGTCAGTTTGGTAAACAGAAGTCAGTCCTTTTATTTTTTTGATATCCCCTCAACTGTCTCAATGTAATTATTTCAATTCGCTTTTTGGCTTACCTGCATAGCTATTTCCCAGGGCACAGATATGTCCCAGTAATTTTAGAGAAAGGTACCTTCAAAACGTTAGATGGGCATTTTATAACTTAGGAAAATATCACCAGACTACAGAGAATTCTGAAACCACAAGATAACACTGCTGCCAAACATTAAAAACTGCTGTATAAACTTGATACTCTGTCCCAAGCACTTTATTTTTTTATCAAGCATATGATATTAATGTACGCAATTTAAATACTTTGTATCAGCTCCCATCTCATCCTCAGAGAAATGAAACCGTGGTGATGTAAATAGAATAAATACTTTGAACATCCAGGGCCAAGTTTAATCCAAGACGAGTAAAATTAATTTAAATTATAAGACTCTGAGGCACTGAAAAAAATCACTTTATTAGCACTTGGCATAAATACACCTTAAAGGAAACTGACCCTCAGAAGCAAAGACCACCTGAGAAAAACAAATCCAGTCACAGACACATCTTGCTAATGTTCTGCTTATACCTTCAAGAGCCCTTTAGCATTGACTTCTATCACTGCTTGAAATCATTTATCATGTTTAACTTTAAATGTTAGAATGAAAAATAAAAGAAAGCAAAGTCAGCAGAAATGTAAAGCCTCTAGAACCATCAATTTCCTAAAAAATAAAGATCCTTTGTCCAAAGAGAGGAAGCATGTATTTTATAAGTTAATCATCACTGACTTAAAATATGTTCAGAACTTTGCAGGTGACATAAGGCATTTTTAAGGAAACCAATTCCTATTCTGGTTAGAGATTCACAAATTTCTCAACAGGCTACCACTGTGTGGTACCAGTTAGGACGATACCAGTACTTACCATTTGAAGAGATGGCTCGCGGTGTCGACCTCACCTTTAAGCCCCAGATTCTTTCCTAACCTTGTCACAAAGCAGATCTGAATTAAACTAACGTGTATACAAATGGTTCATTTGCAATTTCCAAACTTATGGACTTAAAACTGTCTCCCCATACTAATGAGAATTTTCAATCCTTTCCACTTCTGGCTACATGGTATACTGTGTCTTCAGTGGCTGACTCATTCTACACTCTACTCATGCAGCTTATCATTATCTTGTCCACAGACAAAACACACATTGAATTCAGATGAGAATGCCCACTGCCTTGAGAATCTTGAGAAAGGTAGCAGCACGGTGGTCCAAATAGCCTGACCACTAAGGGAAATATTACAGTCAATATAGATTACTTTCTCCCTCTAAAAGTACAAGGTGGAAAACAGAAGCAACAACAGCAAATTACAGTAACTCTTTGCAATGTATTTCCCTTCGGTATTTTTTTTTGATTATTTCTTGTAAAAATTGACAAGATCCAGGACAACTCTGTACATTGTTCTAACAGCTTCATTTAACAATAATTATATGACTCATTTCCCCACTTAATACAAACTTCTCACTTTCTCTTACGTTTATTACTTTTGAAACTGCTTAGGCATTTTTCTAGTTAGCTTTACTCTGTAGAAAGAAGTAACCTGACTGTAGTAGGTTGTTAATACGAAAATGAACAGCAGAGACCTTTCTGATTGAACATTCTCACTTTCTACCTCAAGACAGGTCTTCTGCATATATGCAAACGTTGCAGACAGATGGCTTTGCATGTTCTACACACTATAATATAAAGATATGTTCCCCCCTCATTATAAGATTCCAAAAATTACCAGTGCTGCCTCTGCTATCTACATTTTTAAAATATTTAACCTTCGGTAACATAATCTATTGTGCTTATCTCAGAGTAAGGAGAGAAAACAACTCAAATATTCTAACAAGTTCAACCAAAACTTCCTATTTCACTTCATTTTCACAATACTTGACCTAGACTCCAAGTTTATAAAAGAAAATGAAAAACAAAATCACAAGGCAGAGCTTCAAGTCATCAGCATCTTAGAAGGATGTTAGTTATTTTACACCTGGAACATTTTACAAGCTCCAAACCCTTCCCTAGTACAATATTTCAGGAATCTGAAATTATTTCTGCACTTCTTACCACCCAAGCACCTGACAGCTTGAATTAAAAATAGTATATATGCAGCAACTCCCTGGTTACTATCTCACTGAAGTTTTAAGGCACTCAAATTATTGAGTCTTCTTTCTAAGAATTACTGAAAAGGTTGATGAAAACACATATCAAACTATTCATGTGTAATTCTCCCACTAAAATCAATTGATTTCTGTTAGTGTGATATATTAGGACTAATGAAAATTACCATACCCAGTAGCCAGTCTGTACCTTTCCAAAGATCCCTCTCCAGTATCCATAACCATGCCCAGCTCTGTCTTCCATCCTGCTCCTTGTATCGCTGAGTGCGGTGCTCGCTCCTTCATTAAATAGCATTAAAAATAGACTGCACAGAACTCCCCAGTGGAGCATGCTCTAATGGGCTAATGCCACAGTTCTCAAGGTAACCACACTCAGCTGGTATCTAAGAGGGAAAGTCACTGGGAGATCAGCAATTTGCAAATCTAATAGAGCACACAAACCTGTCTCAGTCTGAGCTGAATATTGTAAAAGAGAAATCAGGGTAGAGTGAAATTAAGTCACTGAGAAGCTAAAGGACCATTTCTGGAGCTGCATAAGTTTCTTTAAATATGCCTCACCCAAACAAGTACTCCGTTGAACATTCATTCATCCACAGCAACTTAGTTATATGATTTATTGGACAACATCAATCACGTCCAGTGAGGGGAAATTAAGACATCTCTGCATAGCAGTCTAAATGTCTTAAAATTGCATTTAAACCAAGTTACTTTAAACCAAGTAATAGTATTAATAAGCAAGGATAGAAATAGGTTAGCCTTTTGTATCTTTTGTGAGGAGGAAGTGTATTCCTTAAAGAGTATTCTAAACTCCCTCTCTGGAAAATTGAAAAACGTTCTGTTAGTTGAAGTGATAAAAGGAAGTATAAGAATGTGATAAGAAAGGAAATATAGGATCGAACACAAATACATACCTTAAAAATCCATATAAACCTGGGAAGAGTACATACTTAATTTCTCCTGTGCGATCCACATTAGGAGGCAGCAGAAGCAATTACAGTAGACCACTCGGCTACATAGCTAGAGCTCTAAGCTTCCAAATGACTGCCCTCTGCGAAAATGACATTAAAATCTTCTGAAGACATGCAAACCCTGTGGTGACACGGATCAAAGCAGTAGGTGCATTTATTTTAAAGTGTCAAAGGTTTCCTAACTTTTACCAAATGAAAAATGATTTCCTCTCATTTCAATTTCTCTGTTTTCTAAAAACAATCATAGCCATTTTGATCACCAAAGTGGATGAGAAAGAGGTGGGGATCATCTGGATTTACTCAGCATTTGAGTGAAATCTTGTCCAGATTCACTCCAACTCTGGGGATCGTCATTCGTGTCTGGGGAGGCTGAAGTGTCATACCAACAAACTTCAAAAAAAATCAGAAATTAAAATGGATATCTGCACTCTAAACACATTACCATGAAAGTGATTCCTACCAGCCTTGCATCGTACTTCCTAGCTTCCCATCCCTCTAACTTTCAATTCCTTCTTTGTCTTTCCTTTCAGGCTTGGACTCTGTCCTTATCCTGTATCTTCGGAATACTGAACCCAAGCAGCTGACAGCAACCACATCTACTCCAGCTTGATTTCTATGCATAAAAATCCAGTGAGTCAATTTCTCTTCCTGGGAAACTTTCTAAGCACCTGTCTCAGTCAACTCAGTTCTACCACCATATCTACAACCTCAGACGGAAGACGTTAAATTTGGAGTCTGCAATGAAACACAGAATTCAACCATGTAAAAATAAAACTGAACATCTCTTCCCCCTAAACCCCTTGGGACCTCAAGTCCCCTGAGGACAACAAACAGATGACAACTTTCTGCCCCTTGCACAGCTCTCTTCCAAATGAAATAAAAACACTCCAAACTTTCTACTGAGAAACCTGCATAAATCACTGTAGACTTCTCTGATGAAGAGACCTGCCCTTTTCAATTCTCTCCCAGCTTTCCATTTTTGCCTCATTCTGGGGAGGGGGAATCTACCCCTCCTCTGACAAAACATAAATACACAATACATATAAAACAACAGCTTTCTACAAACAGGAAGGAGAAATACAGACTAGAAAGGAAAGCACAGATATAAGGCAGAAAGAAAGAGAAAAAAGAAATCACAAAAGGCGTGCAACGTTCACGTCTGAAGACCTTAATTATATTACCTTGACCGAACAGTGGATATCCCCCCAGCGTCTCGGTGCCTTGATTGATCTGATTTAGTTTTTGGCTTTTATTAATATTACTGTTTCTCACGGATCGATTTGGCTGTATTTGTTTGGTTTGGCTTGGGTTATTAGTATTATTGTTATTATTGGTGGGTTTATTTAACTGCTAGTAAAAGGAGCCTTCTGCGGCGTCGGCGGGGCTCCTGGCAGGGCTGCGGCGGCCAGGACTGCGGCGACGGCGGTGGCTTCAGCCGGCGACCCCGCGGCCCCTGCTGCTCGTCGCTGCTCCGGATGCGCTCAGGGGGCGCCGCCGCCGCCTTCTCCGCCCTGCTGCCTGCGGAGAGCGAGCGTGCCCCCGCCTCCTGTCTGCCGGTCCGTCCCCGGGCACGTCTGTCTGTCTGGCCGTCTGTCGCTCAGCCTGGCGGCCCACCGCGGGCTTCTCGCCGTCCCGCGCTCAGCTCTCCGAGCTGCCCCTCGTGTCGGTCTGTCCCTCCGCGAATCTCGGTCCCACTAGCGAGGCAGGGTCCCTCTCCCCGTCTTCTGTGCCCGCATCTCTGTCGCTCTGTCACTCGATGCCCCAGCCGTTTCCCTCGGACAGAGGAGAGGGCGTCTGGAGTAAGGGAGGACGAGGCTGCTTCTCCCTCTCCCTCCTCTCTCTCTCCTTCCCCTGACTCTCCCTCCCTCTCTCTGCGTGCCGGTCTCCGAGTCTCCAGCTGTCTAACTGCTCCCACCTGTCCGTCGCTCTGTCACTCTCAGTCTCCCCCCCGCCCCCCATCCCCCGAGCCAGCCGGCTCGGGTAGTCCCTGGGTCCCGCGCGCCCCTGCCCCCCCACACGCCCGGCTCCTCCCCGCAGCCCCGGCAGCGTCCGGTCCCCGCCTGGGCTGGCGGCAGCGCGCGGGTGGCATGTGGCGTGGCAGCTGCTCGGCTGGCAGACTCCAGTCCCCGACCCGCCACACCCGGGAGATGGCCGCGGCCGGGCGCCGGCGGGGGCCGGGCCTCGGCCACGGGGCGCGGCCGGAGTTGGCCGAGCTGGAGCTCGGGCACCTGCCCGGTGCGCTCAGAGCGCGTGGTGCCATCCGTCCCCCCAGCCGCTCTCCTCCGCCTGGCCCCGGGCTAGAGACAAAGCGCGTGAGCCACGCACAGGGCGTGAGCATCATTCATCAGAGAGAAAACTGGCACGCTGCCCCCTTCCCCTCCACCCTGCCTTCCCGCTCCCCGCCGGCCGGCCGGCCGGCGCGCATCCCTCCCCGCCCCGGGCCGAGACCCCCCGCGTACCTCTCCCGGGCGCCTCCCGACTCCGACTTGGCGGACACTTGGCCAAGCCTTGCCCACTCCCTTCCTCCGGGGCTCACTCTCCAGGCCAACTCTGCAGAGAATATCCCACAACAATAACACTTCACTCCACCCCAATCGAGCCGTAGCCTCAGAGCTCTCAGAGATTCGCGGCTTTGAGCAGGACCCCAAGTCCCGGCGTGCGACGCCAAGTGGACTCCCCGTGGGCGCCTGCCCAGCCCGTTGCCCACTCGGGCGCTGACTGAGAATCGCAGAGGTGCCCCAGAAACCCCGGCAGGCTAGGGCGTGGGGCAGGGCGCCGAGTTGACAACCCAAGAAATAAAAGCGCTGCATTTCCCGTTTGTTCTGGAGATGTGCTATTTTTATTATCTGTAATTCATTTTTTCCCATTGTTTCAAGGCGCACACTACCAAAAGGAAAAAAAAAAAAAAAAAAAAAAAAAGGAATAGTGGAGGAATGGGAATACATTTCCGGAATACCGCCCACCCCTCCTGAGTGAATGTGGAGCCTACTTTTCCAACATTATAGGTCACCAGCCAAGATAGATCATTCTGGCGTTCTGCCCCCAGCTGAGAGCAAGGCATTTGATTCTGAGCTTCCTTGCTAGGCTGTTATTAACGGGAAGCAAAATTATACTTGTACATGCCTGCACGGAATTGCCAAAGCTCATTCTGACAGTATCCAGCAATTCAGCTTCTCAAATGTAGGCACTGAATAACTATGGATCTGGCGCAATGAATGCCCCATCCCACGATAAATTGGAGGAGAGAAAATCAACTTTTAACAGCCGCAATTAGTAGCCCCATGAAGAGACAACAAATAACTAGTAGTACACGTCAATAAATGTCCTTTTAGTTCCATTTATTGACACCCATTCCCGATGACAGACATCATAAACAGATTTATTAAGGGAGGCGCCTTCCACTTTTTATAGAAATGTAATTTCAACAGCGGTAGCCATGTTCATATATGCTAAGAGATTGATTAAAATATCAAACAGATGGTATGTGTGGTTCTAGCAAATGCTATGAAAAGAATTAGGATAAGGTTGTACTGGTCTTTGATGAATACATATTTCCCAAATATTGGAAATTGCCTCCCTTGGGGATCAGCCGTGCTGGAATAAGAGTAAATCTGTTGTATGAGGTTTCAGCAAATGAAGCCTAAAGAATTCAAGACCCTTCTGTTGATCTATTTTTTGAGACTTCGACTTAGTCCTCTTCAAAAACATTTTGACAGGCATTTCTCCCCTCCTTCCAGCCATATGGAATTCAAGGGAAAATTCATCAAAAGTATTTCTAATTCTCTTCCCTTCAACTCAAGTCATGTTCTAAAAAATCTACTTTCCTTGGGGGAAATTGTTGTGACAAGTTGTGCTGTCTTAAACTCACATGATTGGGACTGTGTGGAAGGAGGATCAGTGTACTTGATTTTCTTTTTGGACAGAACTACACCTAAGCAGCTCCTGAATGGGTGAATGGGTAATCTACTAAGAGGAAACCTGAAGAGCTTATTCTTAACACCAAGTCTTCTAGATCGGACTTCACTCTGGAAATACACACATACACACACACACACACACACACACACACACACACACACACACAGGAACTCGATTCTATAAACTGGATTAGAAATTATAACCATTGATCGGGGAAGGGGAATTCAAACAGCACTCTTAGTACATACTTCCGTGATTATGTATAAGAAAAAGAGAGAATGTTTCAATATCTTATCAGTGTATAGACAAGCTTGATGGTGAAACTTAATGCAGTTTCTCATAGAGTTTAACCTTTATTTAGAAAGGAAAGTGTGACAAAGAAGAATAATATTCATTTAATTCAGCTAAATTTTTCTACCTTTTCTCATATGTAGTCAACAAATTAGGGACTAGAGAAGGTTCAAGTTTATTTGAGGCCATGCAGGTAATTAGAATTCAGCTTTCCAATTTTAACTTTTGCATCCCAATGTGGGCCTGAAATATACTTCTGGGAATATGAGGCAGGCAGTGAACAACAGTACGTGACTCTTCTAGGCATTTGGAAGGTGTTTGTATTTCCTTAAACAATCTGAAACAGTTACCATTCCTTAAGGCCCTTGGTCTGCTGTATATTAACTACCACTAAACTCACTAAATCTGTTGTCTACCTTATTGGACTTCTGCATGACATCTATGATGCTGATGCCCATGCAGAGGTGTTTCTGCACTGAAAGCATCCTGCCTTTAGGGGTGGGAAGTGGTGGTAATGGGGGAAAAAGGAAGTGCAACAGGGAAGAACAAAATCTGACTCCATATTAGATCTGTTTCTTTTACTTTAACCTTTGTATTCTATTTCTTTTGCTTTGAGTTACGAATGTTGCCTATAGCCTGGAAGACACATGATAGCCTATTTTCAAGGCTCTGACCTTTAAGAGTATAACACTCTTCCATTCATACAGAGGTAAAAAGTTGCAGAACAGAGAACAACAATTTGTCTTGTTGGAGGTTTACAGGAGCATCCTGGCCTGACCTAGGTGGACAGCTGCAAGAACAGAGGATTCCTGCCCCAAGAAGTTTGTAACAACCAACCACACCTCCTCCCCTTTTTACTATAAAAGAAGCCTGCATTCTGACTGGGGTAAGATGGTTCTCTAGGACATTAGTCCACCCTCTTCTCGGTCTGCTGGCTTTCCGAATAAAGTCACTCACCATTCCTTGCCCCAAGAACTCATCTCCCGATTTACTGGCCTGTCGTGCGGCAAGCAAAAGCTGTGCTGTTAGCCTCTTGGTCTGGATGCTTTTGAATTTACTTGGCATTGTGTTTGAAATGAAAGGGCATACAGGTAACCAGGTAATGCCAGCTTGGGGAGTTGAGCTCACCTACACACTGGCAAACATCTAAGATTGTTGATAAGCTCCTTTACACATATTCCCTTAAGACACTAAATTAGTGCCCTTTAATGAAGCTTTCAAATTGGATTTTCAAAATAAGGCAAATTGCTAAAATAGCCCAGCTACCTTTATAAGCACCTTTTCAGCTGAAGCGAGAAGTAAATTTCCATGCTGTTGAACTTCCATCATTTCTCAACAATTAGGCTGCTAAGAGCTCCCCTTTAGGGTATTCTCCCCCATCACAACAAAGGCTCACAAACCCCCCAGAGAGACTTCTCATTTGCCCTATTTCCAACATAACAGTCTAGGGTCTATTAAATACGAGTCTTGGGTTTAAAGCCATACAGATATGCCTGGTACAGAAAGGCAGGGGAATAAGGGGGGGGGGGGAAGAGTAACATTTTAATCAGAAAAGTTTAGTTCCCCATTCTTAATTCGTGCTAAGCCAAAATAACTCTAAAACACATTTCAGAACATCAACAAAGAATGTTACATCACGTATGCATCTGAGCATGAAGAAATGTCACGATCAAAAACAAAGAGGACTTGGGAGACTAGAAACCAAATGTTCTGATGGCACAGATCCCTCTGGAGTCTGCTGTGTGCAGTACAAGAAAATGATCTCCATGAACCCTGATGTTCTCACAGGCAGACCAGAAATGAACACTGGCCAGCACACGCACACGGTGATGCTTTGCTGAGAGGGCAAACCCAGAAATTTCCTCAAAAAGGAATGTGTGCAGTATTTTGAAGGAGATGCATCTAAAACAGCGGAGGGACAACAAGAAGAAAAAGCTGAAGAGAGGTTTAAGAAACCTGTCATCTGAGCATCAAAAGACAAGAAAGGCTGTTGACTAAACTGCGTATTTCTTTTTAGCATCTCTTGGGAAAGAAATACCAGCATTTAGACACAATCTTAGTATTTGGGGGTTTGGGCCCCTGGTCCCCCTGAGCACTGTGCATCTTCCTTCTCTGCATCCACTGCCCTGAGGGACCCGTGACATCTGCATAGCCGAGGCCTGTGTTCCAGGCAGCAAGGCACTCAGATGCAGGGAATCTGACTGCAGAGCAGGCGTGTGTTCAGGCAAGACGTCTAGGGGCCTCTCTACCTGCCTAGGGTTAGCTCTGCCCTCTAGGACCTCCTTCAGCATGAAGTGTTCTCAACTTCCCACGGAACCCATGAAAGATGTTTTTGATTTTTAAAAACAGAGCCCAGAATTGAAAGCAGAAATGTAGCAGAAGCATCAGGGGCATATTTGGGAAGGATAGAGGAAAATGTTTCTCCCTGCAATGCAAGGAATGATACAGAGCATAATCTAGCATTTGCCAAAGCAAATGTGTAATCCTGTCTCTAGTTTTACATTCCTGGCCCTGAGATACAGCATTTTCTTCCGTAATGGACACCGCTCCCTTTTTCACGCAAAGGGAGACAAAAAAGGTTACCAAGTTATTCAGAACTGGAATAATATATTTGGCTTCTCCACAATGAGATAACATTAAAAGGTCTATGAATTAGCCACTAGAATAAAACAGCTACAATCCATCTCTAATGAAATATAGCACATTTGCATTTTAACTGTTCTTCATAACTTAAAATGGTGTGTGTGTGTGTGTTTAAAAGGTAAAATATATTCACAGTGTTACTATTTCAAAACAGTACTATGATCTTACTGGAAACCCAGTTGTAGGCCAATATCCAGCATCTAAAGAACAATGTGCAGATTTATAATTCTACATGAATGTACAATTTGTTCTCTAAAGCTACTCTCCAAAGAATTTTTTTAATTTTGAAAAATAAATGCACGTTTGCAAAATCTATAGAGATTTATCGTAAAAAACAAAATGAGGGTGGAAACCAAAATGAAAAAGGAACAAAATAAAATCTCCCAAAATACCACCACCTCAACAGCCATCACTTTCATGCTTAGCCAATTTCTGTGCATTTATATCCATAAATATACAGGTATATTTTGCATAAATGGATTGCAAAATGCATGTCACTTTATAATATGCTCCTTATTCTCTTCTTTAGAATAAGTCATGGGCATTATCTCCATGACATTGACTATATCAATATATTAATGACAGCAGAGTGGTGTATTAAATACAAAACATGGGTATTATGCAAAAGTGAAGGCTACTGGAGGGTGTGGTTTCCAAACTGGAGGATTATCCCATTAGTGTAAATCTTTAAATCTGAATTGCCTGTCAAACGTGCCTTTATTTTACATTTTGGCATAATACTAGATTTAAAGATGCTACATCAGCTTCAGAATATCTTTTGTTTTGATTACTAATCTTTATTAAAGAGCTGGTTGACCTTTGCCTCCTGGCATAAATTATATAGAATAAAAAAATAAATATACCATTACAAACCTACGAAATGTTGTTATGTGTGTATTTTTAATTGAATTGTCATAAGGCAAAATTTTCATTTTGGAAAGAGAAGTAAATAAAAATTCTGTGAATTTACTAATTATCTTCTTGCTTCAAGCTTTTCCCTTAACACAAACACTAAACACTTTTCTTTCTCTTAAAAAATGGTAAATATTTGAGGAAGCTGAGTGAACTCTTTCAGGCCAAGAATTTGCAGATGATTTGGTGGACTCTGCCCTCCTTCACTCCAGAAATACAGCAGATCCCTGGGAGCCATGAGCAAGCCTCCAAACCATTGTTTTCATCCCCTTTTTTTTGCTTATCAATTTAACCATTTTAAGCACACAGGGCCAAAATCACTGATTTGACATATATTTACCCTTCAACTCTCAGGATGAGGGTACAGACACAGAGTCAGGAATAGTTAAAAAACCGGAAGCTTCTGTGGGAGAGAAATAATTTCTTATCTTTCAATCAGATAAGAAATCACTCGTCTGATACAGATGACCAAAAACCACATGAAAAGACGCTCAACATCACTAATTATCAGAAAAATGCAAATCAAAACTACCATGAGGTATTACATCACACTGGTCAGAATGGCCATCTTCAAAATGTCTACAAACAATAAACGCTGGAGAGGGTGTGGAGAAAAGGGAATCCTCCTACACTGCTGGTGGGAATGTAAATTGGTACAACCACTATGGAGAACAGTATGGAAGCTCCTTGAAAACCTAAAAATTGAACTACCATATGATCCAGCAATCCTACTCCTGGTCATATATCTGGAGAAAACCATAATTAGAAAATATACATGCACCCCAATATTCACTGCAGCACTATTTACAATAGCCAAGATATGGAAGCATATCTAAATGTCCATTGACAGATGAATGGATAAAGAAGATGTGGTACATGTATGTAATGGAATATCACTCATTCATAAAAAAGAACAAAATAATGCCATTTGCAGCAACATGGATGGACCTAGAGACGATCATACTGAGTGAAGTAAGTCAGACAGAGAAAGACAAATATAACATGATATTACTCACATGCAGAGTCTAATTTTATAAAGGACACAAATGAACTTATTTACGAAACAGAAATAGACTTACAAATACCAAAAACAAACTTATAGTTACCAAAGGGGAAATGACGGCGGGGGGGGGGGGGGGGTGGGTGGGATAAATCAGGAGCTTGGGATGAACATACACACACTACTATATATAAGATAGATAACAAACAAGGACCTACCATATAGCACAGGGAACTCTTCTCAACATTCTGTGACAAGCTGTATGAGAAAAGAATGAAAAAGAATGAATATATGTGTATGTATAACTGAATCACTTTGCTGTACGCCTGAAACTAACACAACATTGTAAATCAACTCTACTCCAATAATATTAAAAAAAGAAAGAAATCACCAGTCTAACAATTCAGTTACTTCCACTTCATCACATGCAATCGTAACCCAGGGCTCACCACACCCACTTCTTTCCTTTAGAGGACAGCACATGCCCCAGCCTTTTGGCAGTCAGGCTTGGCCATGTGAAAAATTCTCACTAACAATAAGTGAACAGAGTTGTACATATCACTTCCCGGCTGAGGCAGTAAGAAGCCTCTGCAAAATCCTCTGGGTTCTCCTTGGCCCCCACACAACCACAGAGGAGGTCAGATGCCCAGATAGTCCAGCTCCATGGTGATAGCCTGCATCAAACTGGGTCCCCGAGTGACTGTGTAGAGCAGACTGCAACAGTGACCCATGTCAGACAAACTAAGCAAGAAAAAAAAATTATGTTTTAGGCCACTGACTTCTGCAGATTTTTTGTTACCACAGTACAACCTAGATTCCCTGCTTTATAAAGCTAGTCGGTCTGTGAGAAAGTAACATGTTCTGAAGTAAACAGAGACCAAGAGTGGCTTGCAGGAGGCCAGGAATTTGCTCCTGAATCAGCCATGAAATCAACTATGCGATTTCAATAAGTCATTTCCACCTTAAAGCATTATTTTTATTTTTAAATTTCCAAAATGAGGCGATAGCACTAAGTTTCATCTAACCAGTATCACACTGTTCTAATTACTGATGGGTTATACTAAGGCTTGATGTGTCCTAGGCAAGATCCCATTCTTCTTTTTCTTCCCCCCCCGCCAGCTTTTATTGAGGTATAATTGACAAACAAAATTGTAAGACATTCAAAGTGTACATGGTGGTGATTTGATATACGCACACATGGTGAAAGGATTCTCATCATCTAGGTAACATACCCAATACCTCACATATTTATCTCTATTTTTTGTTGAGAATTCTTCTTTTTAATGATTATCCTGTCTATATTTTTGAACTTTACTTTCTGTCTTTCAGTTGAATACGGTCTTGGTCATAGCTACTCAATTCGGCCATAGTATGAAAGCAGCCACAGCAACATGTAAACAAATGGGCATAACTGGGTTCTAATAAAACTTTATTTATTTTTTAAAAAACAGGCAGATTTGGCTTGCAGAACATAGTTTGTGACCCCTGATTTGGTGGATGATAAAAATTTTATTGGAAATTACTGGGGAAATCATTGATTAGGTAATAAATTTTGTCTGGACAGGTTTTTTGGAATAAAACCTTAAATATGTATGGTATATGTTACACTAAAATAAAATTCCAGTTTGATTAAATATTTAAATATAAATTTAAAAAACACAAACTACGATTTAAAAAAGACAGGTGGATACATAATCTTAGAATGTGGAAAGCTCTTTTAAAGTACGGAACTGACATTATTCATATTATGCCAGGCTATGCTTTGATGGAAGGAATAAACCTCCAAAATCCTTCTGGTTTTGTCCTAACAGACGTTTTTTTTTGCTTTTGCTACATATCTAATGTGGGTTTGTGCCAGGCTCTTTTCCACTTGGTCAGAAATGGAGGCCCTACAGTCTCGTGCTGCCATCTCCACAGTAGATACTATCGGAGACAGATGAAGGATGTCATACCAGCTCTGAAATGGCACAGACATGACACACAGTACCCAGTTCTCCTCACAGTCCATTGCCCAGGACTAGTCACATGGACTAAAGGGGGCCTACAAAGGGGACTGGGGAATTGTCAGAGCAGAGACAGTCGGAAAGAAATATATCTAAGGTCTAATTTATTCATTTTACACCTGGGTATGAGGGATGTCTACTCTGGGTCCTGGGTGTTCAAGAGCCCAGGATTTTATAAGAACACACACACACACACACACACACACACTTATTAAGGAATACATGTGCCCCAATGACACTGGGATGAAGGACTTTGCGTGGTAGAGCGTAAGTCATAACTCTTAACTCTACTCCCATGACTAATCCCATTGCAGGGCTCAGGTGTTGGGGGAAAACCCTTCTCCAGGACTTCTGCCCTATGGCCTAGAGACAGAAGACACCTGTGTTTGACTACCTTGAAAATGCCTGGCATTGCTAAGTATGAAGACGGATGCTGCTTTGGAATGCAGGAGGAATCTGAGCAGTGGAAGCACTTAGGTAAGAGAAAAGACAAATTAATTAACACGTCAAATCTATCCTCTGGGGGTGAATTTAATGTTTTTTTTTAATATATTGAAATATGTTCCCTGTATTGCCAAGTGTCTGTTTTGTTGCTACTTGTGGTTTTCAATTAATTCCTCCTCAGATATTTACTTATGTATCACCATACTATTTGTAACAGTTGTATCTAGTGACTCTGGAACATGTTGCAATATTCAGCAAATTCAATTACTGTTAAATTTATAGTATATTAGGGTTTCCAGATAAAATACAGGACAGTCAGTTTAATTTGAATTTTAGATTAAAAAATGGGTAACTGTTTTAGAATAAGTATGCCTTAATGCAATATCTGGAACATACTTATACGAAAAACTATTGCTGTTTATCTGAGGTTCAAATTTAATGGGGTGTCTTGCATTTTTATTTGATAAAATTGGGCAATATGTCTGAAGGACAATACTGATTGTTTACACTGGCATCTAGATCGACATTAAAGGCTAGAATTGTGAATAGTTTTATATCTAAAGAGTAATGAATTTGATTTAAATAATTAAAAAATATAAATCCAAATTAATTTACTATATTTTGTTCAAATTAGTGATTTGATTTTTTTCATTTTATTTTAACAAAAAATAATAAACAATCTAGAAGAAAAATAACATTCCTGAAAAGCTATACTCTATATTTTTTATTGTTTATGCTTGTTTCATATTCAAACTGTCTGCACTTTGACTATATCTCTACTGTGTATATATATATATTTATATTATTTATTTATTTATTTTGGCTGCGTTGGGTCTTAGTTGCAGCACACGGGATCTTTGTTGCTGCATGTGGGATCTTCCGTTGGGGCATGCAGGCTTCTCCCTAGTTGTGGCGTGTGGGTTTTCTCTCTCTAGTTGTGGCACGTGGGCTCCAGAATACATGAGCTCTGTAGTTTGCAGTACACGGACTTTCTCGTTGAGATGCGCGAGCTCAGTAGTTGTGGCGCGGGCTTAGTTGCCCTGTGGCATGTGGGATCTTAGTTCCCCATCCGGGATCAAACCCATGTCCCCTGCATTGGAAGGCGGGTTCTTTACCACTGGACCATCAGGGAAGTCCCTCTACTTTATATTTTAACCTTTTCTATTACTATTGTCACCTGAACACAAATTAGGGGACAAACTTTATATAAAAACATAATTATTGATTTTACCTGAAGTGAAGGCAAGAAAAGCAAATAAGTGTACATTGATTTATATAGTACGTATGTCTTTATATTATCACTCATCCGAACATTGCTGAGCCATCAAACACCTAGACATGAACACTAGTTAAATTCAGCTATCCTTGATATTTTTTGAATTTCAGACATATAAATATATAAATACCGTAATTTTCTATCCTAGCGATCACCATATATCTCTTTGTTCCCTTTCTTCCCACACATTTAGGAAACAAAACCAAAAACAATAACAAAACCCATTTACTCGCTTGTCATGGGAGACAATCCCAAATATCAACTAATCAACACATTTATTTCAAAGTCTAGGATCTCTTAGTGATGTGTAGTAATTACTATATATCAGGTTCAGAAGAACTTTCATAGAATATTACAGAAATTTGTGAATTAAAAGGCATTTCCTGACACCCTATCAACCTACCCTCAAATGCAGAGTTTGGACAAGGAGAGGACAACCACAGTAAACACTCCCAGTTGGAAAGTGGAGAAATGGGAAATACATATCAGCCACAGGTTTGTGGCAAATTTGAAATCCTCTGGGTAGACATTCTTAAGGTCTTCCATTCTCTGTATACAGAGAAGTCTTTAAGTCTTGATTCTGTTCTTGGAAAGAAGCAACCTTGTCTTTCTTTGCTCTTCGAGTCTCTAGGCAATGCCTTCTGAGGGGGTGGTTCTTTTTCCATTATCCTCCTTGGCCCACCTAGAGGGTTGTGTGACTTTCTTATTCTGCCTCTTGCCTGCAGCAATTTGAGAGCCAAAGGGTCATTTTAAGTCTCAAGCTCTTGGCTTCTTTGGTAGATGTATCTTTCACAACTTACTTGGCTTCTTATAGTTTGATACCAGTAAATTCTATGTGCTAACTACACTCATGGCGGTTTATTAAACTTTTCCTGTTCCTCCTCCTTGCTCCCCACACCTCTGGCTCTCTTTCCCTGTCTCTGTCTCGCTATGCTGCTTCTAAGAGGTTATCTACAATAACAGGTGTAAAGGCCAAACCCTTTGCTCAATCTTTTCCCTGAGGCACAATAACCCACTGAAAAAATTTTAACAATAAGTACATAGGCTATACTCTTACTTTGATTTTTGCTTACATCATTTTAATCAGTTGATCAGATTTACTGGGCATATTTCCATTCAAAACCTCTATATTTGCCATCTTAACTAGGGTTTAGATGCAGTATGCTTTTCCAACATTAGAACCCTTTGCTTTCCTTCATTTTTATTTGGAAACCAGCCAATTCTATCTGGAGTTAATCTCTTTCTTTTAACACTTTGCCAAAGCATCCAACAATATTCTACACACATTGCTAACATGTTCTGTCTTCATACTTTCCCCCTATGCCCTCATGCATGTAAGGAATGTGATTTGCTTCTTAGGTTACTGTAGGTAACAATTTCGTCAGACATTTTGCTCTTTCCAACTTCTTATATCAGGATTCTCACACCTGCTGCCTGATTGCTAAGCTAATGCCTCCTAGGGTAGGTTTTGGTTATAGTCTGTCTTCTGGTATAAATTTATTATTAGTCTTGGTAACAATGATTCCTGTGTTCAAAAAGTATTGGGTAATGCAATTCAACCCCACGTTTTATCTGATAAAGAAAATGAAACCCAAAGAGTTTATGTCAATCCATAAGGATGTTAATTGTCAAGGTTTACAGTGCTGACATGACTATTCATGACTATTTCAATGACTATTTCAATCAGGTGTGATGTTGTATTTTGCACCCCATTCAAGGTGTTATTTTGAATAATGGAATATCAAAGTCTTAAAACTTTCCTATATACCATGAATTAGATGTCCCTAGTTTGTACACTGATCTCTTCATGGAAGCCTTCCTTAGCTGCTCCAAGCAGTTACTGTTTCCTCTTCCAAGTCTCCTTGGCACTTTATACAGAGCTTGTTACCTTTAACAATACACCACACTTCTACTTTTATTTTGAACTCTAAACTCCTTGAGGGAAGACTTTCTATCCTTTTTCTTTTTATTATCACTTAAAATACTGCTTAGGACATTATAAGTAGCTGTGCATGTAGAAAAAATAAGGGAGAATGAACACTCTAAAAATCTGTATAAATTACCAGACTGGAGACAAAATGTTAGGATTGAGAATGCTGGGTTCCACATTTTAATCATTTTCTTCCCCATCCTTTAGCATTTCCATAGGCCCTGACATTTGTTAAATCAATCCTTACTAAGGATCTGGCACACAGTTTTTAAATAAATAATTTATCATTTGAAAATTATTCACACATATTATAAAGAATTTAATGTTAAATAATCTTTATAACGTGTGCTCTCCTTGAAAAAAAGTACAGGTAGGTAGATAGAAACAAAACATTTTTCAGGAATTTTATAGTACATGCTACTTTTAATAATAAATTACTTGGATATAGAATGAGGAGAAATAGAAGCAAAACAAAATGATCTGTTAAGTAATAGGTAAACATTTTACACTTTAAGTGATGGAATTGCCTAAAAATTCCCTAAGTATGTAAAGAATACTTTGAAAAACATTAACAGGTTGAGAGTAAAACATTTTGTTAGTCCCGTGTTTCAATTCTGCTGGATTCCATGCTAAGAAAGATGAAATACTCAGTTTTGTACTTCTGTCTATGCATCTTCCCAATTTTCTTACTCAGCAAACATGAAGAACTGATTGTCAAATATGAGTCAAGAAAATGAATGGCCTTACTCAACACCAAGCTTTACTGATAATTTCAATAGGCAAGAATTGAGAGGCCCAAGCAAAGTGAAGAGAGGTCCCAGAGACCATTAATAGTTCCTCAGATTCTTCCTTCTGAGAAGAGATCTTTGGACTAGAGTAATACAGCAGGCCTCTAATTGAAATTTGCTAGAGTCTTACCCAGTGGAAAACATTTTAGTCATGAGACATTTTCATTTGATATTCTAGATTGTCATATAGCTTATATAATATTTCTTGGGAATTATGTTTCATAAATCCATTTGTACTAGTCTTGTTCATCATAGGCAATCCTAACCCATGGGTATTCTGTGAAGACAATTCCATAGATAAGAACCCTCCCTCCTACCAAATATCATTATTTACCAAGGGGTTTAGTTACCAAGATGTTTAAAAGAAGATTAGGTGAGGTCAACAGCTTTTATCCTTCCCCAAAAATATCCTCCCAATAATCACAGATCAGCTATTTTAACTTATTTCCAGCCAGTAACACTGTATTTCCATGGTCAGAGTATAAACTGTGTATATTCTGTCCTGTAACTATAATTGTTTAATCTTATTTTGATGGATTCCATGGCCATAGTTTCTTTAATGCAGAATTGTTTATTTTGATTCATCACTTGGCTGTCTGGATTTTGTCAAATAATTATTTTGAGAAGGTCTCAAGGATACTTTTTATCTTGAGATTTCCCATGTTAAACAGTGTTGGCCAACAGCATTAGCTTGACAGATAAAGTATTAATCTGAGGCATCTCTCCAAACCTCGTAGGCATTGGTCAACTTTACTTTCTTACATTGACTAATAATGTTTAAAACAGGGAGGGCAAATAGGTTTTAACTGAAGGGCAAACTGTGATCAGTTGGTAGCAACTGACTTGAGCAGTATATTCCAAGGTAGCATCTGGACTCTGCAGGAAGGAAGACCTTGATCAATTAGCCAAGACTGGCAAAGGCCCAGGAGGGAAGAGAGAGGCATCAATACCTTGCGATTGCCAGGCCAGCTGGAAGTATCACCTTTTCTAAGGTTGATGGTATTTCTTTAGAAAATTTTTGAAAATAAAAATCCATTTGGATGGAAAGTAATCCATTTCTAATGATGGAATTTTGAAAATGCAAAGAGATTTTGCAATATCTTCACAAATATATAAAGCTGAAGTGGGAGAATTCATAGGAGAGACTTTGAAACCTTTTCCCTAAAAGAAGGGAAAAATAGTAAAGATATAAGAGTTAAGTGATACAAACAATAACTACAATCAAATAACTCTCTAGAGCAGCTCATAATTTCCAAAGAAAAAATATGCATTCTTTACAAACCTAGGCAACATTATAAATACAGATTATATGCTAGGCAACAGGGAATTATCTCTAATTAAAAAATACATGCTGACAATCTATTTTCTAACCCTGATGAAACTGAATTATAAATCAATAATATATTAATGGCTAATGCCCTCCAAAACATGTTGAGAAATT
Organism: Delphinus delphis; assembly: GCF_949987515.2. Taxonomy (NCBI): domain Eukaryota; kingdom Metazoa; phylum Chordata; class Mammalia; order Artiodactyla; family Delphinidae; genus Delphinus; species Delphinus delphis. The sequence continues at coordinate 54,421,727 of NC_082692.2, read as the reverse complement.
AAATTTTATACTTTTAAATAATAAACTAGTTAAAATGCAGTAACAATATAGAAACTATTTAAAATAAATGACCTGTTTTTCAAGCCACTAGGAAGTAGCTAAAGCTGTGCTCAGAGGGGATTTCACAGCCCTACAAATAATGGATAGAGATTGATAGGTAGATAGATAGATAATTACAAAAACAGTTGATGTGATTATCTAAATATCCAACTGTAAAAAATAGAAAGACAATTGTAGTTAAACCAAAACTTAAAATAATATAAAAGTATAATGATTAAATTACTGTAATTTTAATTATAACAAAGATTATTTTTCCCGCACACAGCTCATTCTTTGAAAATCAGAAAATTCTCTAAGAAAATAAGGAACAATATACAAATAAACACTCTTAGGAAGTATAAGGGTAATTTTGCTACAAATGTGAGGTTCCTTTTGTTTAATTCCAAAATAAGTTACGAACAACCTTCTACAAATAATTTGTAAGAGTTTGAAGAAATAAGATATCTTAAAGAAAAATGTAAGTTAAAAAAAACTCAAAAAGTAATTGAAAATTCTAAAAAAACAAATAAAAATATAAAAGCAAATACTGTATTCACTAATAGAAAAGAATCTCTAGCCCAACAATGTTTTCTATTGCCAAAGACCTCTAGGGTGAGCAGGATCTAGTCCTTTAGGGTTAGATCCTTAAAGGACTAACTTGCTTTTTTGTATTATGAGATCATATTTATATACTATTCATCTAATTTAAAATAAATAAAAATGTAATTTAAAAACAAGTAAGCAGGGACTTCCCTGGTGTTGCAGTGGTTAAGAATCTGCCTGGCAATGCAGGGGACATGGGTTTGATCCTTGGGCCAGGAAGATCCCACATGCCGTGGACCAACTAAGCCCATGTGCCACAATTACTGAGCCTGTACTCTAGAGCCCATGAGCCACAACTACTGAGCCCATGCACCACAACTACTGAAGCCCACGCGCCTAGAGCCCATGCTCCGCAACAAGAGAAGCCACCACAATGAGAAGCCCGTGCACCACAACAAAGGGTAGTCCCACTCGCCGCAACTAGAAAAAGCCCGTGTGAGCAACGAAGACCCAAAAGCAGCCATCAATCAATCAATCAATCAATCAATCAAACAAAAAAACACAAGTAAGCAAACATACAAAATTAAGTCAGTCCGTCTCTTGCTTCTGATTGTTCCTCCTTAGTTCCACTCTTATTATTATTATCATTACTTATTATTTAGACTCTTAAGTCAGGCTTCCTAAATCAAGACACAAGCCTGTTCTCTTCATTTCCTCTTAGGTTTAAATGTTGTCATTTTATGACTCTTTTTTGTTCTTCTCTGATGTCTTTGATATTCATTTTAAATAGGTTTTTTCCTACATCAGAGCACATACATGGGGGAAGTTCAGCAAGACACTGTTACTCAAACAATCTCTTTTGTCTCCTGGGGATGAACCTGAATGCAGGATGGCATCTCCTCAGGGTGGGATGGAGATGCTGATTGAAATTCTTCAGACCCCCTGAATGATCCTGCTCAGTGCTGATGTTACGATGTGTGCTCATCATCTTTTCTTTAATCAACTCAGCTTTAGATTCAGTAATATTTTCTGAAACTCCTTTATGTGCTCAGAGCTGTGTTCCTGCCTGAACAGGCTGACTAGTTCCCCTCAGAGCCTCACAGAAACCTCTTAGGCAACTACCATACCACCTCCCTTTGCAGATTCAAAACTGTCTGCACTTGAATTCCCCAGGAAGCAGATTCTGAACTAGAGTTTAATCAGCAGAATGTTTATTAAAAAGAGTGTCTGGGATCCACTCTTGTGGAAGGGATGGAAAAGACAGGGGATGGGAAGGAGGAATCCAGTTGTCATGCAGGACCTTTGACAGCTTCAGGCAACATTCAGACACACACATACACACACACACACCCCCCTGCACGTGAGGAGCCCTAGAGCTATGATGGCCCCTCTGAGTCGTTCCTACTAAGCTGGGATGTCTATGCCTTCACACTTCCATAGGCATTAGTCATCAAGATCAAGTATGCACTATCTCAGGAAGGGCCATGACCTTATATGAGCACTAACAGTTTTCCCAGTAACTGGGGTAGCCAGTCCTTCCTTCCTGATTCCATGTGCACTACACAAACCATGCATCTGAGTATCAGGGATTTCGACTTAAGTATCTGGCTCCAAGCTTCAAAGCCTTTCCATCACATCCCAGCTGTCTCCACAGCCTTTTCACCCTAGAGTGTTCATCTGTGGGGTGCAGATTGTTCCAGGTGAGTCAGGCGAGAGGCAGCTTGGTGCAGCTGGAATTAACGAGAGAAGGATTTAAAACCTGACTCTTCCAATGGTTGGCTGTGTGACTTTGAGTGTGGCAATCATAAGAGCTAGTATTTATTGAGACTTTATTATGTACCAATCACTATTTTAACTGCTTTACATGCGTTAAACTGAGCCTTTGTCTCCTAGATTATAGGCAATAATACCTGCTGAGCAGGTTTGCCATGTGGATTAAATGAGCTAACATATTATCTAAATCTCTTTGCATACAGTGGGTTTGACACAGATGTCAATGTACTCTGCCCTCTTCCCCATCATGCATGAATAATCTAGACCCCCCCATATATGGATTGCTCTACCAGTCTTGACATACAATAACACTTATAATGATAGTTATTATAGCTCCCATTTATTGAGGGTTTACCATTAGTCAGTGTGCTAAGGCTTTTACATATATAGACTCATTGAATCCTCATGATACCCCTGCTGGCAGAGACTCAATCCCCTCGAGTCTGTCCTACCCTGGAAAGAAACCCCAGAGGGCTTCCCTGGTGGCGCAGTGGTTAAGAATCTGCCTGCCGATGCAGGGGACACAGGTTTGATCCCTGGTCCAGGAAGATCCCACATGCCGCAGAGCAACTAAGCCTGTGCACCACAACTACTTAGCCTGCGCTCTACAGCCCGTGAGCCACAACTACTGAGCCCACGTGCCACAACTACTGAAGCCCGCGCACCTAGAACCCATGCTCCACAAGAGAAGCCACCACGATGAGAAGCCCATGCACTGCTATGAAGAGCAACCCCCGCTTGCTGCAACTAGGGAAAGCCTGTGCGCAGTAACAAAGACCCAATGCAGCCAAAAATAAATCAATAAATAAAATAAATTTATTAAAAAAAAAAGAAACGCCAGAGAAGAACATAACTCTTTCCAAACCACTGCCATCATTTATCATTTTCTACTTTTGAACACACACACACACACACACACACACACACACACACACTCTCCCTCTCTCACACTTCATCTTAATTCTCTTATTTTTTACAACTGCCTTCTTTTTTGTTTTTCTTTGCCTCCATCTCTAGACATATTTAAATTTTTTCTTTTGTTTTATATTCTAAATTATTTCATGCTCAAAAACGACAGTCCCAGAGAGAGAAAAAAATCCTCTACTTTGCAAAGCTCAGCACGAGTGGGAATCCTGCCATTGCACAGTCTGTCCGTGTTCAATTTTAGCATCATATAATTTCCTGCATAATTGTTTAAATGTCCTCATTCTCATCCCTGTCGCTCCCCCCACACTTTGCTATTTTTTAAAGAAAGCATCCAAACTGCATGTCTGGTTCAACGGGGAATTTCACAGAGGAAAAAATGCCAGGCTGCATCATATGCCTTGAGTTTTCACAACACCTAAGGAAAAACATCGTGCACTGAGATGGAAGTCCTCCAGTCGGCTGCTGCCTCCGGTGACCTCCCCTCTCTGCCAGCCGCTTCAAGGCCAGGCATGTGAAAATTCCTCATGTGTTTGTGTCATTCGATTCCCAAATATCACATAACCAAAAATATTAAAATAAAACTGCTCATAACATTTTCCTGAATGCCATCTGGGCCCCACTGGAAGCTGACACTATCTGTCAAACTCAAGATAACCACATTTTCCCCTCCTCTGTATTTGTTAATGTTTGTCATAATGGATTTCACTTTAATGCCCCAATTACATTGATGACATTCTTTCAACCGAGTGGCACTAATGACTTTCATTATTATTTATGCTCCTCCTTAATTATAAGACTCTTACCTCTCTCATTACACACACTCCTTCATAACCCCCTCACTTGCATACATGCTCTCTGGTATGAGGCTAATGTGCCTTGGCTTCGAATTTCGGAAAATACAATGATTAATTACTCCTATTAAATTGCCCTACCCTAGGGTGATCGGATTGACAAAATGAGATGAAGGGCCAGATTGCTACTCCAGAAGGATTTCCCAGGACACCTGTTACAAAGAAAAAAAAAAGAGGAGGTGTCCCCAACCCCCCAATAAATAAATGCATGGCATCAATGCTTGTCTTAGCTCTGGGATGAATCACAAGGAGACGGAGACGCAATTTTAAATTAAAATAACAAAGCTTTGCTACAAATGCCCTCCTTTGTAGATGATGATAGACTCAGTGAAGTGACTAAGAACCAAGCATCCTGTCATGCAGTACAGTGTTCCTTCTGTTAATTAAAACTGTATCTAGAAGGAGCTTACCTGGTAGACGGCAAATATTGCACCAATTCTTTCAGCTCCTCCATCAAGAAACGGAATGTATTTTATGCCCCTTAAATCTGGGCTGGGCTTATGAGTTGATGAACCGAAAGAATGTGGCAGAAGAAACGTTGTGTTTATTCCACACCTGGGTCTCAAGAGGTCTTACAGCTTCCACTCTGCTCTCTTGGTACCTCCGTTATTTCCGTGGGAACAAATCCAGCCTCTCCAGAAAGGCTCCCCTGTCACAGGCAGCCTTGGGTGCCTTACCAGCTTAACGCAGTTAAGAGCAAGCCCAGCCAACATCAGCCAAATCCACAACACAACGTCCAGCTAAATCCAGCTCAAACTGCCAATCGGAAGAACGCTGAGCTCAGGAAATGGTTTTGTTTAAAATGTTTTAGGGTAGTTCATTACCCAGCAGAAGCTAACTGGTATACCTGTCAAAACAAAGATGTCCAGAATGGAATCTATGATAAAGGTTGTGGAGTAAACAATCATTAAGGAGAACTTATTTTGCTCTGGGTACAAAAAAAAATGAACTTAGAAAATCCGAGAGGGAGCTAGTATTCTTATCTTTCTCACTTTCTAAATGAGAAAACTGAGGCCCAGAGATAGAACAAGATCAGACTGATGAAATAATTTACACAAGATCTCAGAGGAGAAAGCAAGGTTCAAACGTAGCACTATCGGGTTCCAAAGCTGATACATGGCCAAGCGCCACACTTGCTGGCACACAGATTGAGACCACCTCAGCACCAGAAGCAGCATTTCCCACATCCACTCTGCCTTTCTCTCTGCTCCAGTGGGGACTGGCAAAAAGAGGTAGCCGGGACAGGGAGGGCAGGGAGGATAGTAAAACTTCTTGATTCTGTTCCCACTGGGAGGCAGGGTTGGCCCCTTCACATCTCTTTCACAAGCTGACAGACTTAAGAAGAGTCAGAGGCAGCTGCTTAAGTCACAGTCAAAGGCACATTCAGGCAGAGCCATGAGTTTCGTCAAAAGCTGCATTTCAGTGTATAAAATGAATTTGCTGAGAAGTATGAGTTATGGTTGAAAAGTCTGCATGTCTGCTTAGAGGACCAAGCATTTTTTAGACCAGCTCCTAGATATTCACTGCCATTAGTATGCTGGCCCTTTGCTCTTTCTTTGTAGAAACATTTCCATCTAAAATCACAGTGTCAATAGAGCTGCAATGAACATTGTGGTACATGACTCTTTTTGAATTATGGTTTTCTCAGGGTATATGCCCAGTAGTGAGATTGCTGGGTCCTATGGTAGTTCTATTTTTAGTTTTTTAAGGCACCTCCATACTGCTCTCCATAGTGGCTGTATCAAATTACATTCCCACCAACAGTGCAAGACGCTTCCCTTTTCTCCACACTCTCTCCAGCATTTATTGTTTAGATTTTTTGATGACAGCCATTCTGACCTGTGTGAGGTGATACCTCATTGTAGTTTTGATTTGCATTTCTCTAATGATTAGTGATGTTGAGCATCCTTTCATGTGTTTGTTGGCAATCTGTATATCTTCTTTGGAGAAATGTCTATTTAGGTATTCCGCCCAGTGTTGGATTGGGTTGTTTGTTTTTTTGATATTGAGCTGCATGAGCTGCTTGTAAATTTTGGAGATTAATCCTTTGTCAGTTGCTTCATTTGCAAATATTTTCTCCCATTCGGAGGGTTGTCTTTTGGTCTTGTTTATGGTTTCCTTTGCTGTGCAAAAGCTTTTAAGTTTCATTAGGTCCCATTTGTTTATTTTTGTTTGAATATCCATTTCTCTGGAAGGTGGGTTAAAAAGGATCCTGCTGTGATTTGTGTCATAGAGTGTTCTGCCTATGTTTTCCTCTAAGAGCTCGATGGTATATGGCCTTACATTTAGGTCTTTAATCCATTTTGAGTTTATTTTTGTGTATGGTGTTAGGGAGTGTTCTAATTTCATTCTTTTACATGCAGCTGTCCAGTTTTCCCAGCACCACGTACTGAAGAGGCTGTCTTTTCTCCACTGTATATTCTTGCCTGCTTCATCAAAGATAAGGTGACCACATGTGTGTGGGTTTATCTCTGAGCTTTCTATCCTGCTCCATTGATCTATATTTCTCTTTTTGTGCCAGTACCATACTGTCTTGATTACTTAGCTTTGTAGTATAGTCTGTAGTCAAGGAGCCTGATTCCTCCAGCTCCGTTTTTCTTTCTCAAGACTGCTTTGTCTATTTACAATAGCCAGGACATGGAAGCAACCTAAGTGTCCATCAACTGATGAATGGATAAAGAAGATGTGGCACATATATACAATGGAATATTACTCAGCCATAAAAAGAAACGAAATTATTTGTAGTGAGGTGGATAGACCTAGAGTCTGTCATACAGAGTGAAGTAAGTCAGAAAGAGAAAAACAAATACCGTATGCTAACACATACATATGGAATCTAAAAAACAAACAAAAAAATGGTCATGAAGAACCTAGGGGCAATATGGGAATAAAGACGCAGATCTACTAGAGAATGGACTTGAGGATACAGGGAGGGGGAAGGGTAAGATGGGACAAAGTGAGAGAGTGGCATGGACATATATACACTACCAAATGTAAAATGGATAGCCAGTGGGAAGCAGCCGCATAGCACAGGGAGATCAGCTCAGCGGTTTGTGACCACCTAGAGGGGTGGCATAGGGAAGGTGGGAGGGAGGGAGATGCAAGAGGGAAGAGATATGGGGATATATGTATGTGTATAACTGATTCACTTCGTTATAAAGCAGAAACTAACACACCATTGTAAAGCAATTATACTCCAATAAAGACGTTAAAAATAAATAAATGAATAAATATATAAAATCACAGTGTCTTAAAAATCAAGTTCAATCTCATTGCTTTTTTCCCCCCTTTGCTGAGAAACTAATGAGGGTGAATCCCTTTTCTTAAACCACTGTGTGCCCACCTTGATTTACAATAAACACAAGTTGGAAAATAATAGTGATGATTTAGAAAGTTCTCAAGTAACCTGTAATCTAATTTGAATTAAATGTCCTCCTTATCCCATTTTGTTTTTATTTATTCTTACCTATTTCAAATTTCATGTATATAAAGTTCTGGAGGAAACTTTATTTTGTATACCATTTAATAAATTATTCAAAATATTTACTCACTTAAAAAAATTTACTCACTTTCCTGGCCTTTGACTCAAGGCCTACCCCCACCATTACCTACGTGTGGGCCCCATCAATCCTAATCTATAAAAAATAGAGATAAACTGCCTGATTTCTGAGATCCTTCTGAATTCTGTAAAACTCATTATTTTATAAAGAAAGGTATCTCTACCTACTTGGGATGAACCTGAAATTTCTAATTTAAACATAAAAGTAGAATACATGTGTACATTGAGCTTTTCCAAGGGATCTTAATAGTCTTAAATTTGGAGGCCAAAATCTTACCATCGTATGATTATATCTAGAGGGACAATTGAAGGAGACAACTGATGTGCCTTCCACAGTCTTTCCCACTGGACTCTGTGGTCATGCAACAGTGTCAGACCACTCAGTTTTATGCACAAATCTCACAAGACAGATGGGAAGACCTACTGATCACCCGAACTACAGTTGTTAATGAACTCTCTATGTAATTCTTCCCTAGATGAAGTCATCTTGCTCTTGTAGAAAGTGAAATACCATTCACATATCCTTCTGCACATGAAGTTTTAAGTTCCAAAGTTTAATGAGTCACAACTCCCCGAGAACAGTAAGCCCAGTGACGAATCTTAACCCCATTGACTGACAGGCTACCTCAGATTCACCTGAATGGTCTTATAAAATATCTGATCTCTCATTCTGACCTAGGACATTTTTTTTTTTTTTTGCAGTACGCAGGCCTTTCACTGTTGTGGCCTCTCGTGGCCACAGCTCACGGGCCCAGCCGCTCCGCGGCACGTGGGATCTTCCCGGACCAGGGCACGAACCCGCATTCCCTCCATTGGCAGGCAGACTCTCAACCACCGCGCCACCAGGGAAGCCCCTGACCTAGGACATTTTATTATTTATTTATTTTAAAAAATTTACTTATTTTATTTATTTATTTTTAAATATTTGGCTGCATTGGGTCTTCATTGCTATTGCCTTTCTCTAGTTGCGGTGAGTGGGAGCTACTCTTTGTCGCGGTGCGCGGGCTTCTCATTGCAGTGGCTTTTCTTGTTGAGGAGCACAGACTCTAGGTGTGCGGGCTTCAGTAGTTGTGGCTCGCGGGCTCTAGAGCATAGGCTCAGTAGTTGTGGCGCACAGGCTTAGTTGCTCCACGGCATGTGGGATCTTCCTGGACTACGGCTCGAACCCGTGTACCCTGCACTGGCAGGCAGTTTCTTAACCACTGCGCCACCAGGGAAGCTCTGGACATTTTGATTTACTAATTCTGGAATGGGGTCCAGGATTCTGTGTTGTTCATAAGCCCTTGAGGTTTTGAGATTCACTGTACTGCAAACTGTTTCATGTGAGGAGATGAAGGGATTAAATGAGCTTTATTCTAAGTGGCCAAAATGTTACCCTACACTTTGAACCCAACTCCTGATATTTGTTACTAAAGAGACTTGGGAGATTAAGCACGTTCAAGTGAAAGGTAACGTGAATTTGGGGTAGCTATGACAACTCCCTGCTGTGTGACCTCGAGTCATCAGTTAAATTTTCTGGGTATCAATTTCCTCACCTGTAAGAACAAGGTGTTAGATAAGACAATGATCACTCTCTTTGATCAGGTGACACAGTGTCCTTGGAGCTTCCTCCAGGGTCACTGCAGCTGTGAGTCTGGGCAGTGGTTGAACAGACCAGGCCACATACAAGGACTCCTTAAGTCGAGCACTCCTCTTTGATTTGTTTACAATGTTAAATAGAATTGTGTCTGGAGAAAGGGCTCCAATGATAAAATTCTGGACAAGATGTCTCCAAGGGCCATTGTGACTCTGCTGTTCTGTACAAATAGCCATTAAAAGGAGAATTACACCAGAATAGGATCACTTGAGAAGTAAGGCTGATAACACAGTCAGACCCACAGTTACGGAGCAATTAGTAGTGGCTCTGTCTGAAAGACTTACAGCAAAGCAAGGTCTCTCATTGATTTCTGCAGCTATTAGAACTAACTCCCTAAGCTAAGGAAACAAGACTGGCAATCATGATTAGAACTGAATAATTGTGACCCTTTACTTTTCATGTTTATTATACATGGCAGAGCACTAGCAATGGTTTCTACATCATAACACCTCACAGCACATCTTCAGTATTCAGAGAAGGTAGCCTAGACTCTTTGCTACACCCCAACTCATTCTTTAAGATCTTGTTCAAATGCCACCTCATCAAGAAAACCACATCGTCACTCAGGAAAGGATTAATGATTCACAAACCTGAGTTTTCTCAGCATCTAATGTGAATAGTAAATAAAAACTACGATAATGAAAATAATTTCCTCTCTGGGTTAGGCTTTCTTTCTGATCTCAGGAATTAGCTATGTTTTACCCAAATGATAATCTGGTGCATGATCATTTTCACTTTAATCTGTCTTTCTCCACCATCAGACTAAATGCTGTTTGGAGTTTAGCAATCTTTTTGGTTGATGAATAAATAAATAAATAAATAAATGAATAAATGCTTTCTTTATACCTTCTATGTTCTCATTCTTCCAATCCTCATAAACTCTCTTGGCTCCAAATCAAGGCTGCTAGTTCCTACTCAGTTACTCAGGTAGGTTGTGCCCTAATTTTTTAAAAAAAAAGGCATTGGAGGATAACCAAGATGGTGGAGTAGAAAGACCCTGCGCTCACCTCCTCTCACAAGCACACCAAAACCACAACTACCTGGAGAACAATCATCTATGAGGAAGACTGAAACCTACCAGAAAAGATCTTCTACAACTAAAGGCAAAAGGAAGGAACCACAGCAAGATGGGTAGGAGGGGCAAACTCAAGATATAATCCAAACAAAAGGCACTGAAGTATGCCAGACCTGTGCACTAACTCATCAGATATTTACCTCCCCTAAGACAGACATGTTAGCTTCCCTAACCTCCAACTGGCACTAGTATAGATGAAATGTTTCAGAGCGTAACTTTCTTGCTTCTTGGATCCGCTGTAAGATCTCATCTCCTCTATAATTCAAAGCACAACTTTCACACTTCTAAATTTTTCAGCTGTTTTGGTTCCCAAGGAGTTTAAGCTTTCGAAGGCTTTCAACTCTCTGAGGACGTGGACTTTGCACCATTGTCCCATAGAGCACCTTGCAGAGTGGGCCTCAATCATCTTCACTGGAAAACAAAAGTTGCTTCTTGAAGATTATAAACTGTGAGTGGTGAGAAGGAGACTGGGAAAATACAGAGAAACCCTTTAACTGGAGTGGTGCCCATCCCTGAGGGGCTTGTGTTTTCAAGTTAAAAGTGATTTTAACTTGGAAGTAGTGCTTTAGTCCCTGTGCTGCTAGTACTGTTGATCAGAAAACAAAAAATAATAAACACTCTTATCTATGCATATGGATTATCCATAACTAGATATACATGTTTAAAACACAGACAAGGGCTTCCCTGGTGGCGCAGTTGTTGGGAGTCCGCCTGCCGATGCAGGGGACGCGGGTTCGTGCCCCGGTCCGGGAGGATCCCACATGCCGCGGAGCGGCTGGGCCCGTGAGCCATGGCTGCTGAGCCTGCACGTCCGGAGCCTGTGCTCCGCAACGGGAGAGGCCACGGCAGTGAGAGGCCCGCACACCACAAAAAAACAAAACAAACAAACAAACGAAAAACCACAGACAAAACTGAAAGGCTGTACGGTGTTAGCTGTCAGGAGAGTGGTTATCAGTGTGGGAGGTTGCTTCCAGGGTGCTAGTGATGTGCTAGTAGCATCTGTTATTAAACCTTAGTGGTGGCTTATGTGGATATGTTTTTCATCTTCTCATAATCCTGTACAATTATAATTCATGCAACTTATTGTTTGTAAGGTATACTTCCATCAAAGGCTTGAAAGAGTGTTGAGTTTATTCAATAAATGGTTTTGAGTGATTTCTATCAGCAAGATACTATACTGAACATCAGCAGGTATAAATGGTGAATAAGATATGGCTTTTACCTTTACAACATCATAACTTAAGATAGAAAAAAGAAATTGTATAACTATTTTTATTATATAGAAATTATATAAGTATTTTACCTATTGAAATACATGTCATAAAAAGGAAAGATATGGGACTTACAGACACAGGAGAAGCAAAGAAATCTTCTATTCAGATAATTTAAGGTTTGATGGGGGAGGATAAACAACAAGGTCCTACTGTTGTTTATCCAACAGTACTATATTGGATATAGTTCCCTGTTTATGCACAGGGAACTATATTCAATATCCTGTAATAAACCATAATGGAAAAGAATATGAAAAGGAATATATATATATACATCTGCATCACTTTGCTGTACAGCAGAAATTAACACAACATTGTAAATCAATTATACTTCAATAAAATAAATGAAAAGAATTTTGATTGGGGGAAAAAACAGTAGAGTTGGGTGTCCAAGGTTGGGTAGGTTGAAAGTTGGAGAGAGTCATAACAAGAACCATTTACTAAACAATTACCATGTACCAGGCACTGACTCATTTAACCTTTACAGCAATCTTTAACAGGTACTATTCGTTTTGCAGTTAAGGCAGCCAGAGTTCTCATAAATTCCCAGGGCCTTTCCACTTTGCTTTCTTCCTCCTATATTGATTGGGCTCAAATATTTGAGCAAAGCTAACTCTCTCTAACATATGAGGTCTGGTCCATGAGAATTTTCAGTGTGATAAATTTGTTACTTTAATAAACTCATCCTTGCTAACTAAAGAAAGACAGAGGTCATGTCATGGACCAACCACTCCCATTTTCCCAGGTAGTCTTCTGACACCACTTAAAAAAAAAATTATCTTACCCAAAGCAATGACTGATGTTTTTAAGTCCCACCTGTAATAAATTTAATCCTTTGGTTAAAGTATAATTACGTGATTCCTAATTTCCTAGCTTTCATTCCAGCTATTCAGATAGCACACTAGCATGAACCAATTCTGATTTTTCTATCAGTGTCTCAGAGAGATACACAATCCAATGACAGCTCCCACGTTAAAATGCAGTAGAGAATTCCGAAGTCTTAACAATTATGAGGTTTTAAGCTAAAGATTGCTCTTGGTGTAAAAGAGAGATGGAGCTCTTCAAGTCTTTCGGCTCTTTGTCACAAACACCTTAAAAGTTTAATACCCTATTAAAAACATATAGTAATAAGCCTTATAATCTCTTTACTTGTTATAAGTCTATTCAGATTTCTATTTCTTACTGATTCACTTTGTAGCTTATGTCTTTCTAGAACTGTACATTTTACTCATGCTATCTAATTTGTTGGCGTACAAGTATTCAGTCTTTCCTTATGATGCTTTAAATTTCTGTATGGTCAGTATTAATGTCCCCTCTTTAATTCTTAATTTCAGTAATTTGAGTCCCCTCTTTTTTTCTTGGCCAGTCTAGCTAAAGGTTTGTCAATTTTGTTGACTTTTTCAAAGAATTGAATTTTGGTTGTTCTTTTCTTTATTCTCTGTTTTATTAATTTCCACTCAAATGTTTATCATTTCCTTTTTTCTTCTTCCATTAGATGTACCTTAATCTCTTTATCCAGCATATTAAGGTGGAATGCTAGGTTACTGAATTGTGATATTTCTTTTTTTATTTTTCATATAGGTGTTTAGAGTTATAAGCCTTCCTCTAAGCATTGCTGTATCCCATAAATTTTGTTATAGTGGCTTTTTTATTGTCATTCATCTCGAAGTATTTTCTACTTCCCTTGCGATTCTTCTTTGAGTCATTGGTTATTTAGAAAATATTATTTCACTTTTAATTTCTAACTTGGTTTCTGTTATGAAATTTCTCATTTCCCATTTCTCAATCCCATTGTGGTTGAAGAAGTTACTGCTGATGACTGGAGGATTCTAAAGGTGTCTTTTAGGTCAGGTTGATTTCTAGTGTTGTTCAAGTTTTCTATTTTCTGGTTGATCTTCTGTAAAGTTGTTCTAGCTTTTATTAAAAGTGGAGTTACTGAAATATCCAACTATAACTGTTAAATTGCCTATTTCCACTACAATTCTGTCAGTTTTGGCTTCATGTATTTTGGGGGTTCTGTTATTAGATGCATACATATTTATATTTGTTAAATCTTCCTGATGAATTTGACCTTTTTATCATTATAAAATGCTCCTTTTTATCCCTAGCAACATTTTAATTTTATTGTAAAGTCTATTTTGCCTGATATTACTGTAATCACCCCAGCTTTCTTATGGCTTCTATTTGCATTATGCATCTTCTTCTGTCCATTTACTTTCTCAACCTGTTTGCATCTTTGAATCTAAAGTGTGTGTCCTCAGACTTAGGGAACAAATCTATGGATACCAAGGGGGAAAGGGGGGTGGTGGTGGGAGGAACTGGGAGATTTGGATTGATAAATATACACTATTGATACTATGTATAAAATAGATAACTAATGAGAACGTACTGTATAGCACAGGGAACTCTACTTAGTACACTGTGGTGACCTAAATGGGAAGGAAATCCAAAAAAGAGGGGATATATGTACATGTATAGGTGATTCATTCTGCTGTACAGTAGAAACTAACACAACACTGTAAAGCAACTATACTCCAATAAAAATTAATTTTAAAAAACCCTAAAAAAAAGTATGTGTCCTATAAACATCAAATAGTTGGACTTTCCATTTTAATCAAGTCTGATAATCTTTGCCTTTTGGTTGGATTGCTTAATCTGGTCACATTTAATATTATTATTGATACAATTGGATTTATCTCTACCAGTTTACTATTTGTTTTCTTTGCATCTCCTACCTTTTTAGTTTCTCTATTCTTCCTTTACTGCTTTCTTTCGCATGAAGTGATTTAATTCTAGTATAGCATGTTAATTCCTTTAATTATTTTCTCACTATTATTTTGAGTTATTTTCTTAGTTATTTTCTAGGATTTATTCTAGTAATTTTTTTTTCTTTGTTCAAAATACAAAGGTATTTTGTTTTTAAAGGGATTTGGGTTTTTGTTTTTTTGTTTGTGTTTCAAAGGAACACTTTAGGGACAAAAACTAAGCTTCTTGTGTTACCTGAGGCAGGACCTAGCTTCTCTCTTCCTTAAAGGTCTTTTGCAAAATACAGATGCCAACATTTGCCAGCCTCGGTGTTCACCACTCCCCTCTCCCAACCTGCCCTCTGGAAGTGCAGGGGCTACAACGCATCCAGGATGTGGTCCATCTTGGTGACCAGCTCCTGTCGCTTTCCTGAGATGAGCTTCTCATTCTCGATGTATTTGTCTTTTTTGAGCTTGCCAGCCACCAGCCGTTCGGTTTCCACAGCTGACTTCAGTATTCTAGTAAATTCTTGAGAAATTTTCAGGTTTTGTTCTGTGATTCCTTAACTGCATCTCTGCACTAACTCACCTTATCCTTGCAATGTTGCTGATGTTAAAAGGCAACGGAATATGGATGCTTGTAAGGCAGCAATATTTATGTGTCTATATCCATATATCCAAATGTTCATAAAAAATATATTAACGTGATAGAACCATGTTGGTGCTGTAATAAGGAGGTAAGTGTTCCAGTCTTTTAACTTATCCCCCTTTCCATGGACATTTGACAGAGACCTCGCCTAAGCCGCCATCATCTCTATTCATGTACAATTAATTCTCCTCTAGCCAGTGGAAATTACCAGCTGCAGGAAGCAGTCTGTGAACAGCAAACTACCAGAGATCATTGTTTTCCCTTGCTCTCCCTGCAAAGCATGGGCAAATTAATGAAAAGCTTTATCTTTATCATAAAACAACAGTCTCCATAGCTCTGAGAATGCAAGCAGAAACGTAACAGAAGCACGCTGCAAAGATTAGTAGTGGAGAAGAACAATGAATAATGTAGCAAGATCTTAAACAAGATTATCACACCAAGGTAGCTTGTCAGAGCACCGGGTAGATTATTTGACAATCCATCTTCCTCAGCAGTTACCGAGTATGTGTTGGTTAGCTCCATCAGAGCACCTCATGCAGCTCCTGTCCAGCATTCTTTTATATTATGTTTACGCCAAAACACAAAGCGGTGATGGGCCAGTGCCTGAAGCCACAAATCACATGGCACACTGTACACACATCTACATAAGCCAAGAGACATTGGCTTGGGGGTCATCAAAAAACACCAACTCTTCCATTATAAATGTTTATTTCACCAGAGAAAGCATCTTAAGTACTCAGAGAAATTTCCACTAAATATTCAAACAGCAGAAAACTGTTTTGCAGTAATTAAGACAGCATCTGTCTAGGCCCATGCTAAATTAGTTGAAACAAATAAACAAAACTATGCAGTTAGAGTAGCCCATTATATTAGCTGGGTCTAAAATTTAGGGTATCACTAACATGGTATGCAAATGCATTCTGAAATATTTATATACTCAGTAATATTTTGTCAGAATAAACACCACCAAGTTATGCCAAAGCCCTCTGCTAGGCATGCTAAGTGCCACACAGGAAGAGGAATGGAGAATAATAAAATTTACATAGAAAAGCATGATTTGAATAGAATTCATTCCAAGGTCAAGAGGCCCAAATTGGATTTGCGTGACTCTACGCAAACCAGAACATCTAAATCTGATCCACAAAGCAAAAACTGATTCTAGTTGAGCATGGCTAGGTCATCCAATTCTATCTGGTTGAGCTCTGTGTGTGGTTCCTGGAGTGGACAGACACAGGTGGCCCGATGACAGAGCCATGGGACAGTGGGTCACCCAGGATGTGGCATAAGCCTCCAGTGAACCATGTCTGGGGGCCAATAGTGCAGGGTTCTTTTGTGTGTTTACTTGTTTTGTTTTATTTAAAACAAACTCTCTAGAGTCTAGAGAAATAAAAGGCACTGTGTGTCTTCCAGGTAGGTTTTGCACTTACTGCCTGGGGTGAATCACAAGGGCAGATTTGGCATGATCAGCTAAGAGAGTGTAGAGGTACAAACATCTCTCAGCAATCAGGTGGATGATTTCTCTTCTGTGGGTCTGTGACTGACGTGGGTTTTATAGAATCTAGACATTCACCATCCTGAATTGCTAACACCATTCATTATAATATTTCTGATGAATTAGTTAAAATTGCAACATTCTCCAGAAGTTATGTGTATAATTGTCAGCCTTTGTTAACAAACTTCTTGTAATGACCATCTCTGAAATGGACTCAAGTGAATTTTATCTCATAAATTTTATCAAATTTAGAGATATCTTAATTTGCTGAATTTCCTTTAGAAACTTCACCTCAACTGTTAAGGACCAGGGTCCTTAATTTAATATCTTTCTTAAGTAGTGTAACAATTAGGGCTTGACCAGAAAAGAAGAACTAGTAGGATATATATCTATGTCTATATCATCTATCTAATTGCTAAAATAGGAGACCTGTGTTAGGTGCTGGGTCTAAAGTGCTAGACAGGCAATGCTGATTGTTAAACACTCAAGAATTTTGTTAAACCATTGGTAAAAGTGGGTATCAGCACTCCACTCAGAGTGGGTGAGAGCAAGAACAAACCAGAAGCAGCAAGAATGTGCTGGAAGCCACGTCAGTCTTTCCCTCCTCCAAGTGTCCAGCTGCAATGACGATGATACAGGTGCCTGCACTATGTAACTAAACACACACGTGGCAGGCAGCAGGGAATGCAGGGAACAGGGTTCCCCAGAGACTGTAGAACAGGTGCTTTTTTATGGGAGTTGGAGGAAGTAAGACACAGCTTTTGAAATGCTGTCCAGGGAATAAAGGTGAAAGGTGGTGGCTTGATCAGGGGAGTACTGAGCTTCTGGAGACACAATGGCATTATTGACTGAAAAAGCAGAGGACCACTAATAATCTTGAATAGTTTGAATAGTTTGAATAGCTTGAATAGTTTACAACGTTGCCTTGGGCAGGCCAATAATATGAACACATGAAGATGGTGGAAGCAAGCAGATGGCAGCCCAACTACTTTCTCTGATCCTACCTGGACTTGTTTTTACAGCTGTGCTTTCAAGACATAAAGTTTTCTAATGTATGTAGTATTCAGAGATGTCACTTATGACGGGGCTAACAGAGTTAATAAAACAAGAACAACATTGAAAATGAACTAGAAAAGTTTTCAAAAAGCCATGTCTGGGAATATGAATTATTTTTGACTTAATCAAAGCGATAGAATCAATCATACTATGAAGAGGGATTTTCAGATTCATGGCAATCTATTTTTACGTCCTGAGTCAACCAAGGAATCTACCTAAGGCTTTGGAAAGAAGATTCTAGAGAGCCAGTCCCATCAAAATATTAACTGTACAAGTCAGGAATGTACAGCTGAATGTTAAAAATAAAAATCTCTTTGTTATTGCATGAACATAAAGACACTTAGTCATCTGGAATGATTTATGGAAGAATCACAAAGATCTCTGTAAGAAGAGACAGCTTTCAAGAAATCTAGCCAAAGAAGATTTCAATGGCTTTTCCCCTAATTATATCAGAAGTTAATACATGTTGTTAGTAACTCTAAAAATATAGGAATTTTTGAGAAAAAAATAAAAAATACTGTCTACTACTATCAACAATATATGTCTTTTTTTTTCCTGCAAAATAGTAAACTGGACTATAATAGACACTAGGGGCTAAGATCTTTATGTTGTGAATTATTCATATTTTCACTTTTTTTCATAAATATACATTCCTTTTTCCATGAAAACGTCTACAACTGGTTGATTATGAGAAGTGGTTCTTCTATAATGTCATTCCATCAACATTAATAGCAAATTATTGGTTTTTAAAAAATTTTTATTTTAATCTATTTAAAATATGAATTATATGTATTTAAGGTTTACAACATGATTATTTGGTATACATATACTCAAGGAAATGATTACTATAGTCACCTAATTAACATTTCATCTCCTCATATAGTTACCATTGTGTGTGTCTGTGTGTAGTGAGAGCAAGTGAAATCTACTCTTTCAGCAGATTTCCAGTATTCACTGCAGTATTATTAAAGTATAGCCATCGTGCTGTACATTAGATCTCTAGACTTATTTAACCTACATAACTGCAAACTCTTGTTTAAAGTAATCCAGACCCTATCACTAGGGCCTCCAACATGCAGCATGATTAATATTACCTTAAATATTTCCGATATTTATGATGTGTTTCTTAGTAAGAGTTACATGGCTAACATGTTTCGATGCATATACAGTCCCTGTACACTGGGAAGTTTGATATGAATGTGATAGCCTGATTTTAAGGCTATCTGTTGAGCTCTCCCCAAGGTCAGTGAGTTCCACGGGTCTTTGTCAAGTCAAAAAATAAGCAAGCTTAGGATCCAGCAAAACAGGAATCTGAGTGCAAATTGCAAGTATGAACAGAGAATTTCAAATACCCAGTTTCCTTCCTTCCAACCAGGGCTCATTCTTGGCATCTAATCTGCCGTCTTCTAATTCCAGAGCCTTTGGCCTCAGATATTCCCTTGCGTCTTAAAGTCTTAATGTCTTCCTGTCCTTCATACCAACTATTGGAACATGTGTTCAATAAAGGAATCATCACTTTCATCAACTGAGTGAAATAAATATTTCAATTGAACCAAACATACTTTGTTTTCAGTTACCCTTCAGGGCAAAGCTCTCCCTCTGCAAGGCTCAGGCAACTCAAAGATAGGGCCTTGCCCTCATCATGCAGACATAAAGTGGGGAGACTGACTCCCATTCAGAAGGGTATTGCAATGTGGTAACAGAAGAAAGAACACAGGGAAGGTCCTTAATTCACAATAATACTGAGTGGAAGAAAAAAACTGTCCCTAAACTTCTCTGATCATCTTTGTTTTAAAGGCGACTGCTGTGACTTCCCTGGTGGCACAGTGGATAAGACTCCACGCTCCCAATGCAGGGGGTCTGGGTTCAATTCCTGGTCTGGGAACTAGATCCCACATGCATGCTGCAATTAAGAGTTCGCATGCCACAACTAAGGAGCTCATGTGCCACAACTAAAGAGCCCATGTGCTGCAACTAAAACCTGGCACAATCAAATAAACACAAAAAAAAAAAAAGGAACAGGAAGAGCAGAAAACACCAAATGAAAGTATAAGAAAATAAATAAGAATACACATTAAAAAAAATAAAGATGACTGCTAAGAAGAGTTTTATTTTGTTTTGTTTTCTCTAGGGAACCATGCAAAATAAAATTTTAAAAACCTGCTGGTTAGGATCCTCTAAGACAATTGCTTTTACAAATGTGGTGCACTAAGAAAAAAAGTTTATATAGTTTTCAGTTTATTGCCCATCTGTGACTTGATTTTGCTGAACTAATGAAAACAAACAAAAACCTATCTGGCAATGTATCAGATCTTTTACCTAGAAACTTCTCTCACATGCCCAACAGGAACGTCAAATAGTAAATGTACTCCTCTTGACCCACTGAATGAAAAGAAGTTTTCGTCTTATTTGTTCTGGTTTTTTGTACCTCACTATTCTGTCACCTTAGCAGTTGTGGTACAAGACTTCAGAGCTCAGGACTTATTTCTGCCATGTTCAGGGACACTTTATAGGCTCATATGGCCCCTAATAAATAATAAGGCAGAAGAAGGTCCTGGTTACACAATGATACATTGACTTCAGTCCTCACTGAGCTATGTCATTACGCTTTTGTGTGAGCAAATGAAAATCGTACAGAACAACATCTAACTGATATTCCCCAGCAGGCAGCATCTCCACCCAACACATCAAATAATTAATGTGAAGCCATATATACAGGTTTCAGGGAGATACTGATGAATGACCTCTGTATCACTACCCCATTTATGTTGCAGCTTTCACAAGGCATTGCTAAAAAATGTCAGAAAAGCGAAGCCATTCAAAATTGCTGCCAACTCCATCAGCTGCCTTGGATTCCCCACACACATTTTAATCCTATGTCCTTCGTCCTCTCAAAACAGCAACATGCTAAGGCAAAGGGGATAGTGAAGGGGAGGGGATTCAAATATTCATGGGCTACAGAGATCAGAGGAAGCAGAGGAAATGTATTAGTATTCTGCTTTCCTGTTTAAAAATCCACCATTAACAGTGTGCAAACATAAATCTCAAGTTGCTTCCCCAGGTTAATACAAAATCAGGGGTTGCTGTTGTGTTTATCTGTGCTCACTATGGCACTAAATATATGGAATCCTGCAGTGACTGTAGTGGATAAAGAACAGGATCACTCTGACCCCATATCATCTTGTACTTTATAGCAGATTCTGTACTTTTTTGAACTCTGGATTTTCAATAAGTCATTCATCTGAAACTCAAATATAAAAGCTGCTTCTACAGGTTCAATAGCACAAGCATGACTGGGTCTGGATTTCAATCCCAGGCACCATTATTAGGGTTGAGGAGATGTCATCATAGGGGACATAGCCACGAGCCTGTCCTCATGGCCCCTCAAGTCAATCCCATGGATCACTTTCACTGAGAGGAAGGATGTAACTGAAAGAGTATTGGGAAAGTTTGATGGTGATGAAGACTGACCCAACCATAAATCATCAATTCTTTCTGTCTGCAGAGTACCAGCATTGTTTACTATTAGTCCAGTGTTTTATAATGTTTTATTTAAAAAAAGAAAAACTTTTATATGTGACTTCAGCCAACCTCACTGCATCTACATAAAGGAGGTAGGAAAGATATAATCTTTTAAATTATAAGAACAATGTATTCAAGAATTTAATGACTTGCTCAGGTTCTAGAGCAAGACTGGAATCCAGATCTCTCATCTCCTAGGCAAGGCCCCTTCCCCAGAGAGCAGTGATAACATGAGAAAGTAGTTCTCATAACAAATTAATAAATGGACAGTATAACTGTTAACACACCCTGAGTATAACATGCAGTCCCTTAACTAACATAATCTTGCAAGATTCTACCACTCCTCAAAAATACATATAGAGGAGATTAGCTCAAGATGGTGGAATAGAAGGACATGCTCTCAATCCCTCTTGTGAGAGCACTGGAATCACAACTAACTGCTGAACAATCATCGACAGGAAGACACTGGAACTCACCAAAAAAGATACCCCACATACAAAGACAAAGGAGAAGACAAAATGGATGGTAGGAGGGGTGCAATCACAATAAAATCAAATCCCATAACTGCTGGGTGGGTGACTCACAAACTGGAGAACACTTATACCACAGAAGCCCACCCACTGGAGTGAAGGTTCTGAGCCCCACGGCAGGCTTCCCAACTTGGGGGTCCGGCAACAGGAGAAGGAATTCCTAGAGAATCAGACTTCGAAGCCTAGTGGGATGTGATTACAGGACTCTGACAGGACTGGGGGAAACAGAGACTCCACTCTTGGAGGGCACACACAAAGTAGTGTGCACATTAGGACCCAGAGGAAGGAGCAGTGACTCCATAGGAGACTGAACCAGACCTACCTGCTAGTGTTGGAGGGTCTCCTACAGAGGCAGGGGTTGGCTGTGTCTCACTGTCAGGACAAGGACACTGGCAGCAGAAGTTCTGGGAAGTACTCCTTGGCATGAGCCCTCCCAGAGTCTGCCATTAGCCCCACCAAAGAGCCTGGGAAGGCTCCAGTGTTGGGTTGCCTCAGGCCAAACAACCAACATGGAGGCAACTCAGCCCCACCCATCAGCAGACAAGTGGATTAAAGTTTTACTGAGCTCTGCCCACCACAGCAACACCCAGCTCTACCCACCACCAGTCCCTCCCATCAGGAAACTTGCACAAGCCTCTTAGACAGCCTCATCCACCAGAGGGCAGATAGCAGAAGCAAGAAGAACTACAATCCTGCAGCCTGTGTAACCAAAACCACATTCACAGAAAGATAGACAATATGAAAAGGGCAGAGGGCTATGTACCAGATGAAGGAACAAGATAAAACCCCAGAAAAACAACCAAATGAAGTGGAGATAGGCAACCTTCCAGAAAAAAAATTCAGAATAATGATAATGAAGATGATCCAGGACCTCGGAAAAAGAATGGAGGTAAAGATCGAGAAGATGTAAGAAATGTTTAACAAAAACGTAGAAGAATTAAAGAACAAACAAACAGAGATGAACAATACAATAACTGAAATGAAAAATACACTAGAAACAATCAATAGTAGAATAACTGAAGCAGAAGAACGGATAAGTGACCTGGAAGACAGAATGGTGGAATTCACTGCTGTGGAACAGAATAAAGAAAAAAGAATGAAAAGAAATGAAGACAGCTTAAGAGACCACTGGGACAACATTAAATGTTACAACATTGGCATTACAGGGGTCCCAGAAGGAGAAGAGAGAGAGAAAGGATACAAGAAAATATTTAAAGAGATTACAGTTGAAAAATTCCCTAATATGGGAAAGGAAATAGCCACCCAAGCCCAGGAAGCGCAGAGAGTCCCAGGCAGGATAAGCCCAAGAAGAAACACGCCAAGACACATAGTAATCAAATTGACAAAATTAAAGACAAAGAAAAATTACTGAAAGCAAAAAGAGAAAAATTACAAACAACATAGAAGGCAACTCCCATAAGGTTAACAGCTGATTTCTCAGCAGAAACTCTACAAGCCAGAAGCGAGTGGCATGACATATTTAAAGTGATGAAAGGGAAGAGCCTACTCTACCTGGCAAGGATCTCATTCAGATTCAATGGAGAAATCAAAAGCTTTACAGACAAGCAAAAGCTAAGAGAATTCAGCACCACCAAACCAGCTCTACTACAAATGCTAAAGGAACTTCCCTAAGTGGGAAACACAAGAGACGAAAAGGACCTACAAAAACAAACCCATAACAATTAAGAAAATGGTAACAGGAACATACATATCGATAATTACCTTAAACATGAATGGATTAAATGCTCCAACCAAAAGACACAGGCTCGCTGAATGGATACAAAAACAAGACCCATATATATGCTGTCTGCAAGAGACCCACTTCAGACCTAGGGACACATACAGACTGGAAGTGAGGGGATGGAAAAAGATACTCCATGCAAAAAGAAATCAAAAGAAAGCTGCAGTAGCAATACTCATATCAGATAAAATAGACTTTAAAATAACGAATGTTACAAGAGACAAGGAAGGACACTACATAATGATCAAGGGATCAATCCAAGAAGATATAACAATTATAAATATATATGCACCCAACACAGGAGCACCTCAATAGGTAAGGCAACTGCTGACAGCTATAAAAGAGGAAATCGACAGTAATACAATAATAGTGGGGGATTTTAACACCTCACTTACACCAATGGACAGATCATCCAAATAGAAAATTAATAAGGAAACACAAACTTTAAATGACACAACAGACCAGATAGATTTAATTATATTTATAGGACATTCCATCCAAAAACAGCAGATTACACTTTCTTGTCAAGTGTGCATGGAATATTCTCGAGGATAGATCATATCTTGGGTCACAAATCCAGCCTCAGTAAATTTAAGAAAATTGAATTCATATCAAGCATCTTTTCTGACGACAACACTATGAGATTAAAAATCAATTACAGGAAAGAAATATAAAAAACACAGACACATGTAGGCTAAACAATACATTACTAAATAACCAAGAGGTCACTGAAGAAATCAAAGAGGAAATAAAAAAATACCTAGAGACAAATGACAAGGAAAACACAACGATCCTAAACCTGTGGGATGCAGCAAAAGCAGTGCTAAGAGAGAAGTTTATAGCAATACAAGCCTGCTTCGAGAAACAAGAAAAATCTCAAACAATCTAACCTTACACCTAAAGGAACTAGAGAAAGAAGAACAAACAAAACCCAAAGTTAGCAGAAGGAAAGAAATCATAAAGATAAGAGCAGAAATAAATGAAATAGAAACAAAGAAAACAATAGCAAAGATCAATAAAACTAAAAGCAGGTTCTTTGAGAAGGTAAACAAAATTGATAAACCATTAGCCAGACTCATCAAGAAAAAGAGGGTGAAGACTCAAATCATTTAAATTAGAAATGAAAAAGGAGAAGCTACAACAGACACCACAGAAATACAAACCATCCTAAGAGACTACTACAAGCAATTCTATGTCAATAAAATGGACAACGAGGAAGAAATGGATAAATTCTTAGAAAGGTACAACCTTCCAAGACTGAACCAGTAAGAAATAGAAAATATGAACAGACAAATCACAAGTAATGAAATTGAAACTGTGATTAAAAATCTTCCAACAAACAAAAGTCCAGGACCAGATGGCTTCATAGGTGAATTCTACCAAACATTTAGAGAAGAGCTAACACCCATCTTTCTTAAACTCTTCCAAAAAATTGCAGAAGAAGGAACACTCCTAAACTCATTCTATGAGGCTGCTGTTACCCTGATACCAAAATCAGACAAAGATACTACAAAAAAAAGAAAATTACAGACCAATATCACTGATGAATATAGATGCAAAAATCCTCAACAAAATACTAGCAAACAGAATCCAACAGCACATTAAAAGGATCATACACCATGATCAAGTGGGATTTATCCCAGGGATGCAAGGATTCTTCAATATACGCAAATCAATCAATGTGATACACCATATTAACAAATTGAAGAATAAAAACCATATGATCATCTCAATAGATGCAGAAAAAGTTTTTGACAAAATTCAACACCCATTTATGATAAAAACTCTCCAGAAAGTGGGCATAGAGGGAACCTACCTCAATATAATAAAGGCCATATACGACAAACCCACAGGAAACATCATTCTCAATGGTGAAAAACTGAAAGCATTTTCTCTAAGATGAGGAACAACATAAGGATGTCCACTCTCGCCACTATTATTCAACATAGTTTTGGAAGTCCTAGCCACGGCAATCAGAAATGAAAAAGAAATAAAAGGAATACAAATTGGAAAAGAAGTAAAACTGTCACTGTTTGCAGATGACATGATACTATACATAGAGAATTCTAAAGATGCCACCAGGAAACTACTAGAGCTAATCAATGAATTTGGTAAAGTTGCAGGATACAAAATGAATGCACAGATATCTCTTGCATTCCTATACACACATGATGAAAATTCTGAAGGAGAAATTAAGGAACCACTCCCATTTATCACTGCAACAAAAAGAATAAAATACCTAGGAATAAACCTACTTAGGGAGACAAAAGACCTGTATGCAGAAAACTATAAGACACTGCTGAAAAAAATTAAAGATGATGCAAACAGATGGAGAGATATACCATGTTCTTGGAGTAGAAGAATCAATATTGTGAAAATGACTATACTACCCAAAGCAATCTACAGATTCAATGCAATCCGTATCAAATTACCAATGGTCTTTTTTTACAGAACTAGAGCAAAAAATCTTAAAATTTGTATGGAGACACAAAACACCCCAAATAGCCACAGCAGTTTTGAGGGAAAAAAAACAGAGTTGGAGGAATCAGACTCCCTGACTTCAGCGTATACTACAAAGCTACAGTAATCAAGATAATATGGTACTGGTACAAAAACAGAAATATAGATCAATGGAACAGGATAGAAAGCCCAGAGATAAACCCACGCACCTATGGTCAACTAATTTATGACAAAGGAGGCAAGGATATACAATGGAGAAAGGACAGTCTCTTCCATAAGTTGTGCTGGGAAAACTGGACAGCTACGTGTAAAAGAATGAAATTAGAACACTCCCTAACACCATACACAAAAATAAACTCAAAATGGATTAAAGACCTAAATGTAAGACTGGACACTATAAAACTCTTAGAGGAAAACATAGGAAGAACACTCTTTGACATAAATTACAGCAAGATATTTTTTGATCCACCTCTTAGAGCAATGGAAATTACTCTAACAAAAATAAACAATTGGGACCTAATGATACTTAAAAGCTTTTGCACAGCAAAGGAAACCATAAACAAGACGAAAAGACAACCCTCAGAATGGGAGAAAATATTTGCAAACAAATCAATGGACAAACGATTAATCTCCAAAATATATAAAGAGCTCATGCAGCTCAATAGTAAAAAAAACAAAGAACCCAATCCAAAAATGGGCAGAAGACCTAAATAGACATTTCTCCAATGAAGACATACAGATGGCTAAGAAGCACATTAGAAGCTGCTCAACAGCACTAATTATTAGAGAAATGCAAATCAAAACTACAGTGAGGTATCACCTCACACCAGTTAGAATGGGCATCTACCAACAACAAATGCTGGAGAGGGTGTGGAGAAAAGGGAACCCTTTTGCACTGTTGGTGGTAATGTAAATTGATACAGCCACTATGGAGAACAGCATGGAGTTTCCTTAAAAAATGAAAAATAGGGCTTTCCTGGTGGCGCAGTGGTTGAGAGTCCACCTGCTGATGCAGGGGGACACCGGTTCGTGCCCCGGTCCAGGAAGATCCCACATGCCGCGGAGCGGCTGGGCCCATGAGCCATGGCCGCTGAGCCTGCGTTTCCGGAGCCTGTGCTCCGCAACGGGAGAGGCCACAACAGTGAGAGGCCCGTGTACCGCAAAAAAACAAACAAAACAAAACAAAAAAATGAAAAATAGAACTACCATATGATCCAGCAATCCTACTAATGGGCATATACTGAGAGAAAACCATAATTCAAAAAGATACATGTACCGCAATGTTCACTGCAGCACTGTATACAATATCCAGGTCATGGAAGCAACCAAAATGCCATCGACAGACGAGTGGATAAAGAAGATGTGGCACATATATACAATGGAATATTACTCAGCCGTAAAAAGGAATAAAAGTGGGTCATTTGTAGAGACGTGTGTGGATGTAGAGACTGTCATGTAGAGTGAAGTAAGTCAGAAAGAGAAAAACAAATATTGTATATTAACGCATATATGTGGAATCTAGAAAAATGGCACAGATGAACCTGTTTGCAGGGCAGAAACAGAGACACAGATGTAGAGAACAAATGTATGGATACCAATGGGGGAAAGTGGCGGTGGGGAGAGGTGTTGGTGGGATGAACTGGGAACTTGGGATTGACATACATACAGTAACATGTATTAAATGGATAACTAATAAGAACCTGCTGTTTAAAAAATAAATAAAATTCAAAAAAAAAATAAGTTCCACCATCAAATAAAGAGAAAGAAAATTTTAGATTCTGGTAAGAAACGAACAAAGAAACAGAAAAAAACATATAGAAATATGTTTTTTTATTAACGTTGTGATGTGTGCTATGCAGTTTTCAAGGTTCTTTGTAAATAATTTCCTTGGGCAATTCTAGGTCTAATTGTTGACGTCTCTATAATGAAGAGTTTAAACTAGAAGTCTCTTGAAGACCATTCCAGCTTTAAGATGATATGATTCAGTGACTTGAGAGTCCAACTTGAAACATTAAGATGAAGCTAAAAACTCACCTCCTTTCTGAAGGCATGCATCTAAATCAACCGTATCTTTCCCACTTTGCACACACATACCTTTGAGTGTGCTAATGACACTGTCACGCATCCCAGTCAAAGGACAGTTTGTCCCTAACTAGACAAAACTGGCTCTCATATATTTGAATTAAATACCACTACAGAAAAGCAATTTCATGCCTGGACCAGTGATACTGTGTGCTCCTTCTCTTCTTGAAACCATCTGGATCAAACTAATGCCTAGCATCTTCAATTACTTAATGGTACCCCCTACCACACAAGCTTTAAGAGGGTAGAAATTCTGCCTATTTTGTTTACTGTTGAATTGCCAGCACCTACAACTGTACCTGGAAATAGAACGAGCCCAGTAATTATTTGTTCAATGAATGACTAATTGGTTTATTATTCAAGACCAGAGATGGTAATGCCAACCAAGGTTCTGGTTTATTTATCAGTTTCTATTTTTGACTTATGACCTGAGTTAATATGGGTTAAAGACTTCAACAAAGAACCCTACGTTGTAACATGACGCTGACCATTTACAAACCGTTTAGAAGAGATACACCTGAAATCTCAAAATGTTCAAATTTAGGTGTAGCACAGATTTCCATGGTGGTGGTAGGTACAGTGATTATAATCTTTCAGCTTGCAGCCTTCACATGCATTAGGTAGGTCTTAAACCCCACAATGCCAGTCCACAATATGGCAATGACAGAGCTGAAAATAATACCTGTTTTTTCTATGATGTACAGTTTCCTTACTGTGCAAAAGCCCATTTAATGATTAGTCCTGTCTAATTTATAAGGTGCTTTATTAGTGAGGATCCATTTAGAAAATTGATAGAATGTCTTTTGAAAAGTAATCTGTGAGGCATTTAATCCTTTACATTTCCATAAGTATGTAGTGCCTTTTACTCAAATCAAAGTATGATTTTAAACGTTTCCTACTCAGGGCGCAGGACATGGAAATGTTTTCTAGAGTTAGACAATAACCCTTCTCACTACTACTTCCCAAATGTCCATTCTGATCACCATGTGCTTTCTCCATTGCCCATGATGCACAGTCTGAAATTTACATCAGGGATCACTCTTAGGGTGTAGAAGCTATCACTGGAGAAACACAATTCTCTTCTATAGTCAGCATCATCACTGCTATTACAACAGTGATACTTATGGCCAGCTAGTGCCTAATGAGGAACTGGGGAAAAACATAATTTAAGCAAGGAAAGATTTCTTGAAGGAGGGAAAAGAAGATGTGCCCAGAAAGTCCAGGATTGAAAGGATTCCCTGTGATGGGTTGCAGATAGGGGTGGAGAGTCAGTTCTGAGCAGCTCTAACAGGATGACAAGACCTCAGGGATCTGAGTGGATAAAAGCAGAAAAGGCTCCAGGCTTACTTTTATTAAACTCTAACTTGGGCAAGTCACATGCTCCTCTGGATTAAATTTCTAGCATGGTCTATGTACTCTTAGGCACGTGGAAAGTCTGAAGATGTTTTTCACTCCTTCTCATTGAGATAGCAGCTTATAAATTCTATTATCCAAAGAGAGAAATGAGGCACAAAATATACAGTAGATTTGTTGAAGGCCCCTCATTAATTGAACTGATCTTAGACCCTCAGACACTAAATACCATCGTATGCTTATGCAACTACTTGCTTGATTTCATTCAGAACACTGAAGCCTGCCTTGGCCAAGACCGAGCGCAAAGCCTACTGTTTAATAATCTGTGTGAGGGCTCTGCCACCTTCCAGACCCCACCTGTTTAATTTCTGTTTCCCGTTCTCTCCTCCTCATTTCAGCCAGTACGTGAGAGAAAAATGAACTCGTAATGAAGCCCATGAACCCCAGCGAGCACCAGCTGTCTCTAGAGAGTACTTGAGAGAAAACTATGC
Organism: Delphinus delphis; assembly: GCF_949987515.2. NCBI lineage: Eukaryota > Metazoa > Chordata > Mammalia > Artiodactyla > Delphinidae > Delphinus > Delphinus delphis. The sequence goes on along the minus strand of NC_082692.2, from coordinate 54,391,933 downwards.
AAGCTTTAAATTGTTCCTCAGAATTTAATTATTGAAAAGCACTTGAAAATCTTGGTTTTGGGGACGCTATCTACTCATTAATGCATTTTTATGACTTCCCACGAAAGCTATTCTCAGGAACTGAGTAAAGATGTTAAGATGAGTCTACACAGTGGATTTCTGTGGTGTTCTATTTAACAAGCATTTATTGAGTATTCAGTAGGTTCAGGAACTGGGAATGGACATACATAGATCAATTTTTTTCATCAAATTGTTTCAAACAGCAACAAACAAAATAATTATGACACAATGAGGTATGTGCTCCATTGGTTATTAAACAGAGCATGCTATTAAGAAAAAAGAAAAGAAAAGAGAAGAAAACCCTGGTGTTAGCATTTCCTATCCCCACTTCTACCTACAAGAAAGAAATCAATGTTGAGGGTTCTAAAGGCCAATTGCAAGAGATTATGCTGAATTTGGATTGACCATGGTAGAGGGATGAAATGGAGCAATATTTTTGAGTAGGAAAAGTAGAAATGGCCAGACATGAAATTTGAGCTTCTTACAAGCATTGGACACTGAGGAAGGAAGTGCAGACAGGTGTGCTTCTGGCATCTAATGCCTTAGATGACAGGATGACAGAAGGATAGCTGTGATGTGGCATCTGTGTCAGCGTTGTGGACCAATGAGAGGTGCCCAAGGGACAGATGGTGGAGACCACACGAGACCAGGAGCACAGCTCTTCCTGCCAACACAGAAGTTCCAGTTTCTTGTATGTTTCACGGATGGAGGGGGAAGGTTCCATGATAACTAAGATTAAATAATCTGTCCTTCAGATGGAAAGGGGGCTCTGAACAGGTTAAGTATGATTTGAAGAGATAAAAGAGAGACACTTCTTACACTTGGGGTTTGGATAAATAAAACCTCTTCCTGTCACTCCTCCTTGTTCACCTTTAAAATCCTTGCAGTGTCAGGTGTGTTTACATTCCCCTTCTAACTAGTCTCATCTAGCTTTTGGTGGAATTTGTCCACTGAACCAGTCAGGGCTCCCTGATTGCCACCAACAGATTCAACGCTAATGCATTTAAGCAAAATAAACCCACCCAGAAGGATATCAGAGGTTCACTGAATCGATGAAAGGCTAGAGAAGCAAGGCATTTGCAGAAATGTGGTCCCAGTTGTTCAGCACACATACATGCGGACAAAGTGGATACTGGACATTTCAGTCTTTTTGTTCCTCTAAGTTTCAAATCCCAGAGAAGAAACCCCCAATTGGCCTAACTTGGGTCAAATGATCACCCTTTTGCTAGGACAAGGCCCCTAACACTCCTGACTTCCAGACTGATTCTAATGCATAAGATGTGTTTCTTCAAATTGAAGTCAGGGTGTTGTTTGGAAAGAGAAATTGATGGTGGCTGAGTTAAAGAGAAGAACTATGCAGCGCATCCTCATGGCTTTGCTTCACTGCCAGCTACCAGTCTTCCTTCATTGTTTACCCACGCCTAGGCCCGCTGTCCACCATCACCTGCCCAGTTCACTGCTCTTCCTATTCTTCAGACGTGGCATAATCTCAGAGGTACAAACTCTTCTCATCATGCTCGACCATCTATATCATACAATGCAGGCAAAAGACATAACATTGCGTAGCCTGAACGCTAAAATAATGTACTAAATATTAATGCTATCTCAAGTCAATTAACTTGAATGTCATCTTTTCTTGGAACCCTCTAGGTTCTGAATTGTGCGAGAAAGCTCTGTGCAGGTTCTGGTTGAGGCAGTCCACTGGACCAGGGAAATCTTCATTCTCTAAGGGCCCCGTGCTTTTCTCCAACTTTTAGATCCCATCTCACTAGATACCTGCCATGTGGGTCCCTCCTTGGGCAAGAGCACTTGTGTCTGCATCAAGTAAAAAGGTATACTGTCCCTGGGGTCTGTGAGGCTTGTCAAAGCCAGAATATTCAGGATCCAGAGTTTAGAAAAAAGTTGAATGCCTAGGTCAGGCACTGGAAAGACTGGTAAATAGTTCGAGCCGATGACCACACATTTAGCTACTTTCACAGTCAATCTCCCTTCAGGGTTAGCACAAGGTACTGCTTTCGGTTCTTCCCCTTCAGCTACACTGCCCTGTGTAGAACAAGAGATGTCCCTTCTCCAATAACCCACCCCTACCGCATTCCTAACCTGAATGAGGTACTTCTACTAGGATGCCCTCATATCCTCCTTAGTCTCTGCTTCAAACGGAGGGGACTCGGAGCTCCAGACAGAGGTCTGTAAATCCATGATGGACTAACGTCTCCACCGCTTCCAACTAAATTGACATTACGTGAAAGTTAGGAATGGTGGGTCCAGAGCCCACCACTACTAATTTTAGTCAGATTGTGTTAGTATTAGGATGCGATAAACAAGCAATGAGCAGGAAACACCTGAAAACACTGGAGACATTTTTAATAAATTCAACTTGATCAAACTCCCCTCTGTATTTCTGCTTTTCTTAAAAACAATTTTTTGCAAAACAATTTACTACGTGTAGCTTCCTTTCAGTCAGACCTCTAATTCATTTTTGAAAAATTTCAATTGCGTTTTTTGCTCCCAAGACACCAACAAAGCTGCTTTTGTAAGATCATCAATAACTTCCATGTTCAAAATCCAATAGATTCTTCTCCATTCTCTTCCTAGCTGCAATTCACAGAGATGAATCCTCCACTTTTTCAAAGTGGTCAACCTATCACTTCAGCCCCTCTTTTTCTCTCACCTTAATTGGTTCCCTCTTCTTTTGCACTCTGTATTCTGGCCCCCTGGGTTTAATGCTAGGTCCTTGTAGCTTTAGTGATTTCATCCACTTCTGGTGCTTTAAAAAGGTCACTCATGTGTGGACCACAACAAAAAGGCTATTTCTGCCTCAAACCTGTCCTCTGCATGCCAGAGTTATTTGTCAAAAAGATAGGTGACTTCTCCATTTGAAGTCAGAGCTGTATCTCAAATAACCTGGTACAAAATGGAAGTCTGAATTTTCCTCCTTCCTTCTCCATGCTTATTTTCTAGTCTTTCCCACCCAATTAAATGGCATCAATCAACTCAGTTGCTTAAGTCAGAAACAGCATCATTCTTGATTCTTCCTTTTTCCAAACCCCCAATCTACTGCATCAGTAAATCCTATCAATTTTACTTGCAAAACTATCTCAAACATATCAGTTTCTCTTCACTTCTACTTCCATTATCTTAGTCCAAGACATACTCATCTCTTGCTTCGTCATTAAGTGTGAAGAGTACTATTTTTTCTTCTTACTTGCAAGTCACTTTCCTACTAGCTAGTTTTAGGCAAAAATTGGAAGTTGTCTCCAGCCCTACTCAAATTCTGGTCCCTCCCTTGCCTTTACTACTTTCTTCCCATTAGAACCTTGAACCCACTCAGATTCCTGGAAGCCTCTGGCTTCCTCATTGCTCCCCAATGACGATAATTTCTCACTGTGGTGACCCCCAAAGCTGGGCCGTGCTCCCTACCCTGACTTCCTCTCACCTCCTTCCTCCATCCATACTAGAACGCTCGCAATGTTGAGTCAAATCCTAAGTTGAGAAGGACTACCTCATTCTTCAAAAAAAAAAACAAAAACACAAACAACCCTTCATTTTTATATATAGGCAGCCCAAGACTCACAAAGACAAAAGCATTACCATAAAAATATATGGCTTGGAGAAAAAGCTACTTTTTACTTTTATCAGCCTTTGGAGAATTCTGCCAAGGGAATAAAGGGGATGGAAAATAAGCTTAACCATCTTTGTATGTAAGATAATGCATGGGAACTGTGTCACGGATGTATTTATAGAGGATTAGAGATTCAAAATTTGCTACGTAGAATGGAAATCCATCTTTGGGATCATCTGGTTCAAAGGTCGTGATTTATAAATGAAACAATTTAACCTTAGGGACTACAGGACTCATTCCCACAGTGAATAAATGGTACAGCAGGAATGGACTCCTGGGGTACTGTTCCTTCCAAAATGTCTTGCTGTCTCCATTGCAATTAATGTTACGAGATCACTTTGCAGGACAACAGGTAAAGGAAATAAATTTTTTTCAATCATTTTTAACATCTTTATTGGAATATAATTGCTTTACAATGTTGTGTTAGTTTCTGCTTTATAACAAAGTGAATCAGCTATACATATACATATATCCCCATATCTCCTCCCTCTTGTGTCTCCCTCCCACCCTCCCTATCCCACCCCTCTAGGTGGACACAAAGCACCGAGCTGATCTCCCTGTGCTGTGCAGCTGCTTCCCACTAGCTATCTGTCTTACATTTGGTAGTGTATATATGTCCATGCCACTCTCTCACTTCGTCCCAGCTTACCCTTCCCCCCCCCCACATCCTCAAGTCCATTCTTTCCATCTGCGTCTTTATTCTTGTCCTGCCCCTAGGTTCTTCAGAGCCATTTTTTTTTAGATTGCATATATACGTGTTAGCATACGGTATTTGTTTTTCTCTTTCTGACTTCACTCTGTATGACAGTCTCTAGGTCCACCCACCTCACTACAAATAACTCAATTTTGTTTCTTTTTATGGCTAATATTCCATTGTATATATGTGCCACATCTTCTTTATCCATTCATCTCTCGATGGACACTTAGGTTGCTTCCATGCCCTGGCTATTGTAAATAGAGCTGCAATGAACATTTTGGTACATGACTCTTTTTGATTTATGGTTTTCTCAGGGTATATGCCCAGTAGTGGGATTGCTGGGTCGTATGGCAGTTCTATTTTCAATTTTTTAAGGCACCTCCATACTGCTCTCCATACTGGCTGTATCAATTTACATTCCCACCAACAGTGCAAGAGGGTTCCCTTTTCTCCACACCCTCTCCAGCATTTACTGTTTAGATTTTTTGATGATAGCCATTCGGACCGGTATGAGGTGATACCTCATTGTAGTTTTGATTTGCATTTCTCTAATGATTAGTGATGTTGAGCATCCTTTCATGTGTTTGTTGGCAATCTGTATATTTTCTTTGGAGAAATGTCTATTTAGGTCTTCTGCCCATTTTTGGATTGGGTTTTTTTTTTTTTTTTTTTTGACATTGAGCTGCATGAGCTGCTTGTATATTTTGCAGATTAATCCTTTGTCGGTTGCTTCATTTGCAAATACTTTCTCCCATCTAAGGGTTGTCTTTTGGTCTTGTTTATGGTTTCCTTTGCTGTGCAAAAGCTTTGAAGTTTCATTAGATCCCATTTGTTTATTTTTGTTTTTATTTCCATTTCTCTAGGACGTGGGTCAAAAAGGATCTTGCTGTGATTTATGTCATAGAGTGTTCTGACTATGTTTTCCTCTAAGGGTTTTATAGTGTCTGGCTTTACATTTAGGTCTTTAATCCATTTTGAGTTTATTTTTGTGTATGGTGTTAGGGAGTGTTCTAATTTCATTCTTTTACATGTACCTGTCCAGTTTTCCCAGCACCACTTATTGAAGAGGCTGTCTTTTCTCCATTGTATATTCTTGCCTCCTTTATCAAAGATAAGGTGACCATATGTGCGTGGGTTAGGAAATAAATATTTAATAAAAATAATAGTGATTGCTTTCTTCAACATTCAAGGCATGGTTCTAGGCACTTTATGTATGTTAGCTTATTAATTCTTGCAAAAACAGAGATATCTAAGTTAACATTACTCTCCAGATTTTAGAGATAAGGAAACGGAGGCCTTAGAGAGTTCTGTATCCTGCCCAGTGGCAACATCTGGTGTTCACGCTGTTGGCTAAATTAGGATTATGAGTGGGTTGCTTGTTTTTTTTTTTTTTTCTTTTTGTTATTGAGCTGCATGAGCTGTTTGTATATTTTAGAAATTAATACTACCTCACACCATACATAAAAATAAACTCAAAATGGCTTAAAGACTTAAATAAAGGGTCTTTATTTAACAAAGTGTGTGAACCAGTTTTCCCCTGCATTATTTCAACCCATCCATGCAACCCGGATGTCATCAGGAGACACACTGTCACTGGTGACAAATTCATTGCACCTGTGATAGGAAACTCATAAGTTTTCTGAAGTTTCTTCTGGAATCTTACATGTTGGTTACTATTTAATCCCCCAGAAGAGACATCTTTCCAGCATTCATTCACCAGAGTCCCAAGAGTAGAAGCTTTTCTCTGGAGCAGTCCTTTACTGAGATTCGTGGATAATGGGAATTAGGGTGTCACATGGCAATAGAAGCAGCAAATAGATTACAAACTGGTTATTATTAGGCCACTTTTTAAAGAAGGCCCTGAGTTACTCTCCCTGGCTGAGAGCCCTCAGGGGCCCCACTCTACTCCTCCTAGTGGGCTTCTCTCCAGTCCTGGAAACTTGGAAATTCTTACTTATTTTGCAGGGCAATTTAATCCTCTTTATTTCACAAACTTTCTTTCTTACCATGCCTTGAGGAAGATACTGCCACAGCCAAATGTCCCATCATTTTATTTTGCTAAACAAAAGGTTACCTGCTCCAGAGAGAAATGATACGCCCTTATGTGGTAGAAGCTGCTGATATCAGTTGTAATTTTAAATAACATTCTCTCTCTCTCTCTCTCTATCTCTCTCTCTCTCCCTCTCCTCCTCTCTCTTCCTTCTGCTATTCTTATAAACTTACAAGGTAGAAATGATTAGCCACATTTTAGCAGAGAGGAGATTGAAGTTTAGAGAGATTAAGTGACCTGTCCTGCATCAATCCCTCAGAAAACAGAGGAGCGTGGGTTCCATGTCAGGACTGAATGATTTATTTTTATTTTTGCAACAAAATGTTCCAAATCCTGTGCTTTGAAAACTAGCTTTCCTCTCTGCTTATTCTCCATCAGCAGTTCTAGATCAAAATTTCTGCATGAACTGTCAGAAATCTGTACCCGTTCTCACACCTTCTCAACATCCTACTCATCTTTCATGTAAATGTATATCTAATTTCTCCAAAATTAATATTGTGGTAAAATAATTTGACAGTAAATTTGTAAACGTAAAATTATGAGATTTAGTTCACGCTTCTAGAATCACTGATTCTCTAAAATATCTCTTTTTGAAGGTAGCAGTTAAAAATCTTCATGATTTTTATTTTAGCAATATCCCAACTGCTTGATTCGGCTGTATCATTCTTATAATTCGTATATGATAGGCAATCAACAAATGAATACATTATTGTTGCAAAAATAAAAATAAATCATTCAAAAGTAGTTCATCCCCACCCACAGCCAAACCCACTCTGTTTCCAGAATTATTTCTCTTCTCTGTTTGCTGTGCTGCCCTCTATGATTCTCTTGAGAGCTTTCTAAATAAGCATTTACACACAGTCACACATACACAACTTATATTGTGTGGTTTAAAAGTACTGATTTTGCTATTTTTACATAACTAAGGTCGCACATTAGGAATGTTTTGCTTTTTTTTTTAACCAACAATATGTCTCGGAGACCTTTCGATGTAATTTTAAACAGAACTTTGTTTCTGCCACCATCTTTCTCCAAACTTGAGGCAAGAGGCCCCCTAAATATTACTCCTCCTCACTGCCAACATGATCTTTAGGCACATAAATTTGATGGTCACTTCCTTGATCAAAATCCTCCAATGGTTTCCCAATGCAATTAAAATAAAATCCAAACTTCTTTCCACGGCTTCTGAGCCCCTCCAGGATCTGTAATTTTCTTCCCCTGAATTTATCTCCTGATATCCTTTCACTCTAGCCTTGCTTTTGTTCAAAAATTCCATTTACCATGCTCTTTGTTCTGACTGGGATCTTCTTCCCCATACTTACTTTGCTCTCTGCTCAAAGGTTCATGCCTCCAAAAGCCCTTCTGTGGACGACATCTTTCTCCATCTCTTGTTCTCAAAGTATTCCCATTAACTACAGATGTGCTGTTTACTATTTTGCTTGTCTGTTATTGTCTGTCTCCCTCATTCAAATGTCACCTCTAAAAGGACATGAGTATTATTTATTTTGTTCACTCTCATATCCCCAGAAGCTAGGACTGTGTCTGTGCATTCACAAATAAACAATTTAATGAATGATTCAGCCCCAATCTTTATAACTACTGCATAGTATTCCACTGAATGTCTTTACCTTACTTTATGAATTATTTCCCTTTTAAGCATGTTTGTTTGTTTATTATGCTGTTACAAGCAAGGCTGCAGTGAACATCAAGAGAAAGGTTACATCTGGAGGGAGGAAAGGACCTTCGTATTAGCCTGCAAAGGTTCTGTTGTTTGATCTCAGTGCTGTTTGGTAGAAGATTGTTGGCTTTATAATAACTCAGCCAGTTAGTTGTTTGTTTTGTCTGGTTTTCTGTATCTGAATTTTATTTTACAATCAAAAGGCAGGAGAGACATGGACAGCGAGCTAGTTTCTGAGTCACATGGTTTGCTCCAGCCAAAACCTCTGATTCATGGGGCAGGGAGGAGGAGGAAGCCTAGGGTACACTGGTGCTCACTTTCTCTCTCCACTGGAGTGAGGTTGCTGCCATCATCTGTTTATATCTCTTTAAAGGGGTCATTTACCCAGCGAGCATCCATTTAGGATTCTCTCTGCTTGATGAATGAACCTAAAAATTCTAGGTCTGGTTGCTCATTATGGCTGAAAAAGAGCAGTAAATGAGATAAAGGAGGTTTGAGTCAGAGAGAATCGTGCACCTTAATATCGTGTCTCTATAAAAAGCCTGCAGCCACTGCAGCATATTTCCCGTTGTATCTGCCCTGATCTCATCTCCAATAATCTAGACAAAGTTTTCATCAGTCACTGATGTAATTTTACCTATGTTTGTTTATTATTCCAACCTATTCCACTTAATCTGCTGATGAATCCTCCCTTTCTCCTTAGTTCCTATGATCCATGGGTCTCGGGATTTATACTACTTTCAAACCCTCCATCAAAACTCTCAGTTTAACAATCCAGGTATTAAGCGAAAGAACAATTTCTTTAAAAAAGAAGGAAACATATATTGTTGAACTCTGAGCACACCTCCATTTAAACACTTTCCATTTGAATATTTAGGCATATTATTTTACACCTAAAACTGAACAGTATGATGGGACCTGTTCCATGAGGGTAAATCTCATTACCCTTTTAATCAAACCAATCAGGAGAAAGGACCCAATTATTCTAAACTGAGGAAATAAAATACCTCTGGCTTGGAGGAAATTGCTTAACTACGAAAGAAAAAAAAGTTATTGATATTGTTACCATATTCAGTTAAATTCTTAGCAGAGTTTTTGGTACTTAGGTCAGAATCATAATACAATAATACCCAAAAATTAGCCACATTGCTTTAGGTAAGCGACTTTTTCCTCACTAGAAATGAGTCAGTAGACCTCCAGGAGTACAACTCTGTCTAAAATTTTTGCACAAATATCCACTTTTTGGAGCTATTTAAGACACAGCTTTAAAGGTGCACATGTTTCTAATTTGAGAAAGTTTGAGGAAAGAATCCCTTGACATAGACTTATTTTTCAATTTATTTTTGTTAGACTATTTCTAACTCAGTGAAAGGACACTAACCCAGACCCAGACTCATGCCCTAGTTCCGAAGTAAAGATTTAGTCTGTTATTACTTTAAAGGAAGAAAACTGTTGGAACCAAGGACTTCTTCTCAGTGTTTTTAAGTGGATAGAAAATGTAATTGCACCTCTTGATGTTACTGTTATTTATTGATTCATATCCCATGATTCACAAGATTAAAAAAAACTGCAGAATTTCAAGCAACTTTTTTCCTCTCCTAAGACTTGCTTATTATTTTTCCAGAAGTAGCTGGTTCCAAAGGTTAAGTATGTATAGCTCTGTGTTCTTTTTGATGTGAGAATCAATCCACTATCATCCACTGAACTGGGCTTAGGGCATACACTCCAGAGTGAAGTACTTCCTCAAGTTGTCATTTATGTGATGGGTGTTCTGCTGAGGATTTAAATTAAGACAGGACTTCACTGCTAGTGCAAGTGACTGTTGTAATAGAAAATAATTTTCCTCTTGAAGCAAATCCACTATGGATGTCATTATAGACCTGTTATCTTTTCTTAGACTGTGGGCTCCTCAAGGGCAAGGCCTATGATTTATTCATATGTGTCCTCAAAGAGTTTCGTGCCTGACATACAGTATGGGCATCGTAAGTGATTATGAACTGATGGCTCATAAATTCTTTCCTGACATGGCACCATGTTGATGTGCAAAAAGCAAATGGCCTGGTGAAGCTACACAATTAATTCTTTCATTCACTCATTCAACACATATTTACATTTTTGATATGTATTGGATACTACACAAAATTATACACACACACACACACACACACACACACAGAAATAAGATATAATCTAGTATTAAGGACAAAGATGTAACTAGATCATTACAATAAAGTAACTTAAGATGGAAAATACATGAAAGAGGAGCCAACATGTGATAAAAATTTTGATGGGATATTACCAGAAGGAATATTTTTAACAGCTGTAGTGATTTTCTGTCAAAAATGTGTGTCAAATGTTATCAAATGTCCTCTTAAAAAAACTAATGAGAAGATTCCTTTAAAAAAATTAATACAATGAGTTATATTAGGTTTTCTCATGTCAAACAACTTTTTTTTTTTTGCGGTACGTGGGCCTCTCACTGTTGTGGCCTCTCCCATTGCGGAGCACAGGCTCTGGACGCGCAGGCCCAGCGGCCACGGCTCAAGGGCCTAGCCGCTCCACGGTATGTGGGATCTTCCCGGACCGGGGCATGAACCTGTGTCCCCTGCATCGGCAGGCGGACTCTCAACCACTGCGCCACCAGGGAAGCCCATATCAAACAACTTTTGACTTCTTTCAAAATACTACTTATTAACAGTACGTAGTTAAACCTTATTTATATGAATATTCTAGTTGAGATTGATCTTCACGTTTCCTGTTAGGCTATTTTTCTAATCTAATTTAATTTTAGGGTTATGCTAGCAGTATAATATTAATGGGAAAGCAGGCATTTTTCTATGTTCTAGAACTTAATGTTGCCTTTGGAATTATCATTCTCTGAAGGTGTTACAGACTTCATCCATAAAACTATCTGGGCTGAGGACTTTATTTGCAACTAATCATCACTGCAAATTTACCTTTGCAAATAAAGTGTGTGTATTTTAATGAAATAACATTTTAGAGACACGCACAGCATGAATCCAACATCTCCTGTTGTTTCCAGTAGATTCTATTTGTGTATCCCAGCTGTGTGTACTTCTTGAGTAAATAAATAGTATCAATTGGAACTCTTATCACTAAGGACCAGCAAAGAAAGATGATTTTTAAACTTCTTAAGATTCATAATTTCAGCAATAATCTTTATTTTCTAAAAATTCAAATGTGTTTCCTGTAATGCATTACCTATTTCAGAAGGGACATTTTAAAGCAATGTGGTTTTTTTTCCCACTCATTTATAAAAAATTATCCAGGAAACAGATGTCCATATGAAATTTATCTTTGTAAATAAAGTATGTGTATTTTAATGAAATAACATTATAGAGACATGCACAGCATGAATCTGACATCTCAGATATATAATCTCCTAAAAACAAGGCATTTCATCTTGATTTTCAAATGTATTAGCATGGCATGGTGTATATAGTGTGTTCTTACATTTCATCTTTCATATGTCTATGACTATATCCTCAATAGTATTTCAAAATTTTTGTAATTGTAGACTATTTTTATACTTGGTGGATTCTTTTCTTTCAACACTTTCAATATTTCACTCCACTCTCTTGTTGCTTCTGTGTGTTCTGAGGAGAAGGGTAGGTATTTTTTACTAAGAAGAAAAATAAAATAAAACACGGTACATTCATATAACCTGTTGCAGTTAAAAAAAAGAGAAAGAAATGTAGATCTGTATATACTGGCATATAAATATTAAAATTTAAATTAAAGATATTTAGAGTTAAACAAAGGAAGACATTTCCAAAAGACTATACTTATATATGTTGCTACATGGTTAGACTTTAAATATATTAATATGAATATATATTATACATATATGTTCATATATATGTATATGCATACACATACATGTATTTTTAATATCTTAAGGTATATCAGTCAACTTGTTAACAGTGGTTAATTCTAAATAACTGTTTACAGAAGATGATGAGTTGGAAAGATACATTTTCACTTCATACTCCATGTCCTACTTATTGCATTTGTTTGTTTAAAGACCGTGCATTATTTTGATGATGATCACGTAAAGCAGTGTCCATTTTGAAAACATAAATAGAGTCCTAAAGTTGGAATTCCTAAACTGATAACTCATTTCCAAACCTATGTCTGCCATAGAAGAACAGAACTCAAAAATCACCTCAGGAGGATAACTCTTGGGGTAATAGCAAGTAGATCACAGAGAGCTGGATTCTAGAGTAAAACACAGAACTCTCAGAAAAATAAAAACCTAGAGTTGATCTTGCTAGGCACAGAGAACAAGGTGACCACGGGCAGAGGGCTATATCCCAGAAAGCCACCTCAGTAGAATGGTCTCCTCAGAAGAGAGTGCTATGAGCTGAGCACAGAGTAGAAGGCAATGATGCAGATTCCATGATAGGACCCATGGAAGCATATGCAAAAATATGCTTCCTAAAGGCTGAAAGTGACATCGTGCATGAACTTTAGGGGATACAGATAAACTATAGGATTCTGTGGGATTACATGTATCTAGAACTTAACCATTATTAACAGTATTCTCTAATTTTAAAAAAATTAATCAAAATTTTTAAAGATACCAAATAACATTAAAAGAAAAAAAAAATCATAGTATATCTGTTTAGACTTTTTCCTCCCCTTCTCCATTCCCCCCAACCTCACCCCACCCAGGATTATGGTGAAGAGATGCCCAAAATAACTGGAATTTTTGGCGCCACAGCTGTCCCCCATACAAGAATAAATAGATACAGACACTGTTAGATTTCTTTTTTACCCTAACGTCTTTCTTGACTTGTGTGTAGTTTCTTACCCCAATATATTCTCCAGTTGAGTGAATTCTTCAAATAATTTTTGTATTGTAGAAGTGGACAGGTGTGTTGTTTATTTGTGCTGCAAATAAGTATTTTCTTTCAACTAGGAAAAGGAGTGGGAACCCATTTACTTGTTGAAAAGCAATTCAATTTCATTGTCGACTGTCAAATAAGCCAGGGATGAAATTGATCAATTTCAGAAAAGTAATGAAAAGAACTGTCTAGGGATTCTAAAGGGTCTATTTTGGGAGAAAAATCAGTATGTAGATACACTTCAAGTTAATAAAATTATGGCCAAACTGAGTAACCACAATTTTTTATATTGACATCATTATCAGAAAAATATTTATTGGGTTTCATACTATGTACAGTATAGATCTGAGACAACATTCTTTATGGCCCCTCATACGCCAAGGTCCTCATGTAATGCTTTGGGCTTTGAGTTATTTCAGCTGACCCATGTAGCACTGGTGAGATTTCTGTTGGGTAAAAGTAAACTGGGAATCTATGTGTGTGGATGTTTGTATTGTGAAGTAGGAAAGAGCTACTGGAAAGAGGTACAGGAGCAGTTGACAACAACTGGGTAGAGAAAACAGGTGAAGGATTTACTTGGGTAGAAATTATGATGCCATCTTCAGACATACGACAAAACCAACTAGCCGGTGAATATGTTACCTATTGGATCACAGTAGGAGATACATTTTCCCAAGTGATAGTCTGACATAAAAAAGTTTAAAATGTAGTTGGAGGGATTAATTTTATCTTTGAAATATTTATGTTGTTGATTGTTTTTAAAGCTAGAGATTAAGATTATGATAATAGTATATTAGAGAGATTTATCTAGTGCTAAGAACAGGATTGACTGGAGCAGCAGTCAGTGAAAGACAAAAAAAAACAATTACCAGGAGCTTGACATAATGTTTGTGTGAGAAGAAAAGACTATACTCAAGGGCTGGAAAGGATAAAACTAAAGAAGGGAAAGTTTGAAGGAATTGTGAATGCGATTTGCTACAGTATGGATGAAGTAAAGATAATGTGACTCTTAGAATTAGATTTCCTTTGATACCTGAACACTGTGTTCCTAGGACTCAGAATATCTGGTTTCTCTCTCCAGCAGTGAGATCCACTAGCTGTGTGTTAGAAAGCTAGTTATTTAAACTCTTAGAACTTTAGAACCTTGACCTGATAAAAAGAAGGCCAATGGACTATAACCAGAGTGTGTCATTCCTAGTACAGTCGACCTCACACTGTAGTCCCGTGACTGAACCGGACATCGTTAATCAATCATGGAGCTTTCCAACTGGGTACAAATGAGGCCTCATTATCCTTATCAACTAGGTTCTCAACAACCAGTACCAACCGAAGGAATTTTGCAGTCAAAACAAAATCAGTTTCCAATGTAGAATGCAGGTGTTTTCCAATGTCTCTTCCTGTTCTAGAGTGTTTAATCCTCCAATTCTACTGTTTGCAATGTATGCAAACAAAGGAACGGAAGATCCTTTGATGGAAATAGGAAAGTTGGAAAAGGGAGTGGGGCAGGGGAGGCTGCAGAAGGGGTGTGTGGAGCAGGCTTGTACCAGTGGGTGTTTGTGTTAGAAGTTCAAACTTGACTCTCCTTGGTTACCACAGCTACAGTCTTTCAATCAGGAATAAGAATGCTCAACAGAATGAGTGGTACTGGATAAAGAGCAGATAAACTCAGGTCAGTGCACTGAGAAACCAACAGGAAATTGATGTTGAGATTAGCAGGTATCAAAATGAAGGTCCTTTCCTCTTCTCGGGGAGAGGAGGTGAATATTATCATTCCTGCTTAAAAGAGCAGTTGAGGAATCAGGCAGCTGGTTATGAAGGGCAAGGGTTACATGAGACCCTTGCAAAAGGTGGCAAAAGTAAGAGCAGCTAGATCCAGAATCCTGGACACTCTCAACAACAATTCACAGAGATAAACGATGTCGCTTCACCACTGAACGTCTGGTTGTGATACTTCCGGTCTAAGTTAGTTTCTTATGCATATTTGAGTACCTGGGCACAGAAACCACAGTTGGCACCCCTCCCAGGTGTATTCACTCCCTACCTGTTGCAAGGTCTTTGGCTGATGAACACACACACGTACAATTCCATTTTAATTGCTTGTTTTTTTCCAAGGAAGAAAATCCAAGTCAATAAGATTCTAATTTTGTAGCCTGCAGACTAATGTCTATGATTCAGTATATAACTACCGCAATAAGTTTTTTCCTATAGAGGGCTTTACTACCTGTCCTGAGTGTGAATGAAGGTGATGTACAAGTGGAATGAACTGAAGGTTTCTGATCTTAGGGAAACATTGGATCTGTATAAGCAAATCCCATCTCATTTGTCTTCATTAATAAATTCCTTCCCGGGACAGGGGGAAGTTGGTGGAAGAGTAAGACGCGAAGGTCACCTTCCTCCCCACAGATACACCAGAAATACATCTACACGTGAAACAACTCCTACAGAACACCCACTGAACGCTGGCAGAAGACCTCAGACCTCCCAAAAGGGAAGAAACTCCCCACGTACCTGGGTAGGGCAAAAGAAAAAAGAATGAACAGAGACAAAAGAATAGGGACGGGACCGCACCGGTGGGAGGGAGCTGTGAAGGAGGAAAGGTTTCCACACACTAGGAAGCCCCTTCGCGGGCGGAGACTGCGGGTGGCGGAGGGGGGAAACTTCGGTGCCGCGGGGGAGAGCACAGCAACAGGGGTGTGGAGGGCAAAGCGGGGAGATTCCCGCACAGAGGATCAGGGCCGACTGGCACTCACCAGCACGAGAGGCTTGTCTGCTCACCCGCCGGGGTGGGCGGGGCTGGGAGCTGAGGCTCGGGCTTCGGTCGGAGCACAGGGAGAGGACTGGGGTTGGCGGCGTGAACACAGCCTGCAGGGGGTTAGTGCACCACGGCTAGCCGGGAGGGAGTCCGGGAAAAAGTCTGGACCTGCCAAAGAGGCAAGAGACTTTTTCTTCCCTCTTTGTTTCCTGGTGCGCGAAGAGAGGGGATTAAGAGCACTGCTTAAAGGGGCTCCAGAGACGGGCGTGAGCCGCGGCTACCAGTGCAGATCCCAGAGACGGGCATGAGACGCTAAGGCTGCTGTTGCCGCCACCAAGAAGCCTGTGTGCAAGCACAAGTCACTCTCCACACCTCCCCTCCTGGGAGCCTGTGCAGCCTGCCACTGCCAGGGTCCCGTGATCCAGGGACAACTTCCCCGGGAGAATGCGCGGAGCGCCTCTGGCTGGTGCAACGCCGGCCGCTGCCGCCGCAGGCTCACCCCGCATCCGTGCTCCTCCCTCGCCCCAGCCTGAGTGAGCCAGAGCCACCGAATCAGCTGCTCCTTTAACCCCGTCCGGTCTGAGCGAAGAACAGATGCCCTCCGGCGACCTAAACGCAGAGGTGGGGCCAAATCCAAAGCTGAACCCCGGAAGCAGTGCAATCAAAGAAGAGAAAGGGAAATCTCTCCCGGCAGCCTCAGGAGCAGTGGATTAAATCTCTACAATCAACTTGATGTACCCTGCATCTGTGGAATACCTGAATAGACAACGAATCATCCCAAATTGAGGAGGTGGACTTTGAGAGCAAGATATATTATTTTTTCCCCTTTTCCTCTTTTTGTGAGTGTGTATGTGTATGCTTCTGTGTGAGATTTTGTCTGTATAACTTTGCTTTCACCATTTGTCCTAGGGTTCTGTCCATCCGTTTTTGTTTTACATAAAATTTTTTTTTCTTAATAATTATTATTTATTTATTTGAGGAATGCGGGCCTCTCACTGTTGTGGCCTCTCCCGTTGCGGAGCACAGGCTCCGGACACGCAGACCCAGGGGCCACAGCCCACGGGCCCAGCTGCTCCGCGGCATGTGGGATCTTCTCGGACCGGGGTACAAACCCGTGTCCCCTGCATGGGCAGGTGGACTCTCAACCACTGCGCCACCAGGGAAGCCCTATTTTTTATTTTAATAACTTTATTTTATTTTATCTTACTTTATTTTATTTTATTTTATCCTCCTTCTTCCTCCCTCCCTCCCTCTCTCTCTCTCTCCCTTTCTTTCTTTCTCCCTTTCTCTCTCTCTTTCTTCCTTCCTTCCTTCCTTCCTCCCTCTCTCCCTCCCTCTCCCTCTCTCTCTCTTTCTTTCTACTTTTTCTCCCTTTTATTCTGAGCCGTGTGGATGAAAGCCTCTTGGTGCTGCAGCCAGGAGTCAGTGCTGTGCCTCTGAGGTGGGAGAGCCAACTTCAGGACACTGGTCCACAAGAGACCTCCCAGATTCACGCATTATCAAACAGTGAAAATCTCCCAGAGATCTCTATCTCAACACCAACACCCAGCTTCACTCAATGACCAGCAAGCTACAGGGCTGAACACCCTATGCCAAACAACTAGCAAGATAGGAAAACAACCCCACCCATTAGCAGAAAGGCTGCCTAAAATCATAGAAAGTCCACAGACACCCTAAAACACACCACCAGACATGGACCTGCCCACCAGAAAGACAAGATCCAGCCTCATCCACCACAACACAGGCACTAGTCCCCTCCACAAGAAAGCCTACATAACCCACTGAACCAACCTTAGCCACTGGGGGCAGAAACCAAAAACAATGGGAACTATGAAACTGCAGCCTGCAAAAAGGAGACCCCAAACACAGTAAGATAAGCAAAATGAGAACACAGAAAAACACACAGCAGATGAAGGAGCAAGATAAAAATCCACCAGACCTAACAAATGAAGAGGAAATAGGCAGTCTACCTGAAAAAGAATTCAGAATAATGATAGTAAAGAAAATCCAAAATCTTGGAAACAGTATAGAGAAAATGCAGGAAACGTTTAAGAAGGACCTAGAAAAACTAAAGAGGAAACAAGCAACGATGAACAACACAATAAATGAAATTAAAAATACTCTAGAAGGGATCAATAGAAGAAAAACTGAGGCAGAAGATGGATAAGTGACCTGGAAGATAAAATAGTGGAAATAACGACTGCAGAACAGAATAAAGAAAAAAGATTGAAAAGACCTGAGGAAAGTCTCAGAGACCTCTGGGACAACACTAAATGCACCAACATTCGAATTATAGGTGTCCCAGAAGAAGAAGAGAAAAAGAAAGGGACTGAGAAAATATATGAAAATATTACAGTTGAAAACTTCCCTAATATGGGAAAGGAAATAGTTAATAAAGTCCAGGAAGCACAGAGAGAGTCCCATACAGGATAAATCCAAGGAGAAACATGCCAAGACACATAGTAATCAAACTATCAAATATTAAATGAAAAGAAAATATATTAAAAGCAGCAAGGGAATAACAACAATAACACACAAGGGAATCCCCATAAGGTTAACAGTTGATCTTTCAGCAGAATCTCTGCAAGCCAGAAGGGAGAGGCAGGACATATTTAAAGTGATGAAGGAGAAAAACCTACAACCAAGATTACTCTACCTGGCAAGGATCTCATTCAGATTTGATGGAGAAATTAAAACCTTTACAGACAAACAAAAGCGGAGAGAGTTCAGCACCACCAAACCAGCTTTATAACAAATGCTAAAGGAACTTCTCTAGGCAAGAACACAAGAGGAGGAAAAGGCCTACAATATCAAACACAAAACAGTTACGAAAATGGAAATAGGAACATACGTATCGATAATTACCTTAAATGTAAATGGATTAAATGCTCCCACCAAAAGACACAGACTGGCTGAATGGATACCAAAATGATACCCATATAAATGCTGTCTACAAGAGACACACTCCAGACCTAGGGACACATACAGACTGAAAGTGAGGGGATGGAAAAAGATATTCCATACAAATGGAAACCAAAAGAAAGCTGGAGTAGCAATTCTCATATCAGACAAAATAGACTTTAAAATAAGGACTATTAAAAGAGACAAAGAAGGACACTACATAATGATCAAGGGATCGATCCAAGAAGAAGATATAACAATTGTAAATATTTATGCACACAACATAGGAGCACCTCAATACATAAGGCAAATACTAACAGCCATAAAAGGGGAAATCGACAGTAACACATTCATAGTAGGGGACTTTAACACCCCACTATCACCAATGGACAGATCATCCAAAATGAAAATAAATAAGGAAACACAAGCTTTAAATGATACATTAAACAAGATGGACTTAATTGATATTTATAGGACATTCCATCCAAAAACAACAGAATACACATTTTTCTCTAGTGCTCATGGAACATTCTCCAGGATAGATCATATCTTGGGTCACAAATCAAGCCTTGGTAAATTTAAGAAAATTGAAATCATATCAAGTATCTTTTCTGACCACAACACTATGAGACTAGATATCAATTACAGGAAAAGATCTGTAAAAAATACAAACACATGGAGGCTAAACAATACACTACTTAATAACGAAGTGATCGCTGAAGAAATCAAAGAGGAAATCAAAAAATACCTAGAAACAAATGACAATGGGGACACAACGACCCAAAACCTATGGGATGCAGCAAAAGCAGTTCTAAGAGGGAAGTTTATAGCAATACAATCCTACCTTAAGAAACAGGAAACATCTCGAATAAACAAGCTAACCTTGCATCTAAAGCAATTAGAGAAAGAAGAACAAAAAAAACCCAAAGTTAGCAGAAGGAAAGAAATCATGAAGATCAGATCAGAAATAAATGAAAAAGACAGGAAGAAAATGATAGCAAAGCTCAATAAAACTAAAAGCTGGTTCTTTGAGAAGATAAAATTGATAAACCATTAGCGAGACTCATCAAGAAAAAAAGGGAGAAGACTCAAATCAACAGAATTAGAAATGAAAAAGGAAAAGTAACAACTGACACTGCAGAAATACAAAAGATCATGAGAGATTACTACAAGCAACTCTATGCTAATAAAATGGACAACCTGGAAGAAATGGACAAATTCTTAGAAATGCACAACCTGCCAAGACTGAATCAGGAAGAAATAGAAAATATGACCAGACCAATCACAAGCACTGAAATTGAAACTGTGATTAAAAATCTTCCAACAAACAAAAGCCCAGGACCAGATGGCTTCACAGGCAAATTCAATGAAACATTTAGAGAAGAGCTAACACCTATCCTTCTCAAACTCTTCCAAAATATAGCAGAGGGAGGAACACTCCAAAACTCATTCTACGAGGCCACCATCTCGCTGACACCAAAACCAGACAAGGATGTCACAAAGAAAGAAAACTACAGGCCAATAACACTGATGAACATATATGCAAAAATCCTCAACAAAATACTAGCAAACAGAATCCAACAGCACATTAAAAGGATCATACACCATGATCAAGTGGGGTTTATTCCAGGAATGCAAGGATTCTTCAATATATGGAAATCAATCAACGTGATACACATATTAACACATTGAAGGAGAGAAACCATATGATCATTTCAATAGATGCAGAGAAAGCTTTCGACAAAATTCAACACCGATTTATGATAAAAATGCTGAAGAAAGTAGGCATAGAGGGAACTTTCCTCAACATAATAAAGGCCATGTATGACAAACCCACAGCCAATATCGTCCTCAATGGTGAAAAACTGAAACCATTTCCACTAAGATCAGGAACAAGACAAGGTTGCCCACTCTCACCACTCTTATTCAAAATAGTTTTGGAAGTTTTACCCACAGCAATCAGAGAAGATAATGAAATAAAAGGAATCCAAATCGGAAAAGAAGAAGTAAAGCTGTCACTGTTTGCAGATGACATGATAGTATACATAGAGAATCCTATAGATGGTACCAGAAAACTACTAGAGCTAATCAATGAATTTGGTAAAGTAGCAGGATACAAACTTAATGCACAGAAATCTCTGGCATTCCTATACACTAATGATGAAAAATTTGAAAGTCAAATTAAGAAAACACTCCCATTTACCACTGCAACAAAAAGAATAAAATATCTAGGACTAAACCTACCTAAGGAGACAAAAGACCTGTATGTAGAAAATTATAAGACACTGATGAAAGAAATTAAAGATGATACAAATAGCTGGAGAGATATACCATGTTCTTGGATTGGGAGAATCAACATTGTGAAAATCACTCTACTACCCATAGCAGTCTAGAGATACAATGCAATCCCTATCAAACTACCGCTGGCATTTTTCACAGAACCAGAAAAAAAATTTCACAATTTGTATGGAAACACAAAAGACCCCGAATAGCCAAAGCAATCTTGAGAACGAAAAATGGAGCTGGAGGAATCAGGCTCCCTGACTTTAGACTATACTACAAAGCTACAGTAATCAAGATAGTATGGTACTGGCACAAAAACAGAAAGAATAATGGAACAGGATAGAAAGCCCAGAGATAAACCCACGCACATATGGTCACCATATCTTTGATAAAGGAGGCAGGAATGTACAGTGGAGAAAGGACAGCCTTTTCAATAAGTGGTGCTGGGAAAACTGGACAGGTATATGTAAAAGTATGAGATTAGAACATTCCCTAACACCATACACAAATATAAACTCAAAATGGATTAAAGACCTAAATGTAAGGCCAGAAACTATCAAACTCTTAGAGGAAAACATAGACAGAACACTCTATGATATAAATCACAGCAAGATCCTTTTTGACCCACCTCCTAGAGAAATGGAAATAAAAACAAAAATAAACAAATGGACCTAATGAAACATAAAAGCTTTTGCACAGCAAAGGAAACCATAAACAAGACCAAAAGACAACCCTCAGAATGGGAGAAAATATTTGCAAATGAAGCAACTGACAAAGGATTAATCTCCAAAATTTACAAGCAGCTCATGCAGCTCAATAACAAAAAAACAAACAACCGAATCCAAAAATGGGCAGAAGAACTAAACAGACATTTCTCCAAAGAAGATATACAGATTGCCAACAAACACATGAAAGAATGCTCAACATCATTAATTATTAGAGAATTGCAAATTAAAACTACAATCAGATATCATCTCATACCAGTCAGAATGGCCATCATCAAAAAATCTAGAAACAATAAATGCTGGAGAGGGTGTGGAGAAAAGGGAACACTCTTGCACTGCTGGTGGGAATGTGAATTGGTACACCCACTATGGAGAAGAGTATGGAGGTTCCTTAAAAAATACAAATAGAAGTACCATACGACCCAGCAATCCCACTACTGGGCATATACCCTGAGAAAACCATAATTCAAAAAGAGTCATATACCAAAATGTTCACTACAGCTGTATTTAGAATAGCCTGGAGATGGAAGCAACCTAAGTGTCTATCATCGGATGAATGGATAAAGAAGATGTGGCACATATATACAATGGAATATTACTCAGCCATAAAAAGAAACGAAATTGAGTTATTTGTAGTTAGGTGGATGGACCTACGAGTCTGTCATACTGAGTGAAGTAAGTCAGAAAGAGAAAGACAAATACCGTATGCTAACACATATATATGGAATCTAAGAAAAAAAAAGTCATGAAGAACCTAGGGGTAAGACGGAAATAAAGACACAGACCTACTAGAGAATGGACTTGAGGATAAGGGGAGGAGGAAGGGTAAGTTGTGACAACGTGAGAGAGTGGCATGGACATATATACACTACCAAAGGTAAAACAGATAGCTAGTTGGAAGCAGCCGCATAGCACAGGGAGTTCAGCTCGGTGCTCTGTGACCACCTAGAGGGCTGGGATAGGAAGGGTGGGAGGGAGGGAGATGCAAGAGGGAAGAGATAAGGGAACATATGTATATGTATAACTGATTCATTTTGTTATAAAACAGAAACTAACACACCACTGTAAAGCAATTATACTCCAAGAAAGATGTTAAAAATAATAATAATAAATAAATAAATAAATTCCTTCCCTATTTTTATTTTTTCATGAAGGCAAAACTTTAATAAAGAAGTTTAATTAAATTCTATATTACATGTTAATTGAACAGCCTAATAATTCAGATGTTACAATTTTATTTAAAATGTAGCACATTTATTAATTATAAGTAAAGTAACCATCTAATAATATGACTATTAAGATTATTTTCTGGTTATGATGTCAAATGATCTTAACTTTTAAATTGCCGTATTTCTGTTTATTTCTCTACAAGAATGGAAGACATTTGCCTCTGTTCATATGACTGTGTTCTTTAATTAGATCTTCATTATTTTGTCAATGTTTAACTCTCCATTGTATTCTTTGCTTCTTGCTCTTCTTTCACTTGGTCCTAAGAATATCTATTTAATCACCCTCCTCTGAGACATTCTCTTCAATTTTATTCTCAGAGATCCCACGTTGGAAAAAAATGTGAGAAAATTAGGAAGACAACAGAAACACTGAAGCGAAAGGCACTTGAAGTCCTAGGACAGACACAGAAAGAGATTAAAAATATGGTAACTGTGGTGACAGAGGTGTTCATAGGGCATTCTAAGGTAATTGAAAGGAACTTCTCAGTGGCCTATGAGATTGCAAAAGAAAACCAGTGATGATAATTGGGAAACTGACAATTTCATACCTAATCGTGAGGAGTATAAATCAATTCAAGCATCCTGAAGGGTAATTTGGCAATCTGTATCTACATCCTTAAAGTGACTCTTACCCTTTAAAAGTCTTCTAGGGAAAAATAATGTCCCAAGATTGGAATGTGAGGTTGCTGAAAGATACTTGGATAAAGGTGATCATAGCAGTGTAAACCACTTACTTCTTTTTTTTTTTTTAAATACATCTTTACTGGAGTATAATTGCTTCACAATGCTGTGTTAGTTTCTGTTGTACGACAAAGCGAATCAGCCTAATGCATACACATGTCCCCATATCCCCTCCCTCTTGAGCCTCCCTCCCATCCTTCCTATCCCACCCCTCTAGGTCATCACAAAGCACAGAGCTGATCTCCCTGTGCTACGCTGCTGCTTCCCAGCAGCCAACTATTTTACATTCGGTAGTTAAACCACTTACTTATACTTCTAAAGCCACCATACTAGGCTGGATCCTTACATTTCTTTTTCATGCCTAGACTGATATTTCCTGGTTTCCCATTTATCCTGTTCACAATGGCCAAACTGATACTCCTGAGACATTAGCTTTTACATTTTATTTTCCTGTTCAAGAACCTGTAGTTGTAGCCTATGCTGGCTGTTTGCCACAATCTACCTGATTCCCTGTATCCAGGTAAGATTATCTGTATCCAGGCAAAAGTTTCATTACTTTTTGGAATGAACTCTCTAACTTCTGTTCATCTATTCTGTTCCTTGGACCAGCTATCTCTTGTTTGCCTTTCCATAATGACTTTCCACGTTTCCATCCTGTTCTTTGCCATGGGAGGCTGACCTACCTGGGCTAAGCAACAGGGCTCCTATGCCCCTTGGCTTTCAGTATTTTGACCACTGGGGATTTTGGTTTTCTCTGCAATTCAGAAGTTGTTCAAGACAGAGTTTTAAAATATTTGCGAGTAGATGAATTTTTGAAATTCTCTAATTACGATATTATTTACCAATGTCATTATATTGTGGTCTATAATATCTTTACTTAGAAAATAACAAAACACATGTGTATCTTTACCCAGACCAGCTGTTTGTTCAAATATATTTTGGGTGGTCTTCCTTGACTGATTTCACACCTTGTCTAGGCCCTATGTGTGCCATTATCTTCGAGCCGTATTTCAATGCTACTTTTCTATCTCCTTTTTTGTTGTCAAGAGCAGCAGAGCAGACTTAAAAGAAAGGGCAAGATAGGCAATGTTTTAGGGTTTTAAATATGGAATGCTTACTCATCACCGGAAAAGAGATTTTCAAAAGGCATTTTTCATGTGTTTTTATTAATGATCAGGGAGAATTTTCTTTGTGCTCATTCCTGTATTTCTCCTGGCCATGGCAAAATAATGGCAAACTAAAGATTTTTTTCCTTCTTCTTTGCATCGTAATTATCCACAGTGACAGGTATGCTTTTTGTTTGTTTTTTTCTAAAGGGGTTTTCAGCTTCTTTACATCTTACCCACAGTGGATTTCCTCCATTCACATCCTTCCTTATGGGGCTATCATTGAGGTGTTTTTGCTTCATTTTGTTTTTAAAGATGTGATCTTCTGCCCTGATTCATTAGTTAAATTTGAATCATACGGGGTTTTATAATATTGGTACATTTTAAACTTATATTGATATATTTTGTTAGTTTTTGGAGGAAGGTGGTATAAATCTGCTTTTGTGTCATTATTTTCTCCCAAACTGAATTCTCCTTCTTTCGTCATCTTTTTCTTGGTCATTAAGTGATGACAAAGACTAATCAGGCAAGCTATAATTTTCATCATGGAAATTAAAGACCCTGTGGTCCCTGAGCCCATCTAAAAAACACCTGTATATCACAGGAAGACCTCTGTTGCAGTGCAGATAGTACAGCACTCTCCTTTCAAATTATTTGTCTCCTCTATCATAAGAGAGTAAGAGCAGTTGGAGACACATTATGGTAAACATGATACATTAATTCAATAATAAAGATTCATTGAATCCCTACTATTGGATGTAACTTAGGAAATGATGAGCAAAAGAGACATGGGCCTGATGCAGCTTACAACCCACTGAAATATGATCGTTAAACATACAGTCACATAAACTAGAGAAAATTACAATTATATTAATTGCTAGTGAAAAGAGGTGTATGTTGCTTTGAAATGCGATAAAGTTGATATTAAATCTCATCCAGAAAGTCGGGTAAAGCTATTTTAAGCAAGCAGACATTGAGGTGAGGTCTAAAGGAATAGAGTTAACTAAAGAGAGATGGGGAGGGAGAGAGAGAGAGAGAGAGAGAGTGAGAGAGAGAGAGAGAGGGAGAGAGAGATTGGTTGGGAATTAAGGGAGAGTGTTTTTAGTCATTCAGGTAAAGGGAAGAATATGTGCAAAGGCACTGAAGAGTTTTTATTTTTTCATGAAGGCAAAACTTTCATAAAGAAGTTTATTAAATATATATATGTATGTGTATATATATATATATTATATATATATATTCTTTTTCAGATTCTTTTCCATTATAGTTTATCACAAGATATTGAGTATAGTTCCCTGTGTAATGTTTGTCATTCTTAAAAAATTTCTGTTTCATTATGGATACTTGCCTTACATCTATATTCCATTTCACCAATGATTTTATACTTGTAAGTTGCATAAGTCAAATGTAATTGTTTTATATGTATGTGTACAGACATATATACTTAATTATAGAATTTTATGTTGTTCTTTTCTCCCACTTCCTGATGGTATTTATTTCTTACAGTCTTTATTTTTAGTTTTTTAGTTTTAACTAAATCATATCATATTTTAACAAATTGCTTAATAAATAAAACTGCATAAGTAATATTATAGTATAGGTTTATCTGGCTTCTCGCTCATTTATCTCGTAATTAATTGTAATTTGGAACTTGAACCCATGTTTAGAAGGCTGTGTTCAGACAATCTTGGAGATGTGGATTAAAGGCGTGTGGCTGCATCTGCCAAGTGTTCCATGGGGAAGGCCATGTTTATGTTAGTGCCTCTTTAAGAGTTTCCAGATCACACAGGCTATTTACAGTGGAATCCCAAATCCAGGCAAGGTGGCCACTACATCTGTTAATTCAAAGATTCTGTTTTTGTTTTTGTCTGCAAAGAGCCCACTCAGATTCTAACAATCTTCTTTGTCATCTTTTTGGGCCAGGTGAAAGATTTTTCTAGGCTTCAGTTTGCTGCACATGGACCATTCTGCTGTATCCTGCTTCAAGAGAAGGTCTCAATACCAGGACCACACCTAGAAAGGGCATAGTAAACCATCTCCTCTACCTGATTGTGGACTGTGGTATCCTCTTATCCCCTGACTGCAGGGAAGCTGCAGAAGTAGATTATGAAATTACTTTTTTGGCTTTCAGTTTTCTTTATTCCTTCCCTGTCCTTGGCATTTTTCTTTGGAGATTAATTGAGGTCATTTGTGAATGTAAAAGGCTGTTTGTTGTATTTTATCTAACATTTACAGTTATTTATATAGAGTGCTTTTGAAAGTATACAGTTTTCCAGAAAACCTTTTCAAGGTGCAGGTGCTAGTTTAGTCTTAAGGAGGTAAGAATTATTAGAGATTTGCATAGGATCTAACACAACCCTTTTTTCATAACAATCTCTTTTATAAAGTACAATATTTTTCCATTCATAAGATGCTAGACTCTCAATCAACTTACTGTGAATAATCAGTTACCAGCAGAGACAGACAATAAACCTACACTGATAAAAAGATGTCCAAGTACATACTATGATTCCATTTCTACGCAGTTTAAGAACATACAAAACCAATCAATGGTTACAGAAGTCAGAATGGTGGTTACCTCTGGGGTTAATGACTGGGAAGGGGTTCAAAGGAAACTTCTGGGATGCTTCAGTCAAAGTGATCAAGGTGGTGTTTACACAGATCTTTACCTATGTAAAAATTCATCAAGCTGTATACTTCAGATTATTATTCTTTATGCTACACACATTACAGCTCAATTTAAAGGAGATGTCCAAGGTCTTTGATAAGCCATCCTCAGAAATTTTAGAGTCATTAGATTAATCTTAACCTAGCTATTTTCACTTTATTTTAGCTTAAAAAAGTTCACTGTTCACAGAACTAGAAGAAACAATCCTAAAATTCAAATGGAACCATAAAAGACCCAGAATTGCCAAAGCAATTCTGAAGAAAAAGAACAAAGCAGGAGGCATAAGCCTCCCAGACTTCAGACAACACTACAAAGCTACAGTAATCAAAACAGTATGGGAGGGAGGGGTTCCCTGGTGGTGCAGTGGTTAACAGTCCACCTGCCAATGCAGGGGACACAGGTTCGAGCTCTGATCTGGGAAGATCCCAATGCCATGGAGCAACTAAGCCCGTGTGCCATAACTACTGAGCCTGCACTCTGGATCCCGTGAGCCACAACTACTGAAGCCCGTGTGCCTAGAGCCTGTGCTCTGCAACAAGAGAAGCCACCACAATGAGAAGCCCGTGCACTGCAATGAAGAGTAGCCCCTGCTCACTGCAACTAGAGAAAGCCTGCACGCAGCAATGAAGACCCAACGCAGCCAAAAATAAATAAGTTAATTAATTAAAAAAAACACAGTATGGTATTATTCTAAATTCAGAAAGCAGAGGTAAACACTTTTGTTTATAAATCAGTGGTATTACTAGCTAATATGTTTTAGTTAGAACACTATACCTGCACTTCAGAAGTACTGATTGGATTCCATTAAAAAAAAAAAGACATTCAAATTAATAAAAACAGTCTTCTAACAGCAAAAACAAAAACAAACAAACAAACAAAAAAACAGTGTGGTATTGGCACAAAACAGGCATACGATCAACGAGACAGAATAGAGAGCTCAGAAATAAATCCACACACCTACAGTCAATTAATCTTTGACAAAGGAGGCAAGAATATACAATGGGAAAAAGACAGTCTCTTCAGCAAGTGGTGTTGGGAAAGTTGGACAGCCACATATAAATCAATGAAGTTAGAACACACCCTCTCACCATACACAAAAATAAACTCAAAATGGCTTAGAGACTTAAACATAAGACATGACACCATAAAACTCCTAGAAGAGATCATAGGCAAAACACTCTCTGACATAAATCAAACCAATGTTTTCTTAGGTCAGTCTCCCAAGGCAACAAACATAAATTCAAAAATAAACAAATGGGACCTAATCAAACTTATAAACTTTTGTACAGCAAAGGAAACCACAAACAAAACAAAAAGACAACCTACAGAGTGGGAAAAAACATTGCAAATGATGCGACTGACAAGGTCTTAATTTCTAAAATATATGAACAGCTCATACAACTCAACAACAACAGAAACCAAACAACCCAATCAAAAAATGGGCAGAAGACATACATAAACATTTCTCCAAAGAAGAAATACAGATGACCAATAGGCACATGAAAAGATGTTCAACTTCACTCATTATTAGAGAAATGCAAATCAAAACTACAATGAGGTATCACCTCACACTGGTCAAAATGGCCATCATCAAAATGTCTACAAATAACAAATGGTGAAGAGGGTGTGGAGAAAAGGGAACCTGCCTATACTGTTGGTGGGAACGTAAGTTGGTGCAGCCACTATGGAGAACAGTATGGAGGTTCCTCAGAAAACTAAAAATAGAATTACCATATGATCCAGCAATCCCACTCCTGGGCACATATCCAGACAAAACTCTAATTCAAAAAGATACATGCCCCCTATGTTCATGGAAGCACTTTTCACAATAGCCAAGACGGAAAAAACCTAAATGTCCATCGAAAGATGAATGGTTAAAGAAGATGTAGTACAGGTACTTCCCTGGTGGTGCAGTGGTTAAGAATTCACCTGCCAATGCAGGGGACATGGGTTCGAGCCCTGGTCCGGGAAGATGCCGCGGAGCGACTAAGCCTGTGTGCCACAACTACTGAGCCTGCGCTCTAGAGCCTGCAAGCCACAACTACTGGGCCTATGTGCCACAATTACTGAAGCCCGCGCGCCTAGAGCCCGTGCTCTGCAACAAGAGAAGCCACCGCAATGAGAAGCCCGCGCACCGCACCAAAGAGTAGCCTCTGCTCACCACAACTAGAGAAAGCTGCGCACAGCAACGAAGAACCAAGGCAGCTAAAAATAAATAAATAAAATAAATAAATTTATATATTAAAAAACAATGAAATAATGCCATTTGCAGCAACATGGATGAACCTAGAGATTATCATACAAAGTGACGTAAGTCATAAAGAGAAAGACAGATACCATGTGATATCACTTAGATGTGGAATCTAAAATATGACACAAATGAACCTATCTATGAAACAGAAACAGAATCATGGACATAGAGAACAGGCTGGTGGGGGGGGAGGGGTGGGGGGAGGGGGGAGGGGTGGGGGAGGGTTGAGTGGGAGTTTGGGGTTAACAGAAGTAAACGTCTATATACAGAATGGATAAACAACAAGGTCCTACTCTATAGCACACAGAACTATATTCAACATCCTATGATAAACCATAATGTAAACGAACATAAAAAAGGATGTGTGTGTATGTATAAAACTGAGTCACTTTGCTATACAGCAGAAATTAACACAACATTGTAAATCAGCTATACTTCAATTAAAAATACTGAAACTGAAAAAAAAGTTAATTGTTTTGTTATAATATAAATCCCAACATTATAAGAATTAATGACTTCTAGAAGTGGAGGTTAGAATCAGGATTCTTCGTAAACTGACACTCTTCCTATTCAGGCCACCACAAACGTTATTAATCCATCTCATTCACTTTTCTCCTGTTTCTGCGCAAAGCCCTATAATCCTTCTGAACATGGCTAATCACGCAGCCATTACCAATCAATTATGGTTGGAAAGTGAAAATAGCTCCACTTGGGATGCCTGAACCGGATGATGTCTAAGGGCATACCAGTCTCACATTTTGTCTATGACTGACTTATATTTTTCATCTATCAGTAGACTAAACAGACAGCCTTCAAGAGAAAGTGAATATTCACTGATGACGTTTTATTTTTGAAAGCAAGACCTACTATTCATATATCTATGTCGGTTTGTTAATTGTTTATCCGCATACGAATTTGTTCTTAAAATCCAGCATCCTACTGGTTTCCCTTCAAATTCAGTCATTTCCAGGATGGTGATTATATTGACTTAAGTTCCAGTAAACTACAGAAGGTTAAAGAAAAAAAAACCTAACAAACAAAACCACTGCCTCACAATTTATAATCATCCGAGAACACTGCGATCCAATCCAAGGTTTGCACCAATTACAGGAATATGGGCTGCTTCCCTTTTTCTTGCTGTTTTCACAAGAATCTCTGTGCATCTAGATGAAGCATCGCAGGTCTTTATTATATACTTAGCAGAGGCAATAGAGGTATGAAGGGGAAGCGGCAGAAAGCTCTCTTTTACTGTGCTTGGTTTTTGCTATCAAATAACTTAGAAGACTTGAACCTTTATTTGACCAATTATGTGCTCAAATTCCTTTTCAAGGAAGATCTCAGAAAAGAGTCAGATTTCAGAATCAACTGATTTTGTCTTTTGTTCCCTTTGGTGAAGTCTTTGCTTTTCCGTAACAAATCATGTATCCTTAAAGAAATGGTTCTAACATTTATACACCCTTACATTGCTTTTACCTTCACGCATATCATCTTTGAAAGAAACATGTTCACTTGAAAACTGCATTTATTTAATAATACGTATTTTTCCAATTTTTATAAACCACAGAATGTTGTTTTAGTTTGAGTTCCACATAAAGAGAGCCCAAGAAAAGGACCTGAGTACGTACAGGGTGTGCCGTTCATGTTGGTGTTGGTTGTATCAGGTGTAGGTTATCATATTTGATCCCACATCAAACCATGTATAGACCAGGAGACTGAGTTTCAGAGAGACAACAAGTGATAAATCAGAATTCAAACTCAGCTGTGTGTGTGCCCAGGGAACTCAGAGTTGCTCTGACAGCCGGATGTTCATCCTGGACCAGCTATCTGGTATGTGACCTTGAGCAAATCACTCAACCTGTGTGAACCTCAGGATCCTCAACTGTCACAACACAATCTCTGCTTTGCCTGTCAGACATGGCTATTCTGAAGACCCAAGCCATCAATGAACCTGTCTCATGCTTATTTGGGACAGCCAGTGTTTAAAAAAATTGGATTGCAATGTCCTGGATCATCTCAGGGTTAAAAGTTCCTGTTGCCCCATCAGTCACTGATATTTGTCAAGGACGTGTTGTGTGCTTCTGGGTCTCCTGCAACAGGGTACACAGCTTCAAAAACAAGGAGAAAACAAACTTTGTCCCATCATACTTTTTGGGGGGAATTGCACATAGAAACTGATGTCTGCCTGTGTGTGAATAAGGAGGTCAGTTTAACAAAGGGCCAAAGTAGGGGACGTTCGGCCACTGATACCTGAAACTCTGGCCCGGCTGCCCTAAAAATACATCTAGTTTCTCAGGGTTTCCAGCATCACTTAGGACCCAGCATCCCTTGCCTGTTTGTACTAGATTTCTTTCTTTAACAACAGGTGCCTGTATTACAGAGAGAGGGTTTTATTGCATCTTGATGTCATGACTGCAGCTGCTGGTATATAAATAAACTGGAAGCCACCCCAGGGGCTTTTCAAAAATCTAAGACCTACAAAGGAGAAATGTCTTAATATGTCTTAGAATCTTAACAGAGGAGACTGAAAACTTCCATTGAAACTGATTTTTAGCATTTCAACTAAGATTCGACACCAGTAATTTCTTTGTAGATATCACGTGACCATTGTAGGCAGAATAAACTAAGTGTAGATCATGCTAGTGTGAGTTAAACTATAGTAGCCACTTAATTTTTCACAGATGTGTGGATTTCACTCCAATAGTATCCTTTCTTGATTTCCTTCCTTTTCTACTCTCTGACTTTAGCACCATGTAACACAAGAGAAATTACGATTATTAAGAGGTTGGTCCATTTGTTGGCAGAGGAAATCCTAAAACACTCCAGTTAAACAAAACACTTCTCATTTGAATTAAACAAGGTGAGGGAAGAAAAGATGAAACCCTTGGAAAACTGTTAGGTGTATGCATTACTGAGGTTTTCTTTTTTCCTCGATATATGTATGTATGTGTATGTGTGTGTGTGTCTGTAGGTGTGCATGGGTGTATATTTTTTCTCTCTCTCTTCTCCATTGCCAAAATTGTGAGATTGAATTTGGTGGTGCAGTCTCTCGTCTGTAACTAATAGGAAAATTAGCTATGGCTCTGGGGAGCTTTTAAAGACTGGCTACAGCAATGGAGTACTACATTCTGCCACCATCCAGTCTTTGAGAATGGAAGGAACTGAATTTTAAGTAAGTCTTTCAATACCTCCTTTTCAATACTTGTTTAATAGTACATGTCCTTTAACCAAAGAACACAGATGGTACAATGAGGTTTTAATTAGATTTCACGTTCAATGCAATTAGCTACATTTGCAAATGTAAAATCTACAATAGAGCCTTAAGAAATAACTTTATCAAGTCACTTCAATTTGTTAGGTCACTGGCCTTCCTGGATTGCAGTGGGCATACAGCTCAAGATAAGTGTTGTGAATTCCTATTTAAAACCTACGTCAGTGGTTAAAATTGTGTCTGATTGGCAGGTTCAGAAATGGTCTTTCTTGATTTCTCTACTTATGAAAATATGAATAAAGATGAAAATCTCTCCAACACAGATATAAAACCTAAGTCCAGAATTTGGGAAGAACTTATTCTAACAATCAAGTCAATTGGGCTGGATTAGAAATTAAAACACAGCCACAGAGGTATCTGAAATGCACTTCGTGACGTAAGTAGGCTTTTCTTCATATGACAGGATTTGGGAGGTGGATGGGTAGCAGTGCAAGAGCTAGAAAGACAACTGGTATATCTCTCATGGTCTTGCTTTGAGGAAATAGTCAAAAAAGTAAATAATGAAAAATAACATGCCTGCTACACCTCTCCCACTCTTTTTCCTAAAGTGTGTTGCTTTTTGAGATGTCTGAGCATGGTTATGCCTCGCGTGCCTCCTACATCTATCCCCTCATCTTCACTTTAAAAAATATTAATTCAAAGCAAGAATCAGGGGGACAAATAGGCTTAAGAAGTAGGGTAGGAATGGTCAGACTGCTAGGCACTGCATCTTGATAGGCTGTAGCTCCTACACTTAAAGCAGGAGGTGCTGACAAAAGGAGCATGGTAGTAGGGCATGATGAAGACAGTGACGGTCCATATACTGTATCATCTCAGAGTAACAGAGGAGTAGGAGGTGGGGAAAGACAATAATTTCACAGCAGTTGATCAGAAACACACAGGATGAGAAAGAGGAAACATTTCTGGTGACACATCAACTCTGGCTGACAGTAGGGGTCCTCGGTGGCTCTGTTTAAAAAAGCTCTGTTTCTCCATTCTTAGAAGGAAGGCCCTGACAAAATACAAGGGTCTGTCATGGGTGAAGGAGGATTGCTAGTGAAGTTCCATGTATTCAAAAATCACCTAAATATTCACTCATAAAATTTGGTTAAGTAAATCAAGGCATATACATTATGATGGGTAAACTGTATGTGTCAACTTGACTAGACCATGATGTACCCAGAGAGTTGGTCATATATTATTCCGGGGTTTCTGGGAGCATATTTTTGCCCGAGATTGACATTGAAATCAGTGGACTTTGAGTGAAGCAGATTGCTCTTCATAATACAGGGGGGCCTCATCTAATCAACTGAAGGTCGGATTAGAACAAAAAGACCCACTCTCCCTTGAGTCGGAGAGAACTCTCCAGCTGATTGCCTTTGGATTCCATCTGCAGTACTGACTATTCCTGATTGACGGCCTTTGAACTTGAACATCAGCTCTCCCTGGGTCTCCTGCACCAGTGGCAGCAGATTTTACCAATCTTCATATTCATGTGAGCCAATTTCTTATAATAAATCTCTCTATACACACACACACACACACACACACACACACACACACGTGGTTCTTAATATATAATATGTAATATATATATATATATATAAAATTGGTTCTATTTCTCTGGAGAACCCTTCATACACATCCATGGACAACAATCTTATTCTTAAAATCACATTGTAAAGAATATTTAAGCTCAGAAAACATTATTTGATGTCACGTATAAAGGATAAAAATCAGGACTTTCCTGGTGGTGCAGTGGTTAAGAATCCACCTGCCAGTGCAGGGGACACAGGTTCGATCCCTGGTCCGGGAAGATCCCACATGCTATGGAGCAACTAAGCCCATGAGCCACAACTACTGAGCCTGTGCTCTAGAGCCCGCAAGCCACAACTACTGAGCCCATGTGCCACAACTACTGAAGCCTGCACGCTTGGAGCCTGTGCTCTGCAACAAGAGAAGCCACCGCAATGAGAAGCCCATGCACCATAACAAAGAGTAGCCCTGCTCGCCGTAACTAGAAAAGCCCACACGTAGCAACGAATACCCAATGCAGCCAAAAAGAAATAAATTAAATAAATAAATTTATCAAACAAAAGGATAAAATCCAACACTCTCCATATAACATTACTGCATTTTATAATATTTATATGTATATGCAAAGAAGGCTTGAAAGGGATTTAGCAAATATACATCGTGGTCATCTCTGGGTATTAGGATTATTGGATGATTTCATCTTTTCTTTTTAATTGTCCATATTTCTAAATTCTCTATAGTGAATACACATTGCTTCTTAATCAGTAGAAAAAATGCTATTACTTTTAAAAAAATGCAAGTAGCTTAAAAGTCAAGTATCATGGTTAAAATTCTGCTGCTTGCAAGGAAGAATAAAGAGTAATCAGTTCCCACAAGAACAAAAACAAAGCGTATGTCAAAGAACAGAAGTCACAGTTTCTTTCAGCAGGTATCCTATCTGAGCAGATGGTATTTAAGAAGGAAATCACTGCATCTTAATGGAAGGCAGAGATACAATTTTCCCAAAAGCTGACGTTAAAAATAGATGACATTTGGGGGCATCCCCATGCCTTTTCAGCAGTCCACTCTACATATTTGTAGCTGTTCCTTTTACAGAGATTTGTTTTCAGGGGACCAGTCATCCCTAATCTCCAGTTCCTGGTACTGTGTAAAACCCAGGACACTACACACCAGTTAGAATGGCCATCATTAAAAAGTCTACAAATAATAAATGCTGGAGAGAGTGTGGAGAAAAGGGAACCCTCCTACACTGCTGGTGGGAAGTAAACTGGTGCAGCCACTATGGAAACCAGTAAACTAAACAAAAAAACTAAAAACAGAGTTGCCATATGACCCAGCAATCCCACTCCTGGGCATATACCCAGACAAAACTATAATTCGAAAAGATACATGCACCCCTATGTTCACAGCAGCACTATTTACAATAGCCAAGACATGGAAACAACCTAAATGTCCACTGACAGATGAATGGATAAAGAAGATGTGGTGTACATACACACAGACACACACACACACAGGAATATTACTCAGCCATTAAAAGAATGAAATACTTCCATTTGCAGCAACATGGATGGAACTAGAGATTATCATACTAAGTTGAGGTAAGTCAGAAAGAGAAAGATAAGTACAATATAATATCACTTACACGTGGAATCTAAAATACAAATGAATTTATCTATGAAACAGAAACAGACTCACAGATACACATAGAGAACAGACTTGTGGTTGTCAAGGGGGAGGGGAAGGGGAGGGAGGGAAGGGTTGGGAGTTTGGAATAAGCACATGCAAACTATAAACAACAAAGTCCTACTGCATAACAGAGGGAACTATATTCAATATCCTGTAATAAACCACAGTGGAAAAGAATATAAACAAGAATATATATGTATATGTATAACTGAGCCACTCTGCTGAACAATAACATTGTAAATCAAGTATACTTCAGTAAAATTTTTTTAAAAAGTAATAATAAGGTCAGTAAAAATAAAAACATAACACAGGACACTAAAAAATCAGAGAGAAAAGGATTATGTTTCCAACTGCGGGGTTGTAATTTACTGTTTTTATTATAAGATTATTGGAACATAGTTTACTGTACAGCTGAGCACAAATCTCTCCCCTGCCTACTCTTCTTTTAACTTTTTTTACTATTAAAATAACATAATTTATCCAAAGCTTAACTTGTGTGTATTTATATGTGAAATACACATGCGTAACTATACGCCTACATTTTCTGTCTTCTTTCACCTTCTCCCCTTTTCATTTATTTTATCTTCTCTCTGCAAATGAAGGGACTGTGTATGCTGGTGTTTGCCTGAAAAAATCCAGCACAGGTTTATGGTGTTACCAAACACAAGTTCATATGCCCAATGCACAGTGAGGCCAAACAAACCAAAATGTTGGAGTTTGGAGCAGAGGAAGGTGTACTGCAGGGCCAAGCGAGGAGAACAGGTGGCTCGTGCTCAACAATGCGGACCTCCTTGATGGTTTTGGGGGAGAAGCTTTTATAGGCAAAATTTGGGGTGAGGGCTGCAGGGTGTGTGGCTTTCTTCTGATTGGTTGGTGGTGAGGTAACAGGGTGGTGTCCAGGAATCTTGTGCTCAGCCTGAAGTTACCACCCTCTCACCTGGGTGGGGGCCTGAGTTCCAGCAGAAGAACTCAAAGGTGTTATTATGTATATCCCTTGAGGAAGAACCAGGACCCTGCCCCAGGGTGGCTGCATTATTGTTTCTTGACTGTTCCTCCCTTGTTCCTGCATCCCCTCCCTTCCCTGATTAGCAAGTGTTTGAATCTGCTCTTTGGAACTCAGGGAAGGTCTAGGAGGCTGAATGAAGCCTATTTCCTATAAACATGAAGTGTGTGGGGGGGTCGGGGGGCAGAAAGGATTTGTACCCTGGAGCCCCACAGAGTCCTGCTTGGTTTCACTAACAGAAGTTGAGAGATGCAAGGAAGAAATCCGCCCCCCGCCTCGTTAGAGATTCTGGAGGGAACCTGGCCCTGCTAACAGCTTGATTTAGGCCAAGTGAGACTGATTTTGAACTTATGGCCTCCAAAACTGTGATAGGATAAATTTTTGTTGTTTTAAGCCATGGTTTGTGGATATTTATTCCAGAAGCTCTAGGAAAGTAATATAGGGTACAATTAAATTCTGTGGCTGGTGTCAGGTAATTTAGAGAGGACAAGTTCTGCCTCTGAAGTTCTAATCTGTCCAAACCCATCAGATCTCATTTTCAATTTCATGGATCCAACTGGCTGCTGCAATGGACCTTCAGGAAAGCCTGTGAACTTGCGCATTGACATTCTCCTAAATGCCTGAAAGTGTAGTGATGTATGGATATCTCTCCCTGCCTGTGAGAACACAGCACCTGCATGCTCTGTGTGTTGAACAACTCAGACAGAAAACACACACACACACACAAACACACAAAATCCAAAGACTATCCTACACATATCCCCTGGTCTTCTTTGTATCTACTAAGTGTTTTCCAGGCAAGCAATCCTACCCAATTGTTCCTCCCTTCCATACCAATTATTGCACAATGAATTCATATGAAAAAGTGAGTTCTGATATGTACCAGATTTCACTCTGATCCAACTTGATTCTTTTGACTGTTGTTCAAATTTATGACACCGTTTTTGACCTCCTGAAGACCTAAAATATATGTCGGGTATTTAAATCTATATGTCAGACCTTTCTTTTTGTTTTTTCAGTTTAGAAGAAAAGCATGAGTTCACACTGACCCTGAGGTTTAAGAAATACATGAAAAGGACTTCTTCTTTACACTGTCTTTCTATTTCAAAGTTCCTGAAGACTAGTGCTAAAGCAAATGGCTATTTTGATAATTAAAGGTGCTGGTGGGGAAGCAATCACAGGTCATTCCCCTTCCCTATATTGTGCTGATGGGCTGTGCCTATATGCCTAGGTGGCTGTGAAATTCCCTTTGTCACATTGACCTCTACTGGATGGAATGTCTCACCAACTCAGCTCACTTTAGAAACTTTCTCCTATCACCTAAGGCTCCAGTCTAAAACCCTGCTAGAAAGCGGAGGGGACAATAAAAGGCAGAGGGAAATGCAGTGAAGAAGGAAGGAAGACAAGGAAGATAAGTGGAAATAGTGAAGACCAGAATACAGCAAAGCAAAGGAAAAAAGAGGGGAAACACAAGAGGCAAAAAGTTTGAAGTGCTGAGGAAGAAAGCTCACTACCTGGTCAGTCTTTAGCAATCTCTGCCTCCTCAAAAGGGGACAGAAGCAATTTTGCTACCAAACCAAACTTGGGTCCGCTTGCCTGCGTGCAATAAAGCCAATCTACTGGATTGTGGTGAAGGAAAGTGCGGCGTTTATTGCAGGGTGCTAAACAAGGAGTCCAAGACAGCTAGTGCTCAAAAAGCCCAAACTCCCCAATGGGTTTCAGGGAGACCTTCTTTTCTTTTTTGGTTTTTGTCCTGTTTGAATGTATTATTATTTAAAAAAAATTTTTATTGAATTATAGTTGATTTCGTGTATCAGGTGTACAGCACAGTGATTCAGTTATATATATATATATATATATTATTTTTCAGATTCTTTTCCCATATAGGTTGTTACAAAATATTGACTTTAGTTTTTAGTTCCCTGTGTTATACAGTAGGTCCTTGTTGGTTATCTATTTTATACATAGTAGTGTGTATATATTAATCCCAGCCTCAGGGAGACAGTTTTAAGGGTAAGGTGAGGGATTGGGGTCGTAGAGTATGTGATCAGCCTGTGCACAATTCTCTGATTGGTTGATGGTGACGTAACAGGGCAGCATCACAGAGGTTAACAGTATCAATCCTTAGCCTCCCCGCAGGTTTGGGGGCTATGTGCTCCTGGTCATCAAGTACAATAGTTAACTTCTTCCATTTGGTGGGGGTTTTAGCATGTGTAAAACAACTCAGGAAACGTGCATCACATATTGTAATCTAGGTGCTTCAGAGAAGAGCTACAGCAGAGAATCTGAGGGAGGGGTTAGTCTTGGGAAGGCCTCATAGGGTTCTGCTCCGTTACAATTTGGCAGCTGTCTCCAGGGGCTGTCTCCAATTTAATTAATTGGAGACACCCCTGACTATTTAGATTGTTCATTTGTTTTTTTTGTTAAGGTTACTTGAATTACTCAGGTTGAATGTCTCCATGGACCAGGCATACGGGCACTTATTAAGTCTCCACTTATTAAGTGTCCATTTCACTCTGGGCTCTACAAACCCTGCCTAGAAGGAGCCAGCAATGCAAAGTCAAAGAGTTCGACAAAGTGAGGTGTGCGCCATGCCCACTGCCGTAAGGACCTATATCAGGTATTTCATGACGAATCTGAGAACTGGGCTTTGGAAAACCCAACTGTATCTTCCAAAAGTGTGTGCTCCTTGCCCACAGCCTTTCAGGACAGAAAAACAACAGGGACCGTGAGGTGGCCCCTTCCTCAACAGGAGGTTGCTATGTCACTGGCCAAAGTTTCCTCTCTCAACTTTTTAGATTCATGCCACTCCCACATCTAGGTTCCTGGTATCCTGCAGGGACGCTTTTCCCTGTGCAGCCCTGGGAAAGAGGACATCATCAATGCTGCTGGCAACCTCAGTCTCCCTGTCCCATCTGGACATAAGGTGCAAGGCCCTCCAGCCCCACCTTCTTTACCATCAAAAGAATCTGTCCAATGGGGCACCTTCTCAGGTTTGTATAAAAAATCAGAAAAATAAAAACCTGCCCATCTATCACTTCATTTTGTCTTTCTCTCTTTCTACTCTTCTCAACTTTTTTTTTCTCACCTCAGCTCAGCATTCTACCATTGAGAAAGGTATGCTTCATAATGCAGCTTGACTTAAATTATGACCCTGCTGCACTACTTCTTTGAGCTGCTATTTTCCCTGCCTGTTCCAGCTGCTGAGCACAATTGCTACAGCTCAATTATTAAAGAGATGCTAAAAATAGCCAAGTGCAAGGCTGTCGACAAAGAACAATCATTCAAACACAGCAAGAGACACAACCTGGGCAGTGAGCTCTCACTGTTATTAGATCCTTAATTCTCCCTACCACCCCCCTCCCTTTATGCTTCTCTCTTCTTTCTTTCAGCAATAATAAACTAATAGGCAACTTAAAATGTCCCTTTTCTGTACCCAGAGGAATCTGCATAAGCTGATGACTGCTTTGCTGCCGCAAAGACTCCTTAATAAAAAAAGAACAGCCTTACTTCAGGAGCCCCTTGAACAGCTGCACACAGAGGTACTTACAAATGATTCTTTCCCTGGTAGGTGGTGTCTGAGTCCCATCCACTGAAGTGTGACAGTCTCCAATATGCCCCTCCTCAGATGTATCCCTCTGAACTGTTAAAATCAAGAGTTTTCCACCTGCAGCTTGTTTTAGAAAAAGTATTTTAAAATGGTAGGCATGGGCTTCCCTGGCGGCACAGTGGTTGAGAGTCCGCCTGCCGATGCAGGGGACACGGGTTCGTGCCCCAGTCTGGGAGGATCCCACATGCCGTGGAGCGGTTGGGCCCGTGAGCCATGGCTGCTGAGCCTGCGTGTCTGAAGCCTGTGCTCCGCAACGGGAGAGGCCACAACAGTGAGAGGCCCACGTACCACAAAAATAAATAAATAAATAAATAAAAATAAAATGGTAGGCATTAGAAAAATGAGAAATGTTAGAAAAGACAGCCACAAGTTTAGAGAGTTACAGTATTTGTATTTTCTCCCCCTTCCCCCAATATACTATGTGACACTGTTCAACAAAAATTACCTGTCTGAGCTTTACTTTTCATATATATATATATGTGAGCTTTACTTTTCACATATATATGTATACATATATATATGAAAAGTATATATATACACACACATATATGTGTACACATATATATATACATATACATGCTAACTGAATATATTCCTTTTTTCATAAAGAAGATAGGAGAGTTGTAGTCTGATCAGTTTGAGAGAGGTGTAAAATTCTCTGTGCCCAAGTTTCTAAGTACCACTTTTCCCTTCAGGGAACTTGCCCAGTTAATCTATGGAAAGAGGCTGAGAATTTGAGGAGAGGGTTGCTGCTAAGAGTCACAGAATCGGAAGACTTTACAGCAACCCCATATGATTGGGAAGCAAAAATTGCATTTCTGGTCAAGGCATCCAAGATGCAAGAGCCCAACATCCCAGAAAGAAGGGAAGTGAGAAGTGAGTGCAATATTTTTGGACTCTTTTTCTCTAAACAGTTGCTGATACTTAAGTTTCCCAGGGCAAGAGGCCCTAGAAGCTATTCAGACAATGGTTGAAAAACAGAGCACAATTTCAGCAGTCTCACAGTGCTGGGGATTGAAAAAAATAGAGTACAGATCCCGGCAAGAAGGGACCCAATAT
Organism: Delphinus delphis; assembly: GCF_949987515.2. Classification (NCBI taxonomy): domain Eukaryota; kingdom Metazoa; phylum Chordata; class Mammalia; order Artiodactyla; family Delphinidae; genus Delphinus; species Delphinus delphis. The sequence goes on along the minus strand of NC_082692.2, from coordinate 54,350,218 downwards.
ATCCACCTAGTTCTCATTTGGAATCCCTGGTGGATTAACAACAGAGTTAAATCAATGTAGAAAGAGTCTTATCAGTACTGCAACTCTTACACAATACTAAATGAGAACACAGTTGGAAGAGCGGCATTACCTGATGTTAAGACTTACAATAGGGGAGGACCTTCAAGATGGTGGAGGAGAAAGATGTGGAGATCACTTTCCTCCCCACAAATACATCAGAAATACATCTACATGTGGAACAACTCCTACAGAACACCTACTGAATGCTGGCAGGAGACCTCTGACTTCCCAAAAGGCAAGAAACTCCCCATGTACCTGGGCAGGACAAAAGAAAAAAGAAAAAAGAGAGACAAAAGAATAGGGAAGGGACCTGCCCCTATGGGAGGGAGCTGTGAAGGAGGAAAAGTTTCTACACACTAGGAAGCCCCTTCACTAGTGGAGACGGGGGGTGGCAGAGGGGGGTAGCTTCGGAGCCACGGAGGAGAGCGCAGCAACAGGGGTGTAGAGGGCAAAGCAGAGAGATTCCCACACAGAGGATCGCTGCCGACCAGCACTCACCAGCCTGAGAGGCTTGTCTGCTCACCCGCTGGGACGGGTGGGGGCTGGCAGCTGAGGCTCGGGCTTTGGTCAGATCCCAGGGAGAGGACTGGGGTTGGCTGCATGGACACAGCCTGAAGGGGGCTAGTGCGCCACAGCTAAACAGGAGGGAGTCTGGGAAAACGTCTGGACCTGCCTAGGAGGCAAGAGACCATTGTTTTGGGGTGTGCAAGGAGAGGGGATTCAGAGCACCACCTAAATGAGCTCCAGAGACAGGCACGAGCCACAGCTACCTTCGAGGACCCCACAGATGGGGAATGAAATGCTAAGGCTACTGTTGCCACCACCAAGAAGCCTGTGTGCAAACACAGGTCACTATCCACAACTCCCCTCCCAGCAGCCTGTGCAGCCCACCACTGCCAGGGTCCCGTGATCCAGGGACAACTTCCCTGGGAGAACGCACAGCGTGCCTGAGGCTGTTGCAACGTCACACTCGTCTCTGCCATCACAGGTTCACCCCACATTCCGTACCCCTCCCTCCCCCCAGCCTGAGTGAGCCAGAGCCCCCTCATCAGCTGCTACTTTAACCCCATCCTGTCTGAGTGAAGAATAGATGCCCTCAGGCGACCTACATGCAGAGGCAGGGCCAAATCCAAAGCTGAACCTCAGGAGCTGTGCAAACAAAGAAGAGAAAGGGAAATCTCTCCCGGCAGCCTCAGGAGCAGCGGATTAAAGCTCCACAATCAACTTGATGTACCCTGCATCTGTGGAACACCTGAATAGACAACGAATCATCCCAAAATTGAGGCAGTGGACTTTGGGAGCAACTGTAGATTTGGGGTTTTCTTTCTGCATCTAATTTCTTTCTGGTTTTATGTTTATCTTAGTTTAGAATTTAGAGTTTATTATCATTGGTAGATTTCTTTATTGATTTCATTGCTCTCTTCCTTTTTTTTTATATATATATAGATACATTTTTTCCCCATTTTCTCCTTTTGTGAGTGTGTATGTGTATGCTTCTTTGTGTGATTTGTCTGTATAACTTTACTCTTACCATTTTTCCTAGGGTTCTGTCTGTCTGGATTTTTTTTTGTATAGTTTTTAGGTGGATTTGTTTTTTGGTTTGGTTGCTCTCTTCTTTCTTTTTTTTGTTATTCCTTTAAATTATTTTTAATAATTATTTTTATTTTTTATTTTAATAACTTTATTTTATTTTTTTCTTCTTTCTCTCTGTTTTTCTCCCTTTTCTTCTGAGCCGTGTGGATGACAGGGTCTTGGTGCTCTGGCTGGGTGTCAGGCCCGTGCCTCTGAGGTGGGAGAGCCGAGTTCAGGACATTGGTCCACCAGGGACTTCCCAGCTCCACATAGTATCAAACAGCAAAAGCTCTCCCAGAGATATCCATCTCAATGCTAAGACTCAGCTCCACTCAACAAACAGCAAGCTACAGTGCTGGACACCCTATGCTAAAAAACTAGCAAGACAGGAAGTTCTACTTGGAGTTGTACTCCACCCATTAGCAGAAAGGCTGCCTAAAATCATAATAAGTTCACAGACACCTCAAAATACACCACCAGACACGGTCCTGCCCACCAGAAAGACAAGATTCAGCCTCATCCACCACAACACTGGCACCAGTCCCCTCCACCAGGAAGCCTACACAACGCACTGAACTAACCTTACCCACTGGGGGCAGACACTAAAAACAACGGGAACTACGATACTTCAGCCTGCGAAAAGGAGACCCCAAACACAGTAAGTTAAGCAAAATGAGAAGACAGAGAAACACACAGCAAATGAAGGAGCAAGGCAAAAACTCACCAGACCAAACAAATGAAGAGGAAATAGGCAATCTATCTGAAAAAGAATTGAGAGTAATGATCGTAAAGATAATCCAAAATCTTGGAAATAGAATGGAGAAAATACAAGAAATGTTTAACAAGGACCTAGGAAAACTAAAGAACAAACAAACAATGATGAAAAACACAATAAATGCAATTTAAAAATCTCTAGAAGGAATCAATAGAGGAATAACTGAGGCAGAAGAACCTATAAGTGACCTGGAAGATAAAAGAGTGGAAATAACCACCATAGAGCAGAATAAAGAAAGAAGAATATAAAGAACGGAGGACTCAAAGCTTTTGCACAGCAAAGGAAACCATAAACAAGACCAAAAGACAACCCTCAGAATGGGAGAAAATATTTGCAAATGAAGCAACTGACAAAGGATTAATCTCCAAAATATGCAAGCAGCTCATGCAGCTCAATAACAAAAAAACAAACAACCCAATCCAAAATGGGCAGAAGACCTAAATAGACATTTCTCCAAAGAAGATATATAGACTGCCAACAAACACATGAAAGAATGCTCAACATCATTAATCATTAGAGAAATGCAAATCTAAACTACAATGAGATATCATCTCACACCAGTCAGAATGGCCATCATCAAAAAATCTAGAAACAATAAATGCTGGAGAGGGTGTGGAGAAAAGGGAACCCTCTTGCACTGTTGGTGGGAATGTGAATTGGTACAGCCACTATGGAGAACAGTATGGAGGTTCCTTAAAAACCTACCAATAGAAGTACCATATGACCCAGCATTCCCACTACTGGGCATGTACCCTGAGAAAACCATAATTCAAAAAGAGTCATGTACCAAAATGTTCACTGCAGCTCTATTTACAATAGCCCGGAGACGAAAACAACCGAAGTGTCCATCGTCAGATGAATGGATAAAGAAGATGTGGCACATATATACAATGGAATATTACTCAGCCATGAAAAGAAACGAAATTGAGCTACTTGTAATGAGGTGGATAGACCTAGAGTCTGTCATACAGAGTGAAGTAAGTCAGAAAGAGAAAGACAAATAACGTATGCTAACACATATATATGGAATTTAAGAAAAAAAAATGTCATGAAGAACCTAGGGGTAAGACAGGAATAAAGACACTGACCTACTAGAGAATGGACTTGAGGATATGGGGCGGGGGAAGAGTAAGCTGTGACAAAGTGAGACAGAGGCATGGACATATATACACTACCAAACGTAAGGTAGATAGCTAGTGGGAAGCAGCCGCATAGCACAGGGAGATCAGCTGGGTGCTTTGTGACCACCTAGAGGGGAGGGGTAGGGAGGGTGGAAGGGAGACGCAAGTGGGAGGTGATATGAGGATGTGTACAGCTGATTCACTTTGATATAAAGCAGAAACTAACAGACCATTGTAAAGCAATTATACTCCAAAAAAGACGTTAAAGAAAAAAAGAAGACTTACTATAATGCTACAGTAATGATGACAGTATGGTATTAATAAAGGAATAGACAAACTGATGAATGGGACAGAATAGAGAGCCCTGAAATAGATTCACGTAAATAAAGTCAACTGTTGGGAGATTGGGACTGACATATACACACTACTATATGTGAAACAGATAACTAATAAGAACCTACTGTATAGCATAAGGAACTCTACTCAATACTCTGTAATGGCCTATATGGGAACAGAATCTAAAAAAGAGTGGATATATGTGTATGTATAACTGATTCACTTTGCTGTACAGCAGAAACTAAAACAACATTGTAAATCAACTACACTGCAATAAAAATGAATTAAAAAATATAACTAATAAGAACGTGCTGTATAAAAAATAAATAAAATAAGTACATACAAAAAAAAATATATATATAGTCAACTGATCATTGAACAAGGAGCAAAGGCAACACAATGGAGCATTACAATGTAATGGAGTTGTGTCTTTTCGAAAAATAGTACTGGAACAACTAGAAATCCACATGCAAAAAAAAAAAGAATCTCGACCATCCTTATGCTCTTAACAGAAGTTTACTTAAAAATTCATTGAGATTACATGAGGAACTTGACAAAATTATTCTATAGCTCATCTTCAAGAAAAAAATAAAAGACTGAAATTGAAACTTTGGGAGTAAGAAAGAAGAATGAGGGCAGAAACAGAGCAGTGAAAATGACTATGCAGTTGAGAAATAGATCCAAGAACTTATTATAACAACTTATTACATAATACAATTGGAATTTCAAGCAATGGGGAAAATAATTTAGTAAACTGTGTTTGGACAAGCTGAGGAGGTATGTTAGAATTCTATCTAACATCAAATTAAGTATAGATGTATTAATATCCAATTGCAATAAAATATATTTATAAATAAAGAAAGCAGAGATGTAATTTTGGATTGCTGAAGGTATTTCATATTATAAGAGTAGACTGTGAAACCATAATATAAAATACTGATAGATTTTATCACATAAAAACTAACATTTCTCTTAATACAAAATGCTGTGAGCAAAATTTAAAAGCAAGTGACAAAATGAAAGATATATTTAACAAAGAAGGGTCAATGTCAGAGAGAGATTACATGATATATTTGTGTATATATGTATGTATGTGTATATATAGATGTACATACACACATATACAATCTCACACATTTATTTTTTAAAAAACAGGACTCTAGTAGAAAAAATGGTGAAAGGATTTGCAGGAGTAATTAACTAAAAATAACTGTAAATCACTGTTAAGTTTATAATGATATTTTCTTACTTATAATAATTCAAGAAGTAAAGCTTCAAAGAACAAAGCCGCCCCATGTTCAGTTTCTGACTTTTGGCTAAGATATAATTATTATTTTTTATTTTTTTTGCGGTACGCGGGCCTCTCACTGTTGTGGCCTCTTCCGTTGCGGAGCACCAGCTCCGGACGCGCAGGCTCAGCGGCCATGGCTCACGGGCCCAGCCGCTCCGCGGCATGTGGGATCTTCCCGATCCGGGGCATGAACCCATGTCCCCTGCATCGGCAGGCGGACTCTCAACGACTGCACCACCAGGGAAGCTCAGATATAATTATTCATTAACCACTAGTGCCAGAAATGAAGCAAGGTCGTACACAGCCTCACATAAACTGAATTACAAACCAGTGCAAATTTTGTAGAAGGCAATTTGCTGAAATGTAATAGAAGTATTAACATATTCCCTTTAACCTAAAGTTCTACTTCTAAGTTTACTTCTTTAAATGATGAAGCAAAATATTCTTTGAAAGACTGTATAAAATAACAAACAAGGGGGAAATCCCTAAAGTAAAAGTAAACACTGGATAAGAAAAATACATTAAAAATATGATGAACTGCTGTACTACGAGCCTTAAAAGTAAAGATGTCAAAAAAAATAAATAAGTAAAATAAAATAAAATGATGCTTACAAAAAAAGAAGATATACTGTTGTAAAAGGAAGTAGGCTGGTATAGAAAGAAGTTCGTTATTTGCTATATATTTTTATGAAAAAAGGAAAATTAAAAATAATCTGTAATGTACATTCATATAAAGTATAAAAGAATGTACATAACAAATTAATGTGCTTATGCATGGTAGTGGGATTGGCTGGACATATCTTTTTTCCTGTTGCTTTTGCTTATATATTTTAAAATATTTTTTCCTCCAAACTTAATTATAAAATACAATGCATAGAAACAAGGTTTAGCAAAGATTGAGAACCATCATCTGAAGAAACCCTATATGTTATGAACTGAGTTATCCTATCTCATGCTTATACTATTCAGTGAAAGCCCCGTACACTGGTCACCATGTCACAGTGACTTCCTAAGACCTGATTGAACTTGCTGAGATGGAAGACAGAAGAGAGGCACAATTGATTCATCCATGTTTAAAACATCCAGGGTAGCCAATAATTAGTAACCCAAGAATTCTGTGGTATACCTGACTGCCACAGAAGCAAGCCTGAGAACTAAAATAACTCCAAGGATAAAGTCATTATGATAGCCAGTATCCACATTCACACAGGAAGATACGCTTTCACTGATTCTGAAAACAGTGTCCATACATTTCATGCTAGTATCTGGTGTGAGGATTTTTAAGAATTTCCCTTCACCAGCTTATAGCTATGCTCTTCAGTGGGAATGCTGAGTCCCATCCTACCTTTATAATATATTGTGAAATCAATACAAATCAAGCAGAACATCATTCTCAGGAAGCAGAAACATCAATCATAGCTCCAAATTTGAAGTTTTCTGACATTTCTGTCTCTATAGTTTCCCACTGAAAAGTCCCTCTGGTATAGCTTTTCTCTATTCTTTGAGTCTGTGATTTAATCCTACTGGCCACCCAGGACAGAATGAATGCAAGAGTGGAGAATGGCAGGTAATTGGAAGAGAAAGAAAAAAAGAAACTGAAGGCACATCACCTTGTTATTTATAATTCAGCCTCCTGGTTACGGGATATAGCTGAAATGCTTCCCAGTGAAGGACAAAGGGGACCAGATCCCCAGAAAGTCACCAGATCACAACACAAGCTTCTATAACTGGCTGGGATTCTTCATGAGACTCACAAACCATCCAGGCAGCAAAATCCCAGAGGAAATGTGTCTTCAGAACAGAGGGAATATAAGATTTGATATGAAAGCTTTGGGCAACTAACCACCCTGTAGGTTTCAGACCATTCCAGCCTACACTCCTGCATTCCCCACAGTCTTTCCCAGCATGTAGCTAAATACCCCAATTGCATATTTATAATGAACAAAATGGTATCAGCATAAGACCTATGCACAGACGTTGACATTTATAAAAACCAGAAGGAGAACAAAGACATACAGATGGCCAAAAAGCACATGAAAAGATGTTCAACATCACTAATTATTAGAGAGATGCAAATCAAAACTACAATGAGGTATCACCTCACATTGATCAGAATGACCATCATCAAAAAATCTACAAACAATAAATGCTGGAGAGAGTGTGGAGAAAAGGGACCCCTCCTACATTGTTGGTGGGAATGTAAACTGGTACAGCCACTATGGAGAACAGTGTGGAGGTTCCCTAAAAAGATAAAAATAGAGCTACCATATGATCCAACAATACCACTCCTGGGCATATATGTGGAGAAAACCATAACTCGAAAAGATACATGTACCCCAGTGTTTACTGCAGCACTGTTTACAGTAGCCAGGACATGGAAACAACCTAAATGTCCAATGACAGAAGAATGTATAAAGGTGTGGCACCTAGATACAATGGAATATGACTCATCCATAAAAAAGAATGAAATAATGCCATTTGTAGCAACATGGATGGACTTAGAGATTGTCATAGTGGGTGAAATAAGTCAGAGAAAGACAAATATCATATGATTATCACTTTTTTGTGGAATCTAAAACAAGGATACAAATGAACTTACCTAAAAAACAGAAATAGAGTTACAGATGTAGAAAACAAATTTATGGTTACCAGGGGGTAAGGGGGGGGAGGGATAAATTGCAAGATTGAGATTGACATATACACACTTCTACATATAAAACAGATAATGAATAAGGACCTGAACTCTACTCAATACTTTGTAATGATCTATGTGGGGAAAGAACCTAAAAAAAAGAGTTAATATATGTATATATATAACTGATTTACTTTGCTATACAGCAGAAACTAATACAATATTGTAAATCAACTATACTCCAATAAAATTTTTTAATAAAAGAATAGTAAAAGAGTAACTACTAAGATAATGGAGAAAAAAAATCAGAAGGAGAAAAAGATAATGAACAAAATAAAAGGGTAAGCATACATCAGGTGAATAATAATTACTCCAGGAGACAAATGAGTTTTCCACAGTGCCAGGAAAAAGTAATGAAAACACATTTTTCCTGAAAAGGGAGATAAAATAAGAGATGTTGATAAATTAAAATAAGATGATGAGACAACCAAAAGTGATCAAAATGAGCGCCACAAGATCTGGAAAGAAATGGAAAAGAAAAATAAATCCACTACAAAGATGAAAGTGACATCAGAAAAAAAGTAAATGGGGAAAGAAGTCTTTCACCATAGTCAGGTACACGCTGGAAAGGGAGAGAGAGAAAGAATGAATAGATAAGAAAGATAAGGAAGAAAGACAAAGGAAAAGAAAAATAAGGATACATGACATTATTCCTGGGAATGAAAATTAAATAAATAGAAACGAGAACAGAAACTTCAAAATTATAAGACAACACTTATGTGAGAGAGATTTACGTCCACACATCAAAGAGGCACATGGTTTCCTAATAGTAACTGGCAACAAAACCAAAGTGTGACATAAGAATTTTGTATCTAATGGAGTAATGCTTCAATTGTAGAAACTATGATCTGACAAGGTCAAACATGAAGGGTTTAGGGAGTATGCTATCGATGAGCCTTTCTTGAATCATAATAATTTTAAAATACACTATAAAATGAAGTCAACAGAATCAAAAGATGATTAAAAATAAGGAACTCAAAAATGTCCAAGTCATGGTAAAAGAACTAGTGTGTAGTAACCCATTTAAATATTAAACTGAAACTAACATACTCTGTGAATGTGGGTAGAAAACCAAATGTAAATTCTATAAATCACAATGCTGTTAAAATAATAATACCGGGCTTCCCTGATGGTGCAGTGGTTGAGAGTCCGCCTGCCGATGCAGGGGACACGGGTTCGTGCCCCGGTCCGGGAAGATCCCACATGCCATGGAGCGGCTGGGCCCGTGAGCCATGGCCGCTGAGCCTGCGCATCCAGAGCCTGCACGTCTGGAGCCTGTGCTCCGCAACGCGAGAGGCCACAACAGTGGGAGGCCAGCGTAATGCAAAAAAAAAAAAATAATAATAATAATATCACTAAACAAAAACTAGTGGAGGAAAGAAGGCTAGCAGGGGGCAGTTCAAGAGTTATTATTATTATATTATAATTATTAAGGGATCAATAAATCTTCTGGCATTGAAGCAGAAAAGAAGATACAATGACCCTAAATTCCAGACTTTACTTTGAGCTATGTATTTTAAATTAAAAAGTAAAATTTGGAAAAATAAACATTACATCCGTATCTATCTGTCTGTGTCCATCTACCCACCTACCTACCTATCATCTATCTACCTGAAGCAAGAGGAAAAAGCAATATGGATTCTATACTTTTTCTATCATGAAGTCTGGAGGGCGGTAGAATGGGGCGGAATTCTATTCAAACAGCTGGGTAAAGGTTTTAAACTTGCACTCTGGTGAAGCCCTTTCTTGGAGAGTAGGAGAAGGGTCTGGGTCTGGTTCGCGATGGTTATTCTTCTCCACCTCTGCCATGGCCATAAGGGGATTTCTCTTTCTTCGCCTGGAGGACCTGGTGGAATTCCTGATGGAGGAACCCACACATGTATAGACGCTCTCCTAACACTGCTTCCTCCAGAATTTACCCACTTTCACTCTCTTGCACACTCAGCCTCCAGCAATTCATCAGAATGACCATTTAAGTTTTTATCAGTTAGTGGCTTCAACAGCTTTCTCCAACAGCTTCTCCTCCAGCTAAGCAGATCTCGGTGCTGTATCTCTCTGGATGCACCTGTCTTCCCAGCTTTGGGGGTAACAATTAGCTTTGGATCTTAGTTCCCTGATGGACCCAAGAAATCTAAGGACAAGACTGCCAACTCCCAGGCATTGCAGTAGCCTGTTACATACCAAAAGGAATACAAAAAACTGCTGTTTCTTTCCTTTATCTACTTTTTGAAGGTCATTGTTGAAAATTTTCTATATTTTTAGAGTTTGCAATTCACTCTAATCTCTAATGGAGCCATAATCCCAAAATCAATGGGAAATAAACCAAAAAGACTATGCTTTGTCATGTCTGGTTGATATAATTTGGTCTGTTCTTTTGGTCTTTTGATCCAAGTAGATTGGTGGGAAAAAAAACAAACAAAAAAACCTTCAGAAAGAAATTCTTAAGAACAGGGAGGATTTTAAAGGAAGATAGGTACTTATCCTTGCATATGCGAAACAAGCCAGACTGGCTCCCACTATACCCACAGAGCCAGTTCATGGTACGATAAATAACTCTTGGATCCATGAGTTTGTGACACATGGAAATGCTGATTGAACACTACACATGGGATCAACTCCAGGTTCATGCAGAAAGACAGCAAAACATCTGGTACTTCAATTATAGTTGCAATGACCGTATAAATGATATTGGGGAGACTATTCATCTTAAAACTATTGAGATAGACTCTATGAACCCAATATATCTTTCCATCTATTGTTTTCTCTTAATAGTGCTATTTCTAAACGGAATTGTGGTATCCACCTTATGTATGTCTAGATTAAATTTAGATTGGCATGCAGTTTTCCTTTCTTGTAATATATTTACTACATTTTTGTATCAAGGTTATATCGGCCCCATGAAACAAACTGGTCAGTATTTCCTTTTCTTTTCTTTCCTAGAAGAGTCTGTGGAGACTGTTGACTTAACTGTTTGATAAAATCCACCAGTGAAGTTCTGGGGCCCAAAACTGGTATTTTACTTTTTACGTCTGGATGGCTCAGGAAACATTTCTTTAACCTTGAAATTCAGTAGACCTCTGTGTCATGTTTCATTTTCACAGATTCATTTTTGCCTCACGTAGGTGGATAATCACTGTGATACAGCGAGTCAAGGAAACATTCCAAAAGTCATGTTTATCACCCAATAGATAAAGTGTAAACAAAGTCTGATGCCACTGTCTCCCAGTTAGGTACTCTTGCCATGTACTTTGAAACTTCAGGAATGAAGCGCCTTAAAGAATACTTACACTCGTATACATAACCCCCCCACCCACCCCCCCCACACACAGAGTGTATCATAAGGTTCAGTACAAGCAGTGGCTTAAAAAGAGAGAGAAAAAGGTATGTACAGAAAGCAGGAAAAGCATCTGTTTTATTTCCTCTCTGATTCAAGGTTATTTTGGGGTAAAGGAAATGTCAGCAGGAGAAATTCCCTCTTTCTTTTATTCCAATTTTATATGAGTCCTCTTTACTCTGGTGGAGATACTAAGAAAAAAAGTCCCCCACACATACCAAAAGGCAGGGAATGCCAAGAAAGCATCTATTTCGGATGTTCATATATTACTCCCTTCCTCATTCTTCTCACCAGCCTAACCTTCTATACAAACCCACTCTCTTTTCTTTCAAACTCATTTTTTTTTTTTTTTACAGCAAAGAAGCACACATAGAAAGAGGGTAAGAGGTCTTGATACAGTGGCAATTTGCAATACTGGCATGAGTCCCAGTTGGAGTCAGTGATGGATTGTGTTAGCTGATCACAATTCCAGAGTGGAGAGAGAAGAAGTTTTTTTTTGTTTTTTAATTGCAGGTGGCAATTTCAAAGTGCGCACTATTTGGAGTGTCTGGTTGCTCTTCCCATTTTTTTTAATTCAAAAGATTTTGCAAAAAGAAAATCTAAATTAGTTCTTCAAGTATTATGAGGTACTAAAATGTCAGCATTTTAATTCCTATGTATGTTTGCTGTGGGTACTGAAAAGAAAAATAACAAGCAAATTCTCTCCCTTTCTTTTCTCTCTTAAAATAATTGGAGACAGTCTTAAATCAATTACCATGTCTAAAATCCAGACCCAGATTGTACTGGGACATTTAATACTATGACATGAACTGTCAGAGTTAGATAATGATTGATGATAGAAAGTCTTAAAAGAGTCCTCCAGGTGTTGATTTCTATAAACGTGTATGCCTCATGTCCTGAGGCATTTCCTTGCACGCAGGATGTAACCAGAGATGTACGAAGCTGTCTGTCTTCATGACATGGAACCTCTATATGTGGGCCAGGCCATCAATCAGTTGATTAACGGGTAGTTGCTTCGTGCCTACTATGGACTAAAAAGACTATTCATTCCTATGTAGGTTACTGTTTCACAAGTCTCACACTTACTCTTTGAAATAGTGTATACTGTGTTTTCACAGAAGAAATTTTGGTTTGTTTTGGAAAGTTATCTTACAGTTTAACCCCAGTATGGCTAATAAAAATATAATCCAAGATCTGTAAAATAAAGTCATCTAAAACGAGTAAAATAATAAAAATAAACAAATTCTATTAACCCTTTTAGATATTACTAAAATATAACCAGATACTCATCTCAAATCAGACTATAGAGTAGATACAGCAAAGCTCTCTTCCCCTTCCACTGACTTCAAAGAGAAAAATTTTAAAATAAGTTTATGGAAGATGTTTTGAGGGGTAGGGATTACATGTGTTTGCAGATTTTATCTCAATGGCCAGTGTGTGCATCTTCATATGCTTTCTAATATAGATCAATGAGAGCATCCTCTTCTGAGGAAGGATTATAACATTATTTTAAACTACACATTTTCCACTATTTAAAGGTGGTTGTAGTTACATACTGCTGTGTAACAACCTCTCCTGCTCCGCAAATGCATTATAATCTCTCACGGTTCTGTGCATTGCAGGGGTCATCTGGGGGTTGACTGCTTGGGAGCTCTTATACAGTCGTCTTCCAATGGTCCCTGGGGCTGGCATCATGCAAAAGTTCTGTGGGGCTGGATGGTCCAAAGGCTGGGTGGGAGCTGGAGCTCAACTAGCCTGTCTCCTGGAGCGTCCATATAGGTATCCTAGGTTTCTCACAGTAAAATGGCTGAGATCCCAGAGGCAGCAAACCAAAAGAAGATAGGAGTGGAAGATTTTAATCCTGGACCAGGGAATTATCACAAAGTTGCATCTGTATTCTACAAGTGAAAGCAGCCACAGAGCCTTCTATCTTCATGGGGAGGGGAAGGAAATCCCAAGTCTTGATGGAAAGGCTGCCGCATAATTTGTGGTCATCTTTAATTCAACAGGCAGCTCATCTGAGCACCAGTTTGAATCTGGCACTTTCTAAATGACTACATTTGCAGATTGCAGCATGAAAATACCCCTAATAAGAAGGTTAACTCTACATCAGGACCTGAGACAGAGAGGGGCCAGCAGTTGTAATGATCATTGATCTTTCTCATGAGTTAGCTACTTTCTAACCCATGCTCCTGTGTCCTCTTACAAGTCAATTTAAACCAATTTTCTGGGTCATATTTCATGACACACTGTAACAGGCATTTTACTGATGTCAAAGTGCAGAGCTTCTACTATGTTCCCTGTTCTTTACATGGTAAGAAATGCTTTTAAGGGAACGACAGTAATTTGTGTTTGATTTAGACAATTAAATACAGTCAATCTAAGTCTTCCCATTATTGCTTCGGCACACAAGATATTATTTTTTATCCTTTACTAACTGTCCACAACTTTTCCTGTCTAATTTTGTTTTCACAATGGAACTTTCATTACATTAACCCTCACGAAAAAATAGGGTGGAGGTTTTAAGTCAGTTTGGCAGATTCAGAAACAAAGAAACAAACAAAAAACTCCATTTATCAACTGTACTGATTAGAACCATTTTTTAACAGCCTTTACCGTGAGTTATCAGTAGCCTAAGGAATTTCATCCCCAATTACAACCCAAAGCAAGCATCATGAGTTAAGTGAAAATTTATTATGTTTGTAGAAAACACTGCTTTTAATTTTTGAGATTTTCTTTCAAATACTGTAGGCCTGTCCTCCATGGAAAGACATGGGATCACAGAGCCGTGCAAAATACCTGGCTGCGCATTCTACCTCTGGTTCAGAATAAATAATGAGAAGAGCCATGATTGTCTCGTTATGAGCTATGTGCTTTGTAAGGGGGTATTGCTAGCTATCATTAGCATATCTATAAGGGAAATAATAAAGCAGTAGAGGGCCTCAAAGGCCAATTACAAAGTGTACAGTGGGTCATTTAAAAGTGAGAATGTCTAACACAGAACAAAGAAGTTTTACATTAGAAGTAATTACTATCTTTGTATGTTCTGAAGTGTCATGTGAACTTTCTGTGTGATTTCATAAGACTGAATGAATAAATATTTCAGGGGATACAATTCTGACTCAAATTTAAATATATGTACATCGATATCTATATCTTTATGTATAAAACTACTAATCCAGTTCTAGAACAGCACAGAATGAAATCTTTTGAGAGTTACAAAGTTCTCTATTTTATGGAGTTTTCCATAAGAAAACTTGGGAGGGAAATTATGAAACAATGGATGCAAAATGCATCAGCTGGATCAGGGGCCCTTGTAATGCCTCTTTCCAGCATGAGAGGGTAAAGTGCTGATGGGTTCCAATTAATATTATCAGTGCTGATTTCTCCCCAGAGCTGCAGACACACATAGTAGATTACCTACTTAAACTTCCACTTGGATACAGGAAAAATAAAACACTCATATATTAAATTTTAAAGTAGAACTCTTGTCTTTTAAACCCCTAGTCTACAATCTGCTCTTTCTTCAGTGTTCTCCATTTTAGTAAACTGAACAGTTATGCAGACTAAAAACTTGTCTTCTCAGGTTCTCTCAGATCATACACCACATTTATCAGTAAATACATCTGGAGTAGTACCACATATGGCAATTCTACCATTATCATTCTCCTCCAGGACACCATTAACTCTAGCTTGGATTCAAACAAGAATCTCCTGCATAATACTCTTTATCTGTACAGTTTATTCTTTGCCCAGCAGCCTGGATGATCCCCTGCTAGACACCATCTGAAGATTTCAATCCCAGAGCCTTCTCTTGCCCTGAAGCCTCCATTAGTGCTTGACTTTCTCTTCTGACCCCCACCTTCTTCCACTCTCCCAGCTGTTCACAGGCTTCAATACTGGCCTCTTTGCTGTCCCTACGACGCTACAAAGCGTGCTTCTACCTCGGGACTTTTGCACTTGCTGTCCACTCTGCTTAAATGCACTTGCTTATCTACCCCAACTGCTTGTCCCACTGTATTGGGTCTCTTTATTTCTTTTTTTTTCCCTACTCCATCACTATAGCCTGGTCTATGATTTATCTCCATTATAGTTTTTAACACTATCTGACCAAATATCTGTGTGCTGATTTATTTTCTTTCTCCCCCACTAGGCTCCAAGCTCCACAAATGTGAGAACTTTTTTATTCACTGCAATGCCTGCTATGTCTAGAGCAGTGCCAAGCCCATAGAGTTCGCTGATTATACATATATGTTGAATTATTTTAATAAAACAATGATGGTCGAGAGATATTAAGTGACTGCCTAAGATACATGGCTTCTCAGTGGCCTCTGGGACCTGGCACTTTCTGCAATAATGCCTATTAATACACCTATTCTGCAAGATATTACATTCTACAGAATTGTTTTAAAGCAAGTTTGGGATGTATTGTTAACCAGAACCGAAGGCCCTCATGAATTCACCTCTTCCAAAATCTTGGTGAACCCCTTGCTTTTCTTTTCTTTTTTGGAGACTGGGACACTTTTAAGCATGAATAATGACACTATTAATACCCACAGAAGGACAATAGGTATAAACAGTAATTGTCCCAGGCAAACCAGGACATGTGGACACTTACTGTGTTGTATTATGAAGACTGAGAATTGATCATGGGATTTACCAATGTGGAGGTCGGTGATGAACTTGAGAAAAGATGATTCACAGGAGCGGTGGGGGCAAAGTCTGATTTGAGAGAATATAAGAGAAAAGATAGGAGAGATATAGTGGGTATAAAGGACTTGAGGCATTTTGTCTTAAAAGATGGGCAGGGAAATGAGGCAGTAGTTATAAGTAGGATCAGGAGTTTTATACATACATACATACATACATACATACATACATACATATATATATATTTTTTCTTTTTAAATACAGAAAATTCCCAGCATGTCTGTATGCTTACTGGAATGAAGCAATCGGAAGGGGAAGATTGATGATGCAAAGGGAGAGTGAAAGACTGCTAGAGTGATGTTCCGGAGGAAATGCTGGAAGGAAATGCATCCTGTGCACAAGTAAAAGGGTGGCCTAAACAAGGAACACAACCAAGGCATCCACAGTAATAGGAGGGGAGGCAGATTTTCGGTGTGTGGGTTGGTATGAAGGTATGGGTATATGCCTTGCAAAAAGTCTCTTCTACTTGGTTGCATTTTGTCAGTGAAGGAACAAGGTCATCATCTGAAAGTGAGGCTGAGGCTGGGAAGAAGATGGGAGAAAGTCAAGATTAGAGGGAGAAATTGTGCCTACAGGGCAGCATTACTGGTCCACTTCAGATTACTGCCTAAGACCAGTCAGCATACACCTGTATTTTTTCCTACCATACATAGCTATGCGAGTGGATGCATAGAATAAGTGGAAACTGCATTTTACTGGGGTTATTGGCCTTCCAAATAACCATAATAAAGTAAGAAAAATAAAGAAAAAAGTTAATTGAAGATGTAACACTGACTGTGAAATCTTTGTTATATAAGGAAGCATTTGAAAGCGTGAGAATGTACGGGTCATAAAAATAGGTGGTATGATCAGTAATGAATGTTTCATGCGTCCTGGTGGGGTTGAAGGATGATGCTGGTGCGTACTGAATTAAGTGAACTGGAGAGACAGTAGGTTAAGTTTGAGATTGTAGATTGGTTTTTATCACTGGCAATGAAAAGTTTCGGGTATGACCATGGCTCAGTTAGTGTGGAGGACAAGTTCATCTGAGGAGAGGTCAAGGAAGTGAAAGATGATTGTACTGGAAAATGACGTGAATGCTGGCATCACCAAAGGTCGTGGCAGGCAGAGGATAAAGGAGAGTGACTGAGGTGCTGGAGCTAAAATCTTCAAGAAAGGGAGCGAAGGTCCCGAGTCTTGGTAGTTTACTCAACAGCTTAAGGTAATGGATGATATATGAAGATCTTAAACTTAAAGCTGGCTTTTAGTGGCAGGGGAAAGAGAATGCTCAAACAAAGTTATGCGGGCCAAGAAGCTCTGATCTTAGCCATTTTACATCATTGCATGATTTTTCTAAGAAGTTATAGTTGCTGCTGACATTTCTTAGAGGAAGAATGTGGAACATTCTAGCACTATTAAAAAACCATAGGCTTCTCTGTTGAATCTCATATTAATGTGGAGAAAAAAAAGCAATGCCCCCTTCCTTAGTTACCTTCCCACCTCCCATTTCTACCCCAACAAATAGAGAAGATTCCCCCCCGCAAAGAGCCAACTATTCCTACAGGCAGGCTCATTAGCTCTCACGCTTTCTCCATATCCTGGTTCTTGTCCTGTCATCAGCATGTGCAGCTCAGATGTTATGAAAACGTTCTGAGTCACAATTTAATGGTTAGCTTTCCACATTCTGAACTCCTTTGGTGGTGAAGCTCATTATAAATAATATCCTTTTATCAGTAGAACTGAAATTCCCATTACTTGTTACAGGTGCTTAAATAGCTACAGTTTAATTAACTAATGATGTCTTTCTGAGGACAGTCAAATGGCATCTTCTAAATTGCGTTTTCACAGGTAGTCACTGGGGCAGCTCTGGGAACAACAGCATGAGGCTTGTGGCAGACTCAGCTTCTCTCTGGCTCAGCAGGGAGGGATGCTCTGTGTACCCGAGTGAGCTTTCTGAAGTTATGTGCTACCTGAAAACTTTGAATTTTATTCCCATTTCATTAAATTGTCATTTTGCATTATTTGTGCATTTCATTTTGACTTAAGGTTTTATGTTTTCTTCTCTGATTGGGGTATTATTAGTTTGTGCTGGAATTCTTCAGAGGATGCTTTTAGGACAGGTTTTTCCTAAATTGAGATGTTAGGAGTCATCAACTCATCCAAAAACATGTTCAGTATTATTTGAAAGGTGCTGAATTTCACCAGAAGATGCCAAAGTATGCCAGAAAGACCTCCAAAGATAAACATTAAATGCTGTTTTTTTCACACCTCTGGATAAGAGCACTCATTGTGATAATAAAGAAAGGGGGTGGGCGTGAATTTTAAGGGAGTGAGAAAAGCCTAATGCAATGTTTACATCTATATGAAATAGCTCTCTCTGAGCTAGTCTTGAGAAACTTAAGCCAAACCTACACTGCCAGCTAAATAATCCTCCCTACTTAATCTGCTAGGCGGAATGGTCTTACCTTGATTATAATACCCTGGAAACGCCATGATAACCAGGGGGAGAGAGGTTAATGTGTATAAATGGACATACATATTGACATCCTTGCACATAAGTGCCTCAGTTAATCATTACTTACATGTGCACAATTTTTGCACACGTCATTCACAAGTAATTTACTTAAATGGCTCTACTTCCTTGGCAGAAACGAGAATCACTGCTGAGTATTAGTTTCTGTGTTTATTTACACCGCTTTTATATGGTTACTACTGGATAAAATTAGGAACTCTTAGACCAGAGACCCATTGTTCTAGGACAGGGACCCATTTTCTATTCAACAATATTTTTGCCTCAAAATTTTAGGCTACTGGATATTTTTGAACTGTACCTCTTTTGTATATTTTCCTTTTGCTCTTGAGATGTGGGTTCCCAATCTCAAGACTGCACTTTCTTGTTGGCTACTTGCTTCTAGGGGCAAGTCTCAGGTCTCTCTGGGCTTTAAAGTATCCAGACTGTCGGCTGACATTTACACACTGCTATATTTAAAACAGATAACCAACAAGGCCCTACTGGATAGCACAGGGAACTCTGCTCAATATTCTGTAATAACCTAAATGGGAAAAGAATTTGAAAAAGAATAGATACATGTAAATGTATAACTGAATCACTTTGCAGTACACCTGAAACTAACATGACATTGTTAATTAACTATACTCCAATATAAAATAAAAATTAAAAAAAAAAACAAGATCAAGGGAAAAAATAAACTAAATAAATAACTTAAAAAAGAAAGAAAAAAGTATCCAGACTGTCAAAAATCCAGAAATAGTAAAAATTAAAACCAGATCAGTAAAATAGCATTTAGTAAGAGTGTATTGTACACAAAAGAAGAGTTTGCAAACTATGAGTCTTCAAATCCCAAACTAATATGAAGCCCAGAAGCATAACATCACAGAATGGCTCATAAATGAGGATGAGGAAGTTGTTAAACCTTTACAATGACTGTTTATTACAGTGGGGGTTTCCAGACAGCAGGGGATTGGTTAAGAGATTATCTTAACACCAGTTTAGAAAATGACAAGTTTCTTCTGTGATTATGAGAGGCATTTACAAGAAATAACCTAAGCTGAGTTTTGCTTATGTTCATGAAATAAGCAAGATTTAGTTTTGCTCGCGTGGCTTATATGATTTTGTCTGTTTGGGGGATTTTCAAGCCTATTCTCCATTTTATCTTAACAACATCTAGCTGCATTGGCAAAAGCATCAGTGCTGCCACTGATTATATTTCTAGTCTTTTAAGTTCCACCTCTATCAGCTGTCCCTGATCTCAGAAACCCCTTGAGCTACATAGATTGTTCTTGACATTGACCATTCATCTGTGTGGACTCATGGACTCATTGACGTGCACAAACCACTTTATCTTTCAGGGATTCTACTGTTTCCTGTTTCCTTCTATACATGGTAAAGTTTTCCATGCATGTCTGCTTCCTCAATTTGGCCCTTGGAAGAGATGTTCCCTCTTGGAACATCCTGGGATTTAGCAGGAGTGTCATTTCTTTTTTTTTTCTTTTTTTTTTTTGCGGTACGCAGGCCTCTCACTGTTGTGGCCTCTCCTGTTGCAGAGCACAGGCTCTGGACGTGCCGGCTCAGCGGCCATGGCTCACGGGCCCAGCCGCTCCGCGGCAAGTGGGATCTTCCCGGACCAGGGCACGAACCCGTGTCCCCTGCATTGGCAGGCGGACTCTCAACCACTGTGCCACCAGGGAAGCCCAGGAGTGTCATTTGTAAGACTTTTCCCCCAGGAGAAACCCGGATCCATCTGTCACTGCAAGTGCCCCTTTTTCCTCTCACACTTTTACCTGTTTGTTAAAATCCACACGTTAGTCTTGGAACCAGATTCACTTCAAATTGACAGAAAGTGAACACACATGCAGACAAACAAAACTTCTAACTAAACAAGAGTCTCACGTCATCATGAGAGATGGTTTACAACATTATCAATATTAGAATCCTGCCCAGAAATATTTTTACCGAGGATCCCTTTACTACAGAAAGAGACAGAGAAGATTGTTTAGAACTACTATTTAATGTTGGTTAAATACTACAGGAGAGTAATTCAAGCCAAATAAACCGCCCCCCCAAATATCTAGATTTGTTGATTTTTAACCTTCCCTACTTGTTATATTTTAAAAGCACAGCTATTTTTATATGAAATTAAATTTCTCACTTTTTTTTAACCTCACATGATCTTTTTTTTTTTTAATGAATCATAGAACTTTATGCTGTAAATGAATTCCAGCATTTTTCCTTCAGAAAAATGGATTCAAATTCAAGAAATATATAATTTGTACATTTGGAGTGAAAAGTAGGCTCAGTTGAGAACTGCCCTGTGAATATTAAAAATTATGCTGAAAATAATTTTGAGACAACACAGGTAACACAGGAGCAACAGCTGATGGGTGCCTCTGTTTCCTTTTTCTACTACCAATACTATTAAACCTGGTTGTACCTACTGAGGTTTGCTTACAGCAGAAAACTGAAATGAAGGGAATTTCAGAATTCTATATTAGCAGCACTATTTCCTTCACTGTTGCAAATACTTTAGATATATCAACATTTTAAACTCTAAAAGAAGAAGAATTACAATCTAGGAAGATGAGATCTAATCTAATGATCTATATACTTAGATCATTAATTCAGTCCCTAGTCTAGAGACTGGATTAATGATCCCAGTATGTATATTCTACACAATACATTTCAAACAAAAGAACTGGGCATCTAGTTTTAAAATAGTGGCATAAAATCAGCATTCGCCTTTTTGAGAAATCCTCTCAAAATATCAAGGGCGATCAGAAATAAAAATGTAAATGTGGACTCAGCAAAACATGGAGAAAGCTAAAAATATGAACCGCAAGATAAGAGGAATGACTACCCCAGGTAGTTGAAACTGGAGGAGGAACTTTGGAATGTACATCTAGGGTGGCAGAGTTCAAAAAGAGCCAGTAAATTACATTTCTACAGGTGAGGAGCATACCTGAGTGCCCAAGAGAGATCTCTCTTCTTTAACAGTGGAAATGAGATGCCTAGTGTCCAGGGAAGACCCTTCCTAGACCTATTTTAATTCTTTAAATCAGAGGAGGGAGGGTGAATACGTTTTCCACACATGAGCTAAATTTGAAGGAAGCAGTCTCTCTAAGTCAGGAGAAAGAAAGAGGCTTTGCCTAGAAAACTACCTTGCCGCCACCATCTCCCTTGACTGGGAAAAATGAAAGACTGAAAGAACTCACATGCATAAATATGTGTAAAAAATAAAATGTCTCCCAGGTTTGAATATTGCCTCACTGCAATTTCCTATATTTCTCTCTGCAAAAAAAAAAAAAAAAAAAAAAAAAAAGTTTTAAGAAAGTATTACTCCTAAAAATAAGAGAGGTAAAAAGATCCATCCCCTCAAAATTACTACCATTAAAAAAAAAAAAAAAGACAAAACAACAATAAAAAAGACAGAACAAGAGAGAAAAGCTGGGACTTATTTTAGTAACTATAGACTTATTTTAGTAACTGTATCTGGGCTGCCTTAGCTTTTCCTCTGCCATAAGACCACAGAACAACCAATGACTCAAGAATTTTCTTATTCAGGATTTTCTCTTTAAAATGCTTTTGGCACAGTCCTTCAGTTCAGCAAATAATCTCATTTGGCAATTTTTGGAGCATTTAAAAATTCTGTACATCTTTACCATATTTTCCAAAATTCTGCACATTTTGGTGTGCATCCCTGGAAGCAAGAGGTCACCTAGTGAAGTTGTGGATGATTTATTTTTTAGTAACACAAATAACATGAGGTTCAGTGAAGTTCCTGGCCTATTATTGTAGAATAAAGTTTATGTCAGCATTTATAATTTATATATATCTATGTGTAGATATATATATATATGTATATATCTAAAGATGTAAATATAGATATAGATAATGGATATATGTCTGGAGCCTGGGTACCTCTATAGATATGCAGGATACGACTGAGGGGAAACCCAAGTCCCCGTAAGTATCTTTTCTAGTGATGCTTGGGTGTAGGATCTTTTGGTTGCTTAGGTTAAGAGGATATAACTTCTGCCACTCCCATAAGTAGCAAAGATTCCCCATAGTATATCAGAGAGCATGTGCCACATTAAGACTCAAACATGTGAAAGTTCTAGTTTAGTTCCAGGGTTTCCACTAAACTTCCTTCCAGTGGCAAAAACACCCAAAGCCTCCTGGCTAGTTGCCTTAACTTCCGCACAGAAGCATCACTGTATGTTGCTGTAACACTCTCCCTGGCCACCCTTCTTCCCTTACTCAATAAGGACAACCATGTAATTTTTACTTCCATTAAGAATAAACTATTCACACCTTGCATAGACCTTGAGAGACTTTCCTGGATAACCCTGGTTTAATTTTGCAGGTTGATAGTTCACATTTAAAGAGAAAAAATAAAGATGTCAAGTAGACTATGTTATTTCATATCTAAATTCACATTTGAAATAATAAGCCTTTCCCCCAATTAAACAGTTTCAGAAAGCAGTTAACTGGTTTTTTTTGCCTGAGCCTACTAACTAGAAAATTTTAAAGGGCAAACATTTCTGCTAATCGTGGCTATAATTTTCAGTTTGTTCACAATTGTGTAACATTTAGGGAAAAAGAGGTTTCTTGACCTCTACAGGAATCCCTCTAAAATAAGACATCAAGTTGAAGAATATTTAGATGCTTTGCTACTGGAGTAGTTACTGACTACCGGGAGCAGCCTGACTGTTTGGTTCTGGCTCAAAGTCTTTCCTGAGCTACAGCGAAGCTGTCAGCTGGGAATGTAGTCATATGAAGACTTCCAGGTTCATGTGGTTTTGGCAGGTTCCAGTTGCTCTCCGGCTATAGGCTGGAGACCTCATTTCCTTGCCACATGGTCCTCTCCATAGGCTGCCTGGATGTCCTGAAGACATGGCAGCTGGTTTCCCTAGAGTGAGATATCCAAGAGACGGAGAGAAAGAAACCCAAGATGGAACCTGCAGTCTTTGATAATCTAGTATGAGAAGGTGTTACCAAGTCCAAGTTCCTACTGCTTGCTGCAAAACAGGTCAATAAATCGAGAGATGAGTTGTTGAGGCAAGGAATAGCGGCTTTATTTGGAAAGCCAGCAGACTAAGAAGATGGTGGACTAGTGTTCCAAAGAACCACCTTACTCAAGTTAGAACTCAGGCTTGTTTTATACCAAAAGGGGAGGGGGGTTGGTTGTTGCAAACTTCTTCATGTCAGAAGCCTTTGTTCCTGCATCTGTCCATGTAGAACAGGTCATGATGCTCCTGTAACCCTCCAAGAAGACAAATGTTATTCTCTGTTCTGCAACTTTCTATCTCTATATGATTGGGAAAGTGTTATACCTTTAAAGGTCAGAGCCTTGAGAATGGGCTATCCTGTATATTTCAGGCTATAGGCAACATTCTTAACTTGTAGCCAAAGCAATAGAATACCAAGGTTAAAGTAAAAGAAACAGATCCGAGGACTTTCCTGGTGGCGCAGTGGATAAAGACTCTGTGCTCCCAATGCAGGGGGCCCGGGTTCAATCTCTGGCCAGGGAACTAGATCCCACATTCATGCTGCAACTGAGTTTGCATGCCACAACTAAGGAGCCCATGTGCCGTAACTAAGGAGCCAGCAAGCCACAACTAAGAAGGCTGCCTGCCACAACTAAGGAGCCCAAGTGCTGCAACTAAGGAGCCGGTGAGCCACAACTAAGAAGCCCACCTGCCACAACTAAGGAGCCCACGTGCTGCAACTAAGGAGCCAGTGAGCCACAACTAAGAAGCCCACCTGCTACAACTAAGGAGACTACATGCTGCAACTAAGGAGCTGGTGAGCTGCAAATAAGGAGCCTGCCTGCCACAACCAAGACCCGGTGCAACCAAATAAATAAATAAATAAATATTAAAAAAAAAAGAAACAGATCCAACATGGAGTCATGTTTGTTCTTCCCTATTACAAAACAAAGGGACATGCCATCACTTCTGCCATATATGTAGTAAGTGACCATTTTATATATATAGTATGTCCACCATACAGTTACAATATGCTTTAAAGTATAGAAAATAGTAAAATGTAGTAAAAATATTTAGGAAGTGATAAATTTTGAGTATTCATCACCTTTGTACTATAATTTAATTAGCTAATTTATACAATTTAATATTTAACAATGGCTATATTTATATAGCTTAATATTTAACAATGTGTTTAACACCAGCTGTTGAAATTTCTAACAATTTAACAGTCAACTCTCACAAGGCAACGTGAATCATCCCTACACACCCCGGATTCTTCTCCAAAGTGAGCACTTTCAGTTCCAGGTCAGTTTTGAAAGATTCCTATTATCTTCTGTTTGCGTTTTTAAATGTGATTTCTTGCAATATATTGGGAGTCAATGTGAGATTCCTGAACGAGGTCAGGCTTTAGTGTCAGGAAATGTATGTAGGGTCTGATGTGTTACGAGTGTCAATGAGTGTCAAAACAGCCAGAAGGGAAATCTCTGTTTTGCAACCTTCCAGCTCTGCAATGTTAGACAGTTTACTTAATGTTTACTGAACCTAAACTCTCATCTGGAATTGAGAGTTAAACACACACACTTACACACACAAACACACACACACACACACAAAAAAAACTGGTCTACCCTCCCACTGGTATTGTAAGAATGAACTGAGATAATGCAGGTGGTTCCCTTTCTAAGTAATGAGGCTCTTTCACATTCACTATATATGTAATCCTGACAACAACTCTGCTTAGCAGGCATTAATAACTGCTTAATAGCAAAAGTCACAGGGGTTAAGTGACTTGCCCAAGGTCACAGGACTAATAAAGCTGTTGTATAAATACAAAGTCGTGATGACAGTGTTGGCTCACAAACAATAACATTCCCTGAGAACTGAAATTCAATGGATGGACTTTAATTATATCAGGAAAAAGTTATTGTGGGACTTAAACACCGACAAAGCTTTTTCAGCATCCTCCCTTTATCAATGAGGTACCTTGGGCAGATAGAAACTCAGATTTAATTAAATGAAAAATCCTACACCAGCAAATACTATACATGCTGCTCCTCATTTAGCCACTGCAATGAACAATGAGATTTCTTCTGTGTTCACTGCACAGGTGACGGAAGGTTACAGGCCAAAGACTTAGGTTTCCCAATGCCACAGCCTCCTCAATTACATGACAGATATATTTCCATTGATGCCCCATCAGGGACAGGATCTGTTGTTATTTCAAGCTTGCTGAATTTCAAATGGAAAAGAGTAGGCTAAGTGCAGAAAAGGGTGTTATCTAGCAAAAAAAATAAAAAAATAAATGGACCTTTCGTGGTGTGCTCCATGTGACAGCCAATTGAGCAAACAGGAGAGGCCTCTCAGGTATCGACTAGATGGGTTCCTAGTTGTGAGAGATTACCCTCACATTAGTGTCGAATCTGGGAGTGTGCGAACATGAGGAGGGTACCTCTTAAATGCAATTGTTATGTATCTATAAATAAGCCCCCCAAAAGATGTTTTTTTCAGCTGCAGCCTAGAAATGATTCTAGAATCCATGGAAATGGAATACAAGGCATACAGCCAAATGAAACAGGGCTGGAGTATCAGAATAGCTAGAGAGATAAACAGCCTACATAAAGACATCCGAGACAGCGTTTCTTGAACTTTCCATAGACAATAGGGCAAATGACATTTGACATCAAAATATTCCTCATAACAATGTGTATTCAGATGAACTGTAAGTCTTGAGTCTTTCTTTTCTTCTGAGTCATATAGTCGCTTAGCAATCTAGACAGTGTAGTATGTGAAAAAACAGACAAACAGATCAGTGGAACAGAATAGAAAGCTCAGAAACAGACTCACATAAATAGTCAATGAACTTTTGACAGAAAAGCAAAGGTAATAGCATGAAGCCAAGACAGACTTTTCAACAAATGGTGCTGAAACAACTGGACATCCACAGGCAAAAAAAAAAAAAAAAAAAAGTATCTAGATACATACTTTACATCTTTCACAAATAGGTCAAACCTAAAAGTAAAACACAAAACTATAAAACTCCCAGAGGATAACAGGAGAAAACCTAGATGCTCTTGGGTATGGTGATAACTTTTTAGATACAATATCAAAGCATGATTTATGAGAGAAATAACTGAAATAACTGATAAGCTAGACTTCATTAAAATTAAAAATGTCCGCTCTGTGGAAAATAATGTCAATATAATGAAAAGGGAAGCCACAGACTTGGAGAAAATATTTGCAAAAGACACATCTGATAAAGGACTGCTATCTAAAATATACAAAGAACACTTAAAATTCCATAGTAAGAAAGCAAGCAACCTGATTTTAAAATGAGTCAAAGATCTTAAGAGACACCTCACCAAAGAAGATATACAGATGCAAATAAGCATATGAAGTGATGTGCCACATCATATATCACTTGGGAAATGCAAATTAAATCAATAATGAGATATCACCACACACTTATTAAAATGGTCAAAATCCAAAAAACGGATAACATCAAATTCTGGCAAGGATGCGGAGCAACAGGACCCCTCATTCCTTGCTGGTGGAAATGCAAACTGGCACAGCCACTTTGGAAGACAGCTTGGCAGTTTCTCAGGAACCAAACTTACTTTCACCGTACAATCTAGCAATTGTGCTCCTTGGTATTTACCCAAAGTAGCTGACAACTTACATCTACCCAAAAACCTGTACATGGATACAGCTTTATTTATAATTGCCCAAACTTGGAAGCAACCAAGATGTCTTTCAGCAGATGAATAGATAAATAAACTGTGGTACATCCAGACAATAGAATACTATTCAGAGCTAAAAAGAAATAAGCTATCAAACCACGAAAAGACGTGGAGACCTAAATGCATTTTACTAAGTGAAAGATGCTAATGTGAAAAGACTACCTACTGTATGATTTCAACTATATGATATTCTAAAAAAGGCAAAAGTATGGAAATAGTAAAAATGCCAGTGATTGCCACTGGTTGGGGGAGAAAGGGAAGGATGAATAGATAGAGCACAGAGGATCTTTGGGGCAGTTAAACTACCCTGTATGATCCTGTGGACGTTGGATGATTATGATGTGTCAATGTAAATTCCCCATTGTAACAAATATACCATCTGGTGGGTGTTTTTGATAGTAGTGAAGACTCTGCATTTGTGGGGCAGTAGGTATATGGGAAGTACCTGCCCCTCAATTTTCTGTGAACCTAGAACTGCTCTAAAAAATAGTCGTAATTAAAAAAAATTAGAAAACAGATAAATAATGAAAATCAACTAAACACAGCCAACCAGATAAGCGCACTACCCTGTAAAATGAAAGCTGTCCAGAAGAGGAATTTGCTATTTGTTACATGAGGATTTAGTGAGCTCACGGCACTGGAGACTGCCACGTACATATCGATCAGAGTGTGTCTGCTTCTTGAAAAGGGCACTTATCCATCTGGGAGAAATCTGGACCAAGTGACATTCAAATAGGTTCCAATGCTCAGACTCCAGGAACCAAAAATGTCCATTTTGTAGGGAAATGTGGCAGAAGCATTATAACGTAGAAAGGACATTGCAACATGTTTAAAGTGTGATCACATATTATGTAAGTCCCCACAATCTACCGCTAACATATTTAAATGAATAAAGCAGTCATAAATAAATAAACAAAGTGGGCAAAATATGAAATTGGATATGGCAACTAAATACAGGTTGTAAGTAAGGTAGAAATAACATTGACTTTGAGGTTGGAGTTGGGTTGCTTTGAAAAATAGCAGTGTCCTAAAAAATAATAATGCACTTATTATTATATATATGTATATGTCCAATTGTTCCACTTGCTGGCAATGATGCCTCTTTATTTTTGTTCAATTCCCTCCCACAGAACCCAGTGAAGTTATCAATAAGGGTTTGTTGAACAAATGAGAATACATATTACCAAAATATCTAAAGTCAACATTAAACAAGCCATGGCTATTTTGCCAAGAATTAAGAAGTCTTTTTCTCAAGTTGGCCTTTGTGTTTAATCTTTGGTTGATTTGTTCCTGGAATCTTTACTGCAGTGAAGCCACTGCTTCTCTGGGTCTTGTCTGATAGGGGCACAGTTACAGGGAAGGCACACAGCCAGTTGGGCTGATCTGTCTGCCAGATTAGGTTGCAGCAAACACATATTCTTCCACTGAAGCCCTCTCAGCACTTGAAGAAACCAGGCAGATTTTTCAGGAAATTAGAAAGTTGTCAGCATTTGAATTTGATACTAGTATTAATGTATTGCTCTCTATTATCTGTACCACATACATCAGGGTTTGGACGTGCATGACGATATTCATGAGTGTTTGACATTCATTTAACATTCATTTTGGGGGGCCAACAACGCATCAAATATGGGTGTTATGAGTCTGTTCTACTGGGAGATGAGTGAACTATGTTCACTCTTAAGTTAAAACCAAGACAAAAAAGCCCTTAGAGAGAATCAGATCAGATGAAATGAATTCAGAGGACGAAAAGATTGCTTCTGGTTGAAGAGGGCCAGGTTAACAGTATAGAGTAAGTGATGTTTCATTAAGCTTTAAAAATAGGTAGACCCTAGACGGGCAGATATTGCAGTGAGGGCAGAGTGGAAGGAAGGGCATTTGGGGAGGAAGGCAATGCCTGCACAGGGGTGAGGGCGTGCATGTTCTGTCTGTCTGTCTGTCTCTCTCTCTCACACACACACACACACACACACACACACACACACACACACACACACACACAGCACTGAATCTTTGAGGATTCACACAGTGCTCTTTGTCCAGTCTACCTGAAGAGTTACAACAGATGTTTGTAACTCAGACGACTCTCAACCTGATCCACTTTAGCAACAATGCCAGAGAACAATCGCAAGCTATTTTAGTGGCATGTTACTAGTTTCACTGCATCCAGTGTAGAGCCTGTGTAAAAATTTTGCTTTTAAAATTTTGAAAAGTTCTCTTTTCCTGAGTATTACTAGCATACATTCAGCCCCCTGCACACACACAGCATAAACAACACTGAGAATTCAACGGTCATTGCAGAGAAGGAAGACATGGGTCAGGTACCCTCCATACAAGCATCTTGGCCAAACTGGCATCAGAGGAACTTGAAACATACTGTTCCACTCTTGAGGCTCTTTGCTGTCATCTGTTACTGACAAACAATCAGTACTTAGGACTTCACCACCCTTCTCAATTGTTGGTGCTGACAAAAGAAAAAATATTGTCCTTCAAAAGGTCTATGGACAAATTTTACATCAGCCAGGTGGATAAGAACCACAGTTTATAAAGCTGAACATGGGAAAGACATCTCCGGGTTTCTCCTGAGATTACCAACGAGGCACCAGATGGGATCTAACAGCAAAAGCTGCTTGGAGCACCCAAATGTATGAAATGTATAAATCAAAGCACTCCACTAAGAGAGCTCTGCCTAATGGTCCACCAGTGTGTGACGATTAAGACCACCAAGAAATGCCAGGGATGGCTGGGGACACCTGACCTCCCGTTTACTTGAATATGATCCCAGGTGGTAGTTATCTCAAGAGGAAAGGGGGGAGATGTAAAGTAATAATAATGATGATGATAATCAGACCATTGTCTGCTACATTCCAGACAGGCAGTATTTCAGTGGAGATAGTGTATCAACAGCTAGAAGTAATTTAAATTTAAATAAGTCTGTAGTATTGTTTTTCTCTCCACGGGCAAATACAGCTAGTATTAAAGGGACAGGATGGGCTACTAAAAAGATGTTCTTTCTTTGTTTATAGTCTCTCTTGCTCATGTTATCTCTGGTGAGTTTGAAACCTGGAAGAAGATGGCTATTTATTACTATTATTTTGACTTTATGGATCTCTCTCCACGCACTTTGGGGATTAACATCCCTGCTTTGGCCTAACAGCACGAACTCACATTTCTCTTGATGCTCATGTTGTTGACTGCCCCGCCCTCTTGCCCCCACCAGCCCTGTGGATCAGAGAAGGGCTCTGGGATTGATATGGCATGTTTGTTTACTCTCATCAGTTGCAAAGCCAGCAGGAAAATGCACCAGGGATGGTGGGTATTAAAGATGCCTTTATAGGAACCAAGGAAAGGTAACAACGTATGTAGAAAGATTTGAATGGATTTCAGTTTCATGCAGTCCTACCACGTTGTAATTATTTTTAGATATATGCAACAATAATCTTAAAAATCTAGGAAACAGCATTATTCATATAATACATTTTGATTGGACAAGAATGCTATACTATTTAATTGTTCACCGTGAAATATAATCCTTATGTGGTCCTTTGCTAAACAGATCATCATGTCTTAGCACCTTTATCATTTATTACATCTTGATTTGTCACGAACATCTACATAGTATGTTAAATACCATAACACGCAGAATTTTCGCCCCATTTTCCTTAACCAAACTCCAGATAGCTCTAGGAGATGGATAAACCATAATCAAAAGAGACTTGTACGACTTTGATAGTAGCTACAAATTTGTGAGCGATCGAATCAGTCCATCCTATTTCATGTAGATTGTGTTTTCTCTTCTACAACAGCCTAACAGTCTCATAAGGGAGATGTTAGTATCTATTTTTACAGACAGGGAATCCAAAGCTCAGAGAAGTTTAAGTAAGCAAGGTCGGGCAGGCTGGGATGAGAACTTGAATCCCGATCAACCAGACACCACAGACCCCTTCTTTATGCTACACCAGGCCACTTATTATACATTCTGCCCAGGCACAGATTACGTATCTCCATCCACCAATTCAGTTGAACACCAAATGTTGAACCAGCACACCTTTGAGAATGCAGACGTGGAAATGTCATGATCTCTGCCCTTATGGACAGTGTAACTTGGCAGAACTAATTACACCCAAGGCAGTTCTAAGCGTCTGAAGAGGAGGCTAGACTAAGTGTTACATGGGCTTCAGGAGGACATCTGTCCGTTCTGGTTTCAGAAGCCAGAAGTGCTTTCGAAAGAAGGCTGCCACTGCAATAATATTCTGGCCTATTATCCTGGATATTGGTCAAGGTAAAGTGAATTTTGACTAGTATCCAGTAGTTTTATTTTTTAAATAAAGACAAAGATGAGGACTTTATTCCTTAATGTCGAGATTTCTCTGTGTTGTTGTCAGATCATCGTTCCAAGCTAGTCTGAGTATAATGTTGAAAGTAAGCTGTGGAGTCAGAGCCCATTAACTGCTTCTTGTCTCAATTTAAATGCATGTGCATATTCTTCACAGAGTCTACCTTATGGCAAACAGGTGCCTGTGTTTTCCCCTCTCAGAGTGTGCTGACCTTTTCCTTTGGAACATCACAACTTGTAACAGTATAATGAGTCGTGATTTTATGCTCATGTTTTGTGCATCTCGTTTAGTGGACATTTTACGAAGAAAGAAACTCTGCTTGCCTTGTTCATCACTGTGTCTCCCTTGCCTGGCTCAGTGCCTGGCACATAGTAGGTTTTCACGACCTAACTGTTGAATGAATGAAGAATTGGATTAGAGTCCTACCTCTTAAGAGCTGAAGTGGACTTGGGTCATTTCATTAACTTGATGAATCTCAGTGTTCTTATCTGTAAAAAGAAAGAAACATCATTCATGACACATAGGGCTGTAAGGATCTACTGGAAAACGTAATGATGAAAGCACTTTGTCCATGTTCAAGTGCTAAGCCAATATTTATTACTATTTTCACTGTGGTTATAATTTGGGATGAACATAGAGCCAGGAGCATATGCTAAAACCAAAGTTAATGCAGAGTGTAAAACATGCCACCCAATTTCTGAAATGACACTGCAGATCCTTCTGAGAAGATCTGTGCTAGAAAGCATTAAGCTGCAGAGAGCTCAGTGGAAACCTTTAATAACCCTGTATTTACGTGCCATCATGGCTTCCCCCAAAATTATATTCTGCGACCATGACAAGCCCTAGTCTAAGGGTCTGGTAATTGCTTTTGCCCAATCTGAGCAAAATCTGTTCCGCTACTTTTGACTTATGCAAGGGTAAAATAAATATAGAACAAGCTTGCAAGCGACGTTAAAGAAATTCAAGACGTGTTTTGCACACCGATAAAACTTAAAAACACCTGAACTTTCAAAGTCAATCCAGACAAAACTATAACTCGAAAAGATGCATGCACCCCTATGTTCACAGCAGCATTATTTATAATAGCCAAGACATGGAAATAACCTAAATGTCCATCAACAGATGAATGGATAAGGAAGATGTGATACACACACACACACACACACACACCGGAATATTACTCAGCCATAAAAAAAATGGAATAATGCCATTTGCAGCAACATGGTTGGACCCAGAGATTATCATACTAAGCAAAGTAAGTCAGAAAGGGAAAGACAAATACCATATGATACTACTTATATATGGAATCTAAAATATGATGCAAGTGAACATATCTATGAAACAGAAACAGACTCACAGATACAGAGAACAAACTTGTGGTCACCAAAGGAGAGGGGGGATGTGTAAGGGAAGGATTGGGGGTGTGGGATTAGCGGGCACAAACTATTATATATAGCATGGATAAACAGCAAGGTCCTATTGTATAGCACAGGGAACTATATTCAATGTCCTGTGATAAACCATAATGGAAAAGAATATGAAAAGAAATATATATCTCTGAATCACTTTGATGTACAGCAGAAATTCACACAACATTGTAAATCAAATACATTTCAATTAAAAAAAAAACTTTTACAAGGAAGAGTTTCAGGAGTTAAATTTGGAAAGCCTAGTGGAAACATCATGGAGTGCTCTGAATGCAACGTGTGACATTATGATGTCCTCCAAGATGATTTCACAAGATGAAGCTTGCCTCCCACTCCCACATCACAAAATACAGAAATAAGATGAGTCTTAAGTAGTTCTCCCCCCAAAGAAGAGCTGCTCCTCAAAAGGAATATCTACTGTACTTTTATTTTTTGCCTATCAAGGACAATGTAATAACTAAACTAATCACATTTCTCTTCTTGCTCAAAGCAAAATGAAGAGTCCAGTTTTAATAATTCGCAGAAAGTTTTACTCATCTACCTGAAAGTGTCCTAAGTTTTTATATCATTCATATTATCCATATCGTCCAGCATATGTTATATATTTAGTTATATCATTTATGTTTCAATTTGATTCCATTCTGACCTTTTTTATGCATTTCATGGTATACAGAGTATTTTAAGAAAATGTAAAAAATCACTTCAATCACAGAATGTTAAGCAAATCAAACCCAAGTAAAACCTGAATTAAAGTAGTAAGCTGGTGACAATGATCTACTTCAGGAAGAATCATAAAACAATGACTGAGAAGGTGTGACAAAGTCTGTGTCGGTTAAAGTGCCCAGGACAAAATCTCAGGAAGGTGAAATGTATCAACATATCTGAAGGTGTAACTAAAAAGGCTATTATTTAGGCAGTTAAAATAAATGAATAAAAATGGCCACCATCATGATCAATTCTAATAATTGGGCCTGAGGAGTCCCTTATGAGTGACAGTAATAATATTAATATATCAAAAAGCATTAACAATAGGAACAACAATAACTCTATCCAGCTTAAAATACATAGGTCTACCATCACCAAACAGAGATACGGAAATTACAGAGTGCATGATTAAATTTCTGAGACACTTAGCGCATAGGTATCTGTGATTAGATTCTGGAACTAAACTAATCTCAGTCACTTTTACTAAATGGCACTGTGCATAGATGTGTTTCACAAGTAAACTCTGTGTCTCAGAATAGACCAAATATTGGACAGTGAGTGATTTGAGTGAAAATCTTCCTTCTCAGCAACCTGTAGCATGTTGTATATATTTGCTGTTATTAACCTGAATCCCCAATATCTAGCCTTACATGGAGCACAGTTGTGATACATTTTTCTCACATTTTGTTTTTCCTTGTTGATTGTAGTTTGTTGACTATTCACGTCTAGCACCTCTCCTTGATGAGCCTGGTGTTATTTCATTATTCTCTGTATTTCTGACTGTTCTTTTTTCTCTTCTAGGATTGTCTGACCTTCACTGTGGTTAGTTTCCTTTGAGAGTCATGGTCTACATTAGTTCTCTTAACTTTGTTGGAAATTCTTCTGGAGTTTCTCAGACTTCTTACACACTTTTGTAACTCATAAAATTTAAAAACACTTAAAGAAATGTTCACCCAACAATTCATATGATATTTCAAATTTTAATCTCCATTAATTTCAAAACAGTTGATATACTGAACAAATTAATAACATTCAAATGCATGCAATTCTTAGAGTCGCTTCTGACCTGTCACCTGTCAGTATCAGCATGTGATCACAGGAAGCTAGCCTGTTAATTGGGTTGAATGATCATAAGAAAACAATGCACAGCTGAGTCTAGGGAAAAATAGCAGAACAGGAGAGAGGGAGGGTGGGAAGGAGGGAGAGAGAGAGAGATAGAGAAAGAAAGAATGGCCTAAACAGAGAAAACAGCTTTTATGTCTAACTGGGAGTCCACTATGTGAGAAGCATAGAACTAAGTGCATTATTTCTTTTATCCTCACAATATACCTGAAGACTAGGTATTGCTTTTCACATATAATGAAGCAGGCTAAGAAAGTAATCAATTTGTTTAACTTGTTCAAAGTCACGCAACTCATAAGTAAATGCTGACCTATCTGACTCCCAAACTTATCATACAGTGCATTTTATATGTTCATGTGCTTTTGACTACAAATAAAGAAGGCAATTTGAATTGTGCTCAAAGAAAGTTGAGCAAAGAAAAAGTAGTCAGTGACTGGAAGACTGTCCAAGGGAGATCTACTGGACAAGGCAATGAACATCTGCATCCTGGAAAAATACTCTGACGTGGGGTAAAAACATTTCAGCTGGCTTGGAATGGGTGAGTTATGCCCCAAACCTTCCTTCCTACTGCCTGTGCCCTGATATCATGCTTACCAGATGCCTTCTGCTCTAATATGGCTTCTGCTTACACTAGAGAGGTGTATAATTTTTTTTTTTTTTTGCGGTACGCGGGCCTCTCACTGTTGTGGCCTCTCCCATTGCGGAGCACAGGCTCCGGACGCACAGGCTCAGCGGCCATGGCTCACGGGCCTAGCCGTGCCGCGGCATGTGGGATCTTCCTGGACCGGGGCACGAACCCATGTCCCCTGCATCGGCAGGCGGACTCTCAACCACTGCGCCACCAGGGAAGCTGGAGAGGTGTATAATTTGATGGACATGAAAAATTGGGTCAATTCAAAGCCATGAAAATTAAATTAGCTTCCTGGTTTGTTTATAATCCTTTCGGGAATTCAGTTAAGATAGTCACTTCCTCTGAGTCAGCTCTAGCACTAGGACAACATCAGATTTCCTAACCAGTAAAGCTGAGTTCCAGATCCAGTACTGCAGTGACCCAAATAAGGAACTGCTTTGGAAATTACCTTAGCACTTAAAGTGTGACCCTAGACAACATCTCTTTCACTCCTGTTCTCTTCTGTTCTTTCTAAATACAAACTAAAGTCTAAACATGAGGACAAGGCATGAGGAAAGGACTTTGAATCATAATTTCTTTGGTTTGAGGCTTTGTGCCTCTCTTTTTATAAACATCCTTATCACCCTGGAAGCTCCTAATAATGGTCTGTGGAGAAGACTGACGTTTTAGAGGGCCATCTCTCTGAACGTTTTAACCTGCCAGTTTCGGTTATACTCTTTCATACAATGAAATATATCTCCTGAGCTAATCCCAAGCACTCAACAATGTTCTAACTATAAACCCACAACTCTTATTTTTGTTTTCCCTTTAGTGTATTTTTCTCTGAATTTTAAAGTTGATAATTCCTTGTAAAGACTCCTTTAATCTTCATGACGAAACTATGAAACCAAAGGATAGGATAATTTGCCCAGGTTTGCACAGCTGATTTAGCCAGGATGCAAACCCAAGATTTTGAACTCCAAATTTCATCTATATAAAAATATTTCTGTTAACTTCTTGTGCACAAAATTATTAAAAAGAATAGATGTTCTGTGTTGGGGTAGGGTGTGGGGAGGCAATGTTCACTGGTATAATAGTATACACATTTCATACCAACAGATGCAGTGCACCAGCAAGTCCTGTCGGCTCTCCATTTAAAATGTTTCAAGAGGTTGATGTGTTCTTGTCATCTTGCCTGTTACAATCTTGAAACAAGCCAATTATCACCTTTCATCTGTCTCACTGTTTCCTAATTGGTCCATCAGAGCTGT
The DNA here is from genome assembly GCF_949987515.2 of Delphinus delphis. NCBI lineage: Eukaryota > Metazoa > Chordata > Mammalia > Artiodactyla > Delphinidae > Delphinus > Delphinus delphis. The sequence continues at coordinate 54,313,633 of NC_082692.2, read as the reverse complement.
CGGTTGCTCAACCAATGTCTCCTCCTGTTGTATTCTCAAAATAACAGCCAGAGAAGTTTGGATAATATGTAACTCAAAACATGATCTCACCTGGAGTAAAAGCCGCAGTTCCTCAGGGATCTTAAAGGCTCTACAAGATATGCTACTTCCTCTTGCCTACTTCTCTCTACACTCCTTGCAGTTTGTTGAAAATACGAAGCGCATTTCCACCACAGAGACTTTGTATTCCCTCTTCCCTCTGCCTGGAATGCTCTTCTCCCAGATCTCCTCCCATCTCCTTCTTCCCTAAGTGTTCCATTACCTTGTTCTCTGAAACAACCACTCCTGATACCAGTGGGGACTTAGTATTTATTACACACGTCCAGAGGGCATCAACACATGGAATGCAATGCATGTCAACCCTGAGGTCTAACAAAGACACTCTCTATTCTCTGTACACTGTTTTATTTTTTCACAAAACTCATAAAACCTAATGTTTTGTATAGTATTTGTCCATTCCCCTAAAAAGTAAATTCCACAAAAGAAGAATTTGTCTCTTTTTTTCTCTTCTATCCCCATGCCTAGACCAGTGCTCAGCATGCAGTAAGTAGATAAGAAAAACTGAATGAATTTATAAATGAATGTAAAAATCAAGGAACTAGGGCTTCCCTGGTGGCACAGTGGTTGAGAATCTGCCTGCTAATGCAGGGGACACGGGTTCGAGTCCTGGTCTGGGAGGATCCCACATGCTGCGGAGCAACTAGGCCCGTGCGCCACAACTACTGAGCCTTTGTGTCTGGAGCTTGTGCTTCACAACAAGAGAGGCCGCGATAGTGAGAGGCCCACGCACCACGATGAAGAGTGGCCCCCACTTGCCACAACTACAGAAAGCACTCGCATAGAAACAAAGACCCGAAAAAAGCACGAGGGGGCTTCCAAGAAGACGGCGGAAGAGTAAGACGCGGAGATCACTTTCCTCCCCACAGATACACCAGAAATACATCTACACGTGAAACAACTCCTACAGAACACCTACTGAACGCTGGCAGAAGACCTCAGACCTCCCAAAAGTCAAGAAAGTCCCCACGTACCTGGGTAGGGCAAAAGAAAAAAGAATAGAGACAAAAGGATAGGGATGGGACCTGCACCAGTGGTAGGGAGCTGTGAAGGAGGAAAGGCTTCCACACACTAGGAAGCCCCTTCGCAGGCGGAGACTGCGGGTGGCGGAGGGGGAAAGCTTCGGAGCCGCGGAGGAGAGCACAGCAACAGGGGTGCGGGGGGGAAAGCGGGGAGATTCCCGCACAGAGGATCGATGCCGGCTGGCACTCACCAGCCCGAGAGGCTTGTCTGCTCACCCGCCGGGGCGGGCGGGGCTGGGAGCTGAGGCTCGGGCTTCGGTTGGAGCGCAGAGAGAGGACTGGGGTTGGCGGCGTGAACACAGCCTGCAGGGGGTTAGTGCGCCACGGCTGGCCGGGAGGGAGTCTGGGGAAAAGTCTGGACCTGCCAAAGAGGCAAGAGACTTTTTCTTCCCTCTTTGTTTCCTGGTGCGCAAGGAGAGGGGATTAAGAGCGCTGCTAAAAGGAGCTCCAGAGACGGGCGTGAGCTGCTAACAGCGCGGACCCCAGAGACGTGCATGAGACGCTAAGACTGCTGCTGCCGCCTGTGTGCAAGCACAGGTCACTATCCACACCCCCTTTCCAGAGAGCCTGTGCAGCCCGCCACTGCCAGGGTCCCGGGAACCAGGGGCAGCTCACCCGGAAGAACGCACGGCTCGCCTCAGGCTGGTGTGGCGTCACGCTGGCCTCTGCCGCCGCAGGCCCGCCCCGCACTCTGTGCCCCTCCCTCCCCACCGGCCTGAGTGAGCCAGAGCCCCCGAATCAGCTGCTCCTTTAACCCCATCCTGTCTGAGTGAAGAACGCCCTCCGGTGACCTACATGCAGAGGCGGGGCCAAATCCAAACCTGAGCCCCTTGGAGATGTGAGAACAAAGAAGAGAAAGGGAAATCTCTCCCAGCAGCCTCAGGAGCAGCGGATTAAAGCTCCACAATCAACTTGATGTACCCAGCATCTGTGGAATACATGAATAGACAACAAATCATCCCAAATAGAGGAGGTGGACTTTGAGAGCAAGATTTATTATTTTTTCCCCTTTTCCTTTTTTTCCGTGTGGATGAAAGGCTCTTGCTGCTACAGCCAGGAGTCAGTGCTGTGCCTCTGAGGTGGGAGAGCCAACTTCAGGACATTGGTCCACAAAAGACCTCCCAGCTCCACATAATATCAAATGGCGAAAATCTCCCAGAGATCTCCATCTCAACACCAGCACCCAGCTTCACTCAACGACCAGCAAGCTACAGTGCTGAACATCCTATGCCAAACAACTAGCAAGACAGGAACACAACCCCACCCATTAACAGAGAGTCTGCCTATAATCATAATAAGCCCACAGACACACCACCAGACGTGGGCCTGCCCACCAGAAAGACAAGATCCAGCCTCAACCACCAGAACACAGTCCCCTCCACCAGGAAGCCTACACAACACACTGAACCAACCTTAGCCACTGGGGACAGACATCAAAAACAATGGGAACTATGAAACTGCAGCCTGCAAAAAGGAGACCCCAAACACAGTAAGATAAACAAAATAAGAAGACAGAAAAACACACAGCAGATGAAGGAGCAAGATAAAAACCCACCAGACCTAACAAATGAACAGGAAATAGGCAGTCTACCTGAAAAAGAATTCAGAATAATGATAGTAAAGATGATCCAAAATCTTGGAAACAGAATAAACAAATTGCAAGAAACATTTAACAAGGACCTAGAACTAAAGATGAAACAAACAATGATTGACAACACAATAAATGAAATGAAAAATACTCTAGAAGGGATCAACAGCAGAATAACTGAGGCAGAAGAACAGATAAGTGACCTGGAAGATAAAATAGTGGAAATAACTACTGCAGAGCAGAATAAAGAAAAAAGAATGAAAAGAACTGAGGACAGTCTCAGAGAACTCTGAGACAACATTAAACGCATCAACATTAGAATTCTAGGGGTTCCAGAAGAAGAAGAGAAGAAGAAAGGGACTGAGAAAATATTTGAAGAGATTATAGTTGAAAACTTCCCTAATATGGGAAAGGAAATAGTTAATCAAGTCCAGGAAGCACAGAGAGTCCCATACAGGATAAATCCAAGGAGAAATATGCCAAGACACATATTAATCAAACTGTCAAAAATTAAATACAAAGAAAACATATTAAAATCAGCAAGGGAAAAACAACAAATAACACACAAGGAAATCCCCATAAGGTTAACGGCTGATCTTTCAGCAGAAACTCTGCAAGCCAGAAGGGACTGGCAGGACATATTTAAAGTGATAAAGGAGAAAAACCTGCAACCAATATTACTCTACCCAGCAAGGATCTCATTCAGATTTGATGGAGAAATTAAAACCTTTACAGACAAGCAAAAGCTGAGAGAGTTCAGCACTACCAAACCACCTCTACAACAACTGCTAAAGGAACTTCTCTAGGCAAGAAACACAAGGGAAGGAAAAGAACTACAATAACGAACCCAAAAAAATTAAGAAAATGGGATGAGGAACGTACATATCGATAATTACCTTAAATGTAAATGGACTAAATGCTCCCACCAAAAGACACAGATAGGCTGAATGGATACAAAAACAAGACCCATATATTTGCTGTCTACAAGAGACCCACTTCAGACCTAGAGACACATAGACTGAAAGTAAGGGGATGGAAAAAGATATTTCATGCAAATGGAAACCAAAAGAAAGCTGGAGTAGCAATTCACATATCAGACAAAATAGACTTTAAAATAAAGACTATTAGGAATGAGAGGAAGATGGCGGAAGAGTAAGACGTAGTAAGAGTAGTAAGAGTAAGAGTAAGAGTAGTAAGAGTAAGACAGACCTCCCAAAAGTCAAGAAACTCCCCACGTACCTGGGTAGGGCAAAAGAAAAAAATGAAAAAGCAGAGACAAAACAATAGGGACGGCAGCTGCACCAGTGGGAGGGAGCTGTGAAGGAGGAAAAGTTTCCACACACTAGGAAGCCCCTTCGTGGGCGGAGACTGCGGGAGGCGGAGGGGGGAGCTTCGAAGCCGCGGAGGAGAGCACAGCAACGGGTGCGGAGGGCAAAGTGGGGAGATTCCCGCACAGAGAATCGGTGCCGACCGGCACTCACCAGCCCGAGAGGCTTGTCTGCTCACCCGCCGGGGCGGGCGGGGCTGCGGGCTGAGGCTCTGAGGCTCGGGTTTCGGTTTCCGACCGAGCGCAGGGAGAGGACTGGGGTTGGCGCCTTGAACATAGCCTGTAGGGGTTAATGCACCACAGCTAGCCGGGAGGGAGTCCGGGGAAAAGTCTGCACCTGCCGAAAAGGCAAGAGACTTTTTCTTCCCTCTTTGTTTCCTGGTGCGTGAGGAGGGGTTTAAGAACGCTGCTTAAAGGAACTCCAGAGACGGGCGCGAGCCGCGGCTAAAAGCGCGGACCCCAGAGACGGGCGGGAGACGCTAAGGCTGCTGCTGCCGCCACCAAGGGGCCTGTGTGCGAGCACAGGTCACTCTCCACACCCCTCTTCCGCGGAGCCTGTGTAGCCCGCCACTGCCAGGTTCCCGGGATCCATGGACAACTTACCCGGAGAAAGCACGGCGGGCCTCAGGCTGGTGCAAAGTCTCGCAGGCCTTTGCCGCCGCAGTCCCGCCCCACACTCCGTGCCCCTCCCTCCCCGCCGGCCTGAGTGCGCCAGAGCCCCCGAATCAGCGGCTCCTTTAACCCCGTCCTGTCTGAGCAAAAAATAGACGCCCTCCAGCGACCTACACGCAGAGGCAGGGCCAAATCCAAAGCTGAGCCCCGGTGAGCTGTGAGAACAAAGAAGAGAAAGGGAAATCTCTCCCAGCAGCCTCACAAGCAGCGGATTAGAGCTCCACAATCAACTTGATATATCCTGCAGCTGTGGAATACCTGAATAGACAACCAATCATCCCAAATTAAGGAAGTGAACTTTAGGAGCAAGACCTATGATTTTTTCCCCTTTTCCTCTTTTTGTGAATGTGTATGTGTATGGTTCTGTGTGAGATCTTGTCTGTATAGTCTTGCTTCCACCATTTGTCCTAGGGTTCTATCCGTCCATGGTTTTTTAAAAAATTTTTTTCTTAATAATTAATTTTAATTTTAATAACGTTATTATACTTTATCTTCTTTCTTTCTTTCTCTTTCTTTCTTTCTTTCTTTCCTTCCTTCCTTCCTTCCCTCCTTTAGACAACGAATCATCCCAAATTGAGGAGGTGGTCTCTGAGAGCAAGATTTATGATTTTTCCCCCTTTACCTCTTTTAGTGAGGATGTATGTGTATGCTTCTGTGTAAGATTTTGTCTGTATAGCTTTGCTTCCAACATTTGGCCTAAGGTTCTATCCGTCCCTTTTTTTTTTCTAAATAAGAATTTTTTAATTCAATAACTTTATTATACTTTATTTTATTTTTACTGTATCTTCTTTCTTTTTTCCTTCTTTCCCTCCTTCCTTCCTTCCGCCCTCCCTCCCTCCCTTCTTTCCTTCTTGCCTTCTTTCCTTCTTTGCTTCTTTCTTTCTTTCTTCCTTCCCTCCTTTCCTTCTTTCTTTCCTCATATTTCTACTAATTCTCTCTACTTTTTCTCCCTTTTATTCTGAGCCGTGTGGATGAAAGGCTCTTGGTGCTCCAGCCAGGAGTCAGGGCTCTGCCTCTGAGGTAGGAGAGCCAACTTCAGGACACCGGTCAACAAGAGACCTCCCAGCTCCACATAATATCAAACGGCGAAAATCTCCCAGAGACCTCCATCTTAACACCAGCACCCAGCTTCACTCAACGACCAGCAAGCCACAGTGCTGGACAACCTATGCCAAACAACTAGCAAAACAGGAACACAACCCCACCCATTAGCAGAGAGGCTGCCTAAAATCATAATAAGGCCACAGACACCCCAAAACACACCACCAGACGTGAACCTGCCCACTAGAGAGACAAGATCCAGCCTCATCCACCACAACACAGGCACTAGTCCCCTCCACCAGGAAGCCTACACAACCCACTGAACCAACCTTAGCCACTGGAGACAGACATCAAAAACAGCGGGAACTACGAACCTGCAACCTGTGAAAAGGAGACTGCAAACACAGTAAGATAAGAAAAATGAGAAGACAGAAAAACACACCGCAGATGAAGGAGCAAGATAAAAACCCACCAGACCTAACAAATGAAGAGGAAATAGGCAGTCTACTTGAAAAAGAATTCAGAATAATGATAGTAAGGATGATCCGAAATCTTGGAAATAGAATGGACAAAATGCAAGAAACAGTTAACAAGGACCTAGAAGAACTAAAGAGGAAACAAGCAATGATGAACAACACAATAAATGAAATTAAAAGTACTCTAGATGGGATCAATAGCAGAATAACTGAGGCAGAAGAACGGATAAGTGACCTGGAAGATAAAATAGTGGAAATAACTACTGCAGAGCAGAATAAAGAAAAAAGAATGAAAAGAACTGAGGACAGTCTCAGAGACCTCTGGGACAACATTAAACGCACCAACATTCGAATTCTAGGGGTTCCAGAAGAAGAAGAGAAAAAGAAAGGGACTGAGAAAATATTTGAAGAGATTATAGTTGAAAACTTCCCTAATATGGGAAAGGAAACAGTTAATCAAGTCCAGGAAGCACAGAGAGTCCCATACAGGATAAATCCAAGGAGAAATACGCCAAGACACATATTAATCAAACTGTCAAAAATTAAATACAAAGAAAGCATATTAAAAGCAGCAAGGAAAAAACAACAAATAACACATAAGGGAATCCCCATAAGGTTAACAGCTGATCTCTCAGCAGAAACCCTACAAGCCAGAAGGGAGTGGCAGGACATACTGAGAGTGATGAAGGAGAAAAACCTGCAGCCAAGACTACTCTACCCAGCAAGGATCTCATTCAGATTTGATGGAGAAATTAAAACCTTTACAGACAAGCAAAAGCTGAGAGAGTTCAGCACCACCAAACCAGCTCTACAACAACTGCTAAAGGAACTTCTCTAGGCAAGAAACACAAGAGAAGGAAAAGACCTACAATAACGAACCCAAAACAATTTAGAAAATGGAAATAGGAACATACATATCGATAATTACCTTAAATGTAAATGGACCACATGCTCCCACCAAAAGACACAGATTGGCTGAATGGATACAAAAACAAGACCCTTATATATGCTGTCTACAAGAGACCCACTTCAGACCTAGAGACACATACAGACTGAAAGTAAGGGGATGGAAACAGATATTCCATGCAAATGGAAACCAAAAGAAAGCTGGAGTAGCAATTCTCATGGCAGACAAAATAGACCTTAAAATAAGGACTATTAAAAGAGACAAAGAAGGACACTACATAATGATCAAGGGATCGATCCAAGAAGAAGATATAACAATTGTAAATATTTATGCACCCAACGTAGGAGCACCTCAATACATAAGGCAAATACTAACAGCCATAAAAGGGGAAATCGACAGTAACACATTCATAGTAGGGGACTTAAACACCCCACTTTCACCCATGGACAGATCATCCAAAATGAAAATAAATAAGGAAACACAAGCTTTAAATGATACATTAAACAAGATGGACTTAATTGATATTCATAGGACATTCCATCCAAAAAAACAGAATACACATTTTTCTCAAGTGCTCATGGAACATTCTCCAGGAGAGATCATATCTTGGGTCACAAATCAAGCCTTGGTAAATTTAAGAAAACTGAAATTGTATCAAGTATCTTTTCTGACCACAACGCCATGAGACTAGCTATCAATTACAGGAAAAGATCTGTAAAAAATACAAACACATGGAGGCTAAACAATACACTACTTAATAATGAAGTGATCACTGAAGAAATCAAAGAGGAAATCAAAAAATACCTAGAAACAAATGACAATGGAGACACAACGACCCAAAACCTATGGGATGCAACAAAAGCAGTTCTAAGGGGGAAGTTTATAGCAATACAAGCCCACCTTAAGAAGCAGGAAACATCTCGAATAAACAACCTAACCTTGCACCTCAAGCAATTAGAGAAAGAAGAACAAAAAAACCCCAAAGCTAGCCGAAGGAAAGAAATCATAAAAATCAGATTGGAAATAAATGAAAAAGAAATGAAGGAAACAATAGCAAAGATCAATAAAACTAAAAGCTGATTCTTTGAGAAGATAAACAAAATAGATAAACCACTAGCAGACTCATCAAGAAAAAAAGGGAGAAGACTCAAATCAATAGAATTAGAAATGAAAAAGGAGAGGTAACAACTGACACTGCAGAAATAAAAAAGATCATGAGACATTACTACAAGCAACTCTATGCCAATAAAATGGACAATCTGGATGAAATGGACAAATTCTTAGAAATGCACAACCTGCCAAGACTGAATCAGGAAGAAATAGAAAATATGAACAGACCAATCACAAGCACTGAAATTGAAACTGTGATTAAAAATCTTCCAACAAACAAAAGCCCAGGACCAGATGGCTTCACAGGCAAATTCTAACAAACATTTAGAGAAGAGCTAACACCTATCCTTCTCAAACTCTTCCAAAATATAGCAGAGGGAGGAACACTCCCAAACTCCTTCTACGAGGCCACCATCACCTTGATACCAAAACCAGACAAGGATGTCACAAAGAAAGAAAACTACAGGCCAATATCACTGATGTACATACATGCAAACATCCTCAACAAAATACTAGCAAACAGAATCCAACAGCACATTAAAAGGATCATACACCATGATCAAGTGGGGTTTATTCCAGGAATGCAAGGATTCTTCAATATACGCAAATCTATCAATGTGATAAACCATATTAACAAATTGAAAGAGAAAAACCATATGATCATCTCAATAGATGCAGAGAAAGCTTTTGAGAAAATTCAACACCCATTTATGATAAAAACCCTGAAGAAAGTAGGCATAGAGGGAACTTTCCTCAACATAATAAAGGCCATATATGACAAGCCCATAGCAAACATCATCCTCAATGGTGAAAAACTGAAACCATTTCCACTAAGATCAGGAACAAGACAAGGTTGCCCACTCTCACCACTCTTATTCAACATAGTTTTGGAAGTTTTAGCCACAGCAATCAGAGAAGAAAAGGAAATAAAAGGAATCCAAATCGGAAAAGCAGAAGTAAAGCTGTCACTCTTTGCAGATGACATGATCCTATACATAGAGAATCCTAAAGATGCTACCAGAAAACTACTAGAGCTAATCAATGAGTTTGGTTAAATGGCAGGATACAAAATTAATGCACAGAAATCTCTGGCATTCCTATATACTAATGATGAAAAATCTGAAAGTGAAATCAAGAAAACACTCACATTTACCACTGCAACAAAAAGAATAAAATATCTAGGAATAAACCTACCTAAGGAGACACAAGACCTGTATGCAGAAAATTATAAGACACTAATGAAAGAAATTAAAGATGATACAAATAGATGGAGAGATATACCATGTTCTTGGATTGGAAGAATCAACATTGTGAAAATGACTCTACTACCCAAAGCAATCTATAGATTCAATGCAATCCCTATCAAACTACCACTGGCATTATTCACAGGACTAGAACAAAAAATTTCGCAATTTGTATGGAAACACAAAAGACCCCGAATAGCCAAAGCAATCTTGAGAACGAAAAAAGGAGCTGGAGGAGTCAGGCTCCCTGACTTCAGACTATACTACAAAGCTACAGTAATCAAGACAGTATGGTACTGGCACAAAACCAGAAAGACAGATCAATGGAACAGGATAGAAAGCCCAGAGATAAATCCATGCACATATGGACACCTTATCTTTGATAAAGGTGGCAGGAATGTACAGTGGAGAAAGGACAGCCTCTTCAATAAGTGGTGCTGGGAAACTGGACAGGTACATGTAAAAGTATGAGATTAGATCGCTCCCTAACACCATACACAAAAATAAGCTCAAAATGGATTAAAGACCTAAATGTAAGGCCAGAAACTATGAAACTCTTAGAGGAAAACATAGGCAGAACACTCTATGACATAAATCACAGCAAGATCCTTTTTGACCCACCTCCTAGAGAAATGGAAAAACAAAAATAAACAAGTGGGACCTAATGAAACTTCAAAGCTTTTGCACAGCAAAGGAAACCATAAACAAGACCAAAAGACAACCCTCAGAATGGGTGAAAATATTTGCAAATGAAGCAACTGACAAAGGATTAATCTCAAAAATTTATAAGCAGCTCATGCAGCTTAATAACAAAAGAACAAACAACCCAATCCAATAATGGGCAGAAGACCTAAATAGACATTTCTCCAAAGAAGATATACAGACTGCCAACAAACACATGAAAGAATGCTCAATGTCACTAATCATTAGAGAAATGCAAATCAAAACTACAATGAGATATCATCTCACACCAGTCAGAATGGCCATCATCAAAAAAATCTAGAAACAATAAATGCTGGAGAGGGTGTGGAGAAAAGGGAACCCTCTTGCACTGTTGGTGGGAATGTAAATTGATACAGCCACTGTGGAGAACAGTATGGAGGTTCCTTAAAAAATTACATACAGAACTACCATATGACCCAGCCATCCCACTACTGGGCATATACCCTGAGAAAACCATAATTCAAAAAGAGTCATGTACCAAAATGTTCATTGCAGCTCTATTTACAATAGCCCGGAGATGGAAACAACCAAAGTGCCCATCATCGGATGAATGGATAAAGAAGATGTGGCACATATATACAATGGAATATTACTCAGCCATAAAAAGAAACGAAATTGAGCTATTTGTAATGATGTGGATAGACCCAGAGTGTGTCATACAGAGTGAAGCAAGTCAGAAAGAGAGAGACAAATACCGTATGCTAACAAATATATATATGGAATCTAAGGGAAAAAAATGTCATGAAGAACCTAGGGGTAAGACAGGAATAAAGACACAGACCTACTAGAGAATGGACTTGAGGATATGGAGAGGGGGAAGGGTAAGCTGTGACAAAGCGAGAGAGAGGCATGGACATATATATACTACCAAATGTAAGGTAGATAGCTAGTGGGAAGCAGCCGCATAGCACAGAGAGATCAGCTGGGTGCTTTGTGACAACCTAGAGGGGAGGGGTAGGAAGGGTGGGAGGGAGACGCAAGAGGGAGGTGATACAAGGATGTGTATAGCTGATTCACTTTGATATAAAGCAGAAACTAACAGACCATTGTAAAGCAATTATACTCCAATAAAGATGTTAAACAAAAAGAGAAAAAAATGAAACACAGCAACACAGCAAAAATAAATAAATTAATTAATAAACTCCTACCCCCAACATCTAAAAAAAAAAAAAAATCAAGGAACTAAACCTTAACGGTCTTTGGATCATATCAACTTACCTTAGAGTCCATGATTCACCTGTGGCAATGCCATAAACTCCCTTGCCTTTTCCTCTCACTTATTCAGCAAAATCCCAACCCTGCATTAACCCAAATCACCATTTTGACATGTCTATAGACAAGAATCTTATCACTTCTAGAGAAAACCATCTAACAGCATAGACTAATTCCATTATCAGTTTCTGATCACCAATCCCAAGAGGGTATGCAACACTGCCTACTGCTCTACATATTTCTTAGCTTAATTTAGTATCTAATTCTTCTAATACTAATACTACCCATGTAGTATTGCACTATCTTTTAGTAAAAAATAGTGTAATTTTCCAGGATTAATGAACAAATCTTCATGTATTTATTCTATTCATTCTCTTCTTTTAGTTGTATTGTTTCCATGCATTTCAACCAACTCAAGACTCTCCTATAATAATAATTTTTTTAAAAAGCAAACAAAAAGAAAAACTGTCTAGCTGTTACTCTTTACCCCTACTTTTTATCTTTTTAAAAAAAATAGATTCTATTTGTTAGAACAGTTTTAGGTTCACTGCAAAGTTGAAAAGCATATAGTATAGAGTTTGCACAGACCCCCATCCGCACACCCATATAGCTTCACCCTATATCAACATCTTATACAGAGGGGTACATTGTTACAGTCCATGAAACTACATCCTTGATACATCATTACTAAACAATGTCTAGGTTCCCTCTTAATGTTGTGCATTCTATGGATTTTGACAAATGTATAATGATATGCATCCACTATTATAGTATCAAAGATAAAAAAATACTGCCTTGGAATGATAAAGAAAAAAGCAGAAATGAAAAAGAGTAAATGTGCTGACGTTAGGTGTGTTTGCTTATGAAAGACCAAGAGTCAGATTTGAAAATACAGGCAGAGGCTACCTGCAGTTCCATGTCCTATATATAATTCCAGAGTGGAATTTTACTTGAGGGTGGCAGCACTTGCAGAAATGACATCTTGGCCTATAAAGAACAATCCTGGGTGTGTACAGAGAAGGCTCTCCTTCAGCTAGGGAACAGATAATCCTAAAGAGTCCACCAGTCTCGTCTGGGCCAACAACCTCAATCTGGAATTCATAGACACTTAATGACATACTGAACATGGAGTTGCTTATTTCTCACTGTCTGTCTCTGGGATGCCTATATTAGTCCAACTAAAAGACTCAGGGGCCTACATTTGTTTTTAATATACATGTGAAAGGGGAATCTAATCCTCTCCCCTGTTTTGTCTTTCATTTGGGCTACATTGTCATGGTTGCTCTGTATTGAACTATGTATGACAATGGGGACAACACAAACATGCACTGATATAAATTGGGGAAAAGCCTCATGATGATAGGAGCAGGACATCTTGAGAATCTTCTGACTCTTCGCTCAGTGACTGAATATAGGCTTGAGTGTTAAGCTAAATGGATTAAAAGAAGAAAACAGAAGGAGATTTTCCAAAGTTAATTTGCTTTCTCTTCATATATCAGGCCTGCCTTTCCTCTCCAACCAAAATAGAAAGAGTTGCCAATATTATTGTCATAACCTTGGTTAGTCCTGTGCTCCTATGGGCGGAGTTACTGTGCCTTAAAGAAAGGAGACATGCTTCAGATTTGGGCACAATATACATCTTCATTGGGAAAGATAACCATCCTCCTGTGTCTCTTTTTCACTCCATGAGGTTTTTGTGGACATACTCGCTCAGGTCCTACTTTGATCCAAGCCAACTATCTTGGAAGACATGGCTGAGGTTACTGGCTTCACATTTAGATTCAGTGCTTTTTTGTTGTTGTTGTGTGTAATCCGTTTGTTTCTTTACTGGCTTATTTTTCCTTCCTTTCTGGTGGGGGTAATGTGGAAAGTGAAGAGGAGAATAAAGAAGTATGGAAGACCTGCCTAGGCTTCTAAGTCTGAGCCACTTGCTCTTATTCTTTTATTTTTGTAACATCTTTATTGGAGAATAATTGCTTTACAACGGTGTGTTAGTCTCTGCTTTACAACAAAGTAAATCAACTATACATATACATATATCCTCATATCGCCTCCCTCTTGCATCTCGCTCCCACGCTCCCTACCCCACCCCTCTAGGCGGTCACAAAGCACCAAGCTGATCTCCCTGTGATATGCGGCTGCTTGCCACTAGCTATCTATTTTACATTTGGTAGTGTATATGAGTTCATGCCATTCTCTCACTTCGTCCCAGCTTACCCTTCCCCCTCCACGTGTACTCAAGCCCATTCTCTACGCCTGCGACTTTATTCCTGTTCTGCCCCTACGGTCTTCAGAAACACTTTTTTTCTTAGATTCCATATATATGTGTTAGCATGTGGCATTTATTTTTCTCTTTCTGGCTTACTTCACTCTGCATGAAAGTCTCTAGGTCCATCAACCTCACTACAAGTAACACAATTTCGTTTCTTTTTATGGCTCAGTAATATTCCATTGTATATATCTGCCACATCTTCTTTAACCATTCATCACTCGATGGACACTTAGGTTTCTTCCATGTCCTGGCTATTGTAAATAGAGCTGCAGTGAACATTGTGGTACATGACTCTTTTTAAATTATGGTTTTCTCAGGGTATATGCCCAGTAGTGGGATTGCTGGGTCATATGGTAGTTCTATGTTTAGTTTTTTAAGGAACCTCCATACTGTTCTCCATAGTGGCTGTATCAATATACATTCCCACGAACAGTCCAAGAGGGTTCCCTTTTCTTCACACTCTCTCCAGCATTTATAGTTTGTAGATTTTTTGATGATGGCCATTCTGACTGGTGGGAGGTGATATCTCATGTAGTTGTGATTTGCATTTCTCTAATGATTAGTGATGTTGAACATGCTTTCATGTGTTGGTTAGCAATCTGTATATCTTCTTTGGAGAAATGTCTATTTAGGTCTTCTGCTCATTTTTGGATTGGATTTTTTTTTTTTTTTTGATATTGAGTTGCATGAGCTGCTTGTAAACTTTGGAGGTTAATCCTTTGTCAGTTGCTTCATTTGCAAGTATTCTCCCCCATTCTGAGGGTTTTCTTTTTATCTTGTTTATGGTTTCCTTTGCTGTGCAAAGCTTTTAAGTTTCATTAGATCCCATTTGTTTATTTTTGTTTTTATTTCCATTTCTCTAGGAGGTAGGTCAAAAAGGATCTTGCTGTGATTTATGCCATAGGGTGTTCTGCCTATATTTTCCTCTAAGAGTTTGATAGTTTCTGGCCTTACATTTAGGTCTTTAATCCATTTTGAGCTTATTTTTGTGTATAGTGTTAGAGAGTGTTCTAATTTCATTCTTTTACATATAGCTGTCCAGTTTTCCCAGGACCACTTATCGAAGAGGCTCTCTTTTCTGCATTGTATATTCTTGCCTCCTTTATCAAAGATAAGGTGACCATATGTGCATGGGTTTACCTCTGGGCTTTCTATCATGTTCCATTGACCTATGTTTCTGTTTTTGTGCCAGTACCATACTGTCTTGATACTGTAGCTTTGTAGTATAGTCTGAAGTCTGCGAGCCTGATTCCTCTAGCTCTGTTTTTCTTTCTCAAGATTGCTTTGGCTATTTGGGGTCTTTTCATACAAATTGTGAAATTTTTTGTTCTAGTTCTGTGAAAAATGCCATTGGTAGTTTGATAGGGATTGCACTGAATCTGTAGATTGCTTTGGGTAGTATACTCATTTTAACAATGCTGATTCTTACAGTCCAAGAACATGGTATATCTCTCCATCTGTCTGTATCATTTTTAATTTCTTTCATCAGTGTCTTATAGTTTTCTGAATACAGGTCTTTTATCTCCTTAGGTAGGTTTATTCCTGGGTATTTTATTCTTTTTGTTGCAATGGTAAATGGGACTGTTTCCTTAATTTCTCTTTCAGATTTTTCATCATATGTGTATAGGAATGCAACAGATTTCTGTGCATTAATTTTTTATCCTGCTGCTTTACCAAACTGATTAGCTCTAGTAGTTTTCTGGTAGCATCTTTAGGATTCTCTATGTATAGTATCAAGTCGTTTGCAAACAGTGACAGCTTTACTTCTTTTTTTCCAATTTGGATTTCTTTTTTCATTGCTGTGGCTAAAACTTCTAATTGTATGTTGAATAATAGTGCTGAGAGTGGAAAGCTTGTCTTGTTCCTGATCTTAGTGGAAATGGTTTCAGGTTTTCACCAAGAATGATGTTGGCTGTGGGTTTGCCATATATGGCCTTTATTATGTCGAGGTAAGTTCCCTCTATGCCTACTTTCTGCAGGGTTTTTATCATAAATGGGTGTTGAATTTTGTCGAACGATTTTTCTGCATCTACTGAGATGACCATATGGTTTTTCTCCTTCAATTTGTTAATATTGTTTATCACATTGATTGATTTGCGTATATTGAAGAATCCTTGCATTCCTGGGGTAAACCCCATTTGATCATGGTGTATGATCCAATCACTGTGCTACTGTATTCTGTTTGCTAGTATTTTGTTGAGAGTTTTTGCATCTATGTTCATCAGTGGTATTGGTCTGTCTTTCTCTGTGACACTTTTGTCTGGTTTTGGTATCAGGGTGATGGTGGCCTCATAGAATGTGTTTGGGAGTGTTCCTCTCTCTGCTATATTTTGGAAGAGTATGAGATAGGTGTTAGTTCTTCTCCAAATGTTTGACAGAATTCGCCTGTGAAGCCATCTGGTCCTGGGCTTCTGTTTGTTGGAAGATTTTAAATCACAGTCTCAATTTCAGTGCTTGTCATTGGTGTGTTTAAATTTTCTATTTCTTCCTGGTTCAGTCTCGGAAGGTTGTGCTTTTCTAAGAAATTGTCCATTCCTTCCAGGTTGTCCATTTTATTGGCATATAGTTGCTTGTACTAATCTCTCGTAATCCTTTGTATTTCTGCAGTACCAGTTGTTACTTTTCCTTTTTCTTTTCTAATTCTATTGATTTAAGTCTTCTCCCTTTTTTCTTTTTTTTTTTTTTAAATCTTTCCTGGAGTATAATTGCTTTACAATGGTCTGTTTGTTGCCGCTTTATAACAAAGTGAATCAGTTATACATATACATATGTTCCCATATCTCTTCCCTTTTCTGTCTCCCTCACTCCCACCCTCCCTATCCCACCCCTCTAGGTGGTCACAAAGAACTGAGCGGATCTCCCTGTGCCATGAGGCTGCTTCCCACTAGCTATCTATTTTATGTTTGGTAGTGTATATATGTACATGCCACTCTCTCACTTTGTCACAGCTTACCCTACCCCCTCCCCATATCCTCAAGTCCATTCTCTAGTAGATCTGTGCCTTTATAACTGTCTTACGCCTAGGTTCTTCATGACATGTTTTTTTTCTTAAATTCCATATATATGTGTTAGCATACGGTATTGTCTGTTTCTTTATGACTTACTTCACTCTCTATGACAGATACCAGGTCCATCCACCTCACTACAAATAACTCAATTTTGTTTCTTTTTATGGCTGAGTAATATTCCATTGTATATATGTGCAACATCTTCTTTATCCATTCATCCAATGATGGACACTTAGGTTGCTTCAATCTCCTGGCTATTGTAAACAGAGCTGCAATAAACATTTTGGTACACGACTCTTTTTGAATTGTTTTTCTTAGGCTACGTGCCCAGTAGTGGGATTGCTGGGTCATATAGTAGTTCTACTTGCAGTTTTTTTTTTGGTTGTTTCCTTTTTTTTTTTTGCGGTATGCAGGCCTCTCACTGTTGTGGCCTCTCCCGTTGTGGAGCACAGGCTCTGGATGCACAGGCTCAGCGGCCATGGCTCACGGGCCCAGCCGCTATGCGACATGTGGGATCCTCCCGGACCGGGGCATGAACCCGCGTCCCCTGCATCAGCAGGCAGACTCTCAACCACTGAGCCACCAGGGAAGCCCCTATTTTTAGTTTTTCAGGAACCTCCATACTGTTCTCCATGGTGGCTGTACCAATTCACATTCCCAGCAGCAGTGCAAACTGTTCCCTTTTCTCCACACCCTCTCCAGCATTTATTGTTTCTAGATTTTTTGATGATGGGCATTCTGACTGGTGTGAGATGGTATCTCATAGTAGTTTTGATTTGCATTTCTCTAATGAGTAATGATGTTGAGCATTCTTTCATGTGTTTGTTGGCAACCTGTATATCTTCTTTAAAAACATGTCTATTTAGGTCTTCTGCCCGTTTTTGGATTGGGTTGTTTGTTTTTTTGTGATTGAGCTTGTACATTTTGGAGATTAATCCTTTGTCAGTTGCTTCATTTGCATATCTTTTCTCCCATTCTGAGGGTTGTCTTTTGGTCTTGTTTATGGTTTCCTTTGCTGTGCAAAACCTTTGAAGTTTCATTAGGTCCCATTTGTTTATTTTTTTTATTTCCATTTCTCTAGGAGGTGGGTCAGAAAGGATCTTGCTGTGATTTATGTCATAGAGTGTTCTGCCTATGTTTTCCTATAAGAACTTTATAGTTTCTGGCCTTACATTTAGGTCTTTAATCCATTTTGAGCTTATTTTTGTGTATGGTGTTAGGGAGTGATCTAATTTCATACTTTTACATGTACCTGTCCAGTTTTCCCAGCACCACTTATTGAAGAGGCTGTCCTTTCTCCACTGTATATTCTTGCCTCCTTTGTCAAAGGTAAGGTGACCATATGTGCGTGGGTTTATCTCTCGGCTTTCTATTCTGTTCCATTGATCTGTCTTTCTGTTTTTGTGCCAGTACCATACTGTCTTGATTACTGTAGCTTTGTAGTATAGTCTGAAGTCAGGGAGCCTGACTCCTCCAGCTCCTTTTTTCGTTCTCAATATTGCTTTGGCTATTTGGGTCTTTTGTGTTTCCATACAAATTGTGAACTTTTTTGTTCTAGTTCTGTGAAAAATATCCGTGGTAGTTTGATAGGGATTGCATTGAATCTGTAGATTGCTCTGGATAGTAGTGTCATTTCCACAATGTTGATTCTTCCAAACCAAGAACATGGTATATCTCTCCATCTATTTGTATCATCTTTAATTTCTTTCATTAGTGTCTTATAATTTTCTGCATACAGGTCTTGTGTCTCCTTAGGTAGGTTTAGTCCTAGATATTTTATTCTTTTTCTTGCAGTGGTAAATGGGAGTGTTTTCTTACTTTCATTTTCAGATTTTTCATCATTAGTGTTTAGGAATGCCAGAGATTCCTGTGCATTAATTTTCTATCCTGCTACTTTACCAAATTCATTGATTATCTCTAGTAGTTTTCTGGTAGCATCTTTAGGATTCTCTATGTATAGTATCATGTCATCTACAAAGAGTGACAGCTTTACTTCTTCTTTTCCAATGTGGATTTCTTTAATTTCTTTTTCTTCTCTGATTGCTGTGGCTAAAACTTCTAAAACTATGTTGAATAAGAGTGGTGAGAGTGGGCAACCTTGTCTTGTTCCTGATCTTAGTGGAAATGGTTTCAGTTTTCACCATTGAGGACGATGTTGGCTGTGGGTTTGTCATATATGGCCTTTATTATGTTGAGGAAAGTTCCCTCTATACCTACTTTCTGCAGGGTTTTTACCATAAATGGGTGTTGAATTTTGTCAAAAGCTTTCTCTGCATCTATTGAGATGATCATATGGTTTTTCTCCTTCAGTTTGTTAATACAATGTATCACATTGATTGATTTGCGTACATTGAAGAATCCTTGCAATACTGGAATAAACCCCACTTGATCATGGTGTATGATCCTCGTAATATGCTGTTGGATTCTGTTTGCTAGTATTTTGTTGAGGATTTCTGCATCTATGTTCATCAGTGATATTGGCTTCTAGTTCTCTTTCTTTGTGACATCCTTGTCTGGTTTTGGTATCAGGGTGATGGTGGCCTCGTAGAATGAGTTGGGTAGTGTTCCTCCCTCTGCTATAGTTTGGAAGAGTTTGAGAAGGCTGGGTGTTAGCTCTTCTCTAAATGTTTGTTAGAATTTGCCTGTGAAGCCATCTGGTCCTGGGCTTTTGTTTGTTGGAAGATTTTTATTCACAGTCTCCATTTCAGTGCTTGTGTTTGGTCTGTTCATATTTTCTATTTCTTCCTGGTTCAGTCTTGTCAGGTTGTGGATTTCTAAGAATTTGTCCATTTCTTCCAGATTGTCCATTTTATTGGCATAGAGTTGCTTGTAGTAATGTCTCATGATCTTTTGTATTTCTGCAGTGTCAGTTGTTACTTCTCCTTTTTCATTTCTAATTCTATTGATTTGAGTCTTCTCCCATTTTTCTTGATGAGTCTGGCTAATGGTTTATCAATTTTGTTTACCTTCTTAAAGAACCAGCTATTAGTTTTGGTGATGTTTGCTATCGTTTCCTTCATGTCTTTTTCACTTATTTCTGATCTGATCTTTATGATTTCCTTCCTTCTGCTAAAATTGGTTTTTTTTTGTTGTAAGTTTAGGTTATTTGACGTGTTTCTTGTTTTGAGGTAGGACTGTATTGCTATAAAGTTCCCTCTTAGAACTGCTTTTCTGCATCCCATAGGATTTGGGTCATCATGTTTTCATTGTCATTTGTTTCTAGGTATTTTTTGATTTCCTATTTGATTTCTTCAGTGATCTCCTTTTTATTCAGTAGTGTATTGTTTAGTCTCCAAGTATTTGTATTTTTTACAGATTTTTTTTTCTGTAATTGATATCTAGTCTCATAGCATTGTGGTCAGAAAAGATACTTGATATGATTTCAATTTTCTTAAATTTACCAAGGCTTGATTTGTGACCCAAGATATAATGTATCCTGGAGAATGTTCCACAAGAACTTAATAAAGTGTACTCTGTTGTTTTTGGATGGAATGTCCTATAAATATCAATTAAGTCCACCTTGTTTAAGGTATGATTTAAAGCTTGTGTTTCCTTATTTATTTTCATTTTGGATGATCTGTCCATTGGTGAAAGTGGGCTGTTAAAGACCCTACTATGAATGTGTTACTGTCGATTTCCCCTTTTATGGCTGTTAGGATTTGCTTTATGTATTGAGGTGCTCCGATGTTGGGTGCATAAATATTTACAATTGTTATATCTTCTTCTTGGATTGTACCCTTGATCATTATGTAGTGTCCTTGTCTCCAGTAATAATCTTTATTTTATTTAAGTACTGCGCGCTAACCGATTGCGCCACTGGAGCTCTAATAATCTTTATTTTAAAGTCTATTTTGTCTGATATGAGAATTACTATTCCAGCTTTCTTGTGATTTCCATTTGCATGGAATATCTTTTTCCATCCCCTCACTTTCAATCTGTATGTATCCTTAGGTCTGCAGTGGGTCTCTTGTAGACAGCATATATATGCGTCCTGTTTTTGTATCCATTCAGCCAGTCTATGTCATTTGCTGGGAGCATTTAATCCATTTTCGTTTAAGGTAATTATATGTATGTTCCTATTACCTGTTTCTTAATTGTTTGGGGTTTGTTATTGTAGGTCTTTTCCTTCTCTTGTGTTTCCTGCCTAGAGAAGTTTCTTTAGCATTTGTTGTAAAGCTGGTTATTTGATGCTGAATTCTCTTAGTTTCTGCTTGTCTGTAAAGGTTTTAATTTCTCCATCGAATATGAATGAGATCCTTGCAGGTTAGAGTAATCTTGGTTGTAGGCTTTTCCCTTTCATCACTTTAAATATGTCCTGTCACTCCATTCTGGTTTGCAGAGTTTCTGCTGAAAGATCAGCCATTAACTTTATGGGGATTCCCTTGTGTGTTATTTGTTGTTTTTCCCTTGGTGGTTTTAATATTTTTTCTTTGTTTTTAATTTTTGATAGTTTGATTAATAGGTGTCTTGGTGTGTTTCTCCTTGGATTTATCCTGTATGGGACTCTCTGCGCTTCCTGGACTTGATTGACTATTTCCTTTCTCATATTAGGGAAGTTTTCAATTATAATCTCTTCAAATATTTTATCAGTTCCTTTCTTTTAATCTTCGTCTTCTGGGACCCCTATGATTTTTTTTTTTTTTTTTTTTTTTTTTTTTTTTTTGCGTTACGCGGGCCTCTCACTGTTGTGGCCTCTCCCATTGCGGAGCACAGGCTCCGGATGCGTAGGCTCAGCGGCCATGGCTCACAGGCCCAGCCGCTCCGCAGCATGTGGGATCTTCCCAGACCGGGGCACGAACCCGTGTCCCCTGCATCGGCAGGCGGACTCTCAACCACTGCGCCACCAGGGAAGCCCGACCCCTATGATTTTAATGTTGGTGCATTTAATGTTGTCCTAGAGTTCTCCAAGACTGTCCTCAATTCTTTTCATTCTTCTTTGTTTATTGTGCTCTGCAGTAGTTATTTCCACTATTTTATCTTCCAGGTCACTTATCCATCTTCTGCCTCAGTTATTCTGCTATTGATTCCTTCTACAGTATTTTAAATTTCATTTGTTGTGTTGCTCAGCATTGTTTGTTTGCTCTTTAGTTCTTCTAGGTCCTTGTTAAACGTTTCTTGTATTTTCTCCATTCTATTTCCAAGATTTTGGGTCATCTTTACTATCATTACTCTGAATTCTTTTTCAGGTAGACTGCCTATTTCCTCTTCAGTTGTTTGGTCTGGTGGGTTTTTACCTTGCTCCTTCATGTGCTGTGTGTTTCTCTGTCTTCTCATTTTGCTTAACTTACTGTGTTTGCAGTCTCCTTTTCACAGGTTGCAGGTTCGTAGTTCCCGTTGTTATTGTTGTTTGCCCCCAATGGCTAAGGTTGGTTCAGTGGGTTGTGTAGGCTTCCTGGTGGAGGGGACTCGTGCTTGTGTTGTGGTGGATGAGGCTGGATCTTGTCTTTCTGGTGGGCTGTACCATGTCTGGTGGTGTGTTTTGGGGTGTCTGTGACCTTATTATGATTTTAGGCAGCCTCTCTGCTAATGGGTGGGGTTGTGTTCCTGTCTTGCTAGTTGTTTGGCATAGTGTGTCCAGCACTGTAGCTTGCTGGTTGTTGAGTGGAAATGGGTCTGGGGACCAACGTCCTGAACTTGGCTCTCTCACCTCAGAGGCACAGGCCTGACATCCGGCTGGAGCACCAAGACCTTGTCAGCCACAGAGCTCCGAAGAAAAGGGAGAAAAAATGAAAGAAGGACAGAAAAAAATTATAAAATACAAAGAAAAAAGTTATTAAAGTAAAAGATTAAAAAATTATTAAAAATGTAAACAATTAAAAAGTGATAAAAGAAAGAAGAGAGGAACCAAACTGAAAAACAAATCCACCAATGATAAGAAGCTCTAAAAACTATACTAAAAACAGAAACAAAGACAGACAAAAGTCTAGGACAAATGGTAAAAGCAAAGCTATACAGACAAAAATCACAGAAAGAAGCATACACATATACACTCACAAAAAGAGAAAAAGGAAAAAAAAATATATTTTTTTTTTAAAAAAAGGAAGATAGCAACCAAATCAATAAACAAATCTGTCAATGGTAATAAACTCTAAATACTAAAGTAAGAAAAAAATAAAACCAGAAACCAGTCAGTCATATACAGCAAACCCCAAGTCTACAGTTGCTCCCAAAGTCCACTGCCTCAATTTTGGGATGATCTGTTGTCTATTCAGGCATTCCAGAGATGCAGGGTACGTCAAATTGTTTGTCGATATTTAATCTGCTGCTCCTGAGGCTGCTGGGAGAGATTTCCCTTACTCTTCTTTGTTCTCACAGCTCACCGGGGTTCAGCTTTGGACTTGGTCCCGCCTCTGCGTGTAGGTCACCTGAGGGCGTCTGTTCTTTGCTCAGACAGGAAGGGGTTAAAGTAGCAGCTGATTAGGGTGCTCTGGCTCACTCAGGCCGGGGGTGGGAGAGGTACGGAATGTGGGGCTAGCCTGCGGTGGCAGAGGCCAGCATAACTTTGCAACAGCCTGAGGTGCGCCATGAGTTCTCCCGGGGAAGCTGTCCCTGGATCACGGGAACCTCGCAGTGGCGGGCTGCACAGGCTCCCGGGGAGGGAGGTGTGGATTGTGACCTGTGCTCGCACACAGGCTTCCTGGTGGCTGTAGCAGCAGCCTTAGCGTCTCATGCCCGTCTCTGGGGTCCGCGCTGTTAGCCGCGGCTCGCGCCCGTCTCTGGAGCTCCTTTAAGCAGTGCTCTTAATCCCCTCTCCTCGCGCACCAGGAAACAAAGAGGGAAGAAAAAGTCTCTTGTGTCCTCGGCAGCTCGAGACTTTTTCCCAGACTCCCTCCCGGCTAGCTGTGGCACACTAGCCCCCTTCAGGCTGTGTTCACGCAGCCAACCCCTGTCCTCTCCCTGGAATCTGACCTCTGAAGCCCAAGCCTCAGCTCCCAGCCCCCACCCATCCCGGAGGGTGAGCAGACAAGCCTCTCAGGCTGGGGAGTGCTGGTCGGCCCTGATCCTCTGTGCGGGAATCTCCCCACTTTGCCCCCCGCACCCCTGTTGCTGTGCTCTCCTCCGAGGCTCCGAAGCTTCCCCCTCCGCCACCCGCAGTCTCCGCCCGCGAAGGGGCTTCCTAGTTTGTGGAAACCTTTCCTCCTTCACAGCTCCCTCCCACTGGTGCAGGTCCCGTTCCTATTCTTTTGTCTCTGTTTTGACTTTTTTCTTATGCCCTACCCAGGTACGTGTGGAATTTTTTGCCTTTTGGGAAGTCTGAAGTCTCCTGCCAGCGTTCAGTAGCTGTCCTGTAGGAGTTGTTCCACATGTAGATGTATTTCTGATGTATCTGTGGGGAGGAAGATGATCTCCACGTCTTACTCCTCCACCATCTTGAAGGTCTCTCCCTAACTTATTCTTTACTCAATGATCTGCATTGGAGAGGCACCTGTATAGCATGTGAAAATGTGGAATTCTGAATCCCACTGTTATGTATTGCTCTGGAAGATACAGACATTTTAGAGTCACTCTCTAAAAATGCCATTTATAAACTCTATCAAAATATAATCCTTAATATGAAATACAGGTAATCTCTCACTGTACATATCATCCCGGAGGCCAACACAGAATAAAGGTGAATGAGATATGGCCCAGTTTTGCATGGTCTTCAGCTAGATTGAATCAAGGATGTTCACTGGGTTTAGGGAGATCTGAGGTCTTGGGAATTTTACTTGGTCTGTAAGATACAGTATGGAAGGGTCCTCCAAGACAGTGGGATTACAGGGTGGCCTAGGGAAATAGTTTACAGTTTGTCTCAGTCCTGTCAATTCCCTTCTTAGGTGAGTTTGCAATTCCTTAGACTCTGGGGCCTCCATGTCAAGCAGATTTGCAGGGTAAGAGGTGCTCAGGATCCATATGACATAAACTGATTCACTGGTAAGATTGTCTGATAGCTCCATGACTTGAGGATTAGAAACAAAATTGCCAATCTACCTGGTTCTCCCTAACAGTGGCCTAAATAATGGTAAGCATCTCAGAGATTCTACAGACATGAAACAACGTTTTTTCCAGACCACACCCCTGTCTTCAAAATGGATGTTACAAGAATATTAAATAGTAAATAAAAATATTTCCCACTATATTATTGGTCATAATGATTGATTATGGAGTCTTGAGTCAATCTGAAATTAAGAGCAAACTTTCCTTAATCCGTTTCGGAAAATCTTAAGTGAAAAAAGTAGTGCATTGACTGAAAAGCATCATCTCTCACTTTAGAGACAAATGTTAGCATACTTAGAGATTCTACCCCTGCCAATGCTCAAACTGAGGATTTGTGTAGAGTAAGGAAATAGGAAAATTAGGGCAAGATCAGACCTGAGAGCAGCAGCAGCAGCTAAATCTCCCAAGAGCTGTGGATCCTTAAGCAGAAATGAACACCAGATTTAAATATTTCTGAGTCAATGACACAGAGAAATATTTAGGGAAAATCTGATTTGTAATGTGAAATTTCCATTGCAATTAACTTCAATCTGAGAGCTAACTTTACAGATTCATCGGAATAAATGGATGGAATAGAATTTTATCCTTAAAGTTCTCTACCTCCATGCCATCAATTGGGCTCCATTACCTGTTAAATATCCTCATGGTTGATTTCCTTCATTCTCCCTCTCTCAAAGTTCAGAGCTAAACTGATTGTTGCCATAACTATGTTTAGCTTAGGTTTTCTGGTACCATTTATGCCAATTCCTTCCCTTGACAAGGCACCTGCTTCTTTAACTTTGGCAAAGGTACTATTTAATCAATTCTCCACAGATTACTAATGTTGACTGACTCCCACATTTTAACCTGAAGCATTGGTTAATGAATTGGTTGGTTACATCACAAAAGAACAAGGTGGTACCATTTCTATAAAACTGTCTTGGGACTTCCCTGGTGGTCCAGTGGTTAAGAACCCACCTTCCAATGCAGGGGACGCCGGTTTGATCCCTGGTTGGGGAACTAAGATCCCACATTCTGTGGCGCAACTAAGCCCATGCACCACAACTACTGAGCCTGCGCACCACAACTAGAGAGTCCACGTGCTGCAAGTATAGAGCCCATGTGCTCTGGAGTCCATGTGCCACAACTACAGAGCCTGCGCACCGCAATGAAAGATCCTCCGTGCCACAACTAAGACCCGACACAGCCAAAAATAATATTTAAAAAAGTAAAACTTTCCTGTTAGGTGGTGGGGCACACACAGATTCCTAGAGAATGTTTAACCTGTTCTTTATCTAACATTCAAATGTTAAATTATAAGCTACACATAGTCCAATGGATGCTGGAAATTTTGAAATGGCTTCTGCCTACTCAACATACAGGTGCCTTTTCTCTCTCCATAGCATAGGACCTTCATTCTAGATTATTAAGGTACATTCCATGGCTGCAAGCCAGCAAGTGGCTCCACACTTCTTCTCAGGACCCCCTGCATCATCCTCCTTCCTTTACAACTCCCGAGTCCAACTCTTTTGGTCCAAGGTCTTCAAGATAAGATAGGGATCATACCTGCCATGTGTGATTTTAATCCTGGATGGAGGTAGGGGGTTTAAATTTGAGATTGGAGGAATGTAAGGACTGAGGCCTTCATGGAGGGGTGAAATCATACAGGAGCATCAGACATACGATCAGATATGCTGCACTGTGAAGATTAATTTTCTCTACCTGTCATTCTTGAATCTTAAGAAACTAGAAGAGAGTCTAGATTCTTCCCAGACTAGAAAAATGTATCAAAACCACCCCATCATTTCTTTAGCCTCAGAGAGGTCCAGGAAAAGTGAGGGGCAGGTGAGAGCTGGAGAAGCCACTTTGAGTGACAAGAAAGTAGCGAGACTGGAGTAGATAGACGGCCAGGCTGGGAGGCAAGAAAGTGGAGGAATCAATGCAGAGCCAGCAAAGAGCTCCCTGTTAGGATTTAGGTCCTAAGGAAAAGGATCTGAACTTTCATACCATTCTTAGCATGAGGCACTATGCTTGGCACATTTTAGACACTCAGTAAAGGGCTTTGAAAGTACTATTTTTAAAAAATAACAAGATACATGTAGGCCAAATTTCCATTCAGTATAAGTACAAACACTGACCTCACAGCTATTTTTTTCTAGCTCTGTATCTTTAATTCACTGTGTCACAAGCCATTTGATGAATCTGGGGGAAAAAAGGTATGAATCCCCTCTCCACAAAATGCAACTATAACATTTTGAATATCAATTCAGGGGCTAATGGAATTTTCCAAAGTCCAGCTGAAAATGTCATAATCCATGGGGATAGGGGGTTAGTATTTTCTTCATGCTTTTAAAATGCTACAGAATGTCTACTTTCTAATTTTATTCAAATAAAACATGAATCTTTAAGTTCCTCATAGATATATCATTCTAACTTATTTCTCTCACTTTTCACTGTACTAAATTGCTTTGAAATGGTTCATAAGCATTCACAGAGGTTAGAGTCACACAGCTATAAAAAAAGTGATGGCACGTCTAAGTGTATTTCTCAACTTCGATGATGAAAGGAAAGCCATCCAACCCTCTAAACCCACAATAATCTGTGGGGGCATTGAATGGTTCTAGATTGATCTGACATTTTTCATTTTCTTAGGGTATCTGCTAGGATTGCAATTAATGCCTAAGATTTCTATAAAGAAGCCCAGGCTGGTAAGAAGGAGGAAAACACAGAGATCGAGTGTATGAGTCTAGCAGGTAAGGGATCAGAATGCAGCAGCTCATCACACTCAGACCTCATTTTTTGGAAGTAGTGGTTGTCAACTCAAGAAGCAGAATGTACTTGCTGTCAGGAGATATCTGCTGATCTAGCCATGCAATGGTTGCACAAGTAAACACTGGAAGAAAATAGAGCCTTCCGAGATCCAAACAATTTTCAACCAAACTTGGTATGTTTGACATAATCATAAACTCCTAGGAGTGTTACAAACAGCATTCTTAATAGAACAAGAGCAAAACACCTTGTAGTCCCTCATGTTTGAATGAAGGCAGAAGTCAGGAAGGCACCTCCTGAGAATGAGTGTTCTAAAACTGTGAAATGGGTTCACAGAACAAAAAGGCTCTTAATTTTGGAGTTCTGACAGAATCACCTGGGGAGTTAAAATGCACAAAGATCTGTAGTTTTCCTTTCCCGGCCCATAATGTGGCCTAAGGTTGGGAGGTAAGTCCTGGAAAAGACAAGGGGAAAACAACATTTACTGGGTCTTACTGTGTGCTTATTTTGCATTTCACCTTTATTATGTTCATATCACGTAAGAGATATTTTACCTGGGAGGAAGCATAATTTGCTGGGTAAATAAATAGAAACCAGATGGCCTGGGTTCAAATGCTGGTGTCCTCCCTTAGTTGCAATGTGACCCAGATGGGATGATTTCTTTAGCTTTCCACATTTCCATTTCCCATCCTTAAAATGGAGATGGTTGTACTCTGAGTTACTGGGTGATTGTGGGGATTAAAGTGGGTGAATTCATGCAAAGTACCTAGAACACTACTTGTCACAGAGTGACCATCAGGTAAGGGCCAGCAATTACTCTCGGCAAAATTTTACAAGTGAGAAAATGGGTGGTCTAAAAGGTTAAGTAGCAGTTAACCTAGGGTCGTGCAATGCTGGATATTTTCAAATGACTCTAACACATTCATAATTGTTCTGGGGCCCATGGAATACAGCCTTGAGGTGGGAGGATGGATTCACTACCTTTTTAAGAGCATGCCAGATTTGGAGTTCTGTGACTGACTTAGTGCAAGAGTGCAGGGCTGCACCATTTTTGACATTCAAATGCATTCCCCCTTCTGAATGTGCAACTAAGTAGCAAAAATAATGTAGCAATTATTTTTGTGAAAATCAACCGAGTTAATATGAATAGATGGGTTTTTTTTTTTTTGGCTCGTGTGCTTCAGCCTCATATATGCACAGGAAGGAAGCGAGCTAATCATTTAAAAATGTTCTGGCTTATGTACAGTGAAAGAGGTGAGGATTTTCAAGAGCCCTCAAACCACCCCTTGTTCTGATTTCATCTGCCCAATAGTTCTCTTGGCCTTCTCCACTCAAGTTTGGAAAATATTGGTCACTACGATGGGCTACAACTAGTGCTGTGTACTCTGAATATCAGGGCCCCTGATTAGCATTCCTAACCAAGTGACTAGACTATTATAAATATTCTACTCTAATGACCCACCCCCATCACCATTCCTAACCAAGTGACTAGACTATTATAAATATTCTACTCTAATGACCCATCCCCATCACCTACAAGGTTTGCCCTGAGCTCAGGGACTCTAGAATTTTCTCCACACTCAAAATTCCAAGTTATTTTCTAATTCAGATCTGTGTCCTATGTGAAACTTTGCTTCTGATCTAACCCAACTCTTGCCTGGGACATAAATCTCATTTCCCCCTTGCTTCGGGTGCATCCCTTTTATATCCAAGATCAATCCTAAATAAACTTTCCTTGGACAGAGGTGAACACTCAGAATCTATTTGACTCTATTTGATTCCATTAGATTCAACTCAATTTAATTCAACACAATTCAAGTACTCTGAGCCCCTGCTTTGAGACCAGCCCTACTCAGGGCACCATTCTGCCTGACAAATGGAAGATAAAAATGCATAAGGATAAAATGTCACATATTCATATGAATCTTCTACCTTTCCTTTTCTCTCAACTTTAACTTCAAATAAACTCCATCTTCCCATTTTCTATTTTTTATTTTCCCCTAGAACAAGCTATCAGGCTTTTAAGAGTCCTTGTCACATAAAAGGCAAGGCTCTGGTTTGAGATATTACCAGAGATGTGACAATTGCTTTGGAAACAGAGTTATAGCACTGCTTTCCCATGGGTGCCACGGGCAGTTTGATTTCTTCCACATATGTGTGAGAGAGTGTGTATGTGGGGGGGGGGGGGGACTTTGCTTAACAAGTGTGGCTGTAAAAATTAAACTATATCAGTGTGCACCGAATATCATGTCAAATCTCACCTTTTAAGCTCTGCTCCTGCTTTGTGGGAAATGGATCTAAAAAACAGCATATGCATGCATCCGTAGTGATCTGCACACACACTCACACACTCCCACATTTGGATTTTCACTCAGAGCCTGTACGCTGGTAAATACAACGATACCACCTCTGCCAAATGTCTGCAACCCTGACATATGATATTACCGTGCCAGTTACTTCACCGGACATGGGACTTAACACAGCCACCGACACAGCGAGCTCCGTTAAATCTCTCCTTTTCCTTTCCTGGGGGAAGTGAGTGCCCATTAAGAAACCCCAAGGAGTCTGTGAGCTTCTCTGAGCCATCACTTGCTCCTTCAGCTAGCCGCCTCCCCAGCTCGGCCTTGTGCCTCTCTCTCAGGGCTGAGGCTGGTATGCGTGCTGCACTTGGTCAAACATCCCTCACTCAAACCGATGCTGGTGTGACAGCTTGGGATCAGGCTGAATTCTACATGGCACTTGTGCACCACTGTCGTTGGCAGTGAACTTCTGGCTGCCATCCAGTCAGTGACAGTTAAACCTAAGATGGCAGAGCAAAATGAAACGTAACCTAGAAGGTGTGTTCCATCACAGAAGGATATTGCAAGTCAAATACCTTTGGAAAACCCTGCCCTCAAAATTCCTCTGTTAGACAATAATGGTTCACCTAAGCCTGTTAAAGACTCTGGTAAGGTTTGCAATTAAAATATCTGTTTAACCTTGCTTGATATTGTCCTCCAAAATCTTTGACCTTGGAACTCTCCACTGTACTCAGACAGCTCCCCAAACACATACTGAAACACACATCCCACACATAGTACCTGTCTTGGTCAGCTCAGGCTGCTATAAGGAAATACCACAGACTAGGGGGCTTGAACAACAGTTACTGATTTCTCATAGTTCTAGAGGCTGGGAAATCCAGGGTCAAGGTGGTGGCAGATTCAGTTCCTGGGGAGTGTCCTCTTCCTGGCTTGCAGAGAACTGCCTTCTAGGTGTGTCCTCATATGGTGGAGAGAAAGTGGCTCCAGTGTCTCTTCTTATAAGGGCACTAATCCCATCATAGGTGCCCCACCTCCATGACCTTATCTAAACTTAATTTCTTCCCAAAGTCCCCACCTCCAAAACCACCACATTGGCATTAAGGGCTGCAACATATGAGTTGTGTGGGGGGACACAAACATTCAGCCCATAACAGCACCCATTAACCAAGATTCTGTGTTAACAATACTTGTTGGAATTTTCCTAAAGCACATTTTCCTTAATGTCTTGAGGAGTATATATTGCAGTGACTAGAGTGCAGATTCTGGAGTCTACCAAAGCTTATGACCTTATAACAGAGTGAACTTCAGCAAATCTAAAAATAGTGACTATCTTCTAAGGTTATTGCAAGAGTTAAATATAACAAAAGAACTAAGAGCAATGCCAGGCTCCTCACTAGTAGGTAATAAATGTTAATTGTCGTTAATTTCCTGGGTAGACTAAATTTTAGGGAATGTTACACCAAATTATTCTTGCTGGTCACAATGTTCAGTTTTTCTCCTGTACTGAGTCAATTTTGGTTTCTCATTCTCAAGCTTCTACCAAAATGAGGTCTATTATCAGTATTAAGCCCAGCATTTATATTTTTTTATCAGCAAGGTAGCCAATGTAGTGATCCTCTGTGAACCTAGCTACAAACGTATCATGCTCTGACTCTAGCTGGGATGTTACTGGGCAAGAAGCACAAGAGCTCAGCTCATGCAGTGTCACCTGGGTTCCTCTCTACTTCTCTTGCATTTTGAGTTGATACTCTTGGGAAAATGGAGGAGGGGATGTCTAGGGCTCTGGACAACCCTGAGAAGCTCAAACCTTGCTGCCCTGAGATAAAGGAGAAGGAGAGACGGGGCTTGTTGGGTCTGTTGTCTTATAAGCCCCATCTTTGGGGAAGTGATTGGCACAACAATATATGTCAGCTTTGAGGGAAGGGAATCCTCAACCACTAATTGAGATCACTCAGAACTTGTTGCAAAAATAAATAAAAACAAAAAGCAAACAAAGAGCCCCCACCCCGCCAAAAAAAAAAAAAAAAACCCAAAACACCCTGCAAACAATCAACCCAAACAAAAGCTTCCCAATTTAGACTCTGGGCTTAGCAGCCCTTGTGTGCTGCCTTGAGATTTTCAATGTCATAGAAAAGTAGGAGGTTCTTTTACTACCTGGCTTGTAAGAGCCAATAGGAGAGGCCTCGCCTATTCTTTGAATAATTCTGGTATCTGCTAGCTTAAGCCAGATTTAGACTGGCCTTATACTAGGTGAAAAGTGAGACTGGACATATAACAGGAGAAGGTGGGATGGCAGGGCCTGGACTGGGTCAGGCAAGTGAGGCACCTGGGTATAAAATTTAAGAGTGTATCAAAAATAATAATCAATAATTTTAATGTAATATTTAAAAAAATAACAATTCGTGTAAAAAATTTATGATGAACCAAATAACAAAATTTTAAGACAAGATCAGCATTACTGAATTTTCCTTTTGCCTTGGACTCTAATATGTGAGCAGGAATATGTGAGTGATAGGGAAAGATTAGGTCAGCAAGGAAAATTAATGGACAATTTCCATAAGACTATCTTATATTTCTCAAGATTAGCAAAACTCAATCTGTATCTAACAGTAAAAATAGTAACTGAATATCTTTCTAATTGTCTTAAAGCAAGATCAACATTAAAGATTTCTATAAGCAAAGAGAGGGTTTGGGGCAGAGAGGAAGAAAGATTGATTGGATACCTGTTATTGTTTTTTGATTCCATAATTTGATATTTTATTACTATTTGATTGCTGGGGGAACTGAGCTTGGAGAGTAAAGTCCAAACTAAAAGCTAATATAGGGATAAAGGTAAAATTTACGACAGATCTGCTTTGCTCCAAAACCCGTTTTTTCCTCCACGCTACTTTGTGTGTGCCCTGGTTATTTGTAAGGCGATAATAGCACTAATTCCTGCCACTTTTATTAGGGCATAATGTAAGTGAACTACATTTACTTTAACTACAAAAACACTACCAAAATATAAGGTTCATTTAGTCTTTAATTCATTCATTACCTATTTATTGGGTACCAGGAAGTCAACTATTTTGACCTGGAATATTGCAGAGAGCAATAAAAAGAGCCTGCCCTTTGGACTTCAAGTTTTCATAGATTTGCAGATTTTGAACACTTGAGTGTTCTCAATTCTTGTACTTCATGTCAGAAATGAAAATGTGGCTGGTTTATTTCTGGTATACACTGTCTGGAATTGCTTAGGAAGGCAGGTAAATTATTCTTTAGATAATTGTCCAAATTTTTGCTTCTCCTCTGCTATCAGAGATATGACCCACAGGTACAAACAAAGCATCTTATCTTAGAAGCCCTATTTTTTTTCTTTTGGTTCCTCAGTTTACCAAATATAAGATGTCTACAGGTAGGGAGACTTGACATTCTGCACGGCTATTTCTAGAATGAGTAGACAGACTTCATTCTCGACCTCATGGCAACTGGACATTGAATCCTGGCGTCAGAAGAAGAGCACTGTGTTCCCTGAGCTTGTTTTAAGTTCAAGGGCATGGCAGGATTCCAAGAAATGCTGCTTCAGTTCTTCAGTTGGATAACTTAATTATATTTAATAACATATGCCAGCACATTTGAAGTGCGGTCTTTTATAGTGAATATTGCTGGTAGGTAGTTTATTATTTATTAATCTAATAACTTAAAATTCCACGATAAAAGCCTTAGTAAAAGAGATTGTCTACCCTTGCCCGAATAATTACTAATGGGATGTTAATAGCTGTTATACTGGTAACAGGTCTATTAAATTATGTAGACTGAAATTGCTTTGGTGACCTCAGGTGAGCAGCTCTCTGGGAATGGAGATATACTTGAGCAAGCAGAAGCAAAATCACAGTGCTCAGATAGGTTCTTTTAAATACAATATCTCCCCTGATAGGAGTGTTCAAATGAAGAGCAGAGTTTATATGAGAGTCTGGACCTTGATGTGCTTTTTGGGAATGTACCGTGCGAGGAGGTACAGCAATACTGTAGAGAAGTCAAAGCATAGGCATCGACATCAGATAATGTGTCTCTAAATCTGCATTTCTTCACTTCCAAGACAGTCTGCTAAAACTTGGGCAAGCAATTTGACCTCTCTGAGCTTTGCTGTTCTTAAATGAAAAATATAGTTATGATATCAAACCCACAGTGTTGAGAGAGCTAAATGAGATCACACATATATGATGAAAACATATTAATGAGAACTTACTCAGAGATGTTGTCCTCCTTAAATTTGCCAAAGAGAATGTTTCAGTTGCTAATCCAACTTCCTGGTTTTAGACCCCCTTCTATAGAGTTCATCTCTGCCAAAGAAACCTTTTGCGATGCAGCAGAAGCCAAAAAGAACTGGACCTAAGACTCAGGAGTAAGATGGGAAGAACTTAGGAAAGAAGTTAAGTCAATAAGTAAAAAAAAGTAGAGGTGGAAAGAGATTGTAGAAGGAGAGTCTGGAGAATGTGGGAAGGTCAAGAGCTGAGGAAGTGAGAAATGGAGGTACCAGAAGTTTCCATTTGTGCCCTTTGAGAGACTGGAATAAAGAAATGGGTTCTGGGACTTCCCTGGCAGTCCAATGGTTAAGGTTCTGTGCTTCCACTGCAGGGGGCATGGGTTCAATCCCTGGTTGGGGAACTAAGATCCTGCATGCCATGTGGTGTGGCCAAAAAGAAAAAAAAAAGAAAAATTGGGTTTCTCATTTCATTTTGTTTTATTTTAGACTGTTGAGTTCTGAAGTTTTACACATGACCTTATTGAAGAAACTATCCAGAGGTCCTAGATTTCAAATGATTATATATGTACAGTGATTATTACAGAATATGGGACATAGGAAATAATGAATAAATTAGAATGTTTATAATAATAACTACAAAAACAATGATGAGGATGATGATAATTATAATCATTATCATATCTGAAATGAAATGTCCATCATTAGAGATGCTCATGATTGGAGCATTTAGGAGAAATGATATTTAGTTATCCCTTTCTTCTGCAGAAATGTATTTAATTAGAAAAAATACTGGAGGAGCTTTCCAGTTTTGATAAGATGGAAAATTAACATGTGCTGCTGGCCTCCTCCCCTTACATCAACCCTAGAAAAATTAGGGAAATAAAAGGATGAGAGTCTTTGGGGGAAATGTGGAGCCATCCTCACTCTGTGTGTGTGTGTGTGTGTGTGTGTGTGTGTGTGTGTGTGTGTGTGTGTGTGTGTGTGTGTGTGTGTGTGTGTGTGTGTGTGTGTGTGTGTGTGTGTGTGTGTGTGTGTGTGTACACGCATGTGTGTGGTGGAGTGGGCTGTGGACTTGAGGCGGTGGAGAAGCCAGGCATTTAAGGAGTTGTTTCCTGGCCTTTTCCCACATAAACTGCATTGGCCAGGCTGCTGGCGCTGACTGGTTGATAAGAAAGCAGCACAAAATAACTGTTGGGGTGGAGGGCTGATAGAAACAACTCTTGAGGATTCATTACTTTAGCCCTTTCCCTCCAATTCCCGTGGCTGAAGGATTACAGCTGTGGATAAATATCTCTTCATAATACATTTTTTCCCTAAAAACTTCAACGTGATTTCCTGACTGGCATAGTTGCCTGTGAGTGTTGACAGTATGGAGGAATATCCAAGTCATTCCGTTGTGTCTCGGGTTCAACCCTTGTCCTCAGCTGGGATGCACACCAAGGCCAGAACTTAGACCTATCGCATTATACATTATCATGGAGCTAGTATCCCAGGCCCAAATGACTAGACACCTGAAAGTTACAGACACTGTGCAAAAAAAGAAAATCAAATAGATGACTATTTAAAATAAGTACAATAAATATACTCCCAAAGGGGAAAATATTGGCAACATGAAGTTGGGAAGAAAAGTCTTAAATTAGAAACAAGTAGAAATATTTTGGTATCAAATACTCAGCAGATAAAATAGAATAGTCAATAGATGGTATAAATACCAGAAGGACACAGATGAAACTTGGGTTACTAAGGTGAAAGACAAGATGAAAGAATTTTTTTAGAAGATAGCAGTTCATGATAAAAGGAAAGCCAGGGAGAATCAAAGTAGAAGTGTTAAAAACTAAATAATGTTCCAGGAGCCCAAAAACTGGAAGGTAGGAAATATCTGATCAAAATAAATTTATCACAACTTAAGAAAGGTTTAAAAAAAAAAAAGTAAGATTGAAGTGACTCTGGAATGCTAACCAGGACTAACAAGGAGAAATGCACATAATGAAGTGGAACCCAGAACAAAGAAAACACAAGGAATATTCTAAAAGCTTTCAGAGAGAATGGAGACCAAGTACCAAGAAACAAAAATGAGACTGGCATCATATTTTTTAACAGAGC
The DNA here is from genome assembly GCF_949987515.2 of Delphinus delphis. Taxonomy (NCBI): domain Eukaryota; kingdom Metazoa; phylum Chordata; class Mammalia; order Artiodactyla; family Delphinidae; genus Delphinus; species Delphinus delphis. The sequence goes on along the minus strand of NC_082692.2, from coordinate 54,277,561 downwards.
CCTTCATACTCTGCCACCTTCTCTGCCACCTCTGGTCACTACTGTGCACTGTCACTTACTCTTGAATCCGAGCTGGTCTTAGTGACTCACAACCAATAAAATGTGGCAGAAGTGACACTGTTTCTTCCAAGACTAAGTCAAAAGAAGTCCAGAAGCTTCTGTTTTGATGATGCTCCAGATCTTCCCTCTCCAAAGCCAGTCCCCACGCTGAGAGAAACTCAAGCCCCATGTAGGAGCTCTGGCCAGGAGTCTCAGGTAAGCCAAGCCTTCCAGTAATCCCCTCATCGCACCAAACTGATGAGTGAAGAACCCATCAGGAAGTGGATCCCTCAGCCCCAGATCTTTCAGCCCCTAGCCTTTAGAGTCATCTCCAGCTGTTAGGGTCATCCCCAGCTGTAGAGTCATCCCCCACCATCAGGGTCACCCCCAGTTGTCACAGTCATCCCAGTTGAGGCTCCAGACATTGTGGGGAAGAAAAGAGCCACCTTCATTGTATCTTCGTGAATTTCTGACCTACAGAATCCATGAGCATAAAAATTTAAATGTTTTTTTTTTGTCACTGTGTTTTAGGATTGTTAGACAGCAACAGATAACTGGAACACCTGGAGTATTCCTTCTCAAGAGCCACTTTTTAGCAGATGTAAAGAAACTCAAGTAGGCCTACTCTATTTCATTCATATATTCATTTGTTCATCCCCCCAAATATTTATTAATTATCTACCATTTGTCAAACACTGCCGGAAGTGCAAAGGATAAAATGGTGTGCATTACTGAGCTCATAGATATTATAGCCGTTTCTGAATTTGAGGGAAATAGAGTTTGAGTGAGAGCTGCAGCCTTGCATGGCATATACACAGTCTTACACACACACACACACACACACACACACACACACACACACTCACATACAGTTAATACAGTATTGCATGTCATATAGTCATAAATCAAATAAATGAAATCATTAATAAAAAAATAAAAATAGATGAATATTGGAATGTCTCTCTACTCTCTGCCTTTTTAAATCTTAAATTCTTTTTATAAGAGAGCTAGCAACACTCATACCCTTGCACACAAGCTTCTGTGAGCACACAAACATACACACACAACACATATATATCTTGCCTTCTTAAATATGTACATTATACACAATGAGCTAACTGCATTCCCTGAACAACAATGAAGTTCTTGATCAAGAGTAGATAATTACATCAATAATACTAATGAAGGGGACTTTTTTTTCTTACAATAGCATATTCAAGCTCAACCATGGAGAACTCCAAAAGCAAATTCTATAAATTACTGAGATTCAAAACATTCTGGAGCTGACATTAACTTTTGAGCTTGCTGAATCCAATCCCTTTACTTTACAGCTGGAGCAATGGAGCCCCAGCAGGCAGTGGAACCAGATGGGTCATGCTATCAGCGGTGGTGCCAAGCAAGCTAAACTCTGTGAGGTCGGCTGAGGTCCCGTGTAACCCAGAGGAATCCTGGCATGAATTTCAAATCCTCTTCTCAATTCTGGCACTGATTCTGGTATCCATATGTCTCTGCATACATAGAAGCTGAGGCAGAGAAATGCATGAGAATTGCCAAGGTCCTAGAATCCTGAAAATAGTTGCTATATCCTGTTGCCATGACAACCCACTCAGGAAAGTACCTAGGTGCCAGACTTAGATTATTTTTTTCTTTCTGGGTCCCAGAGGAATACCAGAGTGAAATGATAACTCTTTTATTGCTACCTGGAGAGAGGCCTTCTGCCCTGTATAGCTTTCTACGATACCCCAGGGATGGTAACTGATGCAACTCTGGCTGGTTTTATTTTCTTTGGAGACAAAGGTCTCTGATGATGGTTGTGTCCTGAAAAAATAAGGTGCTTGTATAAGCTAACATGTCTATGAAAATTTGTGATTTCTTTAGTCCCGACTTCCACTGTATTTTTGAGGCTCCCTGCTTTATTTCCCCCCTACTTGTTTTCCACCAGAGCATCTGCTCCTTCCTGCAGAGGAAACATTTGTACTGTTCAAATGGTTGGACTATGAGTCACTGATTAAGCATGAGGGACTTTTCTGAACGATGCTGAGCAAGGCCTTAATTAAAAGGGAGGAAGAAGTTCTGATGGGTGGGAGCAAGGCTGGGGTGTTTAGAACCATGCAAAGTGCCAGCTTCTCCCTGGCGGCCACTCGATCCTTCTGGCAGGAAAGCATCATCCACATGTAGGATCTACAAGATGAACATCATCTGAAAGTTCCTAGAACTGCATCAGGATGCTACCAGAACCATGTACCTGAATGCTGGAATAAGATAATGATCACCAACACTCGCACTGTGCTTCCTCCGTGTCAGACACTATTTTAAGCACTTTCCTATTTTAACCCACTAACTCCTCACAATAACTCAGTGAGGTAGGTTCTAGAGAGGTAACATTCCAGGCATGGTAACTGATGCAACTTGGCTGGTTTTATTTGCTCTAGAGATAAAGTCTCTGATGACTAGTGTGTCATGAAAAATGATGGGCTTGTATGTATAAGCTAACCAGATCATGGACGCCCCAGCTAAATGAGTGGCAACTCCAGGATTCACATTCAGGCAGAGTTTGCTCTTACCCTGCATGCCTTATCATCTCTGCTGACATGTAATTGTCTATCCAATTGGCACTGGATGGCAATCACATTGCTAGATCACCACTTGTTCAAATAGGTCACCACTTCCATATTCTCTGCCCTTCTCCAAAACGCCTTTGGCCACCATCTCTTTTTCCCCATATTCCATATCACTGCCTTAGTTAAGGTACTGAGTCTTTCTCACCTGGGCAATCAAACAGCAACATGTCGTATCTCTCTGCCACTTATGTTGGCTTTGTTCAATCCATTCACCACAATGCAGCCAAAAAGATTCTCTTAGAAATATCTCAGATCTTTTTTCACTTCCATTTAAAATACAGGGCTTCTCCGTCCTTTCCTGGATCTCACACCTTTAGCAGACTATGCTCACGTCTTAGGCATACTTCTGCCACAATTAGGGTTTTCACTATTTTAATCATCTATTTGTTCTGGTTTAACTGTGACCTAATACAAGACAGAAGTTTTGCTTTTTATGCATGTTTCTCCACTTCCTAAAACACTTCCTTGCACATAGTAAACATACAAGAAGGTAAAGAAAGCTGAATTAATGGCTATCGAATTAAAATGCTTAATTAGGCCTTGGTGTTCATGTTAGGAAGCTGCCATGAAACATTCCCTATTGTATTTACGTCTAATTATGAAATTGCCATTATAAAGCATGTATTCATCTCACAGAACAATTAAAGAACTCGAATCTGACAGCCACAATTAGTATAGTACTCTGGGGACAAAATTTTTTCAATCAGAAAACAAATGGCTTTCAGTCTCAACCCAGGAATCACTGTCAGAAGCATGTTTTTGTTTTTGAAAATTAATGCCTGCTTCTCTTTAAGTACCAAAAACCATGGTCATTCTACTGGGAAACACCACTGTAACTGCTTTGAATGCACATGATCCATTAATGTCATATGTCATAATATGCCTCGTTAGAGAACACTGTTTCAGAGTCTCATAATCAGCCATGTTTGCTGAGAATACAAAGTATTGGGAACCATGTATTACATAGTTTAGTGAGGAATGCACAGGAAATGCTTTCACTTTCTTAAAGAAAATCTCTTCATTTCAGTTGATGACACCTTCTCTCCCGCCATATAATCTATCATCATGGGTTTTCCTTTTTCTTCCTCAATTACCATATTCAATAGCTTAAAAGACTGTTGAATCCATCTCCTCCTCATCTGCATTGCTACTACTTCTGCTCTTGCCTTGCCATCTCTTAACAGAAACTGCAACATCCTCTTCATTAATTTTCTTGCCTCCTGTCTTAGCCCTTCACAATGCCTTCAGAGTATTCTATCTAAAAAGCAAAACTTATCATGCCATTTTCTTTTTTCTTTTTTTTTTTTTTTGGCGGTAGGCGGGCCTCTCACTGTTGTGGCCTCTCCTGTTGTGGAGCACAGGCTCCGGATGCGCAGGCTCAGCGGCCATGGCTCATGGGCCCAGCCGCTCCGTGGCATGTGGGATTTTCCCAGACCGGGGCACGAACCTGTGTCCCCTGCATCGGCAGGCGGACTCTCAACCACTGCGCCACCAGGGAAGCCCCCATTTTCTTTTTTTAAAAAACTTTTTAAATTGGAGTATAGCCGATTAACAATGTTGTGACAGTTTCAGGTACACAGCAAAGGGACTCAGCCATACATATATATGTATCCATTTTCCCCCAAACTCCCCTCCCATCCAGGCTGCCACATAACATTGAGCCATGCCATTTTCTTATTTAAAACCCTTTGAACACCCTCCACGATCCAAGTTCTGTCATGTGGCATTCAAAGCCTTCTACTATTTGACTAACAATTATAGAGTATTTATTGGGTGTCAGGCACTGTTCTAAGCACTAGATATATTAACTCATTGATTCTCATAACACTCCTAGGAGGGAAGTATTATTTGATCACTAACTTACTTTCAAATTTCACAACTTGCCATTCCCACTACATATTGTATATATGTAATGTGGTTTATAGTTCATGAGATTTTATTCGTATTTCTTCCTCTGCTTAGTATGACTTCCATTTGCTTCCCATTTCATCTTCTTAACTGGCTATTCATCATTTACAACTCATTTCAGGTATGTTATTAGCTCCCCTAAAACCTGTTTTTCCCTTTCTCCCAAAGGTGGGAAAAGAGTCTTTGTCTAAACTCCCATAACACTTTACATAAAATCTGAACGATATTCACACGCTGAATTGTCATCACCTCTTTATGGACATATAATTAGTCTGAGTCTCCAAGGACAGGGACTATGTTTTATTCTGTATCTACATTTGTATTCCACCCATTCCCAGCAAATGCCCACTGGATGCCTACTGAATAGAATGGGTACTTTCCTGCATATTCATGAAAAGGAATATTTACATGGTAAATATGATTGACCACTAGTGTAAAAAGTATGTCGGCAGGGGTGGGAAAGAAAAGGAGTTAGGGATTAAAGTAGAGGAACTGGTTCAAATCAGGTAAAAGTCATGAAAAGCCATATTTTTGAGGCAAGTTTTAAAATAAAAGAAACAGATAAAAGAGAGAAAGAGAAAAAAATTACTCCAGTGGCTAGTTTTCTGTGAGGTATTTGGAAGATGTTATTTGGAAAAATGGAAATAAAATAGATTTTACCAAGGTATAGAGAAAATATTTGGAAGAATAGTTGTATTGAAATAACCAAGTGGTGAAGTATCTTCAATAGTAGCCATAGGAGAATTAGTGTTATTACAGGCAATATGGTGCCACTTAAGTTCTTGCACCAGGCAGGAGACTGACTAAGAAGGCAATTAAGAAAGATCATTAAGCAGCTGTCAGGTAGATTAGACATTAAAGAACAGACAAGAATCTATTGCAGACTGTAAAAATAAATTGTGGTATACTTATATGACAGAATATTATAGAGCAGTGAAAAAAAAACGAACTGGAACTATATATACATCACAATGGAAGAACTGCCAAAGAATAATTCTGAGAGCAAAAACAGCACGACAACATTTACATAAAATGTAAAAAAATCAGTTATTTTTAAGGAAACAAATATGAACAAATGTTTATACTTTAATGTTGAAAAGTCATGTATGAGAAAGGAAAAGAATAAATTCAGGAGATCAGTTGTTATTTATAGAAAAAGAAAGAATACGCTTGCAGAACTGTACACAAGGGTCTTCAACTTTTTTCTACTGTTTTGTTTCTCACCCTCAACGGTGTGCATATTAGGTATTTAGTCTCAATATGCTTTATATGGCAGACATATTTTATAATAGTAATAAATAGAATACAATGGAAATGTATTTTAATATATTCTATTGCAAATACAGCTGTGGGTAGAAAGGGAAAGAAAAGATCCATGAATTATTATAAGGGAACAAAGGAGTTAAGATCTTTAATGAAGCATTTCAGGTCAACAAAAGTAAAGAAGAATGAAGACAGCAGAACCACTTAGGCAACTGACATCTTGGTGAGACAGTTTCATATTCCTAGTAGAGTTACGACATTTAGATATAAAGATATTTTAGAGACAGCAAGGAACATACAACTGTTGAAAGAAAATTGGATATAATCTGAGCACAGGCAATAGCTGAAAACATGTGAGTAGTGAGTTCATTGAGGGACAGAAGAAGAAAACCAAAGGGCCTTGAAACGCTGCGGAGTTAGTGAGCCTGGCTGAAAGGAAAGCCGGCAAAGAAAAAGTGTGTTTATTTGTTGGCAAGGGCTCCAGAGAGAAGTCAGCTCTTTATTGAGTTCGAACATAAGGCGAAATACCCAAGAATGTAAGCCTTTCATCACATTTTGTTTCATCTGTCACTGTATTTACTTTCCCTTGAGAATTTAAATGGAGAGAGATCTGAGTGAATTTGAAATTTGCTATTTTATAATGTTAAGTCTAAAGCTTCTAAATAGTTTTGAAAAATCATCAGGTCGGTTAGAGATTTATTTAGAACACTTTAAAATGCGCCTGTCTCTTAAGTTTCAAGCCACTCTTCCCTCTTCTACACATTATCACCTACATTTGACTTTCAATAAGAATAAGAAAACTATGATTGTCACTAATATGTGTTGGGAGGTTTCTATATGACAAGAAAAGCACAAAACTTGTATATAGATGATCTCATCTAACCCTCACAACTTTATAATCAAGGATTTATTTAATCCACAACTGCTTTTTAGCAATCGGTTTCTATTATGTGCAGACACTGTCCTAGGTGCTGAAAATAATTCCTGCCCATACGGAGCTTATATTCTTGTGGGAGGAGAGACCATAAATAAAATAAATTAGTATAATATAACATACAGTTTTATTATATTTGTATTGACACAAATAATGAGGGAAAGGGGGTTGAAAGTTCATGGGGGTGGTGTTTAATTTTAAGTAGGACGATCAGAGAAGGTCTCATTGTGCCACTGATTTTATTAAAGCCTGGAGGATATAAAGAAGTCAATGGTAATAATGATATCGGAAGTGAACTCACAGCAGAGGGAATGACAAGAACAAAAGCTTATACCCCAACAGCATGAAGCCTGATTGTCTGGGGTGTGACCTCAGGGCAGGGAGAGTAGTAAGAAATGGGCTTGCAGGAGACGGCGGGGGGGGGGTGGGGGGGGGTGGGGGGGGGTGGGGGGGGGGTGCGTGGAGACGAATCCTGGAGAGGCTTGGAAGCCCTTTCAGGGAATGGTGCCTTTACTTTTAGTGAGGCTCCATCAGGCTCTGAGCAGAGGAGTGGCCTGATTTGAGTTCTATTTTAGCAAGATCAGTACAGGAAACAAGGGCAGACATAGCAGTGCCCAGGGAGGGGGCAAGTGGGAGTTGCTGATGACTTAGACCAGGGTGGGAGCTGTGCAAGCTGGAAGAAGTGATATTCTTCTGGCACAAAATGTTTTGGTTGTGATGGGAATAGGAAATTGCTCATTAATGCATATGTGATTTTGAGGCTAGCATGCTTGTAAGGTCCTATCTGATGGATTAAGTACTCTTTTTTTCTTTCTTTAAACCATTGGGAAACCATCATTTGTTCCACATGCTATGGCTACACTGCATGCAATGACCTCCATCTGTTGCATATAGATCATTGCACAGTAAATTCCTTTCTATTCTTTTTTTTCATTAGACAACTGCAATAAAATTAATTCTAGTGGCTGGTTACACTGCCATTTTTATGATGTCAAAACAATGTCTCACTTTACTAAAGAAGTTAAACAGGAAAGTCTGATCTTGTGGAACTATCCTTCTATGGTGAACTATCACTGCATAAATAAGAATATGTTGCTGATAATTTAATACAGTTGCAGATCTGGGGTGAATCTGATCAAGTTGACATTAAAACATGCCCTACTAGTGTCAGTCAGGTTTGTCTGCCTGCATATCAATAGATAAATATTGTTACTGTGGATATTCACTTGGCATCAAGATAATCACAAATACCAATCAAATGTAGTTACTAGAGTTATGAGGTCACCCCTGGTAATAAACTGGCCAGATGGATGATCCAGGATATCCCTTTATATCTTTTTAGACTAAATTCCACAGAAAATATAAAAATAAATTATAGTGCTAAGTTCAGATAATGATAAATATCTTACTGGCTCTTATAAAAGCAACACGATATTTTGTTATGATATGATTCTTTCTTCTCAGAAAGCAGTTGCTATATTAGTCATATATCACTCCAATCATACTATGTAACAAATTACCTCCAAAACTCAGGAGCTTGAAGTAGCAATCCTTCATTTCAGTGGATCTGCAGCACCTGAGGATCTGCTCCCCTTGGCAGGGCTTAGCAAGGCGGCTCTGCTTCAAGTTGCAGGTCAGCGAGTGAGCTAGGAAATACTGTTCCCTGTGTGTTTATCCTCCTTGAACAGGGGGCTAGTCAAGGCACCTTCTTCTCAGTGATGGCAAGAGTGCAGGAGAGCTGACCAACCTGAAAAGTTCAAGCAGGGGTGAGCTACAGCTGGTTGTACTTATTTACAGAGGTTGACTGTTGTATTTTTAGCCTTTTGTGAGTTGGTTGTTAAAAACAGCCATTATTAAAATTTAAATGATAATAAGTCACAATTAAATACATTACATTGTAACAAAGAGAAACAAAGATAAATATTTAAAATGTATCACTTTCTCATTATGTTTCTACATTCTCTTGGTATCTAGAATCTTAAGGTTATTTAGGTCTATTCTGTCTGTATGGTAGAAATACTACAAATGGTTATGTCTGTATGTCTCTTCCCAGCATTGCACTCACCAGTGTCTCCCAGGTAGCTTGAAAGTGGCAGTAGTGGGAATATTGATACCATGGAAATAGCAAATGCAACAAATCAGAACGTTTCTCCTCATGTTGTTAACAACTGATTCTCCACCCACGGCGTTTAATAAATTGAGAGTTGGTTGTTGAACATTTTCAAGGAGAGCATTCATTTCAAGCCTTTGCTTGAATCAGGTCTGCAAATATCCCATCAGCCGAAATCAAGCAGTAATGAAACACGTTCTACCTTTAGTCAAAAGACTGCAAAAGGGCTCAAAGGTACATCCAGGAAGAGGGATAAATTGTGGAAGTTCAATCCACCACAGTTAGGAAAAGGCACAAAAGCCATGTGGACAGGGAAGTGTTTCCCTGTATGAGTGAGTATAGATAACTTTGATTTTCCTCAAAAGCGACTATTCCTCATTATTGCTAACATTTCTTAGAGAAAATATTTAAAATTGACAATTTGGATTACAAAATAGATTCTTTTCTATTTGTACTTATAAAACACTGTTTAATTATGATGGCAGACAAACTTGAATAAGCTGGCAAGAGTTGCTTGTTTGTGATTCCTGAACTCTGATAAGCATAATTCCTAGTAAATTTTATTTCATTCTGAATCTATCATGTTCCACCCAAACCCTGACTCTTTCAAGATACTGCAAAGCTGACATGGTCTACGAGAAAAAACCTCTAAGCTTAACTCCATGAATTTAATAGTCTTACTTTCCTTACATGCAGATTTGTCTGTTAATTGGAACTAGTATTCCCAGCTAGTATTTTGTTTTCTGAACAAAAGGAGGAGGACATCTTAAAAATTGCAGTGGAAGTCAAGGCAAACCATAATTTACATTTCAGAATATAAATGCCCCAGGGAAGCCTTCTTCCTCTGCTGCCTGGAACTTTGATTGGCATTTCAATAGGACTCCACCAAATTGGAGGTTGGTCCCAGGAAACCCATCCTCATGGTTTCCAATGACTGTAGTTCCAGGCATCTGATCTGAGAAAATAATGTCTCTGAGATCAGGACTTTAAGAAGTTCAGACATCCATGAAAGCCAATGAGAGCCAGAAAAGGAACCCAAGGAAGAGAGCAAGGACATAGGTCCTAAGGATTTGCATTAATAGATGTTTCACTCTGGAGATCAGATGTATTTCTAATTCAAGTTAATTCTGCTGGTATGATTGTCAATAAAATGGCAAAGAGCAAATACATATCCCAGTCCTACCTCAATACTCATCCTCTCCAGAGATAATTATCTTCCATAATCTCTCTTTAAAGCATTATAAAAATGGCATCTTCTTGGATATATAAAATTCCTAGAAATTGCTGGATAAAAATTTTATTTTGGTTGTTAAAGTCTGGCCTCTTTAGCTCTAAAAATCATTTTTTAAAAAGAGAGAAAGAAATTGAGGTACTTCAGAGTTATTCTCAACTTCTCCCTATACTTAAAAATGGTCACAAAGTTCTATATCACTCCTTTTCTTTTCCAATTCTCCAAAGCATGTAGCTGGAAAACAGTAACCATGCTTTAACCTCATGTCTATTTTTTTCTTTTGTTGCTTGTGCTTTTGGTGCCATATCCAAAAAAATCATCAGCAAGACCAATGTCAAGGAGATTTTTCTCCTTTTTATTCTAGGAATTTTACAGTTTCCAGCCTTACATTTAAGTCTTTTTTTTTTTAATTGAAGTACAGTTGACTAATAATATTATAATTAGTTTCAGGTGTACAACATAGTGATTTGATATTTCTATAGATTATAGTCCATATTATTATAACATGTTAACTATATTCCTTGTGTTGTACTTTACATTTTGTAACTTATTTAATTTATAACTAGTAGTTTGTATCTCTTAATCCCCTTCACCTATCTTGCCCCTCCCCCAACCCCTCTCCTCTGGTAACCACCAGTTTGTAGTGTATCTATGCCTTTACTTCTGTTTTGTTATATTTACTCATTCATTTTATTTTTTAGATTTCACATATAAGTGAAAACACAGTATTTAACTTTCTTTAAGTTTTTAATCCATTTTGAGTTAATTTTGTAACTGGTGCAAAAAAGGGTCCAGTTTCATTCTTTTTTTTCTTTTTTTTTTTAAGATTTAATTTTATTTATTTTTGGCTGCGTTGGGTCTTCGTTGCTGCGTGCGGGGTTTCTCTAGTTGCGGCAAGCAGGGGCTACTCTTTGCTGCGGTGTGAGGGCTTCTCACTGCGGTGGCTTCTCTTGTTGCGGAGTACGGGCTCTAGGTGCACGGGCTTCAGTAGTTGCAGCACACGGGCTCAGTAGTTATGGCTCACGGGCTCCAGGGCACAAGCTCAGCAGTTGTGGCGCATGGGCTTAGTTGTTCCGTGGCATGTGGGATCTTCCTGGACCAGGGCTCGAACCCATGTCCCCTACATTGGCAGGTGGATTCTTATCCACTGTGCCACCAGGAAGTCCCAGTTTCATTCTTTTACCTGTGAACATTCAGTTTTCCTATCGCCATTTGTTGAAGAGACTATATTTTCCCTACTAAGTATTCTTTACTCCCTTGTCGAATATTAGTTGCTTGTATGTGTGTGGATTTATTTCTGGGCTCTGGATTCTGTTCCATTTGTTTTTCTGTCTTTTTATGCCAGTACTATACTGTATTGATTACTATAGGTTTGCAATATACTTTGAAATCAGGCATTGTGATACCTCCAGCTTTGTTCTTTCTCAAGATTGCTTTGGCTATTGGCGGGGGGGTGGTGCTCTTCTGTGGTTCCACACAAATTTTAAGATTGTTTTTTCTCCTTCTGTAAAAAATGCCATTGGAATTTTGATAGAATTTTGAATCTACAGATAGCTTTGGATAGTATAGACATTTTAACAATATTAATTCTTCCGATCCATGAGCACAGAATATATTTCCATTTATTTGCATCTTCTTGAATATTTTTCATCAGTGTCATAGTTTTCAGTGTACAGATCTCTCAATTACTTGGTTAAATTTGTTCCTAAGTATTTTATTGTTTTTGATGCTATCACAAATGGGGTTACTTCTTTTTCAGATAGCTAATTTTTAGTGTATAGAATTGCTACGGATTGTCATATGTTGATTTTATACCCTGCTACTTTACTGAATTCATTTATTTGTTCTCACATATTAAAAAATTTCTTTTGTGGAGTCTTTAAGGTTTTCTACATATAAAATCATGTCACCAGACAATTATACATTTTCCTTCCCAATTTTGACGCCTTTTATTTCATTTTCTTGCCTGATTTCTGTGGCTAAGGCTCCCAGTACTGGTGAGAATGGGCAAACTTGTCTTTTTCCCCATCTTAGAGGAAAAGCTTTCAACTCTGATTCCTCTGGCATATATTCTGCATGTTGAGATTGTTTTATTTTTTCGATTGCATTAGTTATGCACTCATCTTTCTATTTGAGATTCTCCTGTACATGCAGTTTGATCTACCTTCAGCAATCTTGGAAGAAGGAAAGGACATGCTTCTCATGGGTATACACAAGTAGCTTATGTGTGGGTGTATGTGTTCTCTTTTCCTCTTTTTTTTTTTCTACAGGGAGCATTTGCTTGCCTCACTGGTCTCAGTGCTTACACTCACTGCTCTGGTTGATTAGAACCAGCTTGAGACATGGAGTTGGGGGCCACTGGCTGAGTTATTTAAAAGTTAAACACATCCTACACCTGGTTCTCTGTAATATCTAGACTGAAAATACCAATGGAGTCACTATCTCTGTTTACTGTCATTTTTCACAGAAGTACTCTCCTGTGTTTGTTTTAGCATGCTGTCTCCTTAATTAGTTGGGTCCTATCAAAGTTTCATCTCTTAGAGTCTATACTTGTAAAACATTAATAAACTGAAACCTCAATTAGAGTTGAGAAACCAGAAGAGGGAACTTTCATGCCCTGTGCTGAGGGTGGAGCCCAAGAGGAAGAAGAAAGAGTCCCCTTCTCTCCTGACAAGGGCTCAGCCAATGAAAATCCATGAGCTCTTTGTTTACTACAGCCCTCCCAACTTCCTTTTCCTCTCTATAAAAGGGTTCTCCTTTCCTTCCTGTGTGGGAACTTGCACATGACTTGCCATGAATATAGACCCTGAGTTGCAATTCTCTGCTGATCCTGAATAAATCCATTTTTGCTGCAGAACTATCTGAAAATCTATTTGTTTTAGGTCAATGAACTCCAACTTTGACATGTTTTAAGGGTTAGAAGATGAGGAGGCAGGAGATGTGCTTAGCCCTCTATATTGATCCTAAGCCAGTATTGCAAAATGTATAAGCATAAGATACATTAGTGATTGTGATAAAGATAATGATGAAGAGGATGCTTTATTTTGGTTTACCATTACTCTAATCAGAATGGATATTCAGCTAATATGCACCAGGATATCCACACTAGCTGTATATAACCAGCATCTATTTTGATTGGTTCCTGCCCATGCCATGTTTGCTGTTAAATAATGTAAATATCATATTTAGCTGTGATGCTTGCAAGGTACACAAAGAATAATCTGGAAAAGCTGGTAAGGAAATAACACTTCGGAAGTTCTTGCCCTTTTAAATTGGTAGAGTTGCCGACATCTTGTTTCTCTGCCTATTTGCTACAGGAATCTATTAAGGAATCAGAGGAGAATGTGCCTGTCCATTTGATAGGAAACAAGACGTAGTGCAGGCACACTAGACCAAAATAAATCTCTCACTGATGTATTACTAAGCCTTGGTTTTCATCCACTAGAACCACAAAAATGGACTCATGTTTTTTTTCCCTTGTAGGTATCTATTATGACAAAGCCTAAGGTCTATATTGCCCCAAACTTTAAGCAAGCTATTCCCACATAAACCTGCCATCTTTACCCACTGAGATGAGATGCAAATATCTGATAGGATTAAATACCTTTCTTAGGATATCACTTTCTTGTTTTAGTCTTCACCCTTTGACTTTATTCTTTAAAAAGAGGGTTTTTTTTTTATTTTTGAATTTTATTTATTTATTTATTTATACAGCAGGTTCTTATTAGTTATCCATTTTATACATATTAGTGTATATATGTCAATCCCAATCTCCCAATTTATTCTTAATGTCACATGAATGCAATTTTATTTTTTGGAAGATGGTCAGGGTCCGCTGACCATCCTTACACACAGACTGCCTGGAGCTAACTCTAAGTACAGCTCCAGGGGTTAGAGATAAAAAATAATAAAAAAGTAAGCAAGGGTTTATGTGTTGGCATGTCAAATTTCTAGGCAACCAAAGGAAAAACCTGGAAACATTATTTTATCTGTAATAATGAAAGCTTGAGGTCTTTGGGACACAGGAGGTGGTTAAAAGGGCCTTCAAATTGCAGGCTTGGAGATTTCCTCAAAATACCTCCTCCACAGCTGTCCTCTTAATGCACCTGTCAGAGGCTCCACTCTGTTCTGTAATGGTTTTTAAAATGTCATACTCCCATGTAAAGATTTTACCCCTTTTTCTCTAAGCAAATTTTGCTGAAAGCAAAACAAAATAGGCCTTTGAAGTGGGGGGAAAAAATCAAACGCCTAAGACATAAAAAGGAAAATTTCAAATTTGGAAGATTAATACCAACTTTAGGACTGCATTTTTGGGGACCAGCAGTGTCCAGTAAATTCTGATGACAGTCTGATGGCGCTTGAAACTGGACACTGAAAATAGCACACTTGCAGATAGGACACTTACAATATTGATAATATTGCAGATTATCAATATTCACCAGTATGTTAATCTTGAAGCTCTAACAACTGCTTCCAATTTCGGTTAAACTGATCTCTTCAAGCAGTGGTTCTCAAAAGTGTGGTCCCTGCACTAGTAGCAACATCACCTGGGAGCCATTAGAAAAGTTCATTCTCAGGCCCTACCCCAGACCTACTGAATCAAAAACTCTGAGGGTTGGCCTTGCAATCAATTTTAATGAACTTCCCCACAAGATTCTGATATCTCAGAGAATCATCCCGGGAAGAATGTCATCCAAGGTCACAGCCATGGTACTCTCCCTTTGGATATCTCAATTTCCCCTATGTATAGTATTTCTCTGGGTAAGTAAACAATGTTCATATAAAGCTGCGAAGGACTGGCAGAGATTTCTAAAGTACCAGGAACTGGGAGTGTGGGCAAAGCTTGCTATTTGGCCAATAATTCTGGGCCTGCCCCATCCGGGGACTTTGACCTCTATACAGACGAGACATTTGGCTATTAGAATTTCTCTGTCTCTGCTCCTCCAGCTCCCAAACCTGCTTCTGGCCTCATCCTCACTGGGTGACCAGCCTGAACTCCCTTCCCCCACTGGTTGGTGTTCTGGTTTGTTTTCAACTCTGCTTGCTTCCTTCATTTTCCCCATCACTCCATCAGCTCTCACCATGGAAACAAGCCCTAAATCAGCGGGAGGTCTAAGAGGCCAGCATTTCCCAGGGAGGGTGATTAACACTGTTCTGTCCATTACCAATCCATTTGTATTTAAATTTAAAATCTGTCTTCTGGTGTATCTAATACAATTGCCATTTCTGGAATGAAGAAACGGATTGAGAGAAGCTCAAAAAAAGAAAAAAGTCCCAAGGTGACACAATTCTCAAATGCTTGATGTGGAAACCAAACCTATTTTTACCTGCCTGTAAATTTCTTGTTGCCATCCCTCACCACACTCTCTCAGATGTGTTAGGCTCCGTTTTGTCTGTAAGGTCTGTACTGTACTTCTGGTTTGTATGGACAGAAATTTAGGGCTTGAAAATTATAGGTGTTGCTGAGTTTGCCTAGTTCTATTTATAAACGAAACACAGCCGATGCTTTCGTTTCAGATACAGATCACAGAAAAAAGGTAAAACAGTTCTTAATCACTTGCCATTTCTTTCCTCTTCTTTCACAGAGGACTGTGTTACTTTTTCATCCGCGCTTTAAAAATACCCTTTGGAAATGCCATTGAAGATGAAGGAAGGAGAGAAAGATGGGGTTTATCCTGGTACGCTTTGCAGGTCAAATATAAAACTAAGGACAGTGGCACATATAAAAAGGAATATATTTTTTCTGCTTTAATCAACGTGTGAGTAGGGCAAAAATTAATTAGTATTTTTTAAGTTTAAAATAAGGGTGCACCAACTGAAGTCAAGTTCAGGAGTCTGAGTGGTGAGAACGATTCTAATATGAGAATCTGTATAAATGACATAGAGTGAACCCAAATACCTTCTTGGATTAGACTCTCAAAACTGTTTTTACCTCTCCTTTCCAATCAGAATCTGCACTTAAGAGGAAAAAATGAATAAAACTGTTTGGTTCTCACTCAAAGGAAATAAGAAAATAAGGATGCAAAACAAAACAAAACAAAACAAAAAGGAATATGTTTGGATATCTTTACCTCTCCAGAGGCAACAGCCCAGAGAAATGGGCTTAAAGCTACAGCAAAAAAGATTTGAGCATGACTTGGTCAGAAAGGAAGGCCTAGGGTTGCTAGTTGTTTTTCCAGTGTTTTTTTTTGGTTAATAAATCTGGCTAAAACTACTCCAAAGATGACAAATGCAAGAGACAAAGAGACATATACAAAACTTGTGAATGGGGGTATGAGAAATGAAGCCACAGCAGACAGCTAAGAAATAAGACACAAAGGGAAGTTTGTGTATATTACATCAATGTCTCTTTTTAATGGATGAGCCATACAAAGACTGGTGAATGAGCTGTCTTCAGCCTTTCCTTTTCATATATATGGAGCACAAGGGAAAAAAAAAAGACTGTGTATATCTTGGTGTTCTCTTCCATATAAACATTGGAATCAGTTTTTTGATATCCACAAAATAACTTTCTGGAATTTCAATTAGGATTGTGTTGAATCTATAGATCAAGTTGGTAAGAACAGATATCTTCACGATATTGAGCATTCCTAAACAAGCACATGGAAGATCTCCCCATGGGTTTTGTTCTTTGATTTCTCTCATTAGGGTTTTATAGTTTTTCTCATATATTTATGTGTACGATACGTAGTATCATTCCTATAGTATCATATGTATACATATATAACACATATTTCTGTATTTTTTGTTTCATTTTTCTCTGCTGTAATTCTCCATCATTTGATCCAGTTTTGCCCATTTATTCTATAATTTCCTTAGCAAATTTATAATACTTATTTCCAACACACTGTTTTTACTTGTTTTTATTTATTTATTTATTTGGCTGTGCTGGGTCTTAGTTGTGGCATGCGAACTCTTAGTTGCGGCATGTGGGATCTAGTTCCCTGACCAGGGATTGAACCCATTGGGAGCTTGGAATCTTAACCACTGGACCACCTGGGATGTCCCCAATACACTGTTTTTAAATTTTAATACCAGAGTCTCTGTGGATCTACCTCTATTATATACTTTTACCTTTGCCTATGTACCATATTTTTTAGACCTTTTTACATGGTTCATACTTTTTACTGTGTTCTGGACATTGGATTTAAACAAAAATAACAGAGACTAGAGTTAATACTATTTTTTACCAAAGCAGGCAAGAGAGTTCTATTGTGAGAAAACGAAGGACAGAAAATGTTCCCTTTCATCTGTTCAGGTATTTAGCTGGGTCTAAGCTGTGTGTAGCTTTAATTAGTTTCAATTTGCATTTGGTTTTTAAAATCTTCGTTGAATCTGACTTGTTTTTAAATTTAGGGCTCTTCCTCTTGAAGGTTTCTGGGATACAAATACCACATGACTATGAAAGATTTCCTTCTGCTTATAGCATGTGCCACCCCCCGCCCCCTGGCAATGGCAGGTAGTAGGACAGAATATGCAAGCATGGAGAACTAGAGCTCTATTGGGGGGAGATTCCAGATCCCAATCCCTCTTGACATCCCACACAGCCATTACTTCTGAGAAATCTGATCCACAATCACAGTGCCATTGAAACCGAGCAGGTCCTTCCTCCCCATGTCCTCCGCCTGGCTTTTGTCTGTGCAAAAACTTTAGCCAAAGAATACGTTTAATCAGAGAAGTGAAAAAATGCAGAAACAAAGGAAAATAGTCCATCAAGACTAAATAATAATAGTTTAGTCATGAAGCAAAGTCAAGGACCTTTAGTTCCTCCTCAAGGGCTATAGATAATATCCTGCGAGCTGTCTTATAGATACTAAAACCCCCACCAGGTGGAAGAAGTTAACTACATGATGACCAGACTGTAGCCATGACATAAGCTGCCGCAATTCCAAGAACAGCCTCAAAGAAATGGGAACAAATTGACCCTGGAACTGTACTTAACACAATCAAGACCATGCTGATCAGACCATCACATGACCAGTTTCAAGATGACTGTCAGAGCTGACTGTGCTGTTTCCGCATGTAGCCCCCTCCCTCCTGCCTGTAAAAGCTCTTGCTCATTGGTTGTCAGTGGGGGGAGTGGGCCTTTGGACATGAGTCTGCCCTACCCACTGTTGGCCGGCCTGCAAAATAAAGCAAGCTTTCCTTTCCACCAGCCTTGCCTCTTTATGGGCTTTACAGCGGCGAGCAGCCAGACTCCGCTTTGGGTAACGCTATCACCACTTACATATATTGACTCATTTATTATTAATGACAACATTGTGAGAGATTCACTATTATTGTTCCCATTTTGGAAATGAGAAAACTGAGGCAGAGATGTTCAAACAAGCAAACAAACAAAAATCCTTGCCCAAGGTCATACAACTAGTAAATAGCTCACATGAAGTTCAGGCTCTGTAATCAGTATAGCAAGCTCAATTTCAGAAGGACTTCCCTGGGGAAGCTGCTTTCTACGGCTTGAGAGCTAGAATTAGTAATAAAGGATGTCTTGTACATATTTCAACCCCTTTGCTCCTCCATACCCCCAGGTAGGGCTGTTTCTTTTCCAAACAATTGTTTGAATAAAGAAGCCATGTCTGCTCTATCTCTGTGCGTTTTCAGAGGGTACTGTTTAGCATACCCTATATGATTCTATCAACATCAATAAGATTGGTAGGCTTATACTTTACCCTGATCATGTCCTGCTCTTTATATATGTCTGCTTTCCCGGTTCCATTTGGCTTTGAGCCCCCCTGACTGAACCCTGTGCTTGTTCTTTGGACAGAAGGAGGGATCTGACTTTTCTTTATCCCATGATCTGTCTCACTAAGCCTCCATCTCTGGTTGTCTTGGTCAGTAGAAAGCCCTTTCCCAGGCCCTGAGAGCATATCTTGGCCTTTGTCCCTTCTGGGTTTTTTGATTAGGAGGAATTTGGATGACAACAAGAAGACAGCAGCAATAGCTTAGATATATTGCCTATTAAACATGTGCATGTGTCTCAAATGCTGATAAATATTATTCTGACTGGAAACTATATGGTTATTAAATTTTGTATTTTGTGCTCCAATATGAAATGATTCAATTATGAATGGAACTGAAGCCAAATTTAAAAAAACGCAGAACAGGTAGATTCAATAATGTAGATACTCAATAGTATTTTATGTGTCAGGTTTCAGGCAAGACTGAGGATGAATTCTAATTCAGGTTGAAAGAATATTCAGAGTGTCACCTCATACCAAGCAAAGAGCTACACTGTACACACAACAAGTGGATATTCCACCAACATTCATTTTGATAAATGTAAAAGACCATCATTGGCGTTTAGATAACCAATGTTCATATTTGGGGCTCTCACTGTCATGACAAAGATTGGAAACAGAACGGAAAATGTCACAGTATCAGGTATTTTTCTAAAAGTACAAGAACGTGTCACTAGTATCTTGTGTTCTTACGAGCACATTTTCTTTAAGATGAAAAATGACAACTCAACATGACTGTTCTCTCCACAAAGCAGAGAACAAAGTCCAAAGAGAAGCATACTAATTTTCCAGCCAATGACTATTCTGGTGCTTAAATAACCTAAATACTGTGGGCAACTGCTTTAGTTGCAGAGAAAATACATTCAGAAATGAAGTAACCATTCCCAGCTAATGACAACGGGAGCCCACCCTTATTCCTGCATTTAGCGAAGGCCTGTCCTGCTGTCTTTTCCTTTGAAGTTCCACAGAGAGACACATTAAGGGGGTGAATGCTTCCATTTCGGGTTCCATTTAGGCCACCCTATTAACTTTCTGTTAAAAGCTTTTTCTTTTTCGTTTTTTTTTTTTTTCCCCCATTTGAACATTTTCTTGTAAAATCTCTGGCCGGAAGAAAAATTCTTTTTAGAAAACTTTGACTGAAATATAGAAGCAGGTGTTAAGTTACAAGCCTTTGAAAAGCAGTGTAGGTTTTCCAGCTCTGTAAAAAAATATTCAGTTCTATTTTTTACTTGCTATAGTCTTAAGTCAAATACAGTTTGATATAAAACTCCAAATCTGCCCTTAATTGATCCTATTTGAGAAGCAGCGGGTCAAAATTTTGGTGAAATTTCATGCATTAACTTTTTTTAACTGAAACTCCTGACGATCACAACCCTAGGATGACGCTATTCACTGCTTTATCCCATACTTGCAGGTATAAAAAATGGCAGAATCGTTATTCTGAAACAATCCCCTAGTTGTCCCCTGTGCAACATTTGTAAAGATATCACTTGGCATCTCATAGGGGACTGCCAGTGGCTTAAATTATGATTAGCCAGAACAGCTAGGAAAGGGGTAATTTGAGGATGCATATTAGGACCTTCTGCTCCCAAATACCAAGTGTGCTATCTCTTGCTACTATAGCTTACGTTCTTTGCATGTTGAAAACTTCAGAGAGGTTTTTGCAGTCATTTGTGGATGTGCAGGACCCTGGGAAGTACTCAATGTTAAGAACTAAGATCACAGCAAAGGAAACCATAAACAAAACAAAAAGACAACCCACAGAATGGGAGAAAATATTTGCAAACAAAGTGACCAACAAGGGACAAATCTGTAAAATATAAAAATAGCACATGCAGCTCAACATAAAAAAAAACAAACAGGGGCTTCCCTGGTGGCGCAGTGGTTGAGAGTCCGCCTGCCGATGCAGGGGACACGGGTTTGTGTCCCGGTCCGGGAAGATCCCACATGCCACGGAGCGGCTGGGCCCGTGAGCCATGGCTGCTGAGCCTGCGTGTCCGGAGCCTGTGCTCCGCAACAGGAGAGGCCACAACAGTGAGAGGCCCGCATACCGCAAAACAAACAAACAAACAACCCAATCAAAAAATGGGCAGAAGATCTAAATAGACATTTCTTCAAAGAAAACATACAGATGGCCAAAAGCACAGAAAAAGATGCTGAACATCACTAATTATTAGAGAAATGCAAATCAAAACTACAATGAGGTATCACCTCACACCACTCAGAATAGCGATCACCAGTAAGTCTACAAACAATAAATGCTGAAGAGGGTGTGGAGAAAAGGGAATCCTTCTACACTGTTAGTGGGAATGTAGATGGTAACAGCCACCATGGACAGCAGTACGGAGGTTCCTTAAAAAACTGAAAATAAAGCTACCACATGATCCAGCAATCCCACTCCTGGGCATGTATCCAGGGAAAACCATAATTCAAAAAGATACATGCACCCCAATATTCATAGCAGCACTATTTACAATAGCCAGGACATGGAAGCAACCTAAATGTATATCGACAGAGGAACGGATAAAGGTGTGGTGTGTGTGTGTGTGTGTGTGTGTGTATATATATATATATATATAATGAAATATTACTCAGCCATGAAAAGAACAAAATAATATCATTTGCAGCAACATGGATGGACCCAAAGATTATAATACGGAGTGAAGTAAGCCAGACAGAGAAAAACAAGTATCCTATGATATTGCTTATATGTGGAATCTAAAAAAATGAACTTATTTACAAAACAGAAATAGAGTCACAGATGTAGAAAACAAACTTACAGTTACCAGGGGAGAAAGGGTGGTGGTGGTGAGGGATAAACTGGGAGACTGCGATTGACATATACACACTACTATATATAAAATAGATAACTAGTAAGGACCTACTGTACAGCACAGGGAACTCATCTCAATACTCTGTAATGACTTATATGGGAAAAAAATTTTAAAAACAATGGACTCATGTATATGGGTAACTGATTCACTTTGCTGTTCAGCAGAAACTAACACAACATTTTAAATCAACTATACTCCAATAAAAATTTAAAAAAAAAAAAACTAAGATCACATTAAAGAGAATCTTGTGAGAGTAACAGATTAGTCCTGTTTTGAGAAGGCTTAATAACACACGAGGTTGGGTTCATATAACCCTTGATGATGAAAGCTTCTCAGTCAAAAGAGGTCATAATGGATGCTTATATAGAGGAAGTAGAATATCCAAACAAAACCTTTTCATAGGGAAACTGCAACTTTTGGACAAAGTGGATGGGCTAAATATCACAATGTGAGAGTTGGAGGAATGGACTTAAAAGTGAGATGCGGGATCATGTAAGCCAGTTAAGAAAGGGATTTACCCATAGTCCTTGAGGAACGATGGAAGCCTTTAAGGAGAAAAATGAAGACATATTTGAATTTTAGAAAGTACATTCCATCCAGAAAAACATCAGGGAAGGTGGATCAGAAGGAGAAATCAAGGGAGAAAGAAAATCCATCAAGAAAATTGTAATTTGGATGTCTGAGGGGAAGGAATGAAGTTAATATATTTTGAAAATAAAGAACATAATATGGTTAAGGATGACTTGAAGATTTTATATGAATAGAAAGAGAAAAAATTTTCAGCATGTTTATGAGCAGTAATATAAGGGACTGTAGAACACTGTATTACATTTTCTTTTATACTTTATTTTTTAATTTTATTAAAAATTTATTTAATTTAACCCTTCTGTTTGTTAATATGGTATATCACATTGATTGATTTGCGTATATTGAAGAATCCTTGTATTCCTGGGATAAACCCCACTTGATCATGGTGTATGATCCTTTTAATGTGCTGTTGGATTCTGTTTGCTAGTATTTTCTTGAGGATTTTTGCATCTATGTTCATCAGTGATATTGGCCTATAGTTTTCTTTCTCTGTGACATCTTTGTCTGGTTTTGGTATCAGGGTGATGGTGCCTTCGTAGAATCAGTTGGGTAGTGTTCCTCCCTCTGCTATAGTTTGGAAGAGTTTGAGAAGGATTAGGTGTTAGCTCTTCTCTAAATGTTTCACTGAATTCGCCTGTGAAGCCATCTGGTCCTGGGCTTTTGTTTGTTGGAAGATTTTTAATCACAGTCTCAATTTCAGTGCTTGTGATTGGTCTGTTTATATTTTCTATTCTTTCCTGGTTCAATCTTGGATGGTTGTGCTTTTTTAAGAATTTGTCCATTTCTTCCAGGTTGTCCATTTTATTGGCATAGAGTTCCTTGTAGTAATCTCTCATGATCCTTTGTATTTCTGCAGTGTCAGTTGTTACTTTTCCATTTTCATTTCTAATTCTGTTGATTTGAGTCTTCTCCCATTTTTTCTTGATGAGTCTGGCTAATGGTGTATCAACTTTGTTTATCTTCTCAAAGAACCAGCTTTTAGTTTTGTTGATCTTTGCTATTGTTTCCTTCATGTCTTTTTCATTTATTTCTGATCTGATCTTTATGATTTCTTTCCTTCTGCTAACTTTGGGATTGTTTTGTTCTTTCTCTAATTGCCTTAAGAGAAAGGATAGGTTGTTTATTTGAGATGTTTCTTGCATCTTGAGGTAGGATTGTAGTGCTATAAACTTCCTTCTTAGAACTGTTTTTGCTGCATCCAACAGGTTTTGGGTCATCGTGTTTTCATTGTCATTTCTTTGTAGGAATTTTTTGATTTCCTCTTTGATTTCTTCAGTGATCTCTTAGTTATTTAGTAGTGTACTGTTTAGCCCCATGTGTTTGTATTTTTTACAGTTTTTTCCTGTAATTGATATCTAGTCTCATAGCATTGTGGTGGGAAAGAATACTTGATATGATTTCCATTTTCTTAAATTTACCAAGGCTTGATTTGTGACCCAAGATATAATCTATCCTGGAGAATGTTCCATGAGTACTTGAGAAGAAAGTGTATTCTTTTGTTTTTGGATGGAATGTCCTATAAATATCAATTAAATCCATCTTGTTTAATGTATCATTTAAAGCTTGTGTTTCCTTATTTATTTTCATTTTGGATGATCTGTCCATGGGTTAAACTGGGTTTTTAAGTGCCCTACTATGATTGTGTTACTGTCAATTTCCCCTTTTATGGCTGTTAGCACTTGCCTTATGTATTGAGGTGCTCCTAATGTGGATGCATAAATATTTACAATTGTTATATCTTCTTGGATTGATCCCTTGATCATTATGTATTGTCCTTGTCTCTTTTAATAGTCTTTATTTGAAACTCTATTTTGTCTGATATGAGAATTGCTACTCCAGCTTTCTTTTGATTTCCATTTGCATGGAATATCTTTTTCCATCCCCTCACTTTCAGTCTGTATGTGTCCCTAGGTCTGAAGGGGGTCTCCTGTAGACAGCATATATCCGGGTCTTATTTTTATATCCATTCAGCCAATCTATGTCTTTTGGTGGGAGCATTTAATCCATTTACATTTAAGGTGATTATTGATATGTATGTTCCTATTACCATTTTCTTAATTGTTTTGGGTTTGCTATTATAGGTGTTTTCCTTCTCTGTGTTTCCTGCCTAGAGAAGTTTCTTTAGCATTTGTTGCAAAGCTGGTTTGGTGGTGCTGAATTCTCTTAGCTTCTGCTTGCCTGTAAAGGTTTCAGTATCTCTGATGAATCTGAATGAGACCCCTGCTGGGTAGAGTAATCTTGGTTGTAGGTTTTTCCCTTTCATCATGTTAAGTATTTCCTGCCACTCCCTTCTGGCTTGCAGAGTTTCTGCTGAAAGATCAGCTATTAACCTTATGGGGATTCCCTTGTATGTTATTAGTTGCTTTTCCCTTGCTGCTTTTAATATTTTTTCTTTGTATTTAATTTTTGATAGTTTGATTAATATGTGTCTTGGTGTGTTTCTCCTTGGATTTATCATGTATGGGAGTCTCTGTGCTTCCTGGACTTCATTGACTACTTCCTTTTCCATGTTAGGGAAGTTTTCAACTATAATCTCTCCAAATATTTTCTGAGTTCCTTTCTTTTCTCTTCTTCTTCTGGGACCCCTTTAATTTGAATGTTGGTGCACTTAATGATGTCCCAGATGTCTCTGAGACTGTCCTCAATTCTTTTCATTATTTTTCCTTTATTCTGCTGTGCGGTAGTTATTTCCACTATTTTATCTTCCAGGTCACTTATCTGTTCTTCTGCCTCCGTTATTCTGCTATGGATTCCTTCTAGAGAATTTTTAATTTCATTTATTGTGTTGTTCACCATTGTTCGTTTGCTCTTTAGTTCTTCTAGGTCCTGTTAAATGTTTCTTGTATCTTCTCCATTCTACTTCCAAGATTTTGGATCATCTTTACTATCGTTACCCTGAATTCTTTTTCAGGTAGACGGCCTATTTCCTCTTCAGTTGTTTGGTCTGGTGGCTTTTTACTTTGCTCCTTCATCTGCTGCGTATTTCTCTATCTTCTCATTTTGCTTAACTTACTGTGTTTGGGGTCTCCTTTTCGCAGGCTGCAGTTTTGTACTTCCTGTTGTTTTTGGTGTCTGCCCCCAGTGGCTAAGGTTGGTTCAGTGGGTTGTGTAAGCTGCCTGGTGGAGGGGACTGGTGCCTGTGTTCTGGTGGATGAGGCTGGATCTTGTCTTTCTGGTGGGCAGGACTGCGTCCAGTGGTGTTTTTTCAGGTGTCTGTGAGCTTATTATGATTTTAGGTAGCCTCTCTGCTAATGGGTGGGGTTGTGTTCCTGTCTTGCTAACTGTTTGGCGTGGGGTGTCCAGCACTGGAGCTTGATGGTTATTGAGTGGAAATGGGTCTTAGCGTTGAGATGGAGATCTCTGGGAGAGCTCTTGCTGATTGATATTACATGGGGCCCGAGGTCTCTGGTGGTACAGTGTCCTAAACTCGGCTCTCCCACCTTAGAGGCTCAGGCCTGACACCCTGCCAGAGCACCAAGACCCTGTCAGCCACACGGTTCAGAAGAAAAGGGAGAAAAAAAACAAAAGAAAAAAAAAGTTATTAAAATATAAAATAAAAAAATGAAAAATAATAAAGAAAGAAGAGAGCAACCAAACCAATAAAAAAATCCACCAATGATAACAAGCACTAAAAACTATACTAAGATAAACATAAAAATCAGAAACTAGTCAGTCACATACAGCAAACCCTAAGTCTACAGTTGTTCCCAAAGACCACTGCCTCAATTTTGGGATGATTTGTTGTCTATTCAGGTGTTCCAGATGCAAGGTATTATCAAATTGGTTGTGGAGATTTAATCCACTGCTCTTGAATTTGCTGGGGGAAATTTCCCTTTCTCTTCTTTGTTTGCAAAACTCCTGGGGTCCAGCTTTGGATTTGGCCCCGCCTCTGTGTATAGGTCACCCTCTGGTGTCTGTCCTTCGTCCAGACAGGAGGGGGTTAAAGGAGCAGATGATTAGGGGGCTCTGGCTCACTCAGACCGGGGGGGAGGGAGGGGTATGGAATGCGGGGCAAGCCCGTGGCGGCAGAGGCCAGCTTGACGTTGTAATAGCCTGAGGCGCCATGTGTTCTCCTGGAGAAGCTGTCCCTGGATCATGGGACCCTGACAGTGGCGGGCTGCACAGGCTCCCGGGAGGGGAGGTGTGGATAGTGACCTGTGCTTGCACACATGCTTCTTGGTGGCTGCAGCAGCAGCCTTAGCGTTTCATGCCCGTCTCTGGGGTCCGCGCTGATAGCCACAGCTCGTGCCCGTCTCTGGAGCTCGTTTAGGCGGTGCTGAATCCCCTCTCCTTTTGCACCCCGTTAACAATGGCCTCTTGCCTCTTAGGCAGTTCCAGAGTTTTTTCTGGACTCCCTCCCGGCTAGCTGTGGTGCACTAGCCCCTTTCAGGCTGTTTTCATGCAGCCAATCCCAGTCCTCTCCCTGGGGTTTCACTCCGAAGCTGGAGCCTGAGCTCCTAGTCCCCACCCATCCCAGCTGGTGGGTGAGCAGACAAGCCTCTTGGGCTGGTGAGTGCTGGTCGGCACTGATCCTCTGTGCGGGAATCTCTCCGCTTTGCCCTCTCCACCCATATTGCTGTGCTCTCCTCTGTGGCTCTGAAGCATCCCTCCTGTTACCCCCTCGTCTCTGCCAGTGAAGGGGCTCCCTGGTGTGTAGAAACTTTTCCTCCTTCACAGCTCCCTCCCAGTGGTGCAGGTCCTGTCCCTATTCTTTTGTCTCCGTTTTTTCTTTTGCCCTACCAAGGTACATGGAGAGTTTCTTGCCTTTTGGGAAGTCTGAGGTCTTCTGCCAGCATTCAGTAGGTGTTCTTAGGTGTTCTGTAGGAGTTGTTCCACATGTAGATGTATTTCTGATGTATTTGTGGGGAGGAGGGTGATCTGCACTTCTTACTCCTCTGCCATCTTGAAGTGTCCTCTTCTGTACTAACCTTCTATGTCACATTAATTTGTCCTTCAAGTTGCTAGACACTAAACACTTATTTTTTTAACATGAGTATCTGAACACATTCCTAAAATGTAAACTTCTGTTCCCATGTCTACTAAGTTGTACAAATTGGAAGAGATCATAGTCTTTGTACATAACATAGGACAGATAAAGGACAGGTTTTCAGAAAGCATTTACTTGACTAGATCGACCAGGATATAATAGTAACAATCACAATCATCAACACAATGGCAAATAGCTCTACTATATTGTTTACAAAATACATTTCACATGCATTATCTCATGTGACTGTGTGTCAGCCAGGTAATTTTACCATTGGGAAAACTTTACAATAGTTAAGTTACTTTCCCAAGGTCACGGGTCCTGTAAATCTAAGGGGTGAGGTGACAATCACACAATTTTCTGGTTTCCAGTAAACCAACTACCTCATCAACCAATGTCAAAACTGATGCTGGGGGTCCTATGATCTTTCCGTATCAATTGAACAGAGACAGCATTGTTTGGGGTATTTCTCATTGAATATTTTTATACAGTATTTCTTATTAATGGCATATGTGTTTCATATTTCTCTAGAAATGTTATCGCCTTTTAGTTACAATACCAACAGTCAATTTGCCTTTGTTCTTCGTTAACTTAGCTTGGATAAATTTGTTACTATCAATTAATTCAGCAGAGCTGTTTCCACTGTCTTCATAGATTCCCAGATAGCATGATCCTAAACCCCACAATCGAAAACTGACATTTCTTTATTCGCAAACACATTGATATGAGTAACAATGGAGAGTGGCGTAATTGTTTCACCTAAAATTATTTTAAACAGTATAATAGTAATGTGCCCTTACCATAGAACTTTAAAGAAGGGAGTGATCGAGGACAAATAGGTTCATTGGTAGGTAACAATTAGATTTTTGAAATGGAGTAAGTTTATCAAGTAGATAAAAAGGGAAGGGCACTGCCCACAAGGGGAACACGATGACAAAGGTAAGATAAGAAGAAATGTAGTAGAGATTCCCCCCACCCCGCCCCAAACACATATACCTTTTACTACACATAACACATAACCCAAAGGAAGAGAAGACATTCCTGTTAGAAAAATAAGTGTGTGCAAAGGCATAGATATAAGTGATATCATACAGTATTTGTCTTTCTAAATTCTTGTTTCTTCTGTTAAGTTTGTCATCTTAACTCCCTGGGCATGGATTTGTTCTTCTCACACATGACACACTGCTGATTTGGTGTTGCTCAGAGAAGAGGAGCTCAAGGAGGGCTAGGGTGTGAAAGGACATCTTCCATGACAGAATGAAGCCAAAGCTCAGTTTTGAAATTTCAATAGGATTTGGATGGATGGAGAGGTCCAAGAAGGCTTTTCAAGGGGAGGGAGGCTGGGATTCTGACTCAGTTTTATGACCCACGCAGTCAAAGGCTGATGCATATGCTGGACAGTGCCTTTTTTTACGCAGAACTCCTGCCTCTATTGTATCTCAGTATTCCATGCCCTCCAGTATTTATGCACATGGTACCTTTTCCAATCCTTACGGCAACACTGTGGCACAGGTATCTCCCTCCTCATGGTAGGAATAAGGAAAAAAGCCTCTGAAAGCTTAAATGCGTTTTCTTCCAAGTCACACAACCAGAAGCTGATGACAGGGAATTAAATCCTAAATGTTTCTGAGTCCAAACTCTGTACTTTCCAACTATACAACAGGAGAAGGATCCTCCCTCCTCCTCTCCCCGTCTCTCTCCTTCCTCACTTCCTTTGAGTTTATTTAGTATTTTTACAGAACAGGAGCAGCACTGACTAGGACACAGGTTGTATAAGATAAATCTCTATGACAGTGCGTCACACTCATGTCTTTATGAAGATAAGAAGGTTTTAAACCCCAAATATCTGTATGCATTTGGTAAGAGGAGCAAGGTGTCTTAATTACGATCAGGAGAGCACGGTGGTTTTTTGCAGGGGGCATGCTCTTCAGCTTTGAGCCACACAAAAGTCAATGGTAACTGCTCATGTATCTACCTGCCCGGTTACACTGGGGGGTGCTGGAGGGCACAGGCTGTGTCATCACTATTGCTACACTCCTGGCTTCTGGCTCTATGCCTGGTCCATAGCATGTGGTCAGTAAATGTTCTCTTGAATGAATGAATACTTACATGAAAGAATGGTACTATAGGATGATGAACAATCTGTGTTCCTTTAGTTCTCACTGATTATTACCCCTCAAGGGGTCTGTAATACATATGAAGCATCTACGCTAAGACTCATTTAAAATGGAGGGCTTCATGCTAAATAAATTTTACTAAAATAATGAAATTATAATCAATACTGATATGTTTAGTAAGAATCTGTTTTTCTTTAAAACAAATAAAATGTTCAGCCTCTTTCTGCCTTGAAGTAAACCTAAATATCAGGTTTCTCTTGCTTTACTTTCCCTTCTCTGACAGTGCATTAGTCGTCTAGACATAACACACAGTTAATAGAGAATATTCTGCTATTACATGTGTAAAAGGAAAACAAGAAAACCTAGTTAAGAAGCCATACAACGTTTCTGCTAAATCCTTAACTCTTGTTTTAATGATTAATTTATACAAACCAGAATGTAAACACATTTAGAAAGTTTTCTGATCATTTAAACTAGACCTCATCAGGGTAACTGTATTCCCATCATGTGTTTAGGAATCAGCCTTCCCAAACAGTATTGTATTAAAATCATGAGACAGTATGCATATGCAAATTGCTCAGATAAAAAGCTATCTTCCTGGACACATTAAACAGTAGATATTAGACATAACAATAATTTGACATATAAAATATCTTCATTTATTCAGACAAATCATGCAAAAAATATAACCAGCACAACCTGATGTGCTCACAGTTCACTAAAAATGTACAAGACAAGATGGACTTTGATGCCAGTGGCTTTATTTTACATGATGAGAAATAAAAAGCAATATTCTTTTCGCAATTCTGCCGTGGAAAAGTCCCAAATCTTTTCTCCTGCCAATGGATCAAAACGCCAACCTTGCTGCAAGTCACTTGTGCCCTGATCCCACAAGAAAAAGCTGCCAACATTTCTGCTGAAGAGTCAGACAGATCCACGCATCAGTTTTTTCCCCTTCTCTTTCCTACTCCTCCCCTGCAGTGTATTATTTCTCTGGATGTCTTTTGCTATACGTTGACTCTTAAGAAACATTTCTTTGTATCTCTCTGCTTATTTACCTAAATAGCCATTGCCCCTTGGGGCCCCTTGGCCTTCTGGGGAGCTCTTTTATAAAGCATGGTTTCCACTGGGGCATCAGAAGTTGTTTCCCAGGCGTGGACTAAGGCCCAGTTTTCCCTCTTTTACCCATACTGCTTTGCACAGGCTAAGGAAAAAGCCAGTTTCCTGTGGAGAACTATTTTTCTTGTAAACTGGGGAGATGTGTCAGAAAAATGGCCTCTCAGTAACGGAAAAGAAAAAAAAAAAAAAGATTCTTCTCAAGTCTATTTTGTTCTAGACATTTTTCAAGGGCATCAGCAAAACTCTGGGAAGCAGGTATTATTATCTCTGTTTTTCAGATGAGCCAGTAATTTGCTCAAGGTCATACAGTTAAGTGGTAGGTGTGGGATTTAAACTTTGACTTATCTGTCCTCAAAACTCTTTCCACCGTACCTACTGACCCAAGAATATGCCTCCAATTAGGATAAAGCAAGCAGTACAATACCAAGCATCTTTATACAAGCTGACTTGGCACCATGGTACCGTAGTACCGATGAGGAGGGGACCTTAATGAGCATTTAGTCCAAACACCCCATTTAAGGATGAAAACTGTGGCTCCAAGAGACCCAGTGTTTCACTCAAGGCAACACGTTATGACAATAACTCCAATCTTCTTGCTCCAAGTTTGAGACTTACTGCTATACACTGAACGTTTGGTCCCCACCCCCAACTTCGTATGTTAAAACCTAATCCCCTGTGTGATGATATTAGGATGTGGGGCCTTTAGGAAGTGATTAGATCATAAGAGTGGAACCTCAGGAATGGGATTAGTGCCCTTATACAAGAAACTCCAGAGAGCTCTCTTGCCCCTTCCACAATGTGAGGACACAGGAAAAAGATCACTGGTCTTCTATGAACCAGGAAGTGGACCCTCACCAGACACTGGTGCCTTGAGCTTGGACTTCCAGCCTCTAGAACTGTGAGAAATACATTTCTGTTGTTTATAAGCCTGGGTGGCATTCTGTTATAGCAGCCTGAACAAATTAAGATACTCATTCATACTGATGTTCTACCTCCCATTTAACAGTTTTGTTTGCTTTAATTTAGTTTTTCTTTCATTTTTTTCCCATTTTGTATTATCTTCTTTACCCTCTATTTTCATTGATTACTTTCGATTAAAAGATATTACTTTGTTATAATGCAAATTGCTCAAATAAAAAACTATCTTCCTGGACACATTAAACAGGAGACATTAGACATAATGATAATTTGATGTATAAAATACCTTTATTTATTTAGGCAAATCATGCAAGAAATATAACCAGCACCACCTGATGTGCTCACGATCCACTAAAAAAGTGCAAGAGAAGACAGACTACGAAAATGTGCATTCATCGACCTTCCTTTCTCCCACTGCGAACAAGTCTGAACAATTCCTTAGAAAAAGTGCACTTGAGATTACTATGAATTAGAATGGATTAGAGCAAACTACAGGACTATTTGGAGTTTAATTCACAGACTATTGAGAGAGTTTCCTTTCTTTCTAGTTTCAGCTTCTTTTGAACTGAACTGATTTTAAAATGCTGTAAATGTCCTCACCAACTTCCCAGTTAGCAAGTTTGCAACCTGCCAGTTTATCTCTGCTCAGGCCTAAAAAACAAACAAAAAAAAAAAAAACAAGCAAAAAAAAAAAAAGTACAACAAAATAAAATTGCACAGCTACTTAACAAGACAGACAGCTTCAATGTTATCCCAGAGTCAGTCGCTGTCTAAGAGTGCATAACATTTCTCCTTGTTAGCCAATTTTCTGCCATCTTGGGAACAGTTAGCCATCCATCCATCACTATGCTTGGACGGCATAAAAAGGAGAATGGTTGTAAAGATCTTTTATCTTGCTCCCAAATGATGAGAGGAACCAAATGCTTGTTGTTCCTCTTAATGGAGTTTGAGTGAACAATAATAAAAAGGAATCAACTAAAGGATATATTCAAATATATCTCACAAGGCATTGTCAAAATCTTTCTCTTTTTTGACACTTGTCTTTTGAAAAGGGTTTTTGTTTTGACATTTTCCCTAAGGGCATTTATCACTCATACTGAACAATATGACTGACCCTGGGATCTGATTTTAGGAAACTGAGAACAGGCAAAGCCCACTCCAGAGACAGAACTGTGGCAAACACCTTGCACATGGGTTCGTTCCAAATTCGAAGTCAAAGTCCAAGTCAGGAGTTTTGATAGTCTGTTACTTTACCAAGTGATTAAGAATCTCCTTTTTAATGGATACTAAGAGGTAACTGCCGCTGACTGTGGAAATTCTTACTGAATATATATTCTCCAGTCCAAGTGGAGTATGGAAAGAAGTGAGTAGAAACTGAAGAAAAAGGAGACAGGAGGTATGGTAAGGATGAGGTGGTAACAAGTAGAAGCCTACTTGATTCTTTGTTAAGTAAGAAGTACTAACTTTTATTAAGCACTGGTTTACGTCAATTTCCCTAGAAGCAAAGCCTGAGATTTTTGTACAGGTGATGTGTTTGGGGGAGAAATGGCTAAGAAAAGCAGGATAAGACAGGTAGAAGCTAAGCAGTGATGTGGTCTCAGCTAGAGACTACCTTTAGCCAGATCTTATAAGGTGGTCTGGAATTTTGCAGTTCTGGAGCTGCAGTGTCCAGTATAGCAGATGCTGGCCACATGTGGCAATAAAACACCTGAAATGTGATTAACCTGAGTTGAGATGTGCTGCAAATGTAAAATACATACCAGATCATAGGCATAGTACCAAAAAATGTAAAATGCCTCGCAAATAGCTTTTTACTGATTAATGTTGAAATAATAACATTTTGAATTAACTAAAATATATTAAAAATCCTACCCAATTTGTTTTACTTTTTAATGTAACTACCAGAAAAGTTTTAATTGCATAAAAGCTTTGCATTTATTTTTATCCAGTAATGCTAATTTAAAATGCTAATCTGGATTTATTTTAGCCAAGGAAGTCTGATATAAAGTCATGCAATGTCTTCCTTCCTTCCTTCCTCCCTTCCTTCCTCTTTTCCCTTTTTATTTTATTTTTTCAAAAATTCCCTAACCACTTCTGTTATTTAACACTTAGCAAGGTCAGACTGTTTTCCAGTCATCTTACTCAAGTTACACACAGGCCTGTGATCTCATCAGCCAAACACCCAGGCAGACATATCCATAAATGTACCAGTTTAACACAATTACAAAATGCTCCTGACAGCTTGGTGGTGGGAAGAGAGATTGGCAGTAGCTCCTCAAAATAAGAAACTCATCCAATGTCCAAAAACACACTATCAACTGACTTCCAGATGCTACCATCTTTTCATCTGTAGGCCCATTTTGTTGATGGCAGGTGAAAGTTATCCCGAAAGGATATCTAAACAGAAAGGACCCACCACATTCCATTTCTGAAGGCTTGCAATTTGCAGGTACCCAGAGGACACTTAAATCTTCAATAACAGCAGCCGAAAGCCAAATTATATACTATAAAATTCATATTTACACATTTATCACATGACATAAATTGCACTGCGATTTATACCACTGTCTCTACCCCAGACTCATTCTTCTTTAATGTGTGAAATCTTTTGGCGCACGTGCATTTTCTAGAAGCACTTGGTAAATGTAGTAATTTTTTTGCTAGGGACTCTCCCTGTGACATAAACTCTTCTTCATCACCATCATCATCATCATCACCATCATCACCACTGTGTCACCACTGATGATGTTTTTTCAGCTTTTGCCCACGGTGCGTTTATCCGTATTAGGCACCATAGATGATACATTATATTGGACATTTGGGATAAGAAGGCAAAAATTCACATGGTGAACAAAATCAATAATATAGCCAGTGGCTTATCTCCTCTGGCAAGTTTCAGCTCAAGGGAATATGAGGTCAGGTAGCAATGCTAGAATACACTACATAGCGTGTTATTGGCTAGGGTGAATTCTACTCCTTTCTCTTTTCTTGCAGTTTCAATTTCCTTGCATTTTAAAAGGGAAACTCAACAGCCACTCCTGCAGAGCAGCATAAGGAGCAGGCAGCTGACCAAAACTCCATTGTCAGCAAGAGCAAATATAACAGTGGGGTGGAACAAGGAGGAAAGGGAAACAGTGCAATGAATTTCTAGATAGATTAGATGCCTGAAAAGTAATGAATGTTTAGTAGGCCTACCAATATTTGATCTAGAAAGTAACAATAGCGCCTTGATTTTAAAGTTTGGAACTAACACTCATTTATCTAATTTCTGTTTCAGTTAGATTATAATGGATATTTTTTTCAACAAAGGATAGAAGTCGCATCACAGCCAAGTAATAAAATGCTATTTGTGTATGCAAAATCATTCAATTATTTGATGCAATTAAACTAGCATCTCAAGAGTGATTTGAAAGGAGAATATTTTTGTAGAGAAGACTTCAACAGAATTAGAAAAATAAAGCATTTTTTCTGTGATTTTGAGAAAAAAATGCAAAATAGACCAAAGAAATTAGTCTTCAGTGTTTAATGTTTATCATTACCAAAACCCAACTCTCTGATGGCTTTCTTAATGATCTAGGTGAAACTCTCATTTTGCAAATGTGACAGTTTTTAAGGGAGGTTTTTCCTTTGTAGAGCTGGTGTTTTACTGCTGCCTACAGGAGTGTAAGTGCGAAAAGTGGGGGAAAAGTTTGCCTCATACACATCATTCTTAGACATTTGCTCTTTGAATCTTTCTGAGTATTACTTTGCTGATAATTTCTTGAACTAGAACCTTCCACTTGACTCTTTGATATCAGAAAACAATAGGGCTTCACATGTCAGATCTTTTCTGTAAAGGATCTTACCAGCAACCACATTATCCTTCACAGAAATCCCTATGTAAAAAATAGCTCAAAGGGGAGAATGACATTTCTAAATGGCAAACCTAAGGGTCCAAAAAGCCAGTGACTTAACCCAAGACTTGAACAGACTCAAGTATGAAATTCTGATTTTCACATCCCTGTATGATACTGTACTTCATCGTAGTAAAACCACTCCCTATGAAGTTTAGTAAATCAATGACCAGGCCTTAATAACAAGTTCAAGGAGAGCATGATGACATAAACGTTAGAATAGTACTAGCTCTTGGCCAATTTGTAGAAGGCATAGAGTCCTTCTAGTTAGTACACCAAAAAATTTCTGATATGGTAAAAGATACAGGTTCTGCTAATCAGTTCAGTTCAGTAAGTATGGCCCTCTGCTATGAGACCAGCCTCACACTAGATTCTTGGGAGACTAAGCTCACAGTCTAAGATAGAAGTCCAACTTGTATGTATGTATGTATTTATTTATTTTACACATACAGACTTTTTAAAATATTCTTTTCCATTATGGTTTATCACAAGATATTGAATATAGTTCCCTGTGCTATAGAGTAGGAACTTGTTGTTTATCCATCCGATATGTAATAGTTTACATCTGCTAATCCCAAACTTCTTAGAATGCAGCAAGTTTCTATGATTTGCATTAAATGGTGTTATAACACTGCATTAGAATTGGTAGTAAGGTGGGCCAAAGCACTGACTTAACACATTATTTTGAAAGATTACTTTATCTGTCCAGTGGGGAAGAGTGATGAGCCACAAGAGTAATGTTTCACTCCTTTCGAGGCATGTGCATGGTCTCCATGATTATGGGATAAAAAGCAAGGGGTCAATATCTTCGGATACTTAGCAATGCACACCCATATTGTCTACAACTGTGTACAGGAGTCTCATGTGAATGTTTACACAGCACACCAGAAACGCTGATGATTGGAAATGTTCTTTAATAAAGAATATTACAGCTATACTGGAAGGATTTCCAGATATTTTTACTCCCAAATCTGGAACCAGGACTCCATAATTTGTCAACCAGTAATGCAAATGGAAACAACAAACAAACACACAAAAAACAGTATGACTGAGAACCTGGAATCCAGATTTCACTCTGTGTGTTACCCTACTGGGCATTGTATTTTGGCTCTTCTCTATTTATCCACTGCCACAGCTCCTGATCACCTCCTCATCAACTCAGATCTATCGCTTGAATCATCGTACCGAAGGGTAGATCTAATCGTGGCTCTGTCCTTGCTTGAGGAACTGTTGCTTACAGTTGACACATTAAAGTCAAGGTGTTCCGCCAATGTACTACTAACTGTCAGCTTTATTGGTCAATACCATCCTTTTCACATTTCCATGAAAACACAATACTTTGCAAAATGCTATTTCTTTTAGGTTGGCTAATTTAATTTTTCCTTTCTGAGGAATGTATACGAATGCATTTCCTGATTGGCTGCTATACTTATGAGCTTAAATTCTTGCTTCTCTGTCTATATATTCTGTACTTATACAATTGGTTTCAATTATTATTCTGTGCTTTAATTATTTACAATTAGTAGCCAATGTTAATATGTTAATAAAATACTACCACATTTCTAGTGCTTGGATTCAGCACACTATATATGCTCTTAAATATGCATTGATTTGAATGGACTATATTTAGCTTCATTATCTTTCTCCCTTATAAGTCACAGATCAAAGAATACTTGCCTTTAAGCAGATATTTCACAGGGGAAATATCCACCATTGTTTCAGAAACTGATTATGCAGATTGACTCTCTTCCTAAGAAATTAGAAAATTAACTCAGCACCACAGCTGTGGGACTTAAATTACAGAACTAGCTATATTTTGAAAACTTTGAAAATCTACCAAAAGAGAAAATTGTAAGATTGATTCTGTAAATGATGCTGTTCAAAGTTAAACTACTTCTCTAACAGACTTGTTAGAGGGGATTATTTTTTCCCCAGCCATATCTTTTATTTTCTTACTTTTGATCAATGAATATCTTCTATCTCATCCTGTAGTGAGTAATGCTACCTGCTGAACATGTAAACCTATAATCATTTGTGAAATGCAAGGACAGTCCTTGATCAAATAAATGAATCATAAACAGAGTCCCAATACTTCAAATACCACAATCTCATCCTACACCTCATTCTTCTTGAGTATTGTCACTAGAGTAACAAACATGGTGGGTGGAGGGGTGGCGTGGTAGAAGGGACTAAGTATTCCTTGTGTTTAGACATACAGTGCTGAAGTGAGAATCTTTCCCAATTAGAACCCATTTATTCCGTCAGCGAGTGCTGAACTAACTACACAGACATTAAAGTGAGCATAGCAGTAAGTGTAAAAGCTTCATACATTTTTACAGATGTAACACACGATGCACCAACACACAGAAGTCCCCTCATGCCTGCTCCTAACTGTGATCTTTCTTCCACCCTGGGGGAGCCATTAGCCAGACTTTTAACATCATGGATTACTTTGCCGATTTTTGTACTCTATGCAAATTGCAGCTTAAATAGGTAGTTTTCTCCTTCTGGCTTGTTTTCCTCAATACTATATTTGTATTTGAGTAGCTATATTTTGTTCATTCTCATTGCTGTAGTATTGCATTATGTGAATAGCCCAGTATTTATTTATTCATTCAACTGCTGATAGACCTTTGGGTAGTTTCCAGGTTGGCTTGATGAATGCTGCTGCTATGAATATTCATGGACAAGTCTTCTAGTGAACATATGTATGTATTTTTCCAAATGTTAAACCAATCTTACATGCCTGGAATAAACCCACATTTCGTGATATATTATCCTATTTATATGTTGCTGGATCTGATTTTCTAGGATCGGATTTAGGATCACTGCGTTTGTGTGACTAAAAGAACTTAGTCTGTAATTTTCCATTCCTTTAACGTCCTTGTGAAGTTTTGGTGTTGGGTTTCCCTGGGTCTTATGAAAGATTTGGGAAGTGTTCCCTCTTTTTTCCTACTCTCTGGATAAGTCAGTTTAATATTCGTATTATTTCTTTCTTGACTATTCCAAAGAACTCATGTTGAGGCCATATGGGGCTGGGGTTTTCTGTCTCGGAATGTTTCTAATAACAGATTCAAGTTCTTTAATAGATACGAAATTATTAAGAATCTCAACTTCTTCTGTTAACTTAGATTATTTTTTCCAAAGAAATCCCCATTTCATATAATTTTATAAATTAATGGCATTAAGTTGTTCATAATGTCAATACTTTTTGATGTCTGAATGCTCATAGTGATGGCTTCTCTTTGTGTTTCTAATATATGCAACTTGATTTTTCATTCTTTTATTGATCAGTGTTGTAAGTATTTATAGATTTAATTAATATTTTCATACATTGTCTACATATGTTTGAGATTTGAATTACTGTCTTTCTTTAATTTCTTGAGATGGGTACATCAACACTGTTCAGTCTCCTTTCTAATAGATTCATTATATAATATAAATTAACAGTTTTTCTTCCCTGAAAAACATTTTTACTTCACTTTCATTTATAAAAGATCTTTTCAACTGCATATAGAATTCTAGTCATATTCTTTTAGCATGTTAAAAATGCCATTCCATCATTTTCTGGCTTCCATTATTTTAAAAGTAAGCTTCAGTCTTGCTGCTTCGAAAATAATATATCTTTCTTATTTTGCTGCTATTAATATTTCCTGCAGATTAAGGTGTCCTGCAGTGTGACTTGGATAGGTCCTACTTGGGGTTCAATGAATTTTTTCAGGCTGGACTGATGTCATTCATCAACTGTGGAAAATTTTCGGCCAATATCTCTTCAACTGTTTTTACAGCCTTATTCACTGTTTTCTCTCCCTCTGAGACTCCATTTATGCCAACAGTAAACTTTTCTCTCTGTGCATCAATTTTGTGTATTTTATTTATCTGTTTTTATATTCACTAATCGTGCTGTATCCAATCTACTGTTAAACCTGTCCACTGAAATTCTTAATTTCAGATATGTATTTTTTTTAGTTAAAAAATGTCCATTTAATGTGTTTTATATAGGTTCCAATTTTTGGTTGAAATTTTTGATCCTTTCATCTCCTCCTCCCATATTTTTGTCTATTTCATGAACATATTTATTACAATTAGTTTAAAATCTCTTCTGCTAATTCTGATATCCATGAATCTTGTTCTATATTCTGTTTCTTAAATTTTTGATTATCAGTCATATAGTCTTGATAGTTTTCAAGTTCATTGTATAAAAAGAACCTCAGAAACTCCAGATTATGTAATACTCTAACAGACAAGTTTAACCCTGCTCTCTGTTGGGCAGAGAGAATATGGGGCTGATGACCTCAATCCAAGTTAGGCTACCATTTTGGTAAATGTATCTCTGGTTGCCTTTTTCTCAGGCATGAGGTTCTCTGCCAGAGTCAAGCCTGGATTTCACCTGCTAGCTGGCCCACTCCCCATGGAAGAACTTTTCTTTTTTCATATTAACATGAGAATACACCTTTGCCTTTCAGAATTTTCAGAATTTTTACGCCTACTTCTTTAGTCTTCTATCCAGCTTCAGGAATCAGAAATTTTATCGCAAGAGTGAAGAGATATGGGAACATATGTATATGTATAACTGATTCACTTTGTTATAAAGCAGAAACTAACACACCATTGTAAAGCAATTATACCCCAATAAAGATGTCAAAAAAAAAAAAAGATGAATGGCAAATTAAAAAAAAAAAAAAAGAAATTTTATGAGTGTACAACAGTACAGGAGGCCTCCCCATTCTCACCCTTTCTCGCTCTAGCTCTATATAACTGGTGAAAG
The DNA here is from genome assembly GCF_949987515.2 of Delphinus delphis. Classification (NCBI taxonomy): domain Eukaryota; kingdom Metazoa; phylum Chordata; class Mammalia; order Artiodactyla; family Delphinidae; genus Delphinus; species Delphinus delphis. The sequence goes on along the minus strand of NC_082692.2, from coordinate 54,237,493 downwards.
ATGTGTTATTTTCTCTTTCCCTAGGAAGATTCTGCTGCCTAGAATGAGCCACAGTTCTCAATCTCTAACCTGCACTCAAAATTAGTAAATGCTACCAGGGCAAAAACTGCTGGGATTTTCAGTTCATCTCTGAATGGTTCTCTCCTCTGTGGCATTTTATTCCACTAGTCCTTATTTTTCTTAGAATTCTTGATGCCTTTCAATTTGAGTATTGTATCCAGGTTTTGCAGGTCCTTTCATCAGATGAATGAACCTTCCAAAATCTACTATAACTTACCTGAAGTGACATGCTCCCATATTGATCAAACTTTTTTTTTTTTAGTTCAACATGATTTGAATTTTGAAAGGTTAAAAAATAATATATTTTTATTTCCTCTCAATAAATTAATAAGAATTTAAAATAAAACTAATTCAATTTTATTGGGTGATAATTGAAAGTTACTATTTCAGTGGGAGATAATCCCATCATATTTTTTTCAGTACCTACCCAGTATATGTAATTATGCCTTTTTTAAAATACATAAACTACAAAGTTGTCTGAAAGGTATCACAGCTAAACATTCTTAAGGAGAAGTGGCTTCTCAACATGTTAGTTTAACCCACTTAAATGTTTTAATTCAAATTTTACTTCTTGTTTTCTTTTCAAGAGTGGAAAATGGACAACCATGCTGGTAAATGTTACTGTCCACATTCAAATAAAAACAATGTGAACTCTGGGACTTGCGTATATAGAGAAATGATAGAAAGTGTGATTGTATGTCCTAGCACCTAATAGTCAGGGACCCTAAAGCTTCTGGCAAAGAGAAGGGAAGAATGTGATTTTTCTTTTTAAGCAGCATAATATTATGGTATGCTGATTCTATATGGAGTTTTTCTTTTGAGACGTGAAAAGTCAGGCATAAACTTGGAAGATAAATTTGCAAGCATTATTATCCCACTAAGTTCAGTTTAAGATCTTTCCCTTCCAAACATGTTTTGAACAATGGCATTAGTCAGAAAGAATGAAGACCTCAAGGAGTGGTGTAATCAAATAAAAGAGAAATATAAAACAAAATGAACACTTGCTATCTGTTTGTATGAATGACTGGATGAAAAAAATTAAAGGAAAAGATTTTGAGTTATCTCATTTGTCCTCATTTTCTGATCTTTCTTTATCCTTTTCATTTCCATTTTTCTTCCCTTCATCAGTATTTTCCAAATATTGTATCCTCCATTGTCTTTTAAGCCACCTTCCCTTACTCCTACTTCCTTCTTCCACAAATGTCATGAATATCAGTAATCAAGAGTTATTAGTTCACCAGCATTTCCCCCTTTTTAAAAGGGGGCTCTATTCAATGATTTTACTTTTGCCTGGCTTAAATATCTTGTCAGTGTTTCTTCTGAGTCCCCCTTCTATTCAGCTGACATAGAAATATATCAACCTCATTTTCAGAGTGTTTTCATCAAAATAAGATGCATCGGGAAACTTACGTTAATGGCCAGATCTCTGAGATTTTTTTATTGTGTGGCCAAATATTGCAGCACATCTGTATTTTCCAGCCCATGCAGTTTGTATGGCTGTGAGTAAATGACAAATGATAAGAATCAAATTTGTGGAACTCTGGCAATGAATTCTGACCTCATAAAAAGCCTTTATATGACAAGTTATGTTCTACTCACTCAGGAGAAAAAAATTTTATACTGAAGAATGAAAGGCAATTATGATAGCTTTAATGTCCTGGCATTATCTCTCAGACTCATGAACATTTGTCACCACATTGACTGGAAAAGTTGGGTTGGAGCTATGGATATCCTTATCCAGTTGTGGATTGTTTCTTAAATAGACAATGGAATCAGGAACCTCTGGGACCAACTGAGTCACCTTCAAAAATCAATCCCTGCCTCCTCCTTTCTTGAACAGAACAAAAATATAGATAAAATATGTTGCATTGATCAGCTGCTTCTATGAGATTAACAGAATTCATAAAACTCAGTATAGAACAAAATATAAGTCAGGACCACTGATGAACACCAATCCAAAAGCAATAAATAAAATATGTGAACCAAAGGGTTATTAAGGAATACTAAGTATGGTTCTTCACAGAAATTATAATGGTTAATATTTATTGACTGCCTAATTTTTGCCGGGTATAGTGCCACCCTGGTTTATGTGCATTAACACAGTGTATCTGCTCAACATTCAAAAGGCCCAAGTATTTTGATTATTACCATTTTTAATTGAGAAAATTAAGACACAGAGAGGTTAAGTAGCTTGGGTAAGTAAATGTTAGAGATAGATAGACATTAATTCTCTCATTCTTAACCTACAAAGAAGGAAACTGACTTAAAATCAAATGTAGAGGCAGAAAGAACCATTTTAAATGTATTTAAGATTATGGATTAATATGTACAGTATACACAAAGCTAACAAAAATCAATAAAAGAGCATGTAGACTATTAAGCAAATATGAACAGGCAACTCACAGAGACAAGAAAAGATCAACCATATATGAATCTATATCTAAAATCACTGGCATTCAGAGAAACATAAATTGGTAATAAATGATCATTTCTCAGTCATTAAATTGGAAAATATCATAAGCACTGATAATGTCTGCATTGACAAGAATGTGAGGAAACAGATATTCTCATCTACTTACAGTGAAATACTAATTTTGTTAAGCTTTTAAAAGGGATGTTTGTTAGCACTGGCAAGTGAAATTTAACATTTAGTGTATTCAATATTTTACAGGATTTATTCCTTTAAACCAACAATACATGTCTAGAAATGTATCACATAAACCTGTTGATGTGTGCCTAAATATCATGTGTTTGTTACTGCAGGTTTATAAGAGTGATACTCATAATAGAAGTATTACTCTTATTTATAAGAGTAATCATCGGAATAGCTTATCAATATGGAAATGATTTTTTAAATATATGTCAATATGAGATACCACACAATCTCAAAAAAGAATGAATACATACAGAAAAGGAAAGCAATTTAATACCTATAAGTTCAACAATTTTCCACTTAAAAGTGGGATTAGCAGAAGCAAACTATTATAAAATGGATAAACAATAAGCTCCTACTGTATAGGACAGAGAACTATATTCAGTATCCTGTGATGAACCATAATGGAAAAGAATATGAAAAAGAATGTATATATGTGTATAAATGAATCACTTTTCTATACAGTAGAAATTAACACAGTATTGTAAATCAACTGTATGCCAATAAAATAAATTTTTTAAAAAGTGGAAACTTTAAAAATTTTTAAAAGCTGACTTTCACATGGAACATTTTCCAGGATATATCAAATGCTGGGTCACAAAGCAAGACTCGGTAAATTTAAGAAATTGAAATTGTATCAAGCATCTTTTCCAACCACAGTGCTATGAGATTAGAAATTAACTACAAGAAAAAAAATGCAAAAAACACAAACATGTGGAGGCTAAACAACCAATGGGTCATTGAAGAAATCAAAGAGAAAATCAAAAAATACCCAGAGACAAATGAAAATGAAAAGACAATGATCCAAAACCTATGGGATGTAGCAAAAGCAGTTCTAAGAGGGAAGTTTATAGCAATACAAGCTTACCTCGGGAAACAAAAATCTCAAATAAACAATCTAACATTTACACCTAAAGCAACCAGAGAAAGAAGAACAAAAAAACCCCCAAAGTTAGTAGAAGGAAAGAAATCATAAAGATGAGAGCAGGAATAAATGAAATAGAGACTAAAGAATAATAGAAAAGATCAAAGAAACTAAATGCTAGTTCTTTGAAAAGATAAAAGCTGATTTCAGAACAATATTAGAATGATTCATTTGGATAATTTAAAAATGTGATACAGACATGCATGCATGTAAGTACAGAGAAAAAGAGGTGGAAAGGGACACATATAAATATATGCAATGGTTGTCCTTGAAAGAGGGGTTTGGAGCAGGGAGGTAGAAGAGAGACTTTGATGTATCAGCATGTATGTCTCTTTGTTTGAATCTTTTTGCAATGAGTATGTGTTTATACATTATTTTTCAGAAATTAAAAATTAGAAAAGCAAATTTTCTTCAACCCAGCTGGACCAACTGGCTATATGTTATGTTTCCATCAGGAACTATGAAGAAATAAAGATTTACTCATATAATTTGCTATCCCTGGCTATTTCTGGTCAATTCTTTGGTCTTTAGGAATTATATTAAGCTGTACAAGTCATCTAACTTTGAAACACATTCTAATATTTTTTTCATTCTTTATTAGGAACATGTTGGTGCCAGACTTTATGTTGGTTGGCAGTGATACAAGATTGAACAATGTACACTCAGTCCCACCCTTAAGACATTTCATGATTAAGACACTGATTCATACATCATGGCTTCCAAACACAGTGGGGTGATTTTTTCTAAAATAGGAGAAAGTAAAGGAAATAGAGCCTTGTTCAAAGTACTATACTCTGAGACAACAGAATAGGAAAGAACACTTTCCCCTGCTAGAGTATTTTATAGAAAATGAATTTGTCATCAATATTTTAAAATTAGTATAATTTTTACTTAAAATCTATATGTCCAGTTTCTTTAAAATTTTTAATACACCAGGAAACACTAGGGTCATTTTCCCACAAGGCAGCTGAATGTACTCTTTAGAATGAGAATGTTCACTCCATTTTGGCAGAACTCTCACTACTCCTAGGTGATTATCCCCTCTCTCTCTCACACAAACACATACATGTATCATAGTCACATTTATTCCTTCTTTTCCTTGTCTAAAGAATGTTCCTGCTTCTCACTAGCCACTGAACTTACTACCATCACCTCTTGGGTCCCTGTAGATGTTTTATATTTTGTCACTCTTGTTCCGTTGGCAGAGTGAAAAAAAACTCAGCCTGGATGACTTTGGAAGTGTGCCAGGTTGAAAAGAGATTTCTCTATTTTAATCACCCCCAAAAGAGGAGAAAATGCATTCGAGACTTACCTGGTGACACAGTGGTTAAGAATCCACCTGCCAATATAGGCGACATGGGTTCGAGCCCTGGTCCGGGAAGATCCCACATGCCGCAGAGCAACTAAGCCCATGTGCCACAACTACTGAAGCCTGTGTGCCTAGAGCCTGTGCTCCACAACAAGAGAAACCACTGCAATGAGAAGCCCATGCACCGCAATGAAGAGTAGCCCCCACTCGCTGCAACTAGAGAAAGCCCACGCGCAGCAACGAAGACCCAACACAGCCCAAAACAAATAAATTTATTAAAAAAAAAAGAAAATGCATTAGCTGCAACTAGAGTCACACTACAGAAATATCTCTCTGTTTCACATCTTCATCTAATTGTGAGCTGTGTAAAAAATTAATAGAAAGTTACCATGAAACAAGTTCTCAGCAGAATCCATTTCTTCTGGTTTTTAATACTGTGTGTTCTCTCAGGTGGCACTGGCATGGACATTCACGTGAGCTTTTCCTTTGCAACCTTATCTTGTGTGTCTTTCCTCAAATCATTTTTTCTATTTACTATAAAGAAATATGGATAACTTCTCTGGCTAGGAAGACAGGATTACCTGAGATACTTTGCTCTGTGCATAAGAGTATAAAGAATAAAGCAAAAGTCCCTGAAAGAAAAGGATCACGTGAAAAAGAGCTACCAGATAACCTGCATAGCAGTTTAGAGTGCTATTTAAGATTCCACTCCAGAGTTTTACCTAGAGTCTTGCATCACTAGGTCTATGGAGATATCTGTAGCATTTGGTCACTTGCCTATGCTCTCTGGTACAGTAGCTTCTTTACATGATTTTACTCAGGTAGAGGGTATGGCAGATTTCCATTTCTTAAGATGACCGTAACAATAGTTCCCATCCCTCATGCTCTTCAGTGCAACTCTGACCCTCCATCCACTGACAGATGTGTCTATATGTTCCCTCCTCTTGAATTTAGGCAGGCTTGTGACCCAAGCAGAAGTGAAACTGATTGGCTTCCTAGGTTTGGTCATAAAAAGGTGATTCAGCTTCCTCCTGGTTCTCTTGCAATGCTCACTCATGGAACTCAGCCACGATGCTTCAAGGAACCCCAGGTCACATGGAAAGGCAGTATGTACGTATCACAGTTGAGATTTCCAGCTGAGCTCCCAGCATCAATCATCAAACATGTAATGGATTCCAAAAGGATTCTTATCCCTAGCCATTTACCCACCTCAGGCTTTGAGTCTTCCAGCTTGGAGATCCCAGAAATCATGGAGCAGGTATCACCTGTACCAACTGTGTCCTGTCCAAATTGCTGTCCCACATAATATCTAAGTTTAATGATACGAATGTTTTATGCCTCTATGTTTCAGAATAATTTGTTACATAGCAATAGACAATTGTAATATTGGGTGAACCCCCTTGAGTACAAATAATGGTTTCTGTACCTTTTGCATCTTCCATTCTACCTATCCCTGTCTTGGCAATAAGGGAACTAGAGGAAAATAGAGAAATGAGAATTGTTTAATATCAGACAGACCTGGTTTGAATCCCATTTCTGTTCCTTACTCATTCTAAGGTGTTAAGTCTTGTTGTCTGACATCTCTAAATTCCCTTATCTGTAAAATAGGATCAAAGATACTTCACAAAATTGTTGTAAAGATTAAATTAGATACGTGTAGCTATTTTACATACTCCACGCTTTTGAATGATTCACTAGATTAGTAAATTAGTGAATCCACTATTAAGAGCATAGTTCAAGTTCTTATCTTTATTGCTAGCACTGTGAACTAAGGGAAGTCACTAGTCCCTTAGTTCTCACCGGAAGGAGAACCTCCCAGCATAAGATGGGTGACTCTTCCCTTGGTGATTCATGTGGAATCAGCCTGCCCTTTATTCTTGGATACACATTCAGGAACCACTCAACAAGTTGACTTCAAAGATCACTCATCAGTGTGATAAGCTGCTAAGCACACTCACCTCCCAGTTTGTCATTTTTGTTGTTGCTGTTAATTTCAAGAGCCAGTGGGAGGGGGAAGGCTGAGATTATTTGCTGCTATTCCACAGGACCGTGATCATGTCTACTGCTTCCAGGGTCTTCCTGAAGTAGCCTTCATTTGAATATCAAATATGATGTCCTTTCTAACAGCATGTTTTTGTATTGTGCTCAAGCTAGATTCCAGTTAGAACCTTCTTTTTAATGTTCTGGTGCCATTGAGATGTGACAAAGCATCTGACACATTAACTGCTTCTGAAAGACAGGAACATGTGTCCAATAAAGCTGCTAAGCTAAGAAAAGAAAACAAAAATGAGACTGAATCTGAGACACAGCAATGTCCCAAAATGAAACATTTCATGCCAGCATAATGCCTCCCTTCTGTGCATGTATGAATGTCAACTGCATTCAAAGTACCTGTTTATCTGCTCACAGCCGGTCCATCCTTAAAGCCAAGTGAGAACACATTTGCTGACCCAAGGAACATAAATGACATTATTACCTAATGAACTGTTGCAGAATTCATTTGAATGTGGCTGTCCTTTGGAAGAGTATGAATCTTTCCAGTGATTAAAGTGATTTAGACAGGAGCAGTTCAGGATAGACAATATTAATTTAAGAATGAGTCATTATGTTCAGTACCAGTCTGGAACCTAACGAGCTGATTCAAATTCATTTAAATCACTTGGAAAATACATACAGAGGCTGCACAATGTACATAATTTGGAACCAAAAGACATTTCCTCTAAAAATCAATATATTTCAATCAGTAGAAATAAAATAAATCCACATTTTTCCCCCCTAAATGACTAGGCTGCTTCAGTCCTGAGGTTTTGAAATTAACTGAGACTGTGGAAGCACCTGAGTTTAGAACTTCGTTTGAAAAAGGAATGAACAAAAAGGCTGATGAATATTATTTCATTATTTACTTAAGTGAGAGATTTACAAGATGTGGTGTCACCTCAATGATGAGAGTAACTTTTGTATGCAATTAGTTTGCATGGCTAAGTTTGGGACTGTGCTAGCAATCTTAGCCCCACTGGTATAGAAATAAGAATTAGAAGACCAATTAAATAATTACAAAAAATATTTATAAGATATATATTTAGAAGTTGCCAAAATAAGAAGGAAATGAATCACTTTTGGTAGTTTTGGAAAATAACTTGTATTAGCAATGAACTGATAACATAAAACTTAAATTTTAAAATTTTCGAGGAGTCATATTTTGCTCTTCTGCATTAATAAAGAGATCTGATTCAATGATAGCTTTGCAGACACTGGTTGTTCAGGCTTGGTCTTATTTGTTTTGTGGGTTTCTCTTCAAACTTAGACACTGTATGTTGATTAAACTGAGCTACCCATGAAGATTCCTGAAACTTGGCCAGTGATTATTTTGATATAAGTGTGAAATACTACCCTGGTCAATGAGACATAAAACAAAATGTTATGAGGGCTGCTAGGAAGTTATTTTCACTCTTTTTTAAAACATTTTTTTTGTTTTCTTTTTTAAATTTATTTTTAATTTATTTATTTTTGGTTGCGTTGGGTCTTCGTTGCTGCACGCGGGCTTTCTCTAGTTGCGACGAGTGGGGGCTACTCTTCGCTGCGGTGTGCGGGCTTCTCATTGCTGTGGCTTCTCTTGTTGCAGAACATGGGCTCTAGGCGCGTGGGCTTCAGTAGTTGTGGCGCATGGGTTTAGTTACTCCGCGGCACGTGGGATCTTCTTGGACCAGGGCTCAAACCCGTGTCCCCTGCAGTGGCAGGTGGATTCTTAACCACTGCGCCACCAGGGAAGCCTTATTTTCACTCTTAAGGAGAAACACAAATGTAAGACTCCCCTTTTTTTAGGATATGATGCTTACTAGTTGGCAGTCATCTTACAACCCTGAGGAGAAGGTCACTGAATGTTGATCAGAAGCCTTGACATCATTGAACCAATCTCTTAACTGGTCCTGGACTTATTCTGCTTCTCCATTTTTTGTTACATGAGGCTATAAAATTTCTATTCCTTTAAGCCAGGTCTGCTGGATTTTCATATATTTGTAGCTGCCAGAATCCTAATTGGTATCCAGACTTTCATAAATAGGAATTAACCAATCTCATTCACATAAATATTCCAGGGTACTGAGAAAACTTTGTCAGGAAAATTTTCTTCTGTCTAGCTTCAATGTAAAGAACCTCTAAGCTTATCCTTCTTATGCTGCAAGACGATTAAGAGAATACTTCTATAAATTTAAATGTAACTTCTGCTGACTTCTAGCTTCTGGTGTTAAGTTATATAAATTTAAAGACAGCAATTTTTCTCAGGGTGAAACTAATTGCACTGACCTAAAGATTAGCATAAGGTGACAGTGAGTTCTCTCCAGGCTAAGAAACAGACATCCCTTATTGCAGAAATACAAATTCTCTCCACTCCCTTTTTACACAAAATATGCCACCTTGTTATCTTGTCATCTCTCGTCCCCTTTGGGGTCCAAACTTTCTCTCCCATTCCTGAAAATAAAATTCCCTTATCTTCATTACGCAAATAAGATTCTCTACCTTGATGAATAAATGGAAGAATTAGAAGCAATGTACATATAATGTCTAAGACAATCCTTGTCTCCTAGATGTTTGATAGAGAATGTATTATACTGCTAAGAGTGAATCTTCTGAAGTCACTGGCAGTACGAAATGCCAAATACCTCCTCACCTCACCCCGGTCCCAACTTAACACTGTTCAAGAAATATGTGCTTTATAGAGCAGCCTTGGTTTGCTTAAGGAACAAGACCTGAGTAAATATTATTGTGATGAAAGATAAAATTTGGGATTAACAGTTACACACTACTGTATATAAAACAGAAAAACCATGAGGACCTACTGTATAGCAAGGGAACTATACTCAATATCTTGTAACAACCTATAATGAAAAGGAATCTGAAAAAGTCTGTGTGTGTGTGTGTGTGTGTGTGTGTGTGTGTGTGTGTGTGTGTGTGTGTGTATATAACTGAATTAGTTTGAGTACAACTGAATCATTATAAATCACCTAAGCTTCAAAAAACCTTTTTTTAATTTAAGCAACTTTTAAATTAAAAATAGAAAAAAAAGATTAAATTACATTAGAGTGGTTTAAATTAAGGGTCCACTTCTCCTAAATAATATCCAGCCTTTCACATATTACATGTACTCTAAGAGAGATTCCTAGAATCAAAATTTGGGTCAAACGGGGTGCACATTTTAAATTTTGATAGACTATGCTCAATTTCCAAGCAGAAGTTATAGTCTCACCAAAACCAGATGAAAGGAATAGTTTGTCCACACCCCCCAGGAGCACTTTCATAATCAACATTTTACTTTTTGCCAATCTGTTTAGTAAAATGTGATATCTCATTGTTAATTAATTAATTTTTTATAAATGTATTTATTTATTTCTGGCTGCATTAGGTCTTCATTGCTGCTTGCGGACTTTCTCTAGTTGTGGCGAACAGGGGCTACTCTTCGTTGTGGTGCGCAGGCTTCTCATTGTGGTGGCTTCTCTCGTTGTAGAGCACGGGCTCTAGGCACATGGGCTTCTAGTAGTTGTGACATGTGGGCTCAGAAGTTGTGGCTTTCAGGCTCTAGAGCACAGACTCAGTAGTTGTGGCGCATGGGCTTAGTTGCTCTGTGGCATGTGGGATCTTCCCGGACCAGGGCTTGAACCCGTGTCCCCTGCATTGGCAGGCGGATTCTTAACAACTGCGCCACCAAGTAAGTCCTGTTACTTTAAAATACATTACTTTAATTATGACTGTATTAAAATTATTTTTTTTAATTTATCCTTTATTTACTTTACTTTCTGTGAAGTATCTTTTCATATCTTTTCCCCATTTTGTTTTCCTGGATGAGTTTTTTTTCCTTATTAATGTCAAGGAATATGTATGAACATAAATACAAAGCTATAATTAACCTTCTGTAAGGCATATGTGTTGAAAACTCCTTTCCCATTTTCCCATTTGTCTATTGACTTTATGTTTATTGCCTTATATTTAAAAAACAATGTGGTCATCTTTTGCTTTCTCACTCTGTTATGCCTTCGCACATTTTCTTTTATTATTTTCATGCTTTCATAAAACATTGTTTATAAAATTTTATGTTGGAACAAGAAGTAAGGTAAACTGGCTTTAATTGTTATTTGGTTTTTATACCTCAGTTTGTTAATTAATCCATTTCCTTTCATTTGATTTGAATTGCAAATCTCATTTTATGTTCATATTTACTTGAGTCTATTTCTGTGCTTTCTTTTTTGCTTTAATGAGTGTATTCCTGAAATATTAACACATTCTTTTAACTGCAACTTGATAATACATTTTATTACCTGGTAGGATATACCTTGCTTCTTGACATTCTTACTATGTTTTCGTATTAACTTACGATTAGTTTTAATCGTTAAAACCAAATTTATTGATTATTTTATTAGACACTAAATTGTCTAGCTATTGTCTAGCTCCAAAAATCAGGCCTTTTATACCGTTTATTCAAACATTCTTTATCTGTCTTAAGAGAATCTTAAACTAGACTTTACATAAATCCTAAATGCTTTTTGTTAATTATTTATATCTTTGTGACCGGCCAACATACTGAATTCCCCTCTTAGATCTAACTGCCTTTTAGTTGCTTCTCTGGGGTATTTGCATTAATGATCATCATAATTTGAAAACATAGATAATTTGTGGTTTTCTTTTCAACTTATGTACTGTGGTAATTAATTCAGTAAGTATATACTGAATTGGAGACAAACTGTGACCTTCATGGAGCTTAAATTCTAGCAAGGGCTTGCATTTTTCTCTTATACAATTGCATTGGAGACCACTCCTAGACCCTTTTCAGTATCAATGGTGATAAAATGCTTACTTGTCATGTTCTGGAACCAAGAATGGTTCCATGCTTCCATTCTGTGATCATTAAGTGTGATGCTGACTCTCCTCACCTTGGCATACGTGGTTTTAATGTTAAAATAGTAACTATTATTTTTAAATTAAGAGTTTTCATCAGTAATGGTCGTTGAATGTAACCAAACACCTTTTCTACATCTATGGAGATAACTGCATTTTTTTCCTCCTTAACCCTTAAGATAATGTAGTATCTTAATAGATTTCTCAAAATTGAATGGTTAGTGGTCTCCTGAAAAGAAAATACAACCTCTGTTTACAAAATTTCTAATGGTATGTCTAATTTAACTAGCCATATGTTGTTTAAGTCCTTTGTATCTTAAATTGACTGAAATAGCTGAGTTTTGTTAATCATGCTAGCAATTCTTAAGAAGGAATTCAAATACTGTACCATAGAAAGCTCTGCATATTCTAGGTCCAATTTTTACAATACAATCTTATCCAGAATTGCACTAATTCTCACCCCAAATAACAATGTAAATATCACTTTTTACTCACATATATTGTGTATGATCTATTTTCCATTTTTTTTCTCCTTAAAGCAAAGCCTTAGTTGATTTTTCTTTGAAAGTACCTACTAAATAGCCTGCTATAAAAGAAAAGGAAAGAAAGACCTCATTATTTCCTCCACCTCTTCTCCCCCTTCTAATTATTAGAAATATGGTATTTTACATTGACACGGTTTATAGCCTATACATTCTTGTCTGTTAAATAAAATGAGTTATTTGTGCTTTGTCTATATTTTGATTTGCAAAATAAAAACAATTATATAATTCATAATATAATGATTATGTCCATGTATATTCCATTTGTAGAATGATGAAATTGTGTAGGTGAAATCATGTAGAAAAAAATGAAGCCTTATACCCTATACATTTTTGTTTTTAATTTTTTTGCCTATGTTGGGTCTTCATTGTGGTGCACGGGCTTCTCACTGTTGTGGCTCCTCTTGTTGCGGAGCATGGGCTCTAGGTGCACAGGCTTCAGTAGTTGTGGCACATGGGCTCAGTAGTTGTGGCTCACAGGCTCTATAGCACAGGCTCAGTAGTTATGGCACACAGGCTTAGCTGCTCCATGGCATGTGGGATCTTCCTGGGCCAGGGCTCGAACTCATGTCCCTTGCATTGGCAGGCAGATTCTTAACCACTGCACCAGCAGGGAAGCCCCCCTATACATTTTTGAAGTTAATCCACATGAATCATACTTGCAATTTAGTGTGTTAGACTACATTTTATTTTTTTCTAGCTTTCCTATTCTGTATCCTGCTCAACTGTCATTGTTTATTTTAGTTCATGTCATTCCCTATGTTAAATTTCTTTTAATTTTGCTGAAGTGACATCTTGATCAATATGTTGATAAAATACACTTTGATAATGAAAGCTCTAATGTCATTTTTTTTGGTAAAGCATCTTTATTTTGTCCTCACATTTGACTGGGGACAGAATTCTAGGTTTATATGTGATTTCCCCACAGAATTTGGAGACATTTTTTTCATTTTTTTCTGTATCCACTGTTGTTGAGAAAAATGGATGGTAGTCTGTAATATTCTTTTCTTTGTAAATAACGTTCTATTGAGCTTCAGGAGCTCTTGGAATTTTCCCTTTGTTTCTGAGGTTATGGAATTTCAGTGTGTTTACATGTGGACAATACTTCATCAATCCTGCTTTCCATTCAAGATGTCACCTCAGTGAAATAATTGCTTCTTCATTTCGGAACACTTTTCTTCTAATTCATTTTACTATTTCTTCTTTTCATTTGTTTCTGGTATTCCCCTGTTCACAATTTGTACTACATGGTTGATGGATTATTTAGATATTTTTGCCAAATCTCTAAATTCCTCTCTCAAGTTATCTACCTCCTAGTGGCGGATACAAGGCCATATAGTCACTAAACCATTTCATTTCCCATCACCACACAGTAAAACATCATTTCCCAGCTTCCCTTTGATGCAGTTAGGGTTTACACAACTAGTTCTGGCCAACAGGAAGTTGATGAAGTTATGCATGTTCCTTTGGGTACAGCTGGATGTGAGTGTCCAGTGGTCTATCTCATGTTCTCTCTTTCCTTCATTTGAAGGCTGACTGATGTCAATGCAACTTAGAAGCCAAAACCGATGGTGAGCCAAAGATGGGACAAATTTGGCTTCCTGAGGCCCTAGTTAGAGAAGCGTTTCCTGGAAGTGTTGACTTACTTTTATTAAGGAGCTGAGTTTTAGGCAAAGTTCTTTTATATAGCAGCTCATGTGAATTACTGTGAGAAGGACTCCTTGCTTTTTTTCATTTGGGTTCTGGGAATATGACCGAATTTACCTTCCAGATAAATAATTTAAATGTTAGCTCTAAAAATGCATTTATTCCACCCATGTGTTAAATATCTTAAATGATTTGGGCAATTATAATGTTAATTTTTGAGATATTTTTCTTGTTTTCTGTTTGCTACTTTCCATTGTACTCTGTTCTTATTTTTATTTATGCAGTAACTCCTAGAATCTATTAAATTAAGATTTTTCTCCTTGGATTATTCTCTTGTTTTTGTAGAATTGCTTGTTCTATTTATTTACCCTGGTACTTCTCTCTCATCACTTGTCTTTTCTTTTGAAGTTTTCATCATATGCCTTTTCTATTATTTGAATTTTTAACTATGAAAATGCCCTACTTCTATAAAACAGAGTGAAATAAAAATTAATTTACATTAGTTTAAAATAATTTAGGAAAAACAATCCCCAAATGTTAGGCATAAACTCCTCTATGTCAGATTTCTCTTGCTCTTTACATTTGTTGACTTCTGACTGTTTTTTCACATTAGTTGAAATATCTTTGACTTTACATTTGTTGACTCAGCTTTGAGTATTTCTGGGACTCTACTCATAAATCTTCTAGTCTCATAGGCTATAATCTAATGTCATTTTTCTTTAAAATTGATCTCATCCACTCTCTACCTTCCAGTTATCTGCGCTCCCTCCTGTCTTATATTTGTTTTAGTTTTACACTTGAAATAAACTTTTGCCATTACAATGCAGTTTGGGGAAAACAAGAAGACAGACGTTTGTGCTGCTGGACAAGGATTAGGGTAAAGCAAGTGAGGCAGCATTGTGGAGGGCAGGGTTGGAGCATATCTTGACAATCTTAAAATTGTGATACTTTGTTTATTACGGATTTTTGCATTGTTTTTGGTAATTTAAAATGCACTACAGTATTGCATGAAGATATTAGTTATCTTAATTATTGAGATTTTGCTACCCTTTAAAATTTTACACCTGATATGAAAGCCTCATTTGCCTCAGCCTAGGCCTGGCCCTGATAAGCTATTGTAAATCAAAAACTAGGAGATACTTCAATGGAGAAGGAGATACTGCAGAATGGATATTTAGGTGCGGTGTAAAAAAATCTGTTTTGCAGCTTTAATGTAACCCTCTTTTTGCCTGTGGAATATGTAGCCTGGAGAAAAGAGGTCACCTTTATATTCCTATGAATGTAATTTCTATAAACAGTAATAAGCAAATCAGACAAAATTTACATTTATGACTGTAATGTGAAAGATGCATACCAGCCACATCTGAGATTATGAGTCAGCATAGTCCTTGAGCCTGGGTATTATTCCCTGCTTGCCACACAAAATCTACTTCTTCTTCTTTCCTTTTTTCTTTCTTTCCAGTTTTGTTGAGATGTAAATGACACATAATACACACGATACATTTAAGGTGCATGGCATAACGTCTTGACATAAGTATGTCTTGCAAAATGATTGCAATAAGTTTATTTCGCACCCATCACCTCATATAGTTACACTTTTTTTTTCTTGTGATGAGAACTTTTAGAATTTACTCTCTTAGTAATTTTCAATTACCTGCTCTATCGTTCCTATGTCCCCAGTCTTTTCTGTGACCTGGGAGTCTGACCCAATACTTACTTCCTTGTTGTCTGATTTCAGGTTGTGTCCAGTCAGTGGGAGGCACAAGCAGACGATCAGAACAAGGAAGAG
The DNA here is from genome assembly GCF_949987515.2 of Delphinus delphis. Classification (NCBI taxonomy): domain Eukaryota; kingdom Metazoa; phylum Chordata; class Mammalia; order Artiodactyla; family Delphinidae; genus Delphinus; species Delphinus delphis. The sequence continues at coordinate 54,221,683 of NC_082692.2, read as the reverse complement.
GAAATGTTTTGGGCATCCACTCCCCTGGATCTCTTCCTTCCGGGTCATGGATTGGCCGTGGGTGTATTTCCTTCCTATTGGTCACATGTTGTACCAGGAGCCTTGCCTTGCAACTTTCTGTGTTGTAGCAAATCCCTCTCCCTACTGGTCCCATCAGACTTAGGTCTGACAACTGCTCTCCTCTGTTGTTCATCCCAAGATGCTCCACCATTAGCTGACCTTAATGACTCATCCTGAATGTGCCAGGAAAATAATTGATGGTATCATGGGTCCAAAATGCTCATTAGTTATTTGAATCAAGTTTTTGGAAAATGGAATTCAAAGTCTGTGGAACTAGATTTAGAAGAAGGTTCATCATGTAGTTCAGCGTGATATGTGATGGTCAGTTCTTCCACATTCCATGATGAAACTTAATAGCCATAATATTTCTTTCAAAGTTCAATTTCACTTTTGTCCATCTCCTACTGAATGAGGACACATGGTATGTTAAGCTTCAAATAGAAACTTTAATTTATGTCACTGTCACTTGAATTTATGTCACTTAATTATTTGGTAGTAGGATAATGATAGTAATGTGATTATATGCTGTGGCTGCACTACCCTTAATTTATTTGAAATTTAAAACTTACTTCAACTTAACTGTTAACAAAACCTCTTAAATTCCATATATGCAAAAACTCACCACATGCATTTATAGCTGTATCTGACTTGGGGCATACAAATATCCAATGGTTTAACACAATGACACTGCGTGAGAAGATGAATTTAATATCCCCAAATCAGTCTAATATTCCCCAACTTTTCCTAAGGGGAAACATATGTGTTAGTTAATGCCTCAAAGATTTAGAGCCTAGAGTGTTCAAGAGTCTGAGAAAATCCCCAAGTGTTAAGTCAGATTCATGGGGAAGCTGAGTTGAGTTATTCAGGACACCTGGATACCAGCTTATGCACAATTTTATCCAAGCATCTTTAAAATTTTTCACTTAATAAGGCATATTATAAGGAGAAAAATGACCAGAGAATGTATGATATATTTGGTAAAGATAGCAATCCAATTGATAAATTCCAATCTCCCAACCATCTGGAGGGACCAGATTGGCAGGATTTCTCGTCAGCATTCTGTATATTATCCATGCTTCACAAGGCAAGAAAGGGTATCACTCAGCACTCTCCAATGCTTAAAATGATGGATTCCTTTAACATGTTGCTAACCAGTCTGCAATATTTCTTTAAAAATATCTCTTTGGTATTATGCATCATTTAAAAAAGAAGAATTAGGGATTAACAGTGTAAGTTGCATTTGTTATAGATAATAGCAAAGATTTAAGACTGAAGGCTCCCCACCCATTCAACTGGAGGGTGCATCTTCTCTCTCTCTTCAACCCTCTTGCCACCTGGGGCTCAGGTTAAATATAGTGGTGCTATGTCAGACTAAAGAAATCCACAGATTTGGGAACTGCACATAGTATGATGGGTTCATTATTTCTATGTTAAAGCATGAGCAACAGTGTGAAACATACAGATAAGACAGAGTGGGAGAAGTGGAATAACAGTAAATTTTAAGCATCTATTCTACCCGTTAGTAGTTTTCTTGAAATAGACAAGTTTTTTTCTCTGCTATTGTTGTGTAGTTTGAAAGACTTAGATTCCTAGATTCTATTCAAGCCGAATGTGAACTATAACCTTCTGTTAAATATTCTTCTGTTTATATCAGAGGTCACAGTATGTCTGAAGCCAATAGCTATGATACAACCAATAGAAACACTGAAAAGTAGTTTCAACTTATTCCAAATTGAAAAAGTTAACTACAACACAACCTATGAATTAAAAAGTAGTTTCTCAAAGTGAAATACTATCTGAGGATTGTCTATGCCTAAAAGTTTCAAGATATAGCTAAATGTTCACTAATAGAAACATTTAATTCTGAGATTTCCTATATCCTTTCAATTTTGGGTTTAACAACAAAAAAACCAACTTATTGAGTTATTACTCTAATGGAAGTAAAACTGAATTTGCTTGTGGGAAAGGAATAAGAATCTCAAAAAATGGGCAGAAGATTTAAATAAAAACTTCTCCAAAGAAGACATATAGATGGACAAAAGGCACATGAAAAATGCTCAACATCACTAATTATTAGAGAAATGCAAATCAAAACTACAATAAGGTATCACCTCACTCAGGTCAGAATGACCATCATCAAAAAATCAACAAATAATAGGGCTTCCCTTGTGGCATAGTGGTTAAGAATCCACCTGCCAATGCAGGGGACACGGGTTCGAGCCCTGGTCTGGGAAGATCCCACATGCCTCAGAGCGGCTAAGCCCGTGTGCCACAACTACTGAGCCTGCGCTCTAGAGCCTGTGAGCCACAACTACTGAAGCCCGTGCGCCTAGAGCCTGTGCTCCACAAGAGAAGCCACCGCAATGAGAAGTCTGCGCACCACAACGAAGAGTAGCCCCCGCTTGCCGCAACTAGAGAAAGCCCACGCAGAGCAACAAAGACCCAACACAGCTAAAAATAAATAAGTTTATTTTTTAAAAAAGTATACAAGTAATAAATGCAGGAGAGGACGTGGAGCAAAGGGAAGCCTCCTACACTGGTGGTGGGAATGTAAATTGGTAATAGACACTATGGAGAACAGTGTGGAGGTTCCTAAAAAACTAAAACAAGGGCTACCATATGATCCAGCAATCCCACTCCTGGGCATATTTTCAGAGGAAACTCTAGTTTGAAAAGATACATGCACCCCAGTGTTCCTAGCAGCACTATTTACAATAGCCAAGACATGGAAGCAACCTAAATGTCTACTGACAGATAAATAGATAAAGAAGATGTGGTATATATATATGTATAAACACACACACACACATACCGTCCCCATGAATATGGTATGTGTGTGTGTATACACACATATATATGTATGGTATGTATACACACACACACACACACACAGAGTGAAATATTACTCAGCCATATAAAAGAATTAAATAGTGCCATTTGCAGCAACATGGTTGGACCTAGAGATTACCATACTAAGTGAAGTAAGCCAGACAGAGAAAGGCAAATATCATATGATATCACTTATATGTGGAATCTTAAAAAAAAAAGATATAAATAAACTTATTTACAAAACAGACATAGAAAACGAACTTATGGTTACCAAAGGGGAAAGTGGAGGAGGGATAAATTAGGAAGTTAGAATTAACATATATACACTACTATACATAAAATAGATAACCAACAAAGACCTACTGTACAGCACAGGAAACTATATTCAATATTTTGTAATAACCTATAAGGGAAAAAAATCTGAAAAAGAATATACCTATCTACCTATACATATGTATGCATACATATGTATATATAGATATATATAACTGAACTACTGTGCTGTACACCTGAAACTAACACGACATTGTAAATCAACTATACTTCAATAAAATTAAAAAAAAAAAAAAGAATCTCAAGACTGAAGATGTAATACTTAAGTGACAGGAATTGAGAATTCCTGTTTCTTGGAAAAGATACTCTCTTGACACCTTTAGGATTCAGCTAGACAATGAAGCTGAACTAAAGGACTATGATTTAAAGACAAGAAAAAAAATCAAACGAGATCTGTTTTGTGTGTCAAAAAACATAACAACAAGAAGAAAACAGGGCCTTGATTTCTGAGAAGCAGACTGTATGTAATTTTAAAAATACTAAACTGATAAGAGAGAAAACCAACAGCAATGAAAAGATGGTTTCTGCCTTTAACATTCAAATGTCATTTTGTTTTGTCTTGTTTTTCATGTGGTAAGACTCAGTTTATGTTTACTAGAAATTTCAGTTGAGAACAGTCCTCAGATATTACTGTATATATTGAGGAAATGGCTTAGATCAATATTAGATTTTAATATTTCCAAAGCACGGAGCTGACAACGGACTCTGAAACATGAAAGTAAAGCTGTGAAACTCTTCTTTACAGGTGTTCTGGTGGATGATCCCCAAACAGATGGAGGAGTGAGCTATTCGGGAAATGAGCTGAACTGAAGCCTGGCTTCAGTTTTGAATTACCCAAGTTCGAATAACATTTAGGTTGAGCTCAAAGAAAATCCAGGTGAACTGAAGCAACAAAGAGCACAGAAGTTCAGCATGAAATAAAGAATTCTAAAGCAGGAAGTGAAGTATAGATTTACATAGTTTTTTGCCACGAGCATACAGATATTACCATTCTTTTGGGAATATTCTTTACAGTATCTGGTCAAGGAAATGCAGTTGCCTGTACAAAGGAAGACATATGAAAGATTATGGCAAAAAAAGAAAGTGCCTTTCTCTCTCCACTCTCTAAAACATGCTATCTATTCTGTCACTTTTCTTTTTAGTAAGCATCTCATGCCATGTGACTTTCACTTTCCTTCCTTGAGGTCATGATATCTTCAGGACATATCTGCCTGGGGCTAAGAATTATACATCCTTTCCTATCATGTACTGTGCATGGGATCAGGAGTCAGAGATTTTAATACTGGAACACAGGCATCTTGTTTTACCAAGGAACATCTTTTAGAATACTTGTAACAGCTTGCCGTGTGTGTGTGTGTGTGTGTGTGTGTGTTGTGTGTGTGTGTTTGTGTGTGTGTGTGTTTGTGTGTGTGTGTGATTTATGTTTTGTCTGGTTCCCTTGTGATAGTAAGATCCTGAAGAACATATCCTATTTGCCTTTTAATCACCAGCATCATTGACCAAAGGACTTTTCACATTACTGTCATTAATAAATGTATATTGGACTGAAAAAAGATGAGTGTTTATTAATAAGATAAAAGGAGAGAAGGTTTTTATTTGGAATCAAATTCCAAACATTTTAAAGGGATATATGGTAAGCATAGGAGAGGAAAGACTCCATATTCATCATTAAAAATCTAAATTCATATTCTAGATGATCCAGTCCCCCGAGCTGGACAGTCCAAGAAACTTTGTAAAATTCCCATTCTTCATTATGTTTAAGCAAAAAGGGACCCTTAACAATGGAAAGCCAAATAATATCAATTACCAAGATATAAAAGCATGAAAAAGTAGTAAGAAAATTAGAAAGAAAAATAGGGAGAAAGCAGAACAGGTTACAGTGTTTCTACAGAGACATAAAAAACATTAAGAGATCTGCAACTGTCTTCAGCAGTTAATCATGTGACAAGATATTTTTAGTTCATAGTTTTATTGAACAAATTTGTACTGAATGCCTACAACCTGACAGACTGATTTCCAGGGATTGTTCTAGCAGAGCTCACATCCAGCAGAGGTAGGGAAACAATAAACGGCAAATCTAATGCCATGTCATCAGCACCACGAACTCGGTGAGGTAAAAGCACGGAGCAGAACAGCTGACTTATCGGGGTGGGAGTTCAATGTGAGATGTGAAGAGGGTACATGTTATCCAGGTGAGGAAGGCAGGGACCAAGGATAACAGGGAGAGGAGAGATGCTGACTTGTGGTACAAATTTTTGAATTAATTCCTTACTAAATTGTGGGTTTAGATGGTCACACATTTTCCAAAAGGATTAGTTTTCACAAACTGGTGATAATATCTACAGTCTCTCTGGAAGGAGTCCCATGTCTTGTTGTTGATAAGATATATATTAAGCTTTTGTGTTACAACTAAGAAAGTTAAAATATGTACACCAAATCATTAAAGGTATTAAATTGTTACAATATAAGATAGCCACAAATACAAAAGAAAGCAGTACAGGAGAAACAGAGGAATAAATAAAATATAGAGAAAGAAAACAAGAAGCAAAATGGCAGAGCCAAATACAACCAAATCAATCATAATATTAAATGTGAATGGATTATTATTCAGCAGTAAGAAGTGCTGATACATGCTGCAGCATGGTGAACCTTGAAAACACTATGCTTAGTGAAAGAAACCAGTCACAAAAGATCACATAACTGCATGATTTCGTTCATATAAAATAACCAGAATAGGGAAATTCATAGAGACAAAAAGTAAATCTGTAGTTGCCTAGGACTATGGGGTTGAAGGGAGGGATGGGAGGAATGAGTAGTTATTGTTAATAGATATGGTGTTGCTTTGGGGGGAAAATTCAACACAGGTTGAATAGTTGTACAACTTAGGTGATCGTTGTACAACCTTTTAAATATACTAAAAAAGCATTAAATTGTACACATTATATGAGTGAATTTAACTGGTATTTGAATTATTTCTTATCAAATATGTTGGGAAAAAAATACCATCAAGATGCCAAATTGAAGAGCCCAAGAGGAGAGGTGTGTTGCTTCATCAGCATCAGTAATCTCCATCCCATCTCTCCAAGGTAAGCAGACACTTTGATCAAGCTTGTCTCTTTAGCATAAATATTCTTTCCCTGTTGTCTGTCTTGTAAATCTAAAGTCCTGTTCAAAAAGTCACTTCTCTTCTTCCTCCAACAATTGGAATTAATTACTGTGTTACTTTATTATCTCTGTTCTGTTAGTACTTTTATAAAATATCAATGGTAGCATTTTCCCTTCATTTTTGAGAGGTTCTTTGTGCATCCATTCCTTCTGCTAGTCTGTGGGTTCCTTCAGAGTAAGGGTGATTGATACCTTGTAAATTTCTATCTCTTGTTTTCTCTCAGTGCCTAATGCAGTATTCAGCCATTGGTATACTTAAATAATGTTTGCTGAACAAAAGAAAAGTACAAGAATGTTGGATTATCTGGTGGGAAAGTAGCCTGACATTATCATGGGTGACTATAACACAAGCCTTAAGTTTTTGGTAAGCAGTTTGAACAGTAAACTGAAAATAATGTTGCTGAAAACAATGAAGAAGCTAGAAGTACTAACGACAGCTTCTATTTAGCTTCTGCTTTCTTCAAAGTTGTTCAATAGACTAACACTGTCCAGGTGGCGAAACAGTTCTTCACTGATGTGGCTCCCCTTAACAGTCACCAGTTCTCACGGAGGGTAAACCACAAAAAGGAAACTGTGAACCTCTTTGAGGTGTGGGGCAGGGTCGGGTGAGGTTGGTTTACAGATCAAATTTAGGCAGGAGACGAGCACAACCCAGGTGTCACAAAGACTGACACTGAAACATCTGCTCGCAACCACAGAAAGAGACTGTCATGGACTGTGGCAGCACCAGCTGTGGAACACTGGCTGGCTAGGGGTGCTCACTGTCAGGGGAGCCTTGATCAGACCACCTCTGCTGATGCAGAAGCAGCATTTAAACAGGGCAGAAAGGGAAGAGACAGCATCTGCCACATTGCGGGAATGGTGAGGTGGACAATGGAATTGTACTAAATATGCCAGTGATATTTTAGGTCATCTTAGGCTTAAGGAGTTTTCTCAAGATGATTGTATGAAACGTACGTTAGCATTTTGTATGATGAAATGCTTTCCTTGATACTGAGACTGGTGGCTCTCAATTGTGGGTGATTTTGTTCCCCAGAAAATATCTGGCAATATCTGGAGACATTTTTTGATGTCTGTGGAGGGGTGCTGTGTGCTACTAGCCTGTACTGTGTAGAGGTCAAGGCTGTTGCTAAACGTCCTATTATGCATAGGTCATCCCCGAACAAGAAAGAGTGATCCAGCCCAAAACGTCAACAGTGCGGCAGTTGAGAAACCCTGGTTTAAAGTCATGTGACAGAGGCTTGAGATCATCTTGTCTTAGTAGACACAAGAGTAAACAGAGTCAAAGAGGGTACTTGATGAATGCAAGAAATCACAACTAGTTATTGGCAACATTGTGATTAAAGACTAAACCCCTACATCCTCTAGGATTAGCAGGTGATAGTTCCCAGATGAAATGAGTCACAGAATGGCTCATTTGGATGGCAATGAAGATCCTAGGATCAAAAGAACCAAAACATGAGGACTTTAGTATAATGGGAGCTGGGGGAGGAACCCACTGGATTAGGAATAAAAATTCCTAGTATTACTTGAAAGATAAAATAGCCATGGGACTGCTCTAAGCTGTATAGTAAGATCTCATCACCATTTATGGCAGACCCTGCCCAGTGAGATCTAGCCTGAGTAGAAATTTAAGCAACTCCCAGAAACGTGAAAAGAGAAGCACAGGTTGCAAGAGCAACTGAGGACCTGTTCAAAGTGATGCTGAAGACAGACTAGCTCATTTCACAATTCTGCTTTTGGTTTATCCTTTAAAAAAGATCAAATAAACCACTGCCTTTTTCTAGGGAAATGCCAATTATTTATTGATTCTGAAGAAAACATAGTCTTGCTTTTTTTCAGAAAGAGAACTTATTCTTTTTCTTCCCACCTTTGGATCAAATTTCTTTGCCAGAAGAAAAAAATACCGACGTGAGCTTCTCTGGGTTAAAAAACAATCACAAATTATATTGAATTACTTCTCTCTTATTTCAGGTTAAATAAAAACAGACATCTGGCTTGACAGCATTTACAGAGCAGTTCTAGTAGTTTAGTTTCCAGGATCTTACTTGGTCTTGTCGTGTCTCCCCTGATGCAACTTTTGTATCTCCTCCTTCTGTAAGTTTAAATTCTACTAAATTTGATCTTTTCAATTAGTTCCACTTGTACACTCACAGAAGCATTCCCCCAGGAAACTATGAAATGAAAAGTTCACGGTAGGTGAGGGAAAAAAGAAAAGGCAAGTGGAAAAGAATTTGGCACCTTAAAAAAAAAAAAAACAACCAATAATATTTTTGTGATGATTTTCTCCCATGAATGTTTGAACTCAGGTAAGATATGACTGTCTATCTAATATGGGGAGTGGGGGGAAGAGTGACATCAGAAAATATATGTTAGTCTTTGGAGACCACTTAAATAATAAAATGGAGTAAAGATGGAAAAATCTAGGCTTTTTCATGTTAGTCTGTAAGATTCCAAATAAGAGAACTTTGATCATTTTCTGGTATCCAGATACTTTTCATTTCATTTTCAATGGTCTTATTTCCTTTTGTTTCAACTGAAATAATTCTTCTCCATCTTTGCTGTTTACCCTTTGAAATATATCTCTGCAGCCCTGACCCTCCATTAAGCACTGCCTAACAGAATGATGAACTACGTGTCCTGCTTTAATCTTGCCCTGTAGATCAGTCCCTTCAGCCTTTGAATTATTTTTTTTTAATCTTCTGAGGAGTCAATTGAAAAAGCTACCTACAGAAATGTGCTCCAGGTGGCCTGGAAAATACAAACATCAAGCATTGTGCTGGATCTGGAAGGGCTCACATAGGCAATACTACTTCAAATATATATGATATTGGATGATTAAAATTCCCTTATTACATATTTTTTTCATTTGATACAATAATCAACCCTGCAACACAGGCAGGCCAAGAATTAATACCCTATTTTTTAATACCAGAGCAAGGCCTTCAGGAGTCTGTGACTTGTCCAAGACACACAGCTAGTAAGCTACTCAAGCCAAGGATTTTGACTCAAAGTCCAGAGAATTCTGTCCCTTTGAGTCTGGGATCTTGAATATACCCATTTTTTTTCCGCACCGATGTGCAGTTGGTAGACGTTCAACCGAAGAGTAAGTAGTTATTGCTTAGTGGATACTTCCAAGTGCCAAGATCAGAGATCTTTTCATAAGTCTCAATAGGACTGGCTCATACATGGGCCCATGTAGACCCAAGACTAGAAATTGTCTTTCTCTGGTAGAAATGAATAGACATATATACGTTGATATCCCAAGAATTCTACCTTACCTCATATAGTTTCCTAATATTTCTATTTTCACTCTTTTTTCCTTTGTCAGTTTGTATATTCAAAGAGAACACATGGATTTTATTACCACAGCCTCTTGAGTCTGTGGATATTTATTTAAAATATGCCTCAAAAATGTGAACATCAAAGATTTTAAAGACCAGTATTCTTATGCTCAACAATATAGGTTAACTGATTTTGTACTACTGTTAGGTTACTGGAGTCCTAAAGAGTTATCATGGGGACTAGATAAAGCCTATGCCTCTTCGTGTTCTCACTTTGCCTGTAACAGGTTTTGGAAGACATTCCTTGGGCTCTTTCCTTCAATCTTATTTATTTATTTATTATTTATTTATTTTTTTTGCGGTACGTGGGCCTCTCACTGCTGTGGTCTCTCCTGTTGCGGACGCGCAGGCTCAGCAGCCATGGCTCACGGGCCCAGCCGCTCCGCGGCATGTGGGATCCTCCCAGACCAGGGCATGAACCCGTGTCCCCTGCATCGGCAGGCGGACTCTCAACCACTGCACCACCAGGGAAGCCCTCCTTCAACCTTAGAGATTACTTTAATTTAAAGCACATTAATCCTGGCCACATTAGCTCCACTGGTTTATTCACACATCCATCTGTTGATTAGATACTATGAGTCCCTTTTATGGGACTAAAGTCAAGTGCTAAATATGTAGAAATTAATCAGCCACAGTAAATGAGGACAGAAAGCCTTGAGGCTGCCCTGAAAGCTAGGTCAGGATTGGAAAGGGTCTTTTCATATGCTTGCCCATATGTGCCCTCTTTTAGTCTGGGCTTCTCAGAAAACACAGACAAAAAGGTGTGTGCTGGTAGTTTATTTTAGGAAGCAATCCAAGGGAATAGGGATGGTGAAAAGGCAAGTATGAAAGAGGCAAACAGAAAGCAAATGCAAGGGTGCACTGTTGAGCTTGTCACTGCTCTGGCAACTGGCACTCAATCCTCCTGGACTCCTCTCAACAGTCATGAATTTTCTGCTCAAGGAATAGAGCTTGTATCTGCTAGCTCCCATGCCCCATTGGTCAGTTGCCACAAGAGGTGCTAAATCCCTCACATTTCCATGTTTGTATATGAATGAGTGTCAGGGGTGTCCTGGAGATCTACGGCTATGGTCTTTGAGAATGCCTATGGAAGGAATACATACAATGGGCAGCTGAGACAAAATGTTGTCAATTTACCCCTGCATCAAGTTGTCTGTTGTAGCAATGGATGGAATAAAGACAGGGGGTTGGGGTTGAGAGGAGGTGAGATGTGGTATAAGAGGTAACAGTTATGGTGTCAAATAATACAGAAGCCTGAAGTAGAGGCATTTATTCAGCGAGATGACAGCTTAGTGGACCTTATGGAGGGAATTCAAGTTTTAAATGTGTAATTGAACTACATTGCTTGTATGATCTTTCAAATCCCTGAGTGTGTGACTACAAACACAAATCACCATCTAATGCCAACTCCCAAACTCACTCATTGCTTCCTCCTCCTGCGTAGTTCCTTCCTCATCGTCTCAGTAATTCCTGCCTCTTTAGGGTCAGCTTTCGTCGTACTCACTTTTCCACGTGCATCGTTCTCAAGTCTTTCAGAAGCACGTGGCAGATTAGCATCCCGGGAATTGTCCAGATCTAAGGGAGCACTTCCTCTACCATTAATTACAGTTTGGTCATGAACAGGTATGTAACTGCTCTGAGATTCAGATTCCATACCTGAAAATGTACACTTATATTGCAATATTTTAAATAGGTAAAAGGGCTGAACAGGCAATCGGAACATAATAAATACCCATTCCTTTATCTCTTTACATTGAGATTATCAATTTTGAGGACAACCTGTGGTAGCACTCCCTCACATTAACCTTCAGAGTTAAGTTACCCAGAGTTACATGAGGAACGACCAATATAACATGTATCTGAGCTTTTCTCTCAGATAACCAGGGAGCTACAAACCTGGAAAGGGATGCAGAGATCCCCTCCTTGTCTCTTTCACCCTCCCCTACCTTCTCTCTTCCCTGCCACCATTATAATGCAAATAAGACTGGACAAAACCTAATTGTTATCATTTACTAACCATCTGTATGAAATATGCCATTCTTGTTGCCTTTGTCTGATAGTTTTTATTCTAGGAAAATGTGTGAGCGGCAGCGAGACAATCTGGGCAGATCATGTCAGTGACATTTTCAGCCACTCGGTGAAATAGTTTCCAATGTATTAGGCCATAAGGCTATGTTGAGGCCATGCCAAAATGCCTGGATGAATCAGTAAACAAGGTGAACAATGTAGATAAATGACATCATGGGGACAACATTTCCAGATAATTTACTGAATCAAGTGATGTGATTAATTTTTTTGGTTTTCTATAGACATTTTGTCTTGTTTTGTATCTTTACCACTGCAATAATAAGGGACAGATTCATTATTACTTAAATGCTAAAGTCATTCACCTGACTTCTTGTCCTGCAAAATCCTAACCATGGTCCAGTAAATAAACCTCTCTAGGACTCTGTTTCCTCATTTGTATCACAAGATAGGGCTGATAAATCTAATATTACTAAACTGCTATCTCATACCATTAGTATAAGGGTCAAGTGGAACAAAGTAGGAAAAAGTGTTTTGTAAACAGACAAATGTCTTTAACAAAGCCTTTAGTTTTCCCATACTTAATTGTCAATGTGTGTGTTTTTATTCTTAATTGGAATTTTGAGGAGTTATACTGTGTCTTACTTATCTTTGAATATCTTTGAATTGCCTAAGTATAATGCCTGGCACATAGGAGATGTCTATTTTCAATTTTTAAAAAATGCTAAGTAATTAAAACTGCTTTCTTAATTATATATATATATTTTAAAGCTCTTGATGTCACACAGGATTATGGTAAGTGCACTGATTTCCACTTCTTTTTTCACACTTGTAGAAAAAGATGCCATTGAGGAGAAATGGACCATCCACAATCACAACCTGCAAGGGCTGCAGCCTGGATTTACCACTTGTGTCTACTTTTTCTAAGTAATATTTCGCTTTCCTTATTCACCACAAATGTCATAGTTGACTTCCTTTAGGGCATGATTTTCAAATGAATCAATCATTTTATTTTCTGATTATCGCAATAGGTTTAGTAAACATCCATCACCTCATATAGATACAAAATTAAAGACATAGGAAAAAACCATTTTTTCCCTGTGATGAGAACTTTTAGGATTAAACAACTTTCATATGTAATACACATCAGTGTCCATTATATTTATCATGAATTTTTAAAGGTAATAAGCAATTTCTCACAGGTCACAATTCATAACATTAGAACTGCATATGTTTATGTCATAAATATTTCCTCCTCACCGCTAGGTACCAGTAGGAATGCATGCTTTTTCCTGGTTCTTCAAATGCAATAGTCTGTGTTAAAATTAGCTAAAAATAAACTTACGTCTGTCTTATCATACCCTTAGCACCCATGATTGTTCTGGTACCTTCAGCTTGCCCATAAACACCAATCCCTTATCTCCTGCTACAGAAAATCTGCTGCTTTGCCTGATCAGTTCTCATTATGTGTCTGAGAAATCTCACTATCATGTTTTGTTTCTTCTTACCCATCACCTGTTTCACCAAGTGGAAGTTATTAGTGTATTTTATTATTCGTTGACATATCTTTTTCCACTCTGTCTGTGGCTTCTTGAAATACAGATAACAGTTTTTTGTTTTTGTTTTTTTCCTATCTCTTTGACACCTCACTGCAAACAGTCTTGATATAGGAGGTATTTCACTTTGGCTGGATGAATAAATCAATTCATCAAACTACTAATGTCTCTTACCCTGGTCCTTTTGTCTCCCTACTCTCAACGTAGCATGCATTTTGAAACGCTGTTAGTCTTCTCACTGGTTTCCTTCTCTGTGATATTCCTGTCTCTGACCTAAGTGGCGAAACACTATCAGCTTAATATTTTCCTGAAACTTGCTCTAAGAAAGAGCAAGTTCAAATTTCTTGGAGTGACGAACTTCATCACTCTTGGGGCAATAGTATTTTAATGTACTCCCTCCTTTTTTTCCAGTTAGTTTCATAGTTAAATATGTTCCTGGGCCCTCTGCTGATGCCTAAGCAAAACCCCCTCCTGGAGCCTTCGATAGAAATGGGCTTCCTGTCAGCACACTCTGCAGCTAGGTCAACATCACCACCGAGAATGGGAACAGCTGCCTTCAATGAGCTTGGCAATCAGTGGGTCATACTCCACTGGCATCAGATGTGCCATTTCATGTGCTTTGGACACGGGCACTGCTTGTTGAGATGAATAGCAGCAAATTGTAATGGCGCTACTTGACTTTATGGTTTAGTTTGTGGTCATTTTGAGGTCAGCCCAAATACTCCACTGACACTGACCCCTGCGTAAGAAAACCAAAAATGAGGCCACGAGATTGATAAATATGACGTTTATAGCCTTTACTTCTTCTTAGACCCTACCTTTGATATCTGCTTTCCAAGAAAGGAAAATTTATTTATAGAATGTGGGGAACACCACTTCAGCTCTCACACAATCACAAACATCTTTTGAGTATCTACTATGTGTAAATGACTGTGCTAGAAACTTTCATATGGTATAGTGTTTTACTTTTCCAAACAATCTGTAAGTCTCTATATAGAATTGCATCAAAATTATGTTCTCTAATCTACTTTATATTATTATTTTAACCAAATCGTTTATCTTTCTACTTCTGTCTCTCTGTTTGTATACTGTCCACTTAATGTTTTAATGTTCATCAAGCCCAGCAAATAACAAGCGCCAGTATTAATTACTGAAAATCTGCATGCTGGATTCTTGACGGAACCTAGAGCTCGCAAGCTTTTGTCGATTACAAATTATCTTTCAGTTACGTGGACACAGTGCTATCTAAATAGGTCTAAGCGCCCAGAGGATGCCAAAATACCTGCTTTGAGTTGGGACTGGGTGATATATCATGAAGACTGCAATGGGCCTGTATTCAGAAGGGCTGGATTTAAGACCTAGCATTGGCATTTATCAGCAGAGTGAATCTGAGCAAGTTCCTAGTCTCTGTGAGTCTCGGTTTCCACTGCCAGACTGGGGCAATATCTTAACAGTCTCAGAACGATATTGTGCCAGAGAAGTCTAATGCATTTGAAAATGTGTGGTGACACGGATTGTTTATCTTCTCTGGAGATTCTATAGGAACCATAAATCACGGTGTCTCCCTAAATCCCTGTTCCCTGGTCTCAGAGGTAGGTAGATGGACCAAGTTTTTAGCCAATTAGGCTGTCCAGTTTGTTTGCTTCTCTGTGATTGGTTCAGGCTGGGGAAACTAACTGGGGCATTTCTTCCAGAACTGCTTGTGAAGTCTGAAACGTTCTATTTCTGCCTTGTCCAGCATGATAACCTTTAGCCAAATGGGACTACTGAGCAATTGAAATGTGACCTGTGACTACTGCAACTGAGAAACTGAATTTAAATTAAATTTAAATAGTCCCATGGGGCTAGTGGCAACCATATGGGACAGTACAGGTCTACAGTTTCCCACTTATTATTCTGCATGTTTCCTTATTTGTTCTTGTTGCCTTTCTAGGAATATCTTTTAAAGCTTTCTTTCTCTATGCCCTATTTAGATAACCCTTAAAATACTTGTTCCTTGCAGATTTTAAGTAATTCACCTGGAAAAAACACCTTTGCCGGGCACTGTTTCTTAACTTATTTAATATATTATGCAATTATTGATCTGGTTATATTTTCTTTTTCTTCTTGAGTAATTTTCTTTGTCATTGATGTTTTCTGAGAAACCATTTATTTCATACAGATTTTCAAATTTATTTGTATGACTGGGAAGAATGCTTCCCACTACTTCTTTATTTGGTCATTGCTAGTTTCCTATCCTTGATTATTTCTGCATTCTCAGTTCTCATTCTATAAGCTGTTTTATCCTTCTTTTTATTTAAAAATAAATTATTTATAAAAATAAAAATTTTAATTTATCTTGTTTTGCTTTGTCTTCCTAAGAATTAACTGTTTTTAAACTCATTTTGCTGTAATTAACTTGTTTATAAATAAATCAATATTTGTTTTTATGTTTACTAATTCCTTCCTCCTAGATTCTTCTCCTGCCACCCCCCTCCCTTCCTCCCTCCTTCTCCTCTCCTCTTTCCTTCCTTCCTTCCTTTTTTCTTTTTCTTTCTTTCTCCTTCACTCTTTCTTTGCATTTTAAACAAGCTGAATTTACTATTTTACAAATTTTTATCAGTTATGTAAATGTTTGAGGTAAAAGTTTTCCCCTTTAGACTGACTTTAGGTTTACTCTATGAGTTTGGATACTTAACATTAAAAATTGTGGGGGGAGGGGAGAGATGAATATGCTGAGCACAGAGGAACTTTAAGGTAGTGAAAATACTCTGTATGACATTGTAATGATGGATAGATGTTACTATACAGTTGTTGAACATGCAACACCAAGAGTGAACCCTAAAGTAAACTATGGACTTTGGTGATTCTGATGAGTTAACATAGGTTCATCCTTGGTAAAAAAAAAAAAAAAAGTACCATTCTGGTGAGTGAAGTTGATAAAGGGGGAGCTTATACATATGTAGGGGTAGCTGCACATTTCTCTCAATTTTATTATAAACCTGAAATTGCTCTAAAGATTGTCTTTTAAAAATTAATACATATATTATGAAATTCCAGTTCTTTTTGAACTCAAGAATTCTTCAAAAAAGATATTTTTAAGTTGCATTAAATTGTTTTACTTAATTTGTTATGACTTTTTCTCACTATTTTTCAAAAAGATTGTACTATATTGCTTACAGTTTTTGAAATTTGTTGTGACTTTTGGTGGCTTAATATATAGCCATTTTAAATTATTTTAAGTATGTTTTAAAAAAGAAGGTGTTTTATTCAAAGAATTACGAATCAAAGCCTCAATAGCCTTACCTGTTGTAATTTTTTATAGTTAGTATTGGCTGAAAGAATTATTATGCTGTTAGCTCTCCTTTAATTTCATCCAGTTTTGTATCTATATTTTTGATGCCAAGTTTCTTGGTGTATGAAAAGCTTCATAACTGTTATATATTTCTGTAGACTGCATATGTTATAAGGCACACCACATTTGTCTCATACAATGCATTTGGCCTTTAATTAAACTCTCACGTGATGGTAATGTTAGGACCCCTGCTTAATATTTGTTTGCATCTGCCCATGTGTCTTTGCCAATGCTTATTATTTTCAATAATAATGTTACTTTCTTTTACGTGTATCTCTTTTACAAAGCAAAAATAACTTTTCATAACAATGTTTTTCCCATTTACTTTGCTAGTTCCCCCAGTTTACATTTATTATTGTTAGAGTTAACTTTATTTCCTTTGTATATACATTTTGTCATACTTGTTACATTTGCTATATTGCTTATACTTTCTTTCCTTTTTGCTTCCTTTTAGTTATTTGAAAAGTATAGAATCTAATTTTAGTTTATTACAATCTGCCTTTACATTTTAAATAACAGACTTAAATCTCTATTTATTTATTAATTTTTAAATGTAATAATTTCCTGCTATGAAAGATAATAAGCATATTTAAATTTATTTAACATATTTTCTTATATCCATATTATTGGTACTCTGCACATTCTCTTATACACACACATTTTCTTATTTTTAGTATGTTGTGTAGCTTCTCTTTAAATATTTATAATGTTTACTTTATGTTCCTTCATTATAATTCAATAAATTTCACCCTCAATTTAAAAAAAAAAGATAGTAAGTTTATCCCCCTTCATTCAAGCATCTATCCATTCAAGACACATTTATTGTGTGGTCCTTCTTTGTCAGACTGCTCCAGACACTGGGGCACAACGCAGAGCAGCAAGGCAGAAAAGACTGCAGTCATGGAACTTATATTTGGGGAGGGGAGAAACTAGCAATGACAAAATAAACAAAGAACACGTCTGGTGCAAATAAATCTTTTAGAATGGGAAAATACTAGTCAGTCATGACTCCTTTACATGGGTTGTTGAGAGAGGCTGTGTAGGATTAGACAGCGTGCTAAGATTCAACTGATGAAAGAAAAAAGCGTTTTTAGTCAATCTTGCAAAATATGAGGAATGAGCATTTTAGACAGGGAATGCTGGTGTCATGGTATTTTATTGGTTCTATCAACAACTGAGTTAGGGATTGTGCATTTGCCTATTTTTCCTTTTCGCTCTGTCACTATATGCCTCATGTATTCTGAATGTTGTCAAGAGTGTACACATTTGGGTAGATATGTCTTCTTGACAAACTGACTCTTTTAATGTCATAAATTTTCCTTTTTTTTACCTCTGGTAATACTAGTTATCTAGGATTTTGCCTTGACTAATTGTATGAATGCCAAACTAGTTTTAAAATAAATGGTATAGAGGCTTCCCTGGTGGTGCAATGGTTAAGAATCCGTCTGCCAATGCAGGGGACATGGGTTCCAGCCCTGGTCAAGGAAGATCCCACATGCCACCAAGCAACAAAGCCCATGTGCCACAACTACTGAGCCTGCACTCCACAGCCCGTGAGCTACAACTACTGAAGCCCGCGCGTCTAGAGCCCGTGCACCACAAGAGAAGCCACCACAATAAGAAGCCCACGCACCGCAATGAAGAGTAGCCGCCGCTCGCTGCAACTAGAGAAAGCCCACATGCAGCAACGAAGACCCAACGCAGCCATAAATAAATAAATAGATAGATAACTAATTAATTAAATAATTAAATTAAATAAATGGTATATACTTTTCCATCTTTTTACTTTCCAACTGTGTAAGTCATTAAGTGTATGTTCTATACAAACCGTACTGGGTTTTGCATTTTATCCAGTCTAACAATCTCTACATCTCATTGGAGTATCTAGTCAATTTATATTTAATGTAAATATTGGTGTTTTTCTGATTTAATATATTCATCTTGGATTTTTTTTTTACCTGCCCAGTATATTTCTTGTTCCTTGCTTATTGCATACCTTCTTCTGGCATAAAAAGTATTTTCAATATTTTGTTTTAATGACTCTATTGGCTTTTATTATTATTTTTTGGTTATTGCATTGTGTGTGTGTGTGTGTGTGTATTTTGTGTCATAACTGGGACTACAATATGCATCCTAACTTATCTCAGTCTGCCTAGAATTACTATTGTATCATTCTGTGTAAAGTGTAAGAAATGGTCCAATGTTGTAATTCTATCCCCCACCCATGTTCTTTGTGGTACTGTTGCTATGAACTTTTCATTTACATATGTTATACATAACAACTTACAAAGTTATTAATTTTTGATTGAAATTTTCAGTTGTCATACAAAGAAATCAAAACAAAGAACAAATATCTTATACTTATTTACATATTTGTCACATTCTTTGTTTCTCACGGCTTTCCATAGATTCAAATTTCTATATGGTGAATTTCCCCTGACAGAAAAAATTTCTTTGGCATTTATTCTGGTGTAGGTCGACTGCCAACAAATTCTCTCACCATTTATTTATCTGAAAAATATGCCTTTACTTAATCTTACTTTTTAAAGGATATTTTCACTGCATATAGAATTCTGGGTTGATTATCTTTTCTAAATTTTGGAGTTGGAGTTTTAAACAGTTAGTCTACTGTGTTCTTGCTCTATTGTTTCTGATGAAAAGTCAACCATTAATCATATTTTTGTTCCTTTCTATGTAGTGTGTCTTTTTCTTGGTTTGTTTTCAAGACTTCTTATTTGAGTTTGGCATTTTTGTGCCTGGATATGGTTTTAATTGCCTAAGTTTATATTCTTCAGAAAATTTGGAAATTCTCCATTAGTTCTTTTTTTTTTCCTCCCTGCCTCATTAACTCTCTTCTCTTTCTGGGACTCTGGTTACATTTACATTAGATCACTTCATATTGTACACTGATCACCAGCGTTCCATTTATTTTGTTTTCAATATTTTCTCTCTGTGTTCTTTAGGTGGTCTTCTAACTTACTGACTCTTTTTTCTGACCTTTACAAACTCCTGTTAAGCAAATTAAGTGAATTTTACATTTTAATTCTTGTACTTTCATTTCCAGAGTTTTTATTTCACCTTAAAATTTCTCTTGTAAGTTTCCCCTCTGATCACCAATTACAATCTTCTTTTCCTTTAAAATGCTAAACATATGTTTATCAGCTGCTTTAAAGCTACTGAAGTTATTTCCAACATTTGTGTTATATTGGAGTCAATTCTAATGACTTTTAAAAAATTAAGTATTGGCCATTTTTCCTATTCTTTTCATATATAATACTTAATTGTATGTTGAAAATTATGAATGCTACATTGTAAAGAGTTTGGAGTATCTATTTTTCTTTACAGGGTGATAGTTTTTCTTCTGGTGAACAGATAAATTATTGGCAGATTCTTTTATTTTTGTAAAATTTGTTTTATTATTTTTATGGGAAAAAAACTTATTCCTAGAAGCAACATTATGCAATATTTGATATCTCTGTTCAGTTCTCAGCCCACAGAAGACCCATTCCAATAGGCCTGTTAGAGTTAGGGGATTAACTTGTGTATTTCTTTTATCTCAATTACGACAGATCTGAGTTACCTACTGTCTAAAGTCTGCAAACAATTGTCTCGAATCGTTTTTCCAGTTTTACAATTATTTGCAGTTTTGAGTGCAAATGCAAGTCTAGTATCATTACTCCTTCATGACTTTCTAAATATCTGGCTAATTCTAATTCTTCACATCTTCACCTTTGCATTAATGACACCTCCTTCAAAACATCTTCCATGGTAGCCTTACAAAATTTCTCTCTTTAACTTTTACCATTTTAATTATATTGTGTCTTGGTGTGGCTCCCTTTGGGTTCATCTTAATTGCAACTACTGAACCTGAATGTCTATTTCCTTCTTCAGATTAGTGACGTTTTCAGCCATTATTTCGTCTCTCTCTGGGGCCCCTATAACACAAAAGTTGTTTCACTTGACTTTGTCCCAAGGTCCTTTAAGGTATCTTCACTTTTTAAAACTTCTTTTTACTATTTGTTGCACTGCCTTGACGAGTTCCATTGTTTTGTCTTCCAGCTTGTTGTTCTGCCTCATCCAGTCTGCTGTTGAAACTTTCTAGTGTATTTTTCAGTTCATTTATTGTATTCTTTAGCTCTGTGACTTCTGCTTGGTACTTCCTTATGCTTTCTATTTCTTTGCTGATGTTCTCACTGTGTTTATCCATTCTTCTCCAGTGTTTGGTGAGCCCCACTGACCATTACTTTAAACCCTTTATCGGGTAGATTCCTTATCTCTGTTTCATTAAGATCTTTTTCTGAGGTGTTGTTCTTTTGTTTGGAACAAATTCCTCTGTCTCCTCATTTTCTTGACTCTCTGTGTTTGTTTCTATGTGTTAGGCAAATTAGCTACCCCTCCCAGTCTTAAAGGAGTGGGCTTGTGTAGGAGGTGTCCCATGGGGCCCAGAAATGCAATCCCCTCTGGTCACCAGATGGGGCACTGAAGGGACAACCCCTGTGTGGAGTACATGGGCCCAGGTGCCGTGGTGTGTGCAGGTGGGTGGGGCTCTTGTCCAGCTCACTGCTGTGGCTCATGGGTGTGGGCAGGGCTCTCAGTGGGGCATGCCTCCCCACTCTAGCAGGGGAGAGGGAGAGTCCAAAAATCGCACCTGCCAGCACCAGCACTGGCAATGCAGAATAAGATCCTGCCTACCTTTTATATAAAATAATTTAACTTTTAAAAAAATCATTAAGTCACTTTTAGTTGGGTGTTTCTGTTACTTGTCGTGAAAATAAAATAACTAAAGTGCTTTATGGAAATGAATCAACTAGAATATACCAGAAATCTCTGGTATAGTTAGGTTTTAAATAGATTTTTAGTAACCCCACTTAAAAGAAATAGGTGGAAACCCAAAAAGAATTATTATTCACTCTGTATCTGTTTTTATGGCCTGCACCCTAGGATAAAACTATCTCTTTTTGCCTTTCTATTTCTTGTCTCCTTAATTCAGTTCTTAACTATCATGAGCATAAGTATACTGACATCTGAGCTATATGCTATCAATCTTAGAAAGGGATAGAGTGGGAAGAGAAATTTAATTGGCCAAACTGAGCCCATAAGTAATTAGTAGAGAGCGAAGCAAAGAATACCTGGCTAAAGAAACAAATGTATTATAATTAGGCCAATTATCCTAGATGTAGTTCATCAGCTTGTAGTGATAAAGGCTGTTAATGGGCTCTGTCACTGACAGCATTACTTTCTAATCTTAATCCTTTCTAGGGTTATTAGCTTTAAAGCTACTTGCACAGAGATAAGTTAATTTATACTGAAATTAAATTGAAAAATAACAAGTAATGATTGTTGCATTTGAGCAGAATCTTATAAAGTTTCTTTCATGCTGACAAAACTCACTAAAGGCAGTGAAAAATGTCCAAGACTTTTTGAGCAGGTGAAGGAGAACTAGAGAAACACTTGTTAAAGGAAACAGTTATAGATATTCTTAAGGACAGTTATTAAATTTATAGTTAATATAATTTAATGAAGTGGTCAATAGCTATTTTATTCATTTTAGGTGTCAGCACACTATGTTCTGTCTGCCATTAAGAAAATTCTTCAAAAGGTCAACCTATGAAGATCACTAAACATAACAACTGCTCTATACCCAGACAAATAGTACTAAGACATGTGCACAAATTTAACAGAATCTTGAACTATGGCCTCTATTGGTCTCGCTCATCCAGAATTCTTTATCTGAACCTTAGAACAAAAAATGATTTGAGTGACAGATTTTTAAGTTCTCCTAAGAATGGTGCAAAACTAGTGCCTGTCTAGATGCATAGAAGTTCATTCATTAACATAATGGATGATTTAGGACATTAAAGCATAGTCCTCTCAAGAGTCATAGTTCAGAAAGTTTGCTAGACATTGGAAGTATTCTTAGAAATACATTTGTCTGACCCTTTACTTAGGTACTTTTATATTTATCTGTCAATACATACTGAACCACTAGTTTGTGTATAGATTCAACTGAATCTAGGTTTAAAAGTACTGTGTTTAATATATGTAGAAATAGAAGGTGACCTTAACTCATTCTCATTCCACTGAGGAAGTTTTTTTTTTTTTTTTTTTTTTTTTTTTTGCGGTATGCGGGCCTCTCACTGTTGTGGCCTCTCCCGTTGCGGAGCACAGGCTCCGGATGGCAGGCTCAGCGGCCATGGCTCACGGGCCTAGCCGCTCCACGGCATGTGGGATCTTCCCGGACCGGGGCACGAACCCGTGTCCCCTGCATCGGCAGGCGGACTCTCAACCACTGCGCCACCAGGGAAGCCCCTGAGGAAGTTTTTGAATATTTCACCATGGAATATCATAATTTCCATAGTTTGTGTGTGTGTGTATGTACACTATTTTCTACAATATATTAAGAAATGTTCTATCAAGTTCTAATACACTAATACCTTTTTTTTTTAACATCTTTATTGGAGTATAATTGCGTTACAGTGTTGTGTTATTTTCTGCTGTGTAACAAAGTGAATCAGCTATACGTATACAAATATCCCCATATCCCCTCCCTCTTGTGTCTCCCTCCCTCCCACCCTCCCTATCCCACCCCTCTAGGTGGTCACAAAGCACCGAGCTGATCTCCCTGTGCTATGCAGCTGCTTCCCACTAGCTATCTATTTTACGTTTGGTAGTGTATGTATGTCCATGCCACTCTCTCACTTTGTCACAGCTTACCCTTCCCCCTCCCCGTGTCCTCAAGTCCATTCTCTACGTCTGCATCTTTATTTCTGTCCTGCCCCTAGATTCTTCAGAACTATATATATATATATATATTTTTTTTTTTTTAGATTTCATATATGTGTGTTAGCATATGGTATTTGTTTTTCTTCTCTTTCTGACTTACTTTACTCTGCTAATACACTAATACCTTCTTTCAAGAATGAATTTCATCAAATGATTTTCTGTATCTATTGAGATGACACTATGCTTTTTCCCACTTACTTTGTTAAGTGGTGAAATATAATGGCTCATTCTAAGACCTTAACTGAGATATAGTGTACATATAAGAAATTTGGCATATTAAAAATATACCATTTGATAAGTTTTAACCTATGTATACACAATTGAGACCATCACTACAATCACAACGATGAACATATCTATCATTCCTGCAAGTTTCATTGTACTTCTTTGCATTTCTCCATCCGACCATAGTAAATAATATTAATATACATCTGTTAGTAACTCAACAAATGCAAAAAAAGTCATGTACTGGAGTTGAGCAACATGAATAAATGTAATTGATGGGCTCAGCACACCTCAAAACTGCAGAATACATTTATTTCAAGCACACATAAAACATTTACAAAAATTAAGAATATGCTGAGCCACAAAGCAAGTTTCAGCAAATTTCAAATGACTGAAATTCTGTTGAGATGTTCCCTTATGAAAACAGAATGAAGGCTTTATGTCCACTCTACCACAAAAGCATAGACTTAAATATTCACCTCTAAGCCATCAGAGATAATCAAATGCTCCAGGAAATATGCCATAATCAATTCTCAGTACTCTTCTAAATTCGCTTTTTCTTTCAGTCTCTAGCCTCTGAAGGTTGTCTTATTTTACTCTAGATCATACATTTCATCTAGGACTTTTTAGGTGTCCTGTATCAATACCGTTTCTCCAGTCATCTCAGCCACCCTGTTACTAGAACTGAAAATCCAGTTTTGTTACTTTAAAAGTCACAGCTGTCAAAACTAGAACCTAACATATAATTTAAAAATACAGAAAAAAATCCCCACAACAACTTCTATTTCTGAGTTCCACACTCTCCCTTCACACAAACATAAACTATAGTTTCAGTGGATACTTAATTATACACTGGTAAAGTTGCTAGAGAACTTGGCAGACGTGTTACTTTTAGAAGCACTCCACATAGATTTGTATATCATGTTTTACATAATGAAGACTACTTCCCCACCTCCTACCAAAGCAAAGTAATAATAATGATAATAATATGCCTCTTAAAAGAAAGATGGGGATACATCAGGAGGGTTTAGTGAGCTGATACAAGGAACAAGTTAAGGGTGTTGCAAGTCAAAGGGAGGGTGGTGGATACACTCTAGATAGAAGGTAAAAGACTTAAGATTTTGCAGCCCCAATTAGATTATGAGTATACTGTTGCTTAAAAAGATCACAGATTCTCTGCATTGTTGAGGGAAAGGCACAAAATCTAAACATATGACTGAATAGTCTTTCCCCTGATTGCATCCATGTGGAGTTTCACGTATGGCTGTGCTCAACTTTGCAATCTCCAAATTAAGCTATAATTTTAGAACACTGTTTGAGAAACTGTCTGGGCACAAGGGCAATGTAACTTATTTTTCCTATTGTTTGAAATGAAATTATCAGAGAAGCAGAACTTCATGCTTCCAAGCTTTAGTTTCTATTTGGTTTCTGTTTCTGAAAATGCTGACTTGCTCAAGAATGCCTCATTAATCTTTTTATCAACATACGCTAATCTGATTAATTCTACCTGCATGCTTAGGCATGTGGCAAGGTGCCTCATTTACAAAAGCACCCGCCATGCAAGACACAGGAAATAATCTTTCCTTTGTAATGATTTTGGCAGAAGTGACTCTATGCCATTTCTGAGTCTAAACTTTAAGACCACTGGTAGCTTCTCTCTTGGTCTCTTGGGACCTGAGCACCAGTAAAATGTCCCATTATCCTGGGGGAGAAATAACATGAAGAATCCCTATGACTCCACCATAGGGAGAAATTTCATCTGAGATCAGCCTTGAAGACAACAGCCATATGACTGAAGCCATCTTGGACCTTCCAGACAAACCCAACTGTCAGTTAAACAACACTGAGTTTAACTGATACCTCAATACCACAAGGAGCAGAAGAATTGCTCCTCTGAGCCATGCCCAAATTCCCAGCCCACAAAATCGTGTGACTTAATAAAATTGTTATTATTTGAAAGTAGTTTGTTTAACAGCAATAAATAAATGGAACACCTGTTAAGCAGAACCTATCTATCTACTTTGTCAATACTTGGAAAATATAATTATCTTGGATATGGAACTTTCCCCAGCAACTACACTGTTCAGGAGTGAAGTAGAAATTGGACATTTGGACAAAACTAGCTCCTGAGGTGAGCAGAATTCAAGTCAAACAGCAGAAGATGTTACCTTGAATGAGATGATGAGTAATCACACATTTTAGCTTTTCCAAGCCAACTGTCATCTCTGGCAAAAGCAATGCAAGAGCCTCTTTCTAGTGTAACCACAGTCCTAATCATGTTACCAATTAGAGATCTGGACTCATGGAATTTCATTTGAGAAGTCATTGATTTTTTTAATTGCAAATGCCCTGTGTAATAATGTTAGTCACTATTATTAGTTCCCAGTTACCAGAACTGGGGCAAAATACAAGGATATCCATAAAAGTAATAGACCAGAAAGCATTGTGCCACTTATTAAACTACTGTTGTTCAGTTTAAAACCCACCCATCCTCTAGAGTCCTCTCTGATGTTGGGGCTGGGAATCAACAATTATATTTTTCCTTCTAAGGTGGCTTCCTGCTGTTGTGTGCCAGTAAGGGCGCTAGGCAGAAGAAGTAGAGATTAGCTCCTTGGTTGCCTTATGGTTCCTGTAAGCAACACATCAGCAACAGCTCTGCAACCTGGCAGCAGCAGTTGGTTTAAGTAGCAGGTGGATCCAGGTTTTAGCTTCTTTCATCCCTCTGAAATCCATCGTCTCAGAGATACCAGCACAAGCCAGAGATATCGGGTTTGTGGATTTTTCTATTTCTCCCTGTGAGGCTGAAATGTTTTTGCCATATGTATATTGAGGCTCTCTTACTAGGTATGCTCACATTTAATATTAGTATATCTTTCTGGTAAACTGCTCTTTTTATCACCATAGAATGTCTCACCTTATTTTTGGATAACAACTCTTGTTCTAAAGTCTTCTTTGTCTAATATGTTTCTTACTGTTATAATGTGCGTGTCGTATCTTTTTCTATCCTTTTGTTTTCAACTTACCACATTGACAGCATAGGGTTCAGTCTCTATTTCTTTAATCCCGTCTGAAGTTCTCTGCCTTTTAATTGGAAGGTTTGGTCCATTTACACTTAATAAGATTACATAAATCTGAATTTATGCTTCCCATCTTAGTCTTGATATATGTTACCGCCAACTGTTCTTTGTTTTACTCTTCCTCCTTTCTTATCTTCTTTTTTGTTATCTTTTTTTTTTTTTAATGAAGACCTAGACTTATTTGTTTTTTGAAAATTCTCCTGGTAACATAAGGTTTAACCTTTCACTTCACCTCATCATGAATATTCTCTCATTCAGCATATTTCCTCCAGTTTGTTTTAAAAAGCATCAATTTATCCATCCTGGCATATCAATATCAATGGGATGCAGATGAGGGGAGAGACTGCTCGTACACCATTAGTCATCCTCCACTTGCTCTGCTCTTTTGTCAGCATCTTTTATCTTCCTTCTTGAAACCATGTATTAATGCCATACATTGTCAAAGTGAGTGGTTCATTTTATCCAATATAGTATCAGGAAATATACTGTCAAATGCCGTGCCTAATCAAGTGCAGCTGTAAGATTACAGTCTAGTACTTCTGTTAAAGAAAATGCAGTTAGCCTGGCATAGTTTAGAATTCCTGAGACTTTCTCTCTTCTTGTTCTACACATTCCCTAAGGACTATTTCATCTTATTCTGTGGGTTCAGTGACCATTCATTTGCTGATTGCTACCAAAAGTATATTTTGTGGTCCTAGATTTCATTCCTGAGCTTCACCCATATTTCCAAAAGCCTCCTAGGCATCTCCACATGGATGATATAGGTACCACAAACACAGCATATCAAAATAGGAACTTATGATCTTTCCTTCAAACCTACTATTCAAATTCCTTATTTCATTAATCATTTACCTAGTTTCCCCAGCTAACAATGTTATATTCATATGGTTCCTATTTTTCCCTTATCTGTATACACAATTGATCTTTAATCCCTATTTATTCTACTCTTCTGCACAATTCCCTTTCATTTGTGCCCTTATGATTCCCACAGCCCCTACCATGATGCAGGCCTTAATGTCTCACCTAAATCATCTCAACCACTTATTAACACATATCTCCTCTCCACTTTCCAGCCCCTATCCCACCAGCATCAGCATTACCTAGCACTAAACAGAAACACAAATTCTTAGCCACCACCCCAGACTGACTATATCAGTAACTCTGTGAGTGCAGTGCAGCAATCACTGCTGATTCTAATGATGTACACTCAAGTGTGAGGACCACCGCCGGACACTAAAGATGATTTCAAACATTTCCTTCCACCAACATGTTATCTTTAATGCTAGTATTCCTCTTAATGTTTATTTAAATTATTGTCTATATTTTTAAAGTAAATCCAATTTTATCTTTGGCTCTTCATGATTACTAATAATTCTTTTGGCAAACACTAGCATCTGAATCAACATCTAAGTATGCTCTGACACCAGAGTTGTCAACAAATGACCTACTCCAGCAGTCAGCACACTTTGATACAGAGGCCAAATCCAGCTCATCCTCTGTTTCCACAAATAAAATAGCATTGCAACATAATCATGCTTATTAATTGGTGTATTGCCTATGACTGCTTTTGTACTACTGTGGCAGAGTTGAGCAGTTACAACAGACCCCATATGGCCTGCAAAGCCTGAAATATTTACTATCTGGCCTTTTACAGAAAAAAAGAAAAGTTTGTTGACTGACACTGTCACCGTGTACTCATTCAACATATATTTATTCAACATATGCTATTAATCAGGCACTGTTTCAGGCACTGAGAAACAGGCCATGGCAATTATAGGACATATATTTGAATGGGTGGTGGTGGTGGTGGGTAACAATAAATAAGCAAACATGTAAGTAATTAAAAGTCCAGAAAGTGATTTGTGCTGTGAAGAAAATAAAGTGGATGCAGTGGTAGAAAGGGAGTGTCAGAAGGCAGCACCATCGAGTTAGGTATCAAGAAGGTCCCTCCGAGGAGATGGCATTAAGCTAAGACCTCAGTGAAAAGGATGAAATGATGACAAGGAACAAGGTGGGCTAAGTTCTTGGGATGGGAAGGACTTGATTTGTCCTAAAACCATAAAGGCCATTGTGGAGGAAAGTAAACGCTGGGAAGAGGTCCTGGCTAAATGTCTGTGACACGTCTGATTGTTGATAAATTGTATTCTTTCATTCCCACTGAGCTTCATAGAAGGAAGTGATATTGACTAAGGTTGCTTAGTATTCTTTTGTGTTAATGATTTATGTTGGTTGCAGTGTAAGCATAAATGATTTTTACATCAATGTTGAAAAAATTAAGAACTTCTGATTAAAATGAAAAAAAACACAAAGAACAAGATTTATGTCCCCCCTTTAGATACCAGGTTGAAATACTGCTCCCTATTCATCTTCACCTTGATCAGGCCGTTTAAGGTGATGGAGTTAAGCTAGACCTTAAAATTTTCCTCTCCCCAAACCTAGTGACACGAACAAGTACAAAACAAAACAAAAAAACAACTTAAAGACTACCAGTGGAATAAAGAAATGAAGAGTTCTGATGACTTGAACATGAGCAAGAAATAAGTTTTAAGAATATACACAAATTGGGCTTCCCTCGTGGCGCAGTGGTTGAGAGTCCGCCTGCCGATGCAGGGGACACGGGTTCGTGCCCCGGTCCGGGAAGATCCCACATGCAGCGGAGCGGCTGGGCCCGTGAGCCGTGGCCCCTGAGCCTGCGCGTCCGGAGCCTGTGCTCCGCAACGGGAGAGGCCACAACAGTGAGAGGCCCGCGTATCGCAAAAAAAAAAAAAAAAAAAAAAAAAAGAATATACACAAATTTTCTTCTACATTTTCATGGAGAAAATGTTGGGAGTAGGTGAATAATGGAGGGGATGGTAGTTTGTTGAGAAGAGGAAAATATGTTAATGAAACACTGAAAATTCTCATTAAGAATCAACAACTTAGGTGCTTGCTTTGGCAGCAGATGTATTAAAATTGGAAAAACAAAAAAGAAGAGTAGCATAGATGATGTGTGAGAATGACATGAACATTCATGAAGTAGTCCATATTTTTTTAAATGGGCAAAGGGCTTGAATAGACATTTCTCCACAGATGATGTACAAATGACCAAAAATCATGAAAAGATGCTCAACATCACTCATCATTAGGGAAATACAAATTAAAACAAAAATGAGATATTACTTCACACCTATTAGAATAGCTACATTAAAAAAACAACAAAAAACAGGAAATAACCAGTGTTGGTGAGGATGTAGAAAAACTGGAACTCTTATATACTGTTGATGGGAATAAAAAATTGTGCAACCACTATGGAAAACAGTATGGAGTTTCGTCAAAAATTTAAAAAGAGAACTATCATATGATTCAGCAATTTCACTTCTATATCCAAAAGAATTGAAAGCAAAATCTCAAAGAGATATTTGCACACTCATGTCCAGAGCATCACTATTTGCAGTAGCAAAGAAGCTGAAGCTACCCAAGTGTCAATCAATGGATAAATGGATAAACAAAATGCTGTATATACATACAATGGAATATTTGTCTGTCTTAAAAACTGAAAAGAATTCTGATGCATGCTATAATATGGATGAATCTTGAGGACATGATGCTAAGTGAAACAAGCCAGACACAAAAAGACAAGTACTGTATAATTCCACTTTATACGAGGTTCTTAGAGTAGTCCAATTCAAAGAGACGGAAAGCAGAATAATGGTAGCCAGGGGGCGGTGGGAGGGGAGAATGGGATGTTATTGTTTAATAGGTAGTGTCCGTTTTACAGAATAAAAAGAGTTATGGGGATGGATGGTGGTGACAGTTGCACAACAATGTAAATGTACTGAACACACTATTGAACTGTAAACTTAGAAGTGGTTAAGATGATAAATTTTAGGCTATGCATTTTTTTACCACAGTAAAGAAAAAGTATCAACAATGTGTTGAGAGGAAGGAGACATGGTGTCAACAGATCAGAACAGAGCCTGTGATAGTGTAGATCAGGTATAAGAGCTAGGCATTGTTGACTTGTTAAGACCACATGAAAATATACAGATTTAAGGGATTTATTACTTCTCAGGTGGGGTGAAGAGATGAAGAGCATAGAAAATCTTGCCCTCTGCAACTGCTCAGATTGAAAAGACTAATAAAAAACTGCTTTCCCTGGCTTTTTAGAAAGGGCAAATGCTAACTACTCATACATAGATTCTTGTCTTCTCCTTTCAAGTATGTTGTGAGCCAGCATCTTGAAATTAGCGAAAGGTAACCACACAGCAATTAATGATTTGACTCTGTTTTGTGGTTAAAGGTAATTTCAGTCATGTGTTTATCTGATAAAGCATTATCAGCACTACTTTAAAAATAAACAGAGGGTCAAGGAATTGAAGAAATATACATGGTAGGAATTACCAGTGGAAGAGACGAATAACTGCTTATTTCTCTCACGTTCTAAATCTTGAGTACATGGTACTACAACATTATGTTTCTTTTCTATAACTTCTATTAGAACCAATCTTCTTCACGCATCTATGTGTGCTTTGGAAATGCAGAAAATAAAACATACCAATTCATGGGAAGCAGCTATTTATAAACTCACTTGAACTCCTTTCCATATGACTCACCCAGGCAGTTCATTCTTTTAATTTTTTTTTCCTTTGAACATTTAATTTAATTAATTAATTTATTTATTAGAGTAAGTCCTTGTTGGTTATCTATTTTTAATATAGCAGTGTGTACATGTTAATCCCAAACTCCCAATCTATCCCTTCTCCCCCGGTAACTATAAATTCATTTTCTAAGTCTGTGAGCCTATTTCTATTTTGTAAATAAGTTCATTTGTATCTTTTTTTTTTTTTAGATTCTACATATAAGCGATATCATGTGATATTAGACAGTTAACTCTTTACTGCTTTCCTCAACACTGGCTGTAGTCAAAAACTTCATAAATAGCTATGCTGCAGCAGACAAAACCTTGCCTCGGAATACAAAAAGATGTGGATTCATTCATTACCTGGTTCTGCCAAATGTGAAGTACATTAGTGTGGGCAAGATGTAATCACTGCAATTAAGTTTCCTCATCTGTAAATGAGTCCATGTACCTCATAAAGTTGCTCCAACAGTTAAACGAGATAACATATGTGCAAGCACTCAAACAGTAAAATGCCATGCAAATGTAGGCTATAATTGTCATCGAAGTCCCCAGAAATCTGGGAGGAAGTACCTTAATCAAGAGTCAGAGTACACAAAGAATACTTTTAAAAAATCCTAAAAATAGCATCTTTCAATGCATTATATATTGAAATAAACATTCAGAGATTAAAATATGAGGATATTTCCTTAGTCATTTATTTTGAGAATAGTAGAGAAATAAGAGAGCTTTCTGCTCTCAGAATACTTTTTTTAATATTCTGAATATTTTTCAGACTATTCAGTGTTCTAGGCCTTAAATTCTTATCAAGGAAATATTTCTTTCCTTCTTTCACGCATAAGAATTATAACTTAGAATCACAGAATTTCAAGTTGAGCCTATAAATATTTTATTTATCTATAACAGTGGAATAATGAAAACCTTGATTTTGATAGATTCGGTTCCGCTTAATGCTGGAAGATCAGAGGCCAATCTGGATTCTAATCATTTCTGTAGATGATTTTGTTCAAATTCTTAAATTTTTATAACCTCATTTTTCTATCTGTTAAAGCGAGGGGCAATTTGTTCCTGTCCTAGTTTAGATTCTCCACAAACAATGCCTGAGGCATAGATTTGGGTGCAGATATTCTATTGGGGAGGTAACTGCAGAAAGAAGAGTGAGGAAGATAGCATAATGAAACAGTAAGGATGAAGACAAGGAAAGGGGCATCTGTGACCCTAAACTAAAGCTCCATGACCCTCGGAATTGTCCAAGGAACCATGTGGAATGCTTCTTCAAAAAGATCCCTCTAGAGGGAGGAAAGCTGAGGGGTTACTCCCAAGTGGCACCTGTATCCTGGTTGAGTGGCTAATAAGGCTTTAGGGATAATCTGAAAGATAGAAAAGCAGAAAGCCACCAGAGCATGCATTCGTGGGGAGGTGCTGGCAGAATGCAGTGAAAACAAGTGGGCTGGGTGGATGTGGGACAGGCACAAAAATGTTTCCTACCTTATTGGTTGCTATGAGGATTAAGTAACTTGATACGTATGTACTTAGAAAGGTGCCCTGCACATTGTAAGAGCCATAAGTGGTAGCTGAAGTTTTTCCTACACTAAGAGATTTGTTTATAGATATTACTAATTGGTAAGGGTCTTGCTCTTTTCTATGCCTTCTTTCCTGTACTCTATTGCTAAGTATATCTTTCCACGCTTTACATGATCACTCTTCCCTTACCATTAGCATTTTATAAAATGTATTATCTCATCTATGTTGTCTTATTTAAATGGCAATCCATTTGAAAAACATGATCAAGTGCTTCATTCAATTTCGCATAACTGTGAGGACCTAGAACAATTTTATGTATAAAAAGATGTTTAATAAATGTTATGTGTTTCATCATGGTTATAAAATGAATGTCTTTCAATTGCCCTCACCACTGAGTTCTACCTGTGTTTAAAACACATGGCCTTATTACTTCAATGAATATTCAAATTCATAGCTCCCATTAGCATTGCAGACAACTGCTGGCCTAGTTTTCCTGGATATTAATGGAAGTTCAGATCTTTTAATGAGCTTAATACAGGAAGAATTTTGGTATTCACATAAACTATTGCCCCTCTCTTAGCCTAAGGCTAGAGAGAAAATAGTCACCATTACAAACTAGACAGATAACTTCAAAGATACTTAACTGTCAGAAAAGTCATCATGACACAATCAACAAACGCACAGTCATTTTTGGTGTATTTCACGCACCAGTTCTTGGACACCACTTTCTCTTGGTCTCCTCCTATCTCACTGATAGATCCATCTAATGCTATTTTTCCTTGTTGCTTTGATTTTTAATTTGTGGACAACATCAGGGCTCAATCTTCGGAAGGATTCTCTATTCCATCAATCTACATTCATTCTCCAGCCCAGGCTTCTCTCCTAAACTTTAGGTGCATATAAGTTAACATGTTCTCAACATCTCCACTTCAATGGTGTGGTAGATTTTCTTTTTTTTAAGCCACCATTTCTTCCCTGTGTAGAGGGTTTTAGTTTGAATTGATGAAAATGTTTGGAATTAGATGTGGTGGTTGCACAAAATTGTAATACACTAAATGCCACTGAATTGTTCACTTTAAAATGGATAATTTTAAGTATGAGAGTTTCACCTCAATTAAAAAAAATGCTTCAATGGGTTCTCATGTCACTCAGAGCAATTATCAAAATCCTCACAAAGACCTCATGTTCCTAGAGGCTGTAGCCTCTGCTTCCTCTCATCCTCTGCTCTGTCTTCTCTCCACCATAAGTTTCGTCACTATTTGTCAAACATTCCTGGTACTCGCTCATCTTAAGAGTCATGCGTTCTTGATTTCTTTGGTCTGGATTGCCTTTTCCCTAGATATTAACATAGCTCACTTTCCACTGCCTTTCAGCTATACAGATGAATATACAATATTTTTTCTTTAATTTTGGGGTTCTGTTCTGGTCTATTTAGTCTGTATAGAAGGGAAGGAAGTAACATGCATGATGTCAAAATGTTGAGAATACCTAGCTCCATCTGGATAATTTTCCCTGATCCTGAGTAGGTACATGATGATCTAATCTGCCAAAACCTCTCAAGAAAAAGAATATGAGACCTCCAAAGACAAACATGTACACATTGAAAGTAAAGATCACAAAGGAAGGCTCGTTTTCTCGTACATGCTGATGATGTCCTAGGTGCCTGGGATATGTGTTGTTATGGTGATGAGGGGGAGATGAACTAGGACAGGATTGTAATATTGTATGGGCACATTTTAGTTTTGTCTTACTCAATTCTACTCTTGAGAAAGGCTATAAACATTCTAGATCCTGATTGCATTGTACTACCAGACATCATGGCATCTTTAAAATTTTCTTGATCCACACGGGATTTAGTTTGCTACATGTCACTTTAGAAACTCAGAAGAGCTATTGAAATTAAGCACGGTCCCCAGAGGAGGCAACAAAATGTTTTTCATGAAATTAGCCAAAGACAATTAAAGGTTTAATACGCGCAACCCAGCCCATAGTAAGAGGTGTTTTACTGGAAGATATACATGGAAACAAAAGCTGGAAATTTATTCTAGCTGGAGTGGAGAATACCGTCTAATTTATAAGTAGTGATAATCCAAATCTACCTCAGGCTATAGATCTCAACACCTATATTCATAATTTTACAAGTATTCTTTCTCTCTATTTTTGTTCCTCTTTCTTTTTGTCCCTGTATGGATAAAGGCATTCTATAAATTCCCCTAGATATTTACATGTTTCCGTGGATGAAAACTGCTTGTTTCCATACCTTGGTTAAGTATAGCAAGTGTTATCAGTGAGTCACCTGTGGACTGGTAGTGAATCAACTCCAAATTCAGGGAGAGTGATGGCCCTGGTACCAATAAGGCATGGGATTTATGAGAAATGGAGTCCAGTATATTCAGGGATCATTTTTCCATCTAGAAACTCTTTTCCACCTTCAAGACTATTTATTTTGTTTGATTAGATATCCAGGAACTCAGCTCTGAGTTTAAAATGTAAAATGTGTTGCTCTTTCCATGTGTCCAGTTTCCCCTTGACTTTTTAAAAATCTCTTGACTAAAACAGAATATTTCAACTCTTATAGCTCTCAGTGTATGATGGAGCTTATATAACATCCTGTGTAGGCAGAGTTTTACCTTAAGCCCAAGTCTGTAGCTGATCTGAATGCTGATCACCACACTACCAGTGAGATCTACACACAGAACAGCAGCAAATTTCCCGATTCAAGTGTAATCACTTATTTTGTATATGCATATGCAGGTTAATTTTTCAGAAAAAGTACATGTTGGGCCTGGTTGAACAATTATTCCCTTGTTTTAAAATTCCTTTGAAAGAAAAGAAAAAAAATAGTTTTCAAGCTTTTGAACACATGTCCTATATCTACAACCAGCAGTTTTGTTTAAGGGTTTAGCTCATTATTAGCTTCTAAAATATATGACAAACCACAATTAAATTATTGGAACAAAGAAACAAGGATACTGTGCTATATAGGTTGTAGGTATCCAATAAGTGTTTGAATATATGTTTTAAAATTATGGGTCACTTTTGACACAGCTAGGCATTTAGTAAATATTTGAATGAATGCAAGAATAGAGAGAGTATGACTTTAGTATGTTTCTCTCGATCAGAGACTGAGTTCTCTTGACTTCATTCTTTTCACACACAATAACTTTCTCTGTGGTATGACTCACACTCAAAAGCCAGAAACAAATATCTATATATCCATCAATTCACTTATTTATCCATTCATCCATTCAATCATTTGTTTGTTCAACTAACTGAGGCATTCAACAAATATTTATGAGAACTGACGATGCCAAGCACTGTTCCAGGTGTTGGTAATCAAGGATCATGGAACAAATGAGGACAGTATAGCATGACATGAACTAAAACGAGGGAAAGTACGAATTGTATGTGACCTCATAGTAGGGGCAAATAATCTCCAGTTGGTGAATCAGGTCAGGCTGTCAGAAATAGGTAACATCTTAGTAAGTCTACAAGTGAGTAGGGGTTAGACAAGTGAGTAAGAATCTTGGATGGCCAAGGACATTTCAGATAAAATAGAAGGAATAACACACATTTCAGCACATTGGGG
Organism: Delphinus delphis; assembly: GCF_949987515.2. Classification (NCBI taxonomy): domain Eukaryota; kingdom Metazoa; phylum Chordata; class Mammalia; order Artiodactyla; family Delphinidae; genus Delphinus; species Delphinus delphis. The sequence goes on along the minus strand of NC_082692.2, from coordinate 54,185,221 downwards.
AATTGGTGGGAATTCCCTATAACTATAGCACAAAACCCAATACTATGAGGGTTCAGTGTTCAAACGGGACCTCTTTGGAAGCAAACCAGCGGTTTTGCAAACCATTTTCTTCCCCCTGTGTTCGCATAACATTTTATTTATAGTTCACTTAGCAGATTTTATAGTGTATTAATAGTTTTTTCCCTTTGTCTGTCAAGATAAACCTTCCTAAGTACTGACTTCATACAGAAGTCTTGGGATCGTGGAAAAGAAGAGCAGTAATGACTAGCGATTAGAGCGATTAGGATTCATGTGTGTTTACTATGATTGCTCTTATAGAATATCTGATTTCTTCATTTCTAGAGCCTCTCTGTCTGCGTAGGCCTTCCTAAACAGATTGTTCCCCACTGGCTTCCCTGATTTTCTCACCTGGGCTAAATGTAACCTGCTTAAAAATCCAGAACCTGCTCCTGTGTACTTTAGAAACCTGGGCCATGACAAAATGCCCAGGCTTCCTCTAAGATAGGTTAGATGTGCAGCTTGGGAAAGTAACTGAGTAAAAGCCCTATTTCAGTTAATGCAAATACACTCAGAGAAGGAGTTAAGAACCTATGAGAACTTTCTAACGAAGGAGCTGAAGCCTCAGGGCCACAGAAGAGTATATGAGAGTTGGAGAGGACATCAAAGGCTTTGGGTGGGGCAGAGCATCCAGAGTGGTTTCAGCTGATGGTGCTGAGGACGATAGAAGGTGGGGGAGTTTATACTTCAGGCAGTGAATGATGGACATGGTGGCAAATTAGACTCAACAGTGCCAGATGTAGAGCCAATCTAAGGTCTGGGACTTACAATGCCCAGACTTGAGAGCTGACTCCCAGAGAACCCAGAAGCCGCTCTGCCCAGATGACCTAGCTTACAATTGCAGATTAAAAGCAAGTCTTGTGAAAATGATGATATCTTGAGCTTTCCTATGGTTGTTATGTGGCCTTGACAATGACTATACCATGCAGTCCAAATATGCTTAACATGATTTTAAGTGTCCTCAGACACCCGTCCCAGCTTGGTGTATTCCAGGGCTTTACTCACAAACGTTGTGTTCCATTCAGACAAAACCACTGCTTATACCCGTAACACCAATCCATTTCCCTGCCCGAGGGTACTGAACTGGTAGGGTTTGCTGTTCTGATTCCCTTTTCACGAACTGTTTCCAATTCTACCTTCTGTGGTAAACTTTGTGCAATGTACTCTGTGCTCCAATAGTGCTTTGTATAACAGATCGCTGTGGTTGCATTGTCATCCATATACATGTTTGTTTCCAATAACCAGTCTCTTTCAACTTTACTATTTTTCTGTTTTAACCACAAAGTTCACTTATGCAACATACTCCCCAGGGAGTATTCAACACTGCAAGTTATTTCTCATTCTATCTCGATAATGCAATTACTTCCACATTTAAGACAGTGTATTAGAATCATGGGAGTGAAAATTACATTATTAAAAGGAAAACCTTGAATTTACTTTATATAATAGGTAAGTCACCAGTGAACTTTAATGTTTTGACAGATAATGGGAAGGTGTTGTGAAATGCCTTATAACTCACCAGTTAGAGGATGAGGATGCCCAGTGACAGCTGCCTTTGTGCTGTGTCCCAGGCTAGATATAGCTCCTGATATACTGTCAGAGCTCAGCACATGTATGCAGAATGATTTTAGGGAAAAATGAGTGAATTAACTACTTGGTTTGTTAACATTATATTCTCATTTGAAGCTATGCTCAAGAGGACACAACTTCTAGGGAACCTGACGACATCATCGAAGTCCTGAATGTTCTGAATAATTAGATACCTGGTTCAAACCCCCAAAACCTCGAATTAAGAATCTGAAATCATAGGCTGTGAAGATGAGGTGCCTGTGTATCATAATGTGTATATAGACCTGCGGTGCAAAGGATACAAACAAAAACTCCCCTATCTCTCTTGCTGAGTTTCATTGAGGGAAAACATAGCTGTTTAGCACAGAAACTTCAACCATCATGCAGTGGGAGATGCAGACAGTGGCTGTGTGTACAGAACTACTGAAAATGCCTTGAACCAAGGGCAGGTCATCAAAGGCCAGGGTGAGAATTATGACCGCTGGACCAGTATGACATAGACCTTTCAGGAGAATGAAATGTCTTCATTATGAGCAATCCCTCTGGGCTCTTCCAATTGAGATCACTGACTCTGACAAGAACCCATTTCAGTTCCTTTCAATTGAGGACAATGTCAGAATGATGAAACCACAGATTTTATAGAGAGTGAGAGGAACAGAATATTCTGCACTTTGTCAGTCTTGGTGTGGAGCAGTGGGTGGAGCAGGAGAAAGGCTTGGGGAGCCTATTACCTGGGTTTGTTGTCCAGCCGCACCATCTCCATGCAGAGCAACATGGGGAATGCTACTTAAAGGGGCTGTCACTCTCCTTATTGGTGATGCCTAGATAACAATGCCTGCCCTGGAGGGGTGATGTAAGTGGCAGTGATAATGGTCAGTGTGTCAGACACTGCAAGTGTTTGACAGCACAGAGCTCTCATTAACACTGAAGAAGTGCTTCGATTATATATAAAAGAGGGAAAATATATAGTGCGTCCTCTTTGAGAAGCAGTGGGTTTTCATCAATAGCAGAGACTTGAACTGGGCAGCCAGAATACCCTTTTATCTCATGAGTGAACTAGAAGAGGCTCACCAAGTCACTCTGTTGGGTTAAGTCGTTGCAGCCCCATCCTAGTATTCCCATGCAGCATCAAGTGTTCACGATACGCCTGATGACTTACTCCTCTGCCATATTAAATCATCAGTGCTTGTTCTACGCTTTTTCAAATTTTTTCAAATTTTCTGATTTTACATTTTTCTGTTAATCCGTATTTATTTGTACCAACTCAATCAAAAGATTTTTCATCGCCTTTTCCTAACCTTACCACTTCCTAACGTGGGCATTTCCCTTAAATTTCCTCAAAAATGCCTAGAGCCCAGAGCTAACTTAGGTTCTCAGGGTCGTTTGATTTTTGAGAGCCTTCTCACTCATCTTCAGGCACTTTTGTGTTCATTTCTGCTTTTTCTTTCCCACAGCATGGCTGTAAATCTACGGTTTTCAGAATGCAATGTTTTCCATGCTGCTTACTGATTAGATGAGAAAAGATACCAACTAGTCTTTCCAGCATTGAGAAAATTTCAGGATAGCTAAGAGCAGTGATCTCTTTCTTTCAGTCCTCTTTCAGGACTGCTATCACACTGTCAGACTTCTCTCTCATTTGAACTGCAAGATATGTATAAGTTCTCGAGCTAAGGCCCATGAGTTCTTTCTCTTTTTTTGAATATTTTTTTTGAATTTTATTTTTTATACAGCAGGTTCTTATTAGTTATCTATTTTATACATATTAGTGTATATATGTCAATCCCCATCTCCCAATTCATCCCACGACTGCCACCCCACCCCTCCCCCACCACTCTCCCCCCTTGGCGTCCATACATTTGCTTTCTACATGTGTCTCTATTTCTGCCCTGCAAACTGGTTCATCTGTACCATTTTTCTAGGTTCCACATGTATGCGTTAATATATGATATTTGTTTTTCTCTTTCTAACTTACTTCACTCTGTATGAGAGTCTCTAGATCCATCCATGTCTCTACAAATGACCCAATTTTGTTCCTTTTTATGGCTGAGTAATATTCCATTGTATATGTGTACCATATCTTCTTTATCCATTCGTCTGTCAATGGGCATTTAGGTTGCTTCCATGATCTGGCTATTGTAAATAGTGCTGCAATGAACATTGGGGTGCATGTGTCTTTTTGAATTATGGTTTTCTCTGGGTATATGCCCAGTAGTGGGATTTCTGGGTCATATGGGAATTCTATTTTTAGTTTTTTAAGGAACCTCCATACTGTTCTCCATAGTGGCTGTATCAATTTACATTCTCACCAACAGTGCAAGAGGGTTCCCTTTTCTCCACACCCTCTCCACCATTTGTTGTTTGTAGATTTTCTGATGATGCCCATCCTAACTGGTGTGAGGTGATACTTCACTGTAGTTTTGATTTTCATTTCTCTAATAATTAGTGATGTTGAGCAGCTTTCCATGTGCTTCTTGGTCATCTGTATGTCTTCTTTGGGGAAATGTCTACTTAGGTTAAGAACTCTTATCTCACCCCACCCACTGCCCTTTTGAGCCTAGGTCTCCCCTTCGATATTCATAGTCCTGTTTTGATACTTTTGCCTCTTTGTGGTTTTTATACATTTTCTCTGACTTTAAGAGAATAACATCATTTTAAAATCTTTTAAACAACTCATTAATAATTTTGCTAATCATAAATAATAAATCCTTTAAACAAAACAGAACCAATATTAACCCATACTGAGCCCCATTAGTCATTTATATAATCTCCCACATAGTTTCATCACTCATGATGAACTTTAACCTATTTCCAAAACCATGATTTAATAACTTTCTTTGAGTGATTAATTTTTCATGCACAAATGGGTGACTCATCAAATTAGAAATGAACCTAATGTCCAAATGTTTGACTTTTGCTATTTGCCATCCAATTTCTTTTGTGGGTGTGTGATGGCAAAACTATGAATTCATACGGCCTGCTTTATTCATATTGAAGGCACTCTGCCAGTTTCCCATTCTTAATATTTTTCGAGGGTATTCAATACTACATTTTACTGATGGTTACCTTCCTGGGCAGAAGTTTCTAGTACCCTCAAGAGTCTGTTTTCTCCATATTCTCCAATATGCTAACATTCTTTCATTTTCTAAGAATAAATATGCATGGCTCAGTAAATATGCTGGCCAATCCCCTAAATAACTCAGGGTGATACGGATCTTCCAACGACTGCCAAGTAAGGAATTCCCTTATCTTCATGTTGGTTAGAGCAATTTTTGCAATGTCTTCATTACTCCCTAATTGTCTATATTTCTTTGCTTCATTTTTCTTGTTAAAGGCAGATTTTAAAAAATGAGTTCAATAACTCAGCCGCTTTAGAGTCATCATTAATTTCATGCCCTTCCTCATTAATTAGTGGACCTATTTTCTTGTGGCTTTCTTCTTCCTCTGGGTTTAAAAAAAAATTCTTCTCGTTTATTTTAACCCTTTAATCACACTCCACCATGACCTTTATGTCTTCCTTAGCAACACAAATAACATCTCAGTGAAAAATGCTTTTTGTTCTCTAGTTCCTCATCATTCCTGAAATAAGTGCTCTTTTTTTTTGTTTGCTCTGAAAAGTTGCACCATTACTGATCAAATTTTAAAAGGCTTCTTATTCAGAGGAAATTTATAGGTAATTTCTTTAAAGAAATGCTAAAAAATGCTGTGTCTTCTACAGTAAGGCAGCATTTATATCTTTGAATTAAAATGTTGAAAAAAGGCCTAAGAACAAGCTTTTTTTTTTTTTTTTGGTAAAATTGTTTTCACTTCATCATACATTAAATTTCTGCAGCTCAACAACCCTCTCACCTTCAAAGTGGTCTTAGTGTCGTATTAACAGTCCATACTTCTCCAGAATTCAATAAAAGCCATGGCACCATTTTTTTTCTTCTCCTATGACATGTGTGGTTTCCCAAATATTAAGGTAGTTTTTATAATACATGAAAGTATGAATATTAATAATGAAAATTAAAAATATGCTCTTATAATTTGAATGCTGGAATATAAATTAGATGCTCAGCTCAATATTTTAACCGTAATTTCGACTTTCTGAAAATATATCCTAAGTTAAATGGTTTTCTATTTACCATGGTCTTACCTGAGGGGTCAGTAGTGTGAGTGCCTACATGCAAGTTCTCTTTAGCATTTTTCATTCTTTCAAAATGTCACTGTCTTCCATTTCCTTCCTCTCATTCAACTTAAAATCTGTTGTTTCTATGCTAATATCAGCATAATAACATGAAAAAGAAATGAAACTGAAATTCCCCTGACCTGGATGTATATCCCAATTGTTCCATTTCTAGGTGTAAGCTATAGAGCAGCTTACATAAAGTTCTTGAGATTCAGTCTCATCTGTAATATGGGAATTATTGGTAACTAGCCACAATAAGGGGCACTGTAAAGCTTAAGTAAAATAATCAACAAATGTTCTCCTGTTGTGGTTGTTTTGTCAGTGGTTTTATGTGTTCCGTCTTCTTTAATCTATGGTATTTTTTTTTTGAGCTAGTTGGATACTGAAATAATAATGAAGGAAGTAAAGCACATAGAAAGTGTGACTTTTCTTCGTCATTAATCTGTCAGTCACAGAGTTAGGTCACTACGACATCAAGTTTCAAGCTCCAAAAGATCTTAGAAATAGTTCAGTTCAACTCCCTCATATTTTTAGAAGAGGAAAAATTTCTAGAACCCCAAACTCATCCAGCCTCACCATCATCTCTAACTTCCTACTGACTCTCAGAAAGAACCATTAGGGAACTAGAATAGGAGAGAGGTTTCAATACCAGAAAATGCCTTAAATTGGTGAGAAAGTTACTGCAGACTTTTCAAATCATTATTATAAAAATCTATTCCAATGACACATTAACAATTTCCACGGATAGTTGGATGAATCACAAATATTCTGTAAGCATAATCTAAAACAGCTTTCCCCATAGTTTGTTTCAGGGAACAATATTTCTACAAGAAGTTACACACAGAGAGATTGCCTTGAAACTTCAGAGATGCTGAACTGAGCTAAACCAAACAAGTCTGCTACTTCCTGAAAACTCTAAACATCTTAAAAGAATTGTGCTGCTTGTGTGTATGTGTGTGTGTGTGTGTGTGTGTGTGTGAGAGAGAGAGAGAGAGAGAGAGAGAAACAGAGAGAGAAACAGAAACAGAAACAGAAACAGAGAGAGAGAGACAGAGAGAGAGGGAGAGAGAGTGGGAGAGAGAGGGGATGGGTGTGCTTGGGGTATTACAGTACTGTGTTGTACACAAAGTTAATTCACCATAAGCTGTTTGAGAAACACAAAAATTGTCTTTTTGTCTGCACAACTCAGAACATTTGCTTAGCCTGTCAGTAGATGATCACAGTAAAAAAAAAAAAAAAAAAAATCAATGAAACAGGGTATTTGACATGAATATAAATAAGAGCAAATAGAATTTTTTGAATAGGTTTCTAGACTTTTCTACTAGACATTTTGGTATCAGGAAGAAACTGTCACTGTCATCTTAAAATAATCTGACCACACTGAACTTTTAAAAATCCATCTACAAAAAATGTGAAACTAAAGCTTTCACCTTTAATCTCTTGACATTTATTGAACAAGATGATGCAGCTGTAATGAACCTCACCACTGACCGTTTCAGTAATGTGGGGAGGCATCATTAGTTTATGATAACAAGGGGCGGGGTTGTCAGGCTTTCCCCCGAACTGAGAAGGTGAAGTCTAATTAGTCATATAACTGTTTTATTTTCCTTGGTAATGAGCATATGCCAAGGAGCTGATTGCAAAAAGGTACATTTTTTAGAAATCTAAAAAATACATCAAATGTGAAACACAGTTGTTTCAAAATCTCTTCTCCAAGACCCACGTTGATTTTCACACCATATTAATTAGAAGAGCTTTAAACTCTGCAGATTTTTTTTTTTTTTTGGAGGTTTAAAAAACTCTCATAATCTAACCTATATTACCTTGTACCTGCCTTTTCCTTTTCAGTCAGGGATATTCATAAATATAATATGAACTGCTATGACTTTCTAATAATACCCAGCAAATGCTGTGTATGCAATAGGATCTTTAAAATACCCAATAATTGGATTTCTCATGAGTTGGTAGGCGGGAACACAGGCAGTAGGTATTACCAGTTTCAAATTGTCTACATTCCTGTAAGTGGCTAATATTCTGCCTCCATAAATAAAGGGATATATTATAACATTCCTCTCTGGCAGTTCTTAGGATGAGTCTGAATCTTTCACCCCTTTTTGACAGGATCTAATTTCTGTTCTTTTCAGCAGCTCCACTGACCTCCTATACTCTCTCCTGTGCTGCAGAGTTTCACGTGGCTGCTGCTCTCCCAATCTCCATACATTAAAGATGCATTTATACTTTTTTTTTTTTACAGTGCTCTGAACATAATTACAAAAGCTTTGAACCTAGAATCAAAAACGAGTGGTTTGATCACATAAAAGCTAATTTCTGAAAACCACTACACACAGAGATTCAAAGTCAAAGGGAGGACAAACTTAGAACTCTTCAGGTGCAGCCAGGGGAAAAAAAATATTTTCTAAACCGACCCACAGAAAAGTTTTTTATGCGCAGCAATTCAAGACTCTGGCCACATCTACCTATTGTTGTCTAAGCCTGTTGAAGTCCCATTATTCAGTCTGCTGAGTTTTTTCATTATAGGTAACTAATGTGCCATTTCTATTTAATAACATTCTCCTTCAATTTCCTTTTGTAATTGGAGTACATGATCAACCATTTAATCGAAAAAAATTTAAAATGTAATATAGCAGCCACTTTTAAGAGTCAAAAAGCAAGTACAGAGCTCTCTTACTGTTATCCACAAATGCTTCCAATGTACTCAGTGTGATAATCTTATCATTTGCGTGCAAATTCAACTCCAGTAACTGCAAGGAGGGTAACAGCTGGCTGTATTTGTTCCCTCCCTTTAAACTCTAAACAACAAAGTTTTGTATCCTATTGCAGGTAAGAGAAACTCTGCTCGAAATGCTCTTCCCTTCCAACCCTTTACCTGATGACTTACACTGCTCTTTCAAGACTTCTCATGCTATCACCTTTCATGGAAATGTTTCCCTCACCTTTTGGTAAGGTCAGAGATACTACTTCTGTTTTTCAAGATAGTCCCTGGGCTGCCCATTACCAAATCAACCCTAATGACATTAGTTTCAATTATTTCCTTGTCTGTTTCCCTACTAAGCTCTGAATTTCTCATAAACATATATAAATCCTTTAAGGCACAAAGCTTTTTCTGGCTGAGGGCAGAAGATGTCAGAGATTCAAGGTGTAAGAAGGACTCAACTCACTGTTTCTAGTTTAAAGATGGAGAAACTGTGTGAGATGGAATACAGATGGCCTATATTACTGAGAGAATCCCCCAGCTGAGAAACAAGAACCTCTGTCCTATAACCACAAAGAACTGAACTCAGCCAACAATCTGAGTGAGAACATGGAAGTAAATTATTCACCAAATCATTCTGATAAGAGACCAGCCCAGATGAAACCTTAATTTCAGCCCTGTGAAACCCTATGCAGAGGGTCCAGTCAAGCCCACCTGGATTCTGGTCTACAGGACTGTGACCTAATAAATGGGTATTGTTTTTATTCCACTAGGTTTTGGTAATTTGTTATCAAGCGTTAAACAGTTATATAGATTTATTGCTTATTATCCTAAAATTTTTATCAAATGAGAATTTGAGAATATACTAAATGTTCAAAAGCTGTTGATTAGGCTAACCAAGAAAAAATAGAGAGAACAACATATTACTAATATCAGAAATGAAAGGGGGAACATCACTACAGACCCCATGGACATTAGAAGGATAATAAAGGAATATGAACAACTCTATGTCCACATGTTTGATAACCTGGATGAAAGGGAACAACTCCTTGAAAGACACAAGCTGCCAAAACTCACACAAGAAAAACTATAAAATCTGAATAAGCCTTTACCTATTACAGAAATTGAATCAATAATTAATAACCACCCAAAAGAGGAAGCACCAGGCCCATTTGAGTTTACTGGTGAATTCTGCTAAACATTTAAGGAAAAAAATATACTCTTTCAGAGGACAGAGGCAGAGGGAATACATTCTAACTTACTCTGTGATGCCAGCATTACCCTAATACCAAAATCAGGCAAAGATATAACAAGAAAACTATAGACCAATATCTCTCATAAAGATACATAAAAAAATCCTTAACAAATTATTAAATTGTATCCAAGAATGTACAAAAATAATTATACATCACACCAAGTGTGATTTATCCCAGGTATGAAAGGCCGATTCAACAGTCAAAAACCAATTATTGTAATCCATCATATCGACAAGCCAAAAAGATAAATCACATAATTACATCAATAGATGTAGAAACAGCATCTGAAAAAAACCAACACCCACTAATGATAAAAACTCTCAGTAAACTAGGAATCAAAGTGAATTTCCTCAACTTAATAAAGACAATATACAAAAACCTACAGATAGCATAATACTTAATAGTAAGAAACTCTGTACTTTTCCACTAAAATCAGATACAGGGTAAGAATGTCCCCTCTCATTATTCCTTTTGAGCACTGTACTAGAAGTTCTAGCTAATGCAGTAAGACAAGGAAAGGGAATAAAAGGTATATAGATTAGAAAGGAATAAATAAAACTGTCTTTATTCACAGATGACATGACATGATCACCTTTTATAGAATCCAAAAGAATTCGCCAAAAAAAAACCCCTAGAACTAATGAGTGATTATTACAAGGTTGCAGGATACAAGGTTAATATACAAAAATCAATCACTTCACTTTATACCAGAAATGAACAAGTGGAAGTCGAAATTAAAAGCACAATACCATTTACATTAGCATCCCCAAAATGAAATACTTATGTATAAATCTAACAAAATGTGTACAATATCTATATGAGAAAAAATACAAAACTGTGATGAATGAAATCAAAGAATAACTAAATAAAGAAATAGTTCAGGCTCATGAATAAGAAGATTTAATTTTGTCAAGATGTCAGTTTTCCCAAAATGATCTATAGATTCAATGCTATCCCAATAAAAATCCCAGCAAGTTATTTTGTGGTAATTGGCAAACTGATTCTCAAGTTTATAGGTAAGGCAAAAGACCCAGAATAGCCAACATAATATTAAAGGAAAAGAACAAAGTTGGATGACTGACACTACCAGATTTCAAGATTTACTATAAAGTACAGTGATCAAGACAGTGTGGTATTGGTAAACAGACAAACAGCTCAATGGAATAGAATTTAAAGCCCCCAAACAGACCTCCATAAATATAGTCAGCAGATCTTTGACAAAGGAACAAGGCATTACAGTGGAGCAAAGATAAACTTTTCAACAAATGGTGCTGGAACAACTGGACAGCCACATGCAGAAAAAAAGAATCTAGACATATATCTTACACCCTTCATAAGAACTAACTCAAAATGGATCTTAGACCTAAACGTAAAATGAAAACTATAAAACTAAATGATAACATAGAGGAAAAACTAGATGACCCTGTGTAGGATGATGCCTCTTTAGATACAACAAACATTAAAGGCATGATTCATTACAGAAATAATTGATAAGCTGGAATTCATTAAAATAAAAAAAATTTCTCTTCTGTGAAAGACAGTATCAATAGAATGAGAATACCACCATAGACAGGAAGAAAATATTTGCCAAGACACATCTTAATATATCCACATATATATTTAAAGAATTTTTACAACTCACCATTAAGAAAACAAAAAATCCTTAAAAACTAAGATATACAGATGTCAAATAAACACATCAAAAGATGCTCCAAGGCTTCCCTGGTGGCGCAGTGGTTGAGAGTCCGCCTGCCGATGCAGGGGACACGGGTTCGTGCCCCGGTCCGGGAAGATCCCACATGCTGCAGAGCGGCTGGGCCCGTGAGCCATGGCCGCTTAGCCTGCGCATCCGGAACCTGTGCTCCGCAACGGGAGAGGCCACAACAGTGAGAGGCCTGCATACCGCAAAAAAATAAATAAATAAATTTTAAAAAAAATAAATAAAAGGATGCTCCACATCATAGGTCATCATGGAAAGCCAAGTTAAAACAATTAGCTACCACTACATACCAATTAGAATGGCCAAAATCCAAAACAATGACAACACTAAATGCTGATGGGATGTGAAGCAATAGGAATACATTGCTGGGAGGAATGCAGAATGGACAGTCACTCTGAAAGACAGTTTGGTGTTTTCTTACAAAACTACTCTTAAACCTACTCTTATCATATAATCCAGCAATTGTACTCCTTGATATTTTACCCAAAGTAGTTGAAAACTTATGTACCCACAAAAACCTGCATATGGATGTTTATAACAATTTTATACATAATTACCAAAACTTGGAAGTAACCTTTCAGTAGGTGAATTAATAAACAAACTGTGGTACATTTATACAATGAAATATTATTTAGCACTGAAAAGAAATGACTATTAAGCCACCAAAAGACACAGAGAAATCTGAAATGCATATTATTAGGTGAAAGAAGCTAAGGTGAAAAGGCTACTTACTATATGATTTCAATTATGTGACATTATGGAAAAGGAAAAAATATGGAGACAGTAAAAAGATCTCCAAAGTTTTCCAAAAGTGGTTGCCAGGGATTGGTGTCAGGGTAGAGCACAGAGGATTTCAGAGCAGTGTAAATTGTCCGTATGATACCATACTGACACATACAGGTCATTATACATTTGTCCAAACCCATCAAGTGAACCATAGGGACTTCTCTGGTGGCGCAGTGGTTAAGAATCTGCCTGCCAATGCAGGGGACACAGGTTCAAGCCCTGGTCCAGGACGGTCCCACATGCCATGGAGCAACTAAGCCCATGTGCCACAACTACTGAGCCTGCACTCTAGAGCCTGCATGCCACAGCTACTGAAGCCTGCGTGCCTGGAGCCCGTGCTCCGTAACATGAGAAGCCACCGCAATGAGAAGCCCACGCCCCGTAACGAAGAGTAGCCCCAGCTCTCCGCAACTAGAGAAAGCCCGCATGCAGCAACGAACACCCAACACAGCCAAAAATAAATAAATTAATTAATTTAAAAAAATCTTTAAAAATGCAACATGCAAAAAGATAAATGACACTTAAAAAAAAAAAGTGAACCATAACATAAACTATGGACTTTGGGTGATTATGATGTGTCCTTGTAGGTTCATCTATTGTAACAAAGGTACCACCCTGGTAGGGGATGTTCATAATGGCAGAGGCTAATGCACGTGTGGGGGCACGGCTATATGGAAAGTCTCAATTTTCTGTGAACTAAATCTGCTCTAAAAAATAAAATCTTTAAAAAAACTTTTAATAGGAAAAAATATGTTCAACAGAGAGTTGAGGGAACATAGTAGATACTCTCGTTGCCTAACCTGACATCCACGCCTCTTCTCCCTTGGTAAAAAAAACAAATCTGTTTAGCCTGGCAATACGCTCATCCATAAGACTATTCTACCAAGTCCTTCTTGCAGCCAAATGTGGCCAAGTTTTGGCCAGCTATTTTTAAAAAGGAATGTTATTCTGGAAAGTCTTCCTAAAGGTAGGGGCCGTGTACTTTTTTGTCCGTTTCTCCTTTCTCCTGCCTGCATGGTTTCCTGCAACACGATATGATGCCTTCAGCTCATCCTGCATCATAAGATAAAACTGTAGTCTACTGGTATGTTATAAAATAAAATACCCTAAAACTTAGCAGCTTAAAAGACAAACATTTAGATTATATATTCTAATTCCGTGGATGATTCTTCTGTTCCACAGAGGATCAACTGAGGTCTCTCACTGAAATTCAGCTGAGCAGCAGGCCTGGTCTGCAAGAACAAGAACCATGGCAACATAGTCTCACTTCTGGCATTTTGATTATTGTGGCTGAAAGGCTGAACCCAGCTGGACCCCTCTCCTTCTCCATGTAGTCTCAGAGCCTGTCTGGATGATCTCTGCAATAGGGTAGTTGGATTTGTTACATGACAGCTCAGGGCTCTAAGAGCAAATGTTTCAAGAAGGAGGAAGTAGAAACTGACAGTACCTTGAGGCATGGCCTAGAAATTGTCACAGTGTCACTTCTGCCATATTCTATTATTCAAAGTAGTCACATATTCTGTTCAGATTCAAGGAGTGGGGTCACAGACCCCACCTCCCAATGGGGGAAGGGCGAAGAATTAGTGCCATCTTCAATCTGCCATAAATGACCTAAGGATGGCAAAGAGGAACTGGAGGAGCCTGGGTCCCTGACATAAAGTTTCTAAACCACCCCAGTACTGCTTACACCTGAACTTATTTTATGTTACAGTGAAATAAATGTCCATCTACTTTAATTTCTGTTTTATGCAGCAGAAACTGATTCTGAGAACTTCAATAAGAATGTTTCAGAAATAGAGAGACCAAAATCATGGTGATTTACTTAGTATTTGCAACTTTTGTCTTCCAGGGCTTCCCTCAGCCTTCTATCATAACGTATCCAGTGATAACAAATATTCCATTTTATCTTAGAATATCTTACCTGTAACTTTTTTCTGGTTGATATGTAAGAGTTACATAATTTTGGAATTCATTTGCTCTTCATGTTAAATATCCTTAGCGACAAAGTATCAAGAGTCACTATATTAAGATCTAAAAAAATCAAATTTTCACGGATAATATGTAAAATGAAAAGCAAAGATCTTGGAAAAAAAGGTGGTGTAAAATCTGATGAAATATATATTAAAATGGGAGGAAATGTCTGCATTGGTGGCTTGTACTTCCCATCTTTCCTGATAATATCCTGGCTGGTTTTTTAATGTATTGTAGGTTGTCACGGTGATAGGCAGAGGATCTGAAATCAATTCAGTAATGGGAGACTTGGGTTTATTTGTTGCTTTATTTACCTTATCAATGTTTTACTTGATCACAACGTATTCCAAAGCAACATTCTGCCACAGTCAGCATCGTTTGCACATTCATACCCTTACTCATTCAAATTCTTACGCATTCCCACTCTCAGGCACACCCAGACTTATTCTCAAATTTTCCCAATCATGTCCTAAGACCTTCACAAAGTATTCTGAGTGCATGCGCACAAACTCTTATTCTCTTTTACATTCTCAAATTTTTAACACTTTTGTTTATTCAATTCTTTGCTAACTTACTCTCAGAAATTCATGCTCTTACCTAATGACACATTCACTTATATACCTGTCGGTTGCACATACACTTTTTGATGCATTTCTGACAAGATAAATGAGTTTTCTTAAATTCCTCCAAGCCCAACTAACCTCTAACTTTTCTATTTCAGACTAAAAGGTCATATCACATGAAAGGGGAGGAACCAGAGGCAGATGATTTGTGATGACAGTGAAGAACTCATGCCTCCACTGTGGAAAACAATATGGATTTTCTCAAAAAAACTGAAAGGAGAACTATCATATGATCCAGCTATTTCACTTCTGGGTACATATTTGAAGAATATAAAAGCACTCATCTGAAAAGATATATGCACCCCCTACGTTCATCACAGCATTATCTGCAATAGCCAAACTATGGAAACAACCTAAGTGCCCACTGAAAGATAAATGGATAAAGAAGATGAAAAAAGCCATTAAAAAATGATAAAATCTTGCCATCTGAAACAACGTGGATGGACCTTGAGGGTGTTATGCTAAGTGAAATAAGTCAGATGGAGAAAGAAAAATACTGTGTGATTTCACTCATATATGGAATCTAAAAAACAAAAACACAGATACAGAAAACAGAGTAGTGGTTACCAAAGGAAATGGGGGGAGCGGAGGGCAAAATGGTAAAGGGGGTCAACTCAGTGGTGGTTGTTGGAAACTAAACTTTGGTGGTGGGCACACTGCAGTGTATACAGAAGTTGAAATATAATACTGTACACAGAAAACTTATATAATGTTATTAAAAAATAAAAAACAACATTTTCTTAAAAAGGAAAAAGTAAAAAAAAGAACTCATGCTTGCAGACCCCCTGCTTGCATAAATCCCTTTTACGGCTCTGGTAGGAGCCCTAGAAATATGGTCACATGTGTGTTCACAGGCTTTTGTAAACATTTCTATATTAAGGTATTTTACTTGAATTGGTTTAGATCACTATTTTCACACTTTGCCACGTGTAGGATATTGTTGGAGTAGCACTGGACATCGTAGGGATCCATTTCAGAAGAAGCTTATTTGGAATTACACTATTTTAACTGCAATACGGAAAGATAATGAACATTCCAATAAAAAAAACCTGAGAAATTATAGACTCTGATCTGGACTTATGAATGGTAGCTTATTTTCTCATGTTTAATTAATAAACAAAAGAGAAGATTCAGATAAAATGCATTATAAAGTGAAGGCACCAAAGCAATGAAATTATAAATATTTTTATATAGAGAAGCAAACGTGACCCCCCAATGATTAGATCACATAAAAGTAGCAGTTCATTAAGAGGAAAATCTCCCTTTAAAATGGAAGTAATGAATAGACTCTTAAATTGTTTGAGAATTCTCCTTAATGAAGAGGCATGAAACATGAGAAGACATTGAAAACAATTAAATTTCTTGCTGATCTGATGCAAATATTGACATCAATGTAAATAACATAAAATTTTCATGTGCCACTGAATAGAGGACATTGGCAACAAATTGGTTATGTATGTAGTTATTTCAAAACATATTTAAGTCATTGCATGAGAAAACTTGAAATGCTCAGTAATCTTGCAACATATGTATAAAAGAAGTTTGATAAAGTTTTTTGAGATCACTTATAAAACATGGTATTATCTGCAATGAGCTGTAAAGCAGAAGGAAAATTCCCTGAACTTCTACATCTACTATATTGTTACTACTAATAACAATAGATTTTAAGCAACCGTACTAGAGAAAGTACTGAATTATCTTTCTAGTCTCTTTATAGAAGACAGCACAAAAAATTCCTATGTGAAGAGGCATTTTAAGGAATCCATATACAGCCAAAAATGCATGGAAAAGCATTATAGAGGTGTAAGAGACAGCTAATTAATAACAATACTATTTTGCATTTATAATGTTTGTGTTGCCAACGTTTAAAGTATATATTTGCCATGATACATTTTCTCATTTAAATAAAGGCTTAATTTCATATTTAATATTTTATTCACAATTTTGTATTCTTTCTCCTAAGGAGCCCACCTCCAAATCACATCAACTGGCAGCATTAAAGCTGAATCTTATATGCACCCCAATGTTCACTGCAGCACTATTCACAATAGCCAAGACATGGAAGCAACCTACATGTCCATCAACAGATGAATGGATAAAGGAGATGCGGTACATATATATTCAATGGAATATTACTCAGCCATGAAAAAGAATAAAATCATGCCATTTGCAGCAACATGGATGGACCTAGAGACTATCATACTAAGTGAAGTAAGCCAGACAAAGGCAAATACCATATGATATCACTTATATATGGAATCTAAAAAAAAGATACAAATGAACTTATTTACAAAACAGAAATAGACCCACAGATATAGAAAACAAACTTATGGTTACCAAAGGAGAAAGGGAGGGGAGGGATAAATTAGGAATTTGGGATTAACATATACACACTAATATATATAAGATAGATAAGCAACAAGGACGTACTGTATAGCACGGGGAACTATACTCAATACTCTGTAATAAGCTGTAAGGGAAAAGAATCTGAAGAAGAATAGATATACATATATATGTATAACTGAATCACTTTGCTGTACACCTGAAACCAACACATTTTAAATCAACTATACTTCAATGAAAAACTTAAAAATTAAAAAAAACACAAAACTGAATCTATCTCAGGGAGAGACTCACATCAACCACAGTGAGAACAAATGGATTGAAGTGTCACCAGATTTCTAAGGACTATAAGAATGGGGAGCTCAGATGAGGAACACAAGAAAGGAATTCACAAAAATGGGAATGGTGGTTTTTCAGTGCTATGTGAAAGAAAACAAAGGAGATAATACTAAGGACATAATGATAAAGTTGAATCTTTGAATAGTGAGACTTTAAAATCAATCAAATATTTAAGTTTTCTCATTCATACAGATCACTAAACTAAATGATCACCAGAGAAACCAAACGTTGGCCATCTTTATCTTTAGACACCTGGAAAGAGCCCACAGCATTTTTCTTCCAGCATCAGCAGACATCCAATGCCATTACATTAATTGATTCCTGCTGTACACAGATGAAAACAACACAGGGACCATTTGCTGCAGATCCAAACTAAGTTCCACATCACCAGCTCACTGAGCCCAGTTGGCTCATTATAAACTCTTTATTTAGATTAAGAATATACAAAACATTTAGGGACATCCAAGGTCTTTAAGAACAATCCATTAGCAAACCGGCCACTAGAATCCCAATATATTGCATTAAAATGAGAAAATGAAAAAAAATTCAGTATAGAAGCCCCAAATTTCAAAACATATCTTGAAATTTCCCAAGGAAGGATGACAAAAAATAATTTAGTTTTTCCACTGAAAGCCTATTCAAGACAGTACTTAGCCACTCAAATTCTGTTCTCCATTCTCAATTTCTCATACCCCCCACAGGTATCTTGGTGAACATAACTATAGGAAAATCCAAACTGGTAATATTGGAAAGATTGTACGTACTCCTAATAGTGAATATATTTTATAACAGCTTTTACATCATGCCCCATTAGGTTTTGGGTTTTTTTTTTACACTAGTCTGACATGACAGTGTAATTCCCTGTTAAATGCTATAATAGCAAGGATGAGTAATAATTCAACATGATGCTAATGTAGCAGAAGTTTAAACTGCTAATTCGATGAAGCTCTCATTTTGTTTTACATTGCTCTAATCATTGTAATTCTTGAAGAAAAATATGAGAATCATGTAAAGACGAAAAGAATCATGGCAAGAGTTCCTACCTGTTTCTTGTTCTTGCCTAAATGTACGTCTTCGGAAGGAAGTGGTTCTCTGGCTTCAGTATCACCACGTATCAAAGGAGAAACTCAGGAATAGTCCAGAAAGCTTTTCAGAAAACTTTGCTCCAGGTATGAATAGTGTTGATTTCTCCCTCACTCTTCTGATTCCTTTAATATGAGAATAATAAATTACCAAGTCTGTTCTCATGCTGTAAAACCCCTTTCAGACTTTCTCTCTCTTCCTTTCCCAAATTTTATTATAGTACTACAGGGTATATGCCTAGCTCCGAGCATTTCTCCTCACCTACAGTTTGTAATACATCAAATCCTTATTGTGTTCTCCCACCATTGTAACCATCACACACACACACACACACATACACACACACACACTTTAACCCTGTCACTCATCTACTCAAAAAACTTAGAAGCTTCCCATTGCTTCTGGTTTTTAAGGGACTATAGAATTTCAGATGGTTACATCTATAAACAACTTATATATACAGATACATATATTTTTATATATATATATATATATATATATATAACAACATAACATGTAAGTGTGTATATATGTGTGTATATAAATTTAAAACAGCTGCTACTTAATTCAAGTAGCTGTGCAACATTTAAGAAATATTTTTCTCTTCTAAGTGTTTGCATGCGGAAATCAGGATACCAAGAGTTTCCTACTTCATAATAATAGTGCACGTGTTGGAAAAGGTGATGTTTGTAATGTGTTCCTCACAGTGAGTGGAGGTCGTGTGGAACATAATGTTCAATTTTTGGAGTTTTAATAAAGTTGACTAATTTTTCTTATAAATGCTATTGATATTGGCCCTGTGAATTGTCTAAAATACAATTTCCTCAAATGTTATACCGGTAAATTCAGACTAATTTTATGATTTGTAAGGATTATTTGATATTAAGACATTGCTCAATGTCTATTATATATGTTTGAATTTTTTTTTCAATTTGCATTTGATTTTGCTTATGATGTTACTTTTGCTGGGAAGATGATTTTATCATGTATATTTCGATGGAGCTATATACTCATATCTTCTAGGTTTCCTACCATGCTCAAAGGGGGTGAAGCTTGTATAATATTGAAGATTAAGTAATTATTCAATGACTACTGCTAATTTCGTATTTATTTAATTAAAATTTTGGAGCCATCTGTACCTGATTTTAGTCAAAGTATCCCACCTCATAATCTTCCTCTAAAGTGCTAGCTTCTTGTCCCAAAATTATTAATTGGACAGATTTCTTCACCATAGTGATTGTGAAGTACATATTCAAGTTCCCAAGTATTTATTATTAGACTCTCTAGTTCAATTCATTAATCTGCTTTAATTGTGTTTAATACCAACTTTTAAATGTCATACAACTAGATTTCTTCCATTACTCATATTTTATAGGATTTTATATCCTTTTGGATAATCTTTAGTAGTGTTTTTCAGTCTCTTCCCTCAATATCTCCTCTCATCTTGTGGTTATCATAATTCTTATTATATTGTAGATGCAATAATATTATAGATGTTTTTATTTTAGAAAAAAACCAGACATGTTTATAACAGTCTTCTTTGTCTAAAATAAAACGTTTTAATTTTCCCATTGTTCCTTTTCTTTTGCTCAAATATATTAGTTATTTTTTATATGGGTCCTGCATACTTCTTTTTTTTGTTGTTTTTGGTTTTTTTTTTGCGGTAAGCGGGCCTCTCACTGTTGTGGCCTCTCCCGTTGCAGAGCACAGGCTCTGGACACGCAGGCTCAGTGGCCATGGCTCACGGGCCCAGCTGCTCCGCGGCATGTGGGGTCTTCCCGGACCGGGGTACGAACCCGTGTCCCCTGCATTGGCAGGCGGACTCTCAACCACTGCACCACCAGGGAAGCCCCTGCATATTTCTTTTTAATATTTTTACTGGATGACTTATATTTTTGATGTTAGGTCAAAGGGACTCTTTCATTTGATGATATGCTTAAAATGACTCATATACAGGAAATTAATTTTTTAAACTTTAATATCATTAGACTTGTCACTGAATTATCATAATTATTTCAACTATTTTATCAAGCTGACACCACTATATAATATCACCATATTCAACTGCGTTTTCTGAAATTAATAATTATTCTCAAATATTATGATATTTGCATCTCTTATTGTACTCATTTGTTTATTAAGCATTTCCAACATGAAAACATAAGTTCTAACTGTTCTGCAGTTATTTATGGTATTTTTGATGTATCAAATATTCAAGTTTTACATTGTCAGATCTATCATTTTTTTCCTGTTTTATGATGAAAGGAATCTCTTAAACATGATGATCTGACAATTTTTTCCAATTTTTCAAACAGTTAAATGATTGTACCAACATGATTTATTGAATAATTTACCCTTAACTCACTGATTTGCAAAGCCATGCTTTATATACATTAATTAATCCTATACTAATTTCAATGTGCTACATATTGATTTAAAGATACTGGGCCAGACTCATGCTATATTTTATTCTTATTTTCCAAAAGCTATTAAAATAAATTAATTCATTACCATTTTTGCTGGAAAGCAAAACGCAGACTTCTCTGTGTTTCAGAAATTGTGCAAAATTCCTAAAAGATGGAAAGAAGATAGGAGTTCATTGATTAATACATAAAAATGTTTGCCTCCTACTTAAAGATGTAGGGAGTAGAAGGGGACACAGAGGTCATTTGCTTGGGTTCCCCTAGAGGTGAAATATTCCCTGCATATTCTCCCTCTTGCCTCGTGGGTACTGACAGTAGAGTGAAGATGTCTTCAATGAAAGACTTCAATTTATTGATCAGAAAGATTAATAAATGGGAGCATTTGTGTTAGTGTCCCAATGTTTGATAAACTGGACGTGCATGTATGCAAATAAGATCCGTCAAGGATTGCCCTTTTCCAGAACCATGGGAAACAGATCAGTAGCAAAACCTACTGCTCCCCAAAGGCTGATTGTATGAGCAGCAACTGCTGGCACTGACTGACAATCCAAAGCACATACTGAATCAACAGCCATTCAAGGAGAGCTATTCCAGGAAAGGAAGAGATAACAAACTTAATGAAATAAAGTATTTATAGCTAAGACCACAGCATTGAGGTGACAAGGAGAAAAGGACTTTTGAATATGTATGGGGATTGTTGATAATATTGCACTATCCAAATTTTTTTACAGTAGGATATGAAAGTTAAATATTAGATATTTTAATATATATAGCATTAAATATAGAGAAGCTATTTAAAATATATAAGATATGCTTAGCTAAAGAACAAATTAGTAAATTAAAAAACTGAACTTAGATATTTTCCTAAAAAGAAAAACAGAAATGAATGAAAATATGAGATATGTAATTATAAAAGGGTTAGAAGACATGGAATACCAGTTCAGTAGTCACGATATTTATTTTAATATAAATTTTTAAGGAATCTGCTTTTAAAAGACTAAAGAGGAGGAAAGATTAAAGGATATAACTATTTTTTCTGATAATATAGCAGGTTAAGTTACTCGCACCAACATTCCATTACAAAAAGAGTAAAATAAAATTAAAACAAAAGAATAGAATACTTTACAAGCATCAATAAGCCCACAAGAGGGAAGGCTGAAGGAAAATGAGGAGTGATTATTAATGGCTACAGAGTTTCTTTTATGGGGAGGAGTTTGATGAAAAGTTTCTAAAATTGATTGTGGTAAAGTTTGCAAAACTCTGTAAATATACTAAAAGCCACTGAATTACAGACTTTAAATTAGCAAACTGTAAGGCATATAAATTATATTTCAACAAAGTTGTTACATGATAAAGAAAAGAACGTTAATAGGATAATATGCAGGGAGAGCAAGAAAAAATGAGTAAAGGACAATCATGATAGAAAGCTGAGAATAACTCCAAATAGATTCCTAGTAAGAAAAAAGAAATAAATTGTGATTAAAGCAGTATTTTAAGAGAAAAGGCAAAGAATTTTCCAAAACAGATAAAAACACCAAAAGAAAGATTTCACAAGGCCAACGAATCCCAAATAAGATGTAATAAAAGGAAAATCATAACTAAACCCATCATAATGAAACTGCAGCTACCAATGACAAAGATAAATTTTTGAAAGACATTAGAGGAGGGAAGAATACAACTTATTTCTTTCTTCCAGTTTTACTGAGATATAACTGACATACAGCACTAAGTTTAAGGTGTGTACAGCATAATGAATGACTTACATGCATCATGAAACGACTGTCACCTCTCAATTTCACTCATCCCTCCACTGCCCTCCCCTCTGGCAATAACCTATTTATTGTCTCTATCTATGACTGTTTCTGTTTTGTTATGTTTGTTCATTTGTTTCATTTTTTTTAGACTCCATACGTAAGTGAAATCATATGGTATTTTTCCTTCTCTGTCTGACTTATTTCACTTAGCATAATAGCCTTTAGGTCCATCCATGTTGTCGAAAATGGCAAGATTTAATTCTTTTTTTATGGCTGAGTAATATTCAGCCATAAAAAGACAACACAAAGAGGTTGTCTTTTCCCCACTGTATATTCTTGCCTCCTTTGTCATAGATTAGTTGACCATATAAGTGTGTGTTCACTTCTGGGCTGTCTGTTCTGTTCCATTGCTTTATGTGTCTGTTTTTGTGCCAGTACCATTCTGTTTTGATGACTGTAGCTTTGTAGTATAGCTTGAAATCAGGGTGCCTGATAGCTCCAGCCTTGTTTTTTCTCAAGACTCTTTTGGCTATTGATAATCTTTTGAAAATTTTAGAATTACTTGTTCTAGTTCCTGTGAAAAATATCATTGCTATTTTGATAGGGGTTGTGTTGAATCTGTAGATTGCCTTGGGCCGTATAGCCTTGAGTAATATTTAACAGTATTCTTCTAATCCATGAACACAGTGTATCTTTCCATCTGTTTGTGTTGTCTTCAATTTCTTTCATCAGTGTCTTATAGTTTTCCAAGTACAGGTCTTTTACTTCCTTAGATTTATTCCTAGGTATTTCATTCTTTTTAATGCAATTGTAAATAGGAGTATTTTATTAATTTCTCTTTCTGACAGTTCTTTTCTAGTGTATTTATAGAAATGCAACACATTTCTGTATACTAATTTCATATCCTGCAACTTAAGTATATTATTTTGAAGTCACAATATTCAACTTTTAATTGTTTTAACTGTTTAATATTCAAGGTTTTAATTTTTGAGAAAACCTAGACCTAAAAAGCATAAATAATTTACCCAGTGTCTCAGAGTCATGAAATTCTTCAGGCATGGTTCAGAATTATATTGTTTACATCCAATTATCTTTTTAATATAACTCATAGCCTAAAATTTTGAAGAAGAAAAAGTGAAACAAAAATTCAAAATATATGACTGATTTGTTCACACCCTGACTGTTGAATAGTACTGATTATAATGGTAGCTGTTTTCCTATTCTTCCATGAGAAATGGTGTATTTTCAAGTATGGGCCCAGTTGTCCTTTCCATGTCCTTTATTCAAATATTGAATGCTCATGGTGGGACCAGGAATTTTCTGGATGAAACTATTTATCTGACTTATCTCTACTTCCTTTTCTTTTAGCTGTAAAAGGAGAGAGGAATTCCCCAGTGTATTAGAGGTACAGATGTATAAGTAAGGTAAAAGTAGAAATTAGTTCAATATTGAGGTCCAAACAGTTATACTTATTATTTCCAAAGCACTCTCATCTATTTACCATATTCTTTCTGTGTGAGTGAGGGATCTTTACATTATTCCAAACCTAAATATACTGAAATCCATTATTTACTAAAATTCAGTGTCAAATGCAGATCAGTGTTTCATCTTATATAACTTCCCGAAGGGTTTTGGAATGTGAACAGAATGATTTCGAATGGACATGTTTTCTCAGGCTAATATACACAAACACTTCCGCTAGTGTATCCCACTCCAATTTTTATCTCTATTCTTTCATACTCATCCCAGTAAACCATAATGAGAGGAACAACAGACAGTTAATAGAGGCTGCTATTTCTATGAGGATACCAAGCAATGGGCCTTGTTTGACAATTACTAGAAAAACAAACACAAAAGACTGGTCTAGATAATTTCCCAAGTTGAAAAAGAAATCAAAAAGGAAAATGGACAAATTAACACTAATCACAATTCTCTAGAACACGTTAATTTTTTAGCCTTGGGTTTATTCTACTTGGCCCAACCTCTACTGTGACAAAAACTGTCTTCTTTATGCTTTCAAATTATTTGGAACATTGGTGGCTAATAATAATAGCAGGTATGGTCATTATAGTATATATCAAGGCTGATTAGGGTTTCAACAGACTTTTATTTTTCTTAATGATAAAGCCTTTAAACTGTCACTTGAAAGTGAAACGGTTTCAATAATATCATGAATGTGGAAACATTGCAATATATTATATATTCATCAATAACTAATTTTAAATCACATAAAATTCAGGCATAGTAAATCTTTTTACATACTCATTTTACTCTCCTGAAATTTGATGTGGCGTATTCGTTTACTCTATCTCTGCTTTGAACACATCTAAAAAGTGTTTTAATACACTTGACTTAAAACTGTCAAATGAGAAAAATGAAACTCTCAAAATGACATGAAATGGTATTTAGGCTGTAGCTTAGGGCAGTAAAAGTTAGCAATCACCTACTGAAGATAAAAATGCCATTAGAATAAAGAGGACACTTCAATAGTTTTTACATCAAAGTCACCTGGCTATTTAAGTCTCCCTATCTTTTTGGACTAATAAGCCTTTTTTTTTCAACAGAAATATTTCTTCAGACAATCAGGGGGGTACATGTCTGTGATTCTCACTGTAGACAGAAGTTCCCAGCTGCTGTAGATCTCAGATGTAACCAAGAAGGAATGGCTTCCTATTGACCTAGTTTATTTCTTTGGGGGGGATGGGCATCTGCTAACTTTTTTTTTTTTTTAATTTTTGGCTGCGTTGGGTCTTTGCTGCTGCATGTGGGCTTTCTCTAGTTGTGACGAATGGGGGTTGCTCTTCATTGCGGTGCATGGGCTTCTCATTGCAGTGGCTTCTCTTGTTGCGGAGCACGGGCTCTAGGTGCACGGGTTTCAGTAGTTGTGGCACATGGGCTTCAGTAGTTGTGGCTCACGGACTCTAGAACACAGGCTCAGTAGCTGTGGTGCATGGGCTTAATTGCTCCACGGCATGTGGTATCTTCCCAGACCAGGGATTGAACATGTGTCCCCTGCATTGGCAGGCGGATTCTTAACCACTGCACCACCAGGGAAGCCCCTCCATCTGCTAACTTTTTACAATGAGGAAAAGGAATGGATTATTGGGGTGGGGTGGGGGTCGGGGTGGAGGGAGAAAGAAAGAGAGAGAGGGAGGGAGAGAAACTCTAAATTTTAACCTATTTCAGTTCTTCAAGCCCCTGCCTACCTTCTATAAAATTTTTCCTTCTTGCTAGAATGTGTTTTGCTTCGCTTTCTACCTGGAGAACTCCTCAGCCCAGATTTCAACTTAAATATCACTTATTCAGAGATCCCTTTCTCTAACTCCCACCTCAGTCATATTATATTAATCAATCACCCCTTAAATATTAGTTATAATAGTTTATAAGTTTATATTTGCATATATGATTATTTATTTTGATGTGTGACTTCTACATTTAAATGACTGTTTTGTTCACTGGTGTGTTCCCAGGATGTAACACAGTGCTTTGCACATAGACAAATTGTTCTCTCTTTCCTCGAATATTTTTGGGGACTTACTAGGAGCAAAGCCTCGTGGCTGTGCTGAGCCCGTGAAGGACATAAAGATATATAATGCCACACTGTTGCCTTTAAGGATCATATAATTTAGAGGGTGCAATTATATAAATTGTCCTAGAACAAAGCAAAAATTGAAGTCGCAGCAGAGGGAGAGATCAAGAACTTGAAGTAAAACAAAGGTCACAGTTATCAGGATACTTTCTTTGAGGGACTTCAAAGACACTAATTAGTTAACTGCTCTTTGTTCTTAGGATGAGCAGGTAGTTCTTTCGGCAAAAGGCAAGTAATGATTCAGTAGACACATCTCTGTATTGGAGCAACTCCCTTCCCTCCCCCAGGCTTCCTACACATCCAAACTATTTTTTTCTTATCTTCTTACATAGGTCTCTCCGGTTTTTTTTTTGTTTTTTTTTTTTTGTGCATAGCTAAAGTTCAAGCATGTTTAGTAGCAAATGTGGAAGTATCATGGAGAAAGCTATGAGGCAATTAGAAGATTCTAATCACGATGACGTCTAACCTTCACAATGACACAGCACTCATGAGACAGTGTTAGCTTCTGCGGTCTGAACTAGCTTCTTTAATAATTAAAACGTGTTCAACTACCAAACTAAGTTCATTCCAAACCTCCAAGTGCGTGCTTGTCACTATTTCATCTACTTATTGATCTCACTGTAAATCATTTGCAACATTTAAAAAATAAGAATGTTGAATACTGACATACAAAGATGTTTAAACACGAGTTCTGCTAAAGTACTGGGAAGTATAGGAAAGACAGATGCATAAACAACTAAACAACTAAATAAAATTGTATGTCTAGTAATATAGGGCTAATTTTCAAAATCTAAGTCCTGTATGTTTTTTTGTTAGATTTACACCTAAGGATTTCATTATTTGAGCTATAATAAATGATATTGTACTTTTAATTTCTGTTTCTACATGTTCACTGCTAATACACAGAAATACAGTTGAGTTTTATATGTTGGTCTTGTATTCTGTTTCTTTGCTGAACTAAATTATTAGTTCTAAAAGTATTTTTGGAGATTTTTGGGAATTCTATGACAATTATCATGTTACCTGCAAACACAGAAACTTTTATTTCTTCCTTTCTGATCATTATACATTTTATTTCCTTTTCTTGTCTTTTTAAAAATTGAAGTATAGTTGACTTACAATGTTATATTAGTTTTAGGTATACAGCAGAGTGACTCAGCACTTTGCAATTTATACTCTATTAAAAGTTATTACAAGATAATGACTATAATTCCCTGTGCTATACAATACATCCTTGTTGCTTATCTATTTTATACATATTACTTTGTATCTCTTAATCTCATACTCTTCATGTGCCCCTCTCCGCTGCACTCTCCCCACTGGTAACCACCAGCTTCATTTCTTATATCTGTGAGTCTGTTTCTGTTTTGTTATATATATTCATTTGTATTATTTTTTAGATTCCACATGTAAGTGATGTCATACAGTATTTGTGTGACTTATTTCGCTAAGCATACTATTCTCTAGTTCCAAAAACCACTATACATGTATACAAAAATGAACAATTAACTAAATGGATGGTGGAGAGTGGTAGCCAGGTTTCTTATCATTGGAATGGTAACTCTCATGTGAGAAAAGAGAAGAAGCTAGAATGATTCATATGTTAATGGTTTAAAGACATCAGTAAGAGCTTATGTTTAGTTTAATATAGTTATAAATTGCTAAGTATAGAAATATTTATTAATATTTGTATATACACAGGTTAGTCTAAACACATATATTTCTTTGCTTTGCCACCTGGGAGAGCCTAAAAGGAATGGGCACACAAGCCACTGCAAGAGATTCCAATGGCCAAAGCTCAAATGATTCAAGCAATAAAATAAAGTAGTACTGGATTATAATCCAAAGTAAAATCAATATTCATTTGGATATAAATAAATGATTGAATAGATAAATTGACTAGACAAATCTTACTTGCAGATGAATTCAAAATAACTTATGTGGATACCCTGTCCTCAAGCAGGCAACCGTAAGTCTCCACTCTTTACGTCTGAGGTTTGCACACAGAATTTTTCCCAAAGACGAGAGTATGGCAATGGCGTAATAAAGGGTAACCTTACAATAGAGATACTAAACACATCTCAGCCAAATGATCAAGGTCAAAGCCAACAGCCATAAATCATGTCAGTAGTAGGTATTCTTGTGACGACATGATGAAAAGGACACGACCTCTGCGTTCTTCCTCTCAAAAACATAGCATCGGTGTATCTCTGAGAAAAACATGAGACAGATTCCAATAGGGGGGCATCCTACAAAATACTTGTCCAGAATTCCTTAAAACTGTCAAAGTCATCAAAGTAAATCTGAAAAACTCTCAGTGAAGAGGTGCCCAAAGAGACACAAAAGCCAAATGTAATGTGGTATTCTAGAAAGGATACTAGAAAAGACAAAGACGTTAGGTAAAGAATAAGAACATCAGATTAAAATATGGACTTTAGTTAATAATAATGTAACAGTAATGGTTCATTTATCGTGGCAAATGCACCATACTAATGTAAGATGGTAATAATAGGGGAAACCGGGTGTGGTGTGTATTAGTATTCCCTACAGATTCAATTTTTCTGTAAATCAAAGGGTGCTCTAAAACATAAAGTCCTCTAAAAAAAATCCTTGTCAGAGAATCCTAATATGCATATCACCTTTCTGTTGGTGTCTGCTAATCTTCTTTTCTCAAATTGTTTTCATAGTTCTTGGTATAACAGGTAACTGTTTTGAATTTAAACCCGGAAATCTGAGGTATTGCCTGAATCTTACGTAAATCTTTCGTTTAAGCAGGACTCCTCTGACACTGCTCCATTGGGAAAAAAAGCACTGCCACCTCATTACTGCCAGCTGCTGGTGGAAGTCCAGTTTCCCCATGCAGTCTCTGTTGATATCCAGGGAAACAGGCTTCTTACTTCTGCCCAGTAAGGTTACGAGTTCTGGGTTCCCACATGGTAGCAGGAGGTGACATCATGGGGTGAGTGTTCCAATTACTGCACTGAGGTTGTTAGACCCTAACTCTCCACTAGAACTCCTCTGACGCCAAGCCATGGGGGAAGGGAGGAAGCAACTCAACACCCATTACCACCCACTGGTGACAGAAGTCTCCACTGACGTGGAAGTGGGGAATGGAGAAGTGGAAGCGGTGGGATGGTTAGCAGGGATCATCACTGCCCAGCAAGGATGGAAGTTCAGGCTTCCCACTTACCCTGAATCCAACATCACCCTGGCGGGAATGGAGGTGGGGATGCGGTGCCTTATTATAGCCTAATGATGGTGGCATTCTAGGCTCCCCATGAGGAACTTTCAGGGCGCTTTTGGACTACAATATGGAAGAAAAATATTATTGTATCTGAAATCTGTAGTAAATATAAAACCATGTCATATTTGATTTAGATTTGAAGTCTTTCAAGGTTTTCTGGGTAGAGAAAAATAAGGCAGCTCTTCCTTCTGAAATAAAATGAAAGGTGACTCCAAGTGATTAGGGGTAGCTGCAAGACGGGGAGGGGACTGGCTTTCCAGTGTTTGGTTAGATACTTGCTTGGGTCTATCTGGAGATACAGGAAGAGAATTAGAGCGAGCTGGCACATAGGCAGTGGGCAGTGTGGGAGGAGTATGTGAGCTTCCCATAAGTCAAATGGTAGCTCAGCTGGAGTCCCCTGGTCCATTTAGATATCCTAACTCAGGATCAGGGAAAGGTAAAATGGACAAACCTCACAGTATAAGAACTTAAACATGCATCCCATGAGACAGGCAGGATTTACAGGTCTGCCATTTGCAGAACAACAAAGGTCAGCCAGCACTGGCAAAAGCAACAGGAGCGGTCCATACGAGAACATTAAAATCTTGTTTTGTTAATTAAGGAGAAATTTCACTTATGCCTGCCCCTTTCCAGTTGCAGCTCTCCGGATGAGCTGGACTAGAAGAGGTGTATGGGTCTCAGAGTCAGAAATCGTCTTCCTCTCTCGCTCCGTGGTCAGCATCTCCGCTCAGTCTTGCACTGGCAGCAGCGACTACGGCAGGGGGATGGGGGATTATGTAGAGCAAGGTGAGGAAATGAATTTTAAATTGAGTTTGACTTTGAAGCTTTAAAATGGACCAAATTTTAATAACTGCCAGTGAATGGGTTTGGCTTTTAAAGCTTTAACACGGTCCGCATTTTAATAACTGCCAGTGAATGGAAAGCTGTGGAATTCACATGGTATCATTAATGGATCGCAGTGTGAAGTTCAACAAAGCAGTGATGGAAAAAATAAAGTTCTTTCACCTTTAAACCCCACCAGGTTGAGCCTTCTTGACAAACTGGTTACTGAATAAAAGATATTTAAGACACGAACTATTTTTCTTTTTTATCATTGGGTTTGTGACCACATGACTGTGTTGGCTGTAATAAAAGGGAGGTATGAATATACCTAATGCCATTTACTAATACAGAAAGAAGTAATTTTCATGTTCAGTGAGGGCCATTGAACATAATGCTTCTTCTTTCTATCCATCTTCCCGTTTACAAAGCGGACTAGGATACAGTTTGCAGCCTTTACTGCCGCTCTCCTTGACATTTCACTTAACTGATTTTCTCCCCCATCAGCCTGCCTTTGAGAGAGCATGGGCATCACGTAGTAGATCAGCATAATGGCTCGGATATCTGGTGCAGCCTGACAGACAGATTGCCTGCCTACCTAGACCCTCTGCATGAGTAAAAATCATAAGAACTTGGCCTTTCCAAAGTGGAGCTGACCTGATCAATGTCACCTCCTTCCCAGGAAAAAACAAAAACAAAAAAACCAACAACTGTGCAATGTTAGAGAGGAAACAAGATGAAATTAGAGCTGATGAGACTTGGCTGCCATTTGATTTTGTGAAAAAACAAAATCTTTTTAATGTTAAATTTGACATTTTGAAATAATTTTAAAATTTAAAATGTTGCAAAAATAAACAGTAAAAATAGTAAAGAGAACATCTGCCTGTGTTTTACTTCTATTTACCTATTGTTAATACTTTACCACATACCCTATATGTGTATGTTTACCTATCTTTTTTTTTTTCTGAGCCATCTGAAAACAAGCTGTATACAGCATGACACCTTTATCTCTAATACTTCAATGAGTATTTCCCAAGAATGTAAATATTTTCTTGCACACCACCAACGGAGTTGATAAATTCATCAATGTGTACTGACGTAGTACTTTTTTCTAAACTATCACCCATAGAACAATTTTATCAGTTGGTTTAATAATATCCTTTATAGCATTTTCAAAAGAACAAAGTCCTTGGAAATTTAAACTTAGTGAGGAATCCATCATCTGTACAAGCATATTTAAGAAATTGTAGGGAATATTTTCATAATGTCCCAATGTGCCAAAAGAAATTGGCAGTAACAAAGATGCTCTGTTACTTATGTCTTTCCATGAAACTGATACAGTTATGTAAGAAGAAGATAAAAAAATCAAAGAAACAGAAATATGACCTTAGGAAACTCCCTGGTCTAATCTATAGATGTTCATAGGGTAACTATGAGAATTCAGTTGTAATTGTTCAGTCAAAATGTCCATTTGGAACCTAAATTGCAGTTCATTACCAAAAGACTGTATTTCTGGTCTGTGAATACAATTGCCTAGATGAGCAACGTCATTAATCATCAGGGAAACGCAAATCAAAACCACAATGAGCTACCACCTCACACTTGTCAGAATGGCCATCACCAAAAACACAACAAATGATAAATGTTGTTGAGGGTGTGGAGAAAGGGAACCCTTGTGCACTGCTGCTGAGCATGTAAGTTGGTGTAGCCACTATGGAGAACAGTACGGAGGTTCCTCAGAAATGTAAAAATAGAACTACCATATGATTTAGCAATTCCACTCCTGGGTATATAGCCAAAGAAAATGGAAACACTAATTCGAAAAGATACACGCACCCCAATGGTCACAGCAGCCCTATTTACAATAGCCAAGATATGGAAGCAGCCTAAGTGTCCATCAACAGAGGAATGGATAAATATATATGTATTTTATATATGAAATGGAATATTACTCAGTCAACAAATAGAGTGAAATTTCACCATGTGTGACACCACCATGGATGGACCTGGAGGGTATTATGCTTAGTGAAGACAGACAGAGAAAGACAAATACTGTATGTTTTCACTTATATGTGGAATCTAAAAAATAAAGCAAAGGAACGAATATAACAAAACAGAAACAGGCTCAAAGATACACAGAAAAAACTGGTGGTTACAAATGGGGAGAGGGTTGTGGGAAGTGGACAGATTGGGGAAGGGGATTAAGAGGTACAAACTATGAGGTATAACATAAATAAGATACAAGGATATAATGTACAGCACAGAGAATACAGCCAATACTTTTTAAAAACTTTGAGTATAGTCTATAAAAATATCAAAGCATTATGTTGTACACCTGAAAGTAATACAACATTGTAAATCAACCATACTTCAATAAAAAAAGAAAAAAACAGTCCATCCAAGTGACCTTTTTTTTTTTTTTTTTGTGGTACGCGAGCCTCTCACTGCTGTGGCCTCTCCCGTTGCGGAGCACAGGCTCCGGACGCGCAGGCTCAGCGGCCATGGCTCACGGGCCCAGCCGCTCCGCGGCATGTGGGATCTTCCCGGATCGGGGCACGAACCCGCGTCCCCTGCATCGGCAGGCGGACTCCCAACCACTGCGCCACCAGGGAAGCCCCAAGTGACCTTTTTATCAGTTAATCTTATAATATCCTTCATAGCATTTTTAAAAGAACATGCACCTTGGGGGCATACTTGAGCCATATGCTAGATTGCGCTACCCACAGATCATAAGATAGCGGCCACATCTCAAGGGTATAGAGGTGGAATGATAAAACCAGCCAGACGTTTTCCTCATATGTGTCCACGCCTCTTTGCAATGCAACTTATAGCTCCTTCCATCAATAGCTAGAGATTATTTTTTATTCTCTGACTCTGGTTAACCACATGACTTTCTTTTGCCTACGGGACATTAGCAAATGTGATTCAGACAAAGTCTTGAAAATCGCCTGAACATGGGGCTTACTGTCTTTTTGTCTTCTTTGGAACCCTGAAACTACTGTGCATTAGTTTCCTGGGGCTGCCATAACAAAGTGCCACAATTTGGTTGCTTGAAACAAGACATATTTATTCTTTCACACTCCTGGAGACTAGAAGTCTGAAATCACAGTGTCAGCAGGATGGGTTCATTCTGAGAGTTATAAAGAAAAATCGATTCTATGCTTTCCCCCTAACTTCTGGTGTCTCCCAGAAATCTTCAGCTTAACATTGGCCTGTAGCTGCATCACTACAATCTCTCCATCCATCTTGACATGGCCTTCTTCTCTATGTGTATATCTGTTTGTCCTCTCCCCTTAAAAGGACACCCCACATAACTGAGCTAAAGAAAATAGTTGTTTTAAGCCACTATGCTTTGAGGTGTGTGTTCATAGCAAAAGCTGATGTAGCTCTTTTCATTATCTCGGGAGCAGGTTTGCTAACAAATCAACTTAAACCAACAGACAGACACAACTCCAGTCTGTTTCCCTTTGCAATTTCTCAGATGGAGAAACGAACATAATAAAAGCCAGTGCTGAAGATACTGTAGTATTGCTAATTAACCCTTCAGAAGAGTCACAAGCAAAGGCAAAAGGTAGGTAAAGGGCAAGACCTGAGATTATTACACGTCTTTGAACATGAATCTAGATTGACATGTGAAATATGTAAACCTTTAAATTTAGTTCCACAGAAGCTCCTGACTACACGGTGTCCCTGGACAGAGAATCATTACTTGGTCTCTGCCTCAAAACTCCTCAAAAATCAGAATTATTATGGCCATAGATGTTGACCCAAGGTTGCAACTTACATCTATTCAGTTTTTAATTCAAACTCTGGACTCCTGAATATTGAATAGGAGAAAGTATGAGAAAATGGATATCAGGGAAGTTGCAATGGTCATTCATTTTACAGGACAAGGTTTAGAGGAGTTTTTCCCAAAATATCTCCAAAAGAAGACTCTCTTGCTTATTCCACAATTTTCTTCAAAGACTATTACTGCAATAGGTTAAAAAAGAAACACATCACTTTTACTTTGAACAAGAGTTTGTTTTTATTCTCCTTAAAATGTTTAAAGGGAATGTTTAAAAGGTGATAAACATGCAGAGAACTAAAGAAAATCTCAACAATAAATGTCACGGTTCAAAATGTAATTTACGGCCAGCAGTGGGAATGATACGGTATTCCCAACATGTCTCTTTATCCTTTTTCTACTCCCTGGAGTGTTTCCTGAGTGCTATCATTATACAGCCTGCAGTATTTCAGCTCACATCTTCAAAATGGAAACAGGTTTTTAAAGATACGCTACTATCCCAAAAACATGTTCTAGATTTAATGAAGTATGCTTTTGACATAATGTATTATCTTTAAGAAATTGGAAGAAACTGGAGAATGAAAATTGAAAAACTATATGCGTTTTTATTCTTCTGGGTAGTAATAGCCCACAATGCACAGAACAAGGAATAATGAAAGAGAGAGAAAGAAAAAAAATGGAACTTAAATGGTGGAGCAAAGCCATTAGGAGGCTACCCATCTGTCTGTATGGTTTAGAAGCATCCTTGACAGGTGGGATACATGGAATGATGACCTCAGAAGGCCCCTTCCAGAACTGTGAATAAATGAAACTGAGTAAAAGCCAAGTTAATAGAGTAATTAATTCCTCCTCTGATTGTGTCTTAGTTTTTCTCCCTAGATACTTAAAATAATTATATTCAAAGGGAGAGCAAGGAGCTTTTAGAACAATTATCTCTGTAATCTGATTGGCTGTTCTTCAATATAAGAAGGAAAAAGACCCTTGTTCTTGAAAGAATGTGATTATGAGAGATGTTATTAGAGTAATTAATTCATTGCTGTGATTGTTTCTTGTTCGTCTGAACGAATGTGGGAAGAAAAAAGTTCAAAAAATGATTTCAGTGAATTTTTTTCTGAAATGCATTTTACGAAGAAACTTCTGCAAGCCACCTGCAAAAGGGAAAAGTCCATGAATTTCTTCAGTTTGATTTATATCATAAAATAGAAAAAGAAAGATTATTCTTACAGTAGATTCTGCATCTCCTGGTGGATGTTCATATTTGATGTTTTTTGAAGTGCTTAAATTAAGGCTAACAAAATGTTCACCTTGAATTTTAGCCTCACCTTTCCGTACACAATGGGGAAACACAAGATCATGCTTCAGAAATACAGGCATTGCTAAAATCAAAGGTGACTTAAGCTGTTAACCAAAACCAGCAAGGAAAATGAGATCCCCATCTTTAGGTCTAGGGAGGCTATCAAGTCATTAATCAAGGGAAAGTCTTTCAAATGTATGACAAGCTGTATATGCAGTGCTAGCAATCATTTGTAGAAAAAGATGGGATTTTAAGCCCCCATTATGAGGCTAGTATAGTAGTAAAAAGATGATCTTAGGAGAAGCTGAATTCACTTGCAAAAGAAGAGTCCTTCCTCTCTTTCAGCAGAGGTTAGGACAGAGCACTCCTAAGGCTGCCCTTATACCTAAAGGTATGAGTTGCAGAATTGTTGCTAAATTCATCCAAAACCATTCAATGGAGAGTTTAACTCCAGTGTAATATGAAGTCTCTGAATAATGCTGAGACTAAAGATAAATCATTCCAGTCCAGCAGCTGTTATTGTAACTCTAAACAACCTAGTTGCCACTGTTCCGACCCTTGCTGCCTTTTTTTTAAAAATTTTTTATTGGAGTATAGTTGCTTTACAATGTTGTGTCAGTTTCTGTGGTACAGCAAAGTGAATCAGTTATACATATACATATATCCCCTCTTTTTTAGATTTCCTTCCCATTTAGGTCGCCACAGAGTACTGAGTAGAGTTTCCTGTGCTATACAGTAGGTCCTCATTAGTTATCTATTTTATACATAGTAGTGTATATATGTCAATCCCAATCTCCCAGTTCATCCCACCCACTCTTCCACCCTTGGTATCCATTAAGTTTGCTCTCTACATCTGTGTCTCTATTTCTACTTTGCAAATAAGTTCACCTGCATCATTTTTCTAGATTCCACATGTAAGTGATATTATATGATAATTGTTTTTCTTTCTGACTTACTTCACTCTGTGAGTCTCTAGGTCTATCCACGTCTCTGCAAATAGCACTATTTTGTTCCTTTTTATGGGTGAGTAATATTCCATTGTATACATGTACCACATCTTCTTTATCCATTCCTCTGTTGATGGACATTTAGGTTGCTTCCATGTCCTGGCTATTGTAAATAGTGCTGCAATGAACACTAGGTGCACTATCTTTTTGAATTATGGTTTTCTCCAGGTATATGCCCAGGAGTGGGATTGCTGGGTCATATGGTAGTTCTATTTTTAGTTTTCTGAGGAACCTCCACACTGTTTTCCATAGTGGCTGCAACAATTTACATTCCCACCAACAGTGTAGGAGGGTTCCTTTTTCTATACACCCTCTCCAGCATTTACTGTTTGTAGGTGTTTTTGATGATGGCCATTCTGACTGGTATGAGGTGATACCTCACTGTAATTTTGATTTGCATTTCTCTAATAATTAGTGGTGTTGAGCTTGTTTTCACGTGCTTGCTGGCCATCTCTATGTCTTCTTTGGAGAAATGTCTAGTTAGGTCTTCTGCCCATTTTGTTTTTCTGATATTGAGCTACATGAGCTGTTTGTATATTTTGGAGATAAATCCCTTGTCAGTTGCTTCGTTTGCAAATATTTTCTTCCATTCTGAGGGCTGTCTTTTTGTTTTGTTTATGGTTTCCTTTGCTGTGCTTGCCGCCTCTTTTAAACAACTCACTTTTCAAGATTAGAGCTGACGGTAAGGGGAAAACTTGCTATATCTCAGCAAGATCTATACCATTTTAAAAAGAAGCTATGATGTCTTCTAAACAGTAGCATACATTACAGACAGCATCTCACAGCAGCTTCCCCAGACCAAGGAGTGCTCAGAGACCCAGGATCAAGAATGTGGAACCCAGAGCAGAAATGCTAGAGAAGGTGACTGTAAGGAGAAAATAAGGAATGGAAACATTAACAGATAATTCACTACACATCTTTCATTTGCCTCTTCATATTGACCCTCTCTATGCTCCATCCAGCTTCTGTTTTAGAGGTAGATTTGTAACCATTATAGCTGTAGCATTGGGATTCTCTGTTCTCTGGTTCCTGGTTGTGTTAGCCAACGGCGAGGCCCCCATAAGTGAGGAAGAGAGGTGAGTAGGGAGTTATATATTCCTCTGGTTCCTTCCATGAGACACAGCTAGGGCTAACTGTGTCCTATGACAAAAGTCACTCTGTCTCTCAAGGCAGACTCCTCTGCATAGCTCTCTAGTCTAGATTCCAATAACCACTCCATTCACTCAGGACTTGGGGTGGTAAGAGCAGCAAATTTTCCCCAAGATCAGTGCACTCTTTTTTTTTTCTTTCCCACCCTTGGCAATTCATTTATAAGTAAATCTTTCTCAAATTATTCTAATTTGAGTACAGTTTTTGTTTCCTGTCTGGGTTCTGATTGATACAGGAAAGGTATATATAGGAAAAGCCTATTCTTTACCTTCGGGTAAATCACTCAGGGCTTCACACAGATAATCACTGAACACACATTACGTACATTTCTGACTTGTTGCTCTTTTTGTCTTCTCTGAGAAAGGAGACCTACAGTTTTAATGGCTTATGCTAGAATGAAAAAATAAACTGGTTTCTCTTATTAGGGCCTGAATGTATTCTATGAAAATAAAAATGGCTGGCAGGTATTTATTCTTCCTCCAGCTCATCACTGCACATTTGTAAAAACTGCCCTATCCTTTTCTGTGAGGCTTCCAAAAACCTCTGCGGCACAGTCATCCGTTATTGTAGGAGAGCTTGATGCATAGGGAAAAGAACCACAACAGCACAGGAAATCTGTATCCTGACTATGTCTGAACAATAGAACAGACGGTGTTTTTCTGAACTCTGAACAATGGGCATGTACGGATAATTTCAGCTGCAGAGCTAAGCAGTTTGGATGGACAACAACATAAATCAGCTTTGACAATGAATCCCCTCAGCCAAGTTCGCTCATCCAAATTAGAAAACAGAAGCTTAGAAGTACTGGGCTCGTTACTGAAGGATAGAAAACATGTTCGAGAAAATGACTTGTGGTAACATGCTAGACGGGAGATAAAATGATGTAGGACTTAGCTGAGCGATCAGCACAGTCACTAGTACTCTTTAGATACAGGATTCAATTGTTCCTCTTTTTGTCTTAGTACATATATTAGTTTCTGAGATGAAGCTTAGGAGAAACTAAAAAACGTTTGGGTTGATAGGGATGATAACAGAATCAGGAAGGTTGACATATTTGACAGTAGGGAGAGAAGGTAGGGAATATTAAACAATCTAGCACACAGGCTGGGGATGGATATTTGATCATGTGTTTCAGTAGAAACAACAGTCCCAGGCTCCTCTTACATAGCCAGTGTTCTACCAACAGAACAAGAAGAAATGGTATTTGACCAGACCACCCTCTCAGTATGCTAACATTCTCTCCCATAAACGGAAACCGTAGAGGAAACATGTACAACTTTCTACACTCTTAGGATCTTATAAACAGTCACCACTACACCACAGTAGAGTTGCATAGATAACTAGACCTATAGAGAATGGATTACTGTAGTAAAGTTTTTCAGATTCCATACATGGGACATGTTAGCACTTAGGCAACTGTCTTCATTGTATTGGTGTACAGCGTCTCCCCCGTTCCCTTCTCAATGATATTCCTTAGATCCTTCCTAGAAAATTACCATCATTTTCTTACTAATCTTTTCAACTCTAATCATATTCTTCACACTAGTTCCAGAATTATCTTCTTAAACCCCAAGCCAGGCTGTGCTATTCCTTTGGCTTCTGATAGCTTACAGTAGCAAGTCTAATTGTTTGCTGTAGAATTCAAGGTGCTTCATGCTCTGACTCGATCTCATTTTTAGTGGCAGCTGGAAGTCAGAAGAATCAGCACAATTTCTAGCCGCTGGTAATGGGTAATGTGACCTTTGATAAATCTCTTCTCCTTCCTTGAGTCAGCTTACCTATCACTTAAAAAGAAAAACAAAGGAAGCGAAGAAGGGAAGAAGGGAGGAAGGGGGGGAAGAGAAAAACCAAAACCAGTTACCTCGAAGTCTTTTCCAAGTTAATACTATGGATCTGGCACTGCACTGTCCTGTTTTAATCTTTTAATTCATAACTCCATGTTTTTCTAACATTCTTCTCTCAGCCTGGAATGCAGCATCCACCTTCTGCACCCATTAAACCTCTACACATATTTTGAAACTCAGTTCAAAGGCCACCTTCCTAATGAAGTCTTAATTCCCCAGATAAACGTAATTGCCCTTCATCTGCACTTTAATAAAACGTCAGTAGCAATTTTTCTATAACTTATACTATAGCTAATGATTTCTCAGCCAGCTTTCTCTGGTAGACTGTGTCTACACAGTTCTGACTAGAATATCTCCTGACAAATACTTGTAGAATGAATGAAATGGTGTCTCCATCAGGAAATAGAAGGGCAAGTACTTGATAACGACATTTTTGTACCATCACTCATAGTGCATGTGCACAAAAATGCAATGCAATCTCCTTCTGCCAGCTAAACCAAAATAAAACCATGCTGGGAGCAAACTGGAACAAGTGGTCTGCAGCTCACTGCATACCTTGCAAGTATTCTGGATCCTCTCCAAGGTGATCCGATCGACATTAAACTTTAGAATCCCAGAAAAAAAAAATTCAGGTAAGGAATCTGGGGTTGATCTGGGTGAATGCCTTGATTTAGCAGAAGTGGAAAGTGTGACCAGGAGAAATGAGGTCACATCCCTATGGACGGCAGTACAGGATCTGATATCCAGCTCTTGACTCTTCCTAAGACCTTGCTCCTTATACTCTTGTATCCCAACATCAGCTTCCATCTTATCAAGAAACATCTTTTCCTTCTAGCATATCTTGGGAAAGATGGAGCTTGTCTCAACTCTCGAACTGCCAACCTAGCTGCAGCCCACCCCCTGCAAGTTCCTCATAATCACTTCTTCCTCTGAGAATGTGAATCACCTCATGCTTCACTATCAGGCACTTCTTAGAGTTACTATGAGCAGTTCCTTTGAGAGACAACGGCTAATTCGTCCCAAGAGTCAGGCAGGGGAGAAATCTTGTCATGGACCAGAGTTCTTTTTATTGTCTCATGACTTTATTCCCCCCATCATCATACCAGACTTCAAAAGTACTTAATATTTTAATGATACTTTAAATAGTAAAACTACTCTGATCCTCACAGTTCAAGAGGGGAAACATGATCCAAAATGTAAGACCATCTCAAATGGTTTTCTTTGTAGGTATGCTTTAGTTCTTAGTCTTGTAGCCCTGCCATACTCCCTAGTTTTATACTTACAGTGTGGGAATCTTCCTATTGTTTTTATCTCTATCCCTTACATAGACAATATGACCACCATCTTTCCCTCATGACTCAAACTATGGGCAGAACTTGACTCATCACTAGATTTACCGAAGTCTGAATTATTCTACTTGGAGAATATCACAATTTCAACTTCATCAGAAGATCGGGGGGATATTCATTTCTGGAGAACCTGACTCTGAAGTGTCTGTAGGCATATATGTCAAAAACTGCTAGTTATCTACTAATAACTACTTTACATTTCCCTCTTGCCAACAGAATTCCAACGCTATTTGGTAAGGGTATATGCTCACCTTAAAAAAAAAAAAAAACAAATAAAAATTTTATAGGCATTGCCACATGACTTGAGCAGAAGGTGACTGGTCTGGACAGGCAAGAAGGCTATTTTGTGCAGACATACAGTGACAGGTCCAGCTGACATCCCTTGTTCCAGGCTAGAACGCATACACAGTGTCCAGAAGCTCCACAGCCATTCTGTGACCAAGGGCCAAGGATGGCAGAACAGAAGGGCAAAGGGAGTATTGTGGAAGCCAAGGCACTAATCCTGGATCTCCTACCTTTGGATGCTTTGTAATCTGGGAAAAAAAATAAATGGTTGAGTCATATGTGTTGGGTTTCTTTTATATGTGGCTGATTCATAAAGATGCAGCGTTTAAGGAGAGGTTAATCCCCTGTAAAGAATCAAAATGCTCACACATTAAATCTGTTAGCAGCAGAGTCTCTGGTTAACCTCTGTGAAAATGTTAAGGGGCGAAAGCAGAAGAGTTTCCCTCATAGGGACTTAAAAATATGAAATACTTTCCAGTAATTTAAAATTGTTCCAGACACAGGCTGATTAATATAAATTCTTTTCTAATCTTCCCAACAGCCTTATGAGATGTGCTAATGGAGATTTAGAGCACATGAGTGTCTTTACCCAGCTATACAAGTCATGGAACTGGGATCCAAAGTTTGCCAAAAACCTCACCCTTCAGTGTACCCTTTAAGTAATTCGAAAAACTTATAAAGGACACAGAAAAATGAAAATGGGCCCAGCCTTTGCAACACAGGACATGGAATGCTATGAGAGTAAAATCTCTGAGTTTTTGGTACCAAAGATATAGGGGTGCAAAGCTATAGAAATTGGTGTGGAGTAGTTATTGATCTTTTTGGCTAAAGAGGTGATCAAAAGCAGATTCTCCCTTTCCCCTCACCCAACAAGTCAGAAAGTGCTGAGCAAATAGAATGAGAAGTCATTCATGGTGTCTTGCAGAAACAAGATTCCCTAAATAAACACTTGTAGTTTAAAGTTACATATTGTGGTTTAATAATGCATTTAGAAGCTGAAGATAGTAGTATGTGACCATAGGAACAGGACAGCATAAGAGCACATACTAATTTCTCAGCACCAGTAGGAAGAGGATAACTAGAGCATGGATCATTCAGAAGAGTACTAGCAGAATTTGGACAAATAAAGAAACTTTACAGTATTAGTTAACTAGTCTGTTTTCTTACTCAGGACTAATTAAATGTTTTCATTAGATAGAAAATCTTATAGAACATTTTAATTATGTGCCATTATGCTTGAGTAAACTGTCTAGTAAATTTACACAGTTTTCACCGCAAAGTCATGTATCTAGTACCATTTACCTCATCTTTGTGTTATTTTATTAAATTTCCCAGGTGTTAAATTCCTCCAGATATTGATGTAATGATACATGGATTGAGAGGACTCTATTTTAAAATTTACATCAATATTCTGGTGCACTGATGAGAAAGTTATGGAAGCAATACCTTTTTCTTTAATCAGGCTTATTCTAGACTAAGTATGGCATATGTTATTTTGATATAATAACATATAGAGTATACAGCAGAGACAAGAATGTGTTATTGTGCCATTCAAAATCTCTCAGTAAATATAAAACTCAGCCTTCTTCCAACTTCCAGCACAAAACATTCTCAGGAGTCCAAGCCATTCTTTTTAAATCTTTTCCTCTCTCTTAAAAATGTGACTGGTCTTGTTTCTCAGAGCTTGTGCTGATACCCTCTTCCAGGCATGGGACACAGGATGCTACGTGCCACCCCACGGGCTCCAAATAACTGGACTAGGAATAGCTACTTGAAACAAGACACAATCAGATTCTCGCCCGAGTCAGTCCCAGGTGATTCTCAAAGTGAGCAAACACAAGAGATATGGAAACAGGCTAGG
The DNA here is from genome assembly GCF_949987515.2 of Delphinus delphis. Lineage (NCBI taxonomy): Eukaryota > Metazoa > Chordata > Mammalia > Artiodactyla > Delphinidae > Delphinus > Delphinus delphis. The sequence goes on along the minus strand of NC_082692.2, from coordinate 54,142,188 downwards.
ACTTGGGCTCCTGAAAATGTTTGCAGATTTTACCCTGTACATCGACCTTATCTGAAATCCAGCCTGTATTTCACTTGCCAAGTGTGTTTAACAGAAAAAAAGGACACCTCTTCCTAATACCCGCAGAGGCACTATATGAGCTCACAGTGTCCAGGCTAGGATAGGCATGTTTACTAACTATGTAAAGAGAAGCAGAGAAAGTGGACTGCAGAAGGCAATGAAGCAGGCATGAAGATCACAGCAGACATAAAGGACCAAGAGGTGCAGAGACAGAGAGAGCATAAAGAGGGAATCTGAACGCAAGAGAGCCTTGGGGTGGAGGCTACAGTGTAGGTAGCTGAGAGCTCTCTTCTTTCTCACTACAATTCAGGTAAAGGTCCGCTGCTCCTGAAGCCCTTGCTTTCTGTGTGTAGTTGTCTGCAAAAACAGCTACACATCCCCCTTCTCTTTGGGCTGGTGACTTACTTTTGTAACCAAACAGCACCCTATGGGGCCTTCCCAGAACAGAACCCCCATATCCTCTGCCTGCCTCTTGTCTGTAGAAAAACTTTAGCCTCCTAGGCCTTCCCCCAGTTCCAAAGAGTAAATTTAATCAGAGAAGTGAGAAAATGCAGAAAGTGAGGAAAACAGTCAAGCAAGACAAAATAATAATAGTTTAGCCATTAAACAAAGTCAAGCACCTCTAGTTCCTCCTCAAGGGCTATAGATAATATTCTGAGCCATGTCCTTTGAACTGGTTTGCAGATACTGAAACCCCCACCAGGTGGAAGAAGTGAACTGTATTCTGCCCACAAGCACAGAGACCCCAGATGGGTTGGAACCAGAAGGTCGATGACACAGACTCCTGATGACCTCCCCACCAACCAATCAGAAGAATGTGCACTAGCTGATCACACGTTCTAAACCCCCATCCCTTACCCTGTCTTTAAAAAACTTTCCCTGAAAGCCTTCCATGAGTTCGGGCCTCTTAAAGCACTAGCTGCCTGGACTCCTTGCTTGGCGCCCTGCAGTAAATGCTGCACTTTCCTTCACCACCACCCAGTGTCAGCAGATTGGCTTTACTGCCCCGCCCACCCCAGGGCAAGGGGACCCAAGTTTGGTCCTGTAACACTTTGACCTGTAGAATGTGAAGAAAGTGACACTACGGCAGCTCCAAGTGCAGGCCTCAAGAGGCCTAGTGTACTTCTATACTCCTTGGAACTCTGCCAGCCACCACGTGAACAAGTCTAGGTTACCTTTTGCATGATAAGAGACATGTGGCCAAGTTACTCCCAACATCCCAGTCCACAGCCACTAACCCCCAGAATCAGAGCAACATAACTACCAGACAGCTGACCACAGATGTGTGACAGAGCCTAGCAAAGAGCAACATTACCACACTGCTGACACCAGTGCAAGTCTCTGACCAAAAAAAGCATGCTCCAAGTCAGAGGTGGGCACAGTTTTTCTGGAAAGGGCCAGATAATGAATAATTTAGGCTTTGTGAGCCATATGTCTTCTCTGTCTCGTATTCTTCTTTGTTTGTTTATAATCCTTTAAAAATGGGAAAGCCATTCCTATCTCTTCACTTGTACTAAAACTGGCTACTGGTCAGATGTGGCCCATGAGCCAAAACTGGCTGGCCTCTGATCTCTGTAAATGTTTCTTGTTTTAAGATCACTCTAGACTGAGTGTCTGTGTTCCCCTGAAATTCATATGTTGAAACCTAATCTCTAATGTGAGAAAATCTGGGGATGGGGGCCCTGGAAAATGATTAGGTCATGAGGGTGGAGCCCTCATGAATGGGATCAGTGCCCTTATAAAAGAGACCCTAGAGAGTTCCTTGCTCCTTCTACTATGTGAGGATGAAGCAAGAAGATGGCATCTACGAACCAGGAAGTAGGCTCTCACCAAACACTAAATCTGCTGGCACTTTGATCTTGGACTTCCCAGCTTCCAGACCTATGAAAAGGAAATGTTTCTTGTTTAAGCCATGCAATCTAAGGTACGTTTTGAGAGAGCAGCCTGAACAGACTAAGACAAAGGCACTATGTTTTTGGATGGTTTGCTTTGCAGGAGAAGCCAGGGGATGCAATGTGAGATACTTCTATCAATTTAAACAAATAAACTTTTTTTTTTTTTTTTTTTTGCGGTATGCGGGCCTCTCACTATTGTGGCCTCTTCCTTTGCGGAGCACAGGCTCCGGACGCGCAGGCTCAGCAGCCATGGCTCACGGGCCCAGCCGCTCCGCAGCATGTGGGACCTTCCCGGACCGGGGCACGAACCCGTGTCCCCTGCATGGGCAGGCGGACTCTCAACCACTGCGCCACCCGGGAAGCCCTAAACAAATAAATCTTTTACACAATTTTTTTTTTTTTTGCAACCCAAATTGCCTAGACTTAGATTGTAACTTTGAAACATCACAGTCCATGAGGGAAGATGTCAGTATCACACTGAAATAACTGAAAAGAGCAAGGTTGGAATCCCTCAAGAATTCATGGCCTTTGTTTAGAAAGAGTTCACATATCTCTTATAAAAAGACCTTCTCTTTGAACCTTGAAAATCTGACGTACTCAGAAAGCAAACCATTCTCTGCATTATTTCTTGGCACTTAATGTAGCTTACTTCTGTTCTAAACGTGATTCTTTACAACATATGCTTGCTCTGATGGAAGAAATTAGCAAAGGATTATTGCTTTCCATAAGTCGATTAGGCTGAAAAGAAATGAGTTGTTTTTTCTTTCGCTGTCACACCAGCTTTATTTCTAAGACAACACGTGTGGGGATTGGATTCCATTAATGAAAAGATTACTGCAAAATTTGCCATCTTATGTTCTACGCACATCTTGTTTCAACCTTATTGGAATTGGACTCAATGTATATTCTCGTGTAAATAAAATCAGGAAAACTTATGAAAAACAAAAGAGCCTTGTGTAATGAGGTAAGGGGTGTGTGTGTGCGTGTGTGTGTGTGTGTGTGTGTGTGTGTGTGTGTGTGTGTAAGAAAGAGAGAGCTAGAGGGAGAGAGACTTTCTTTTTTTGCTTTCTTTCAAAGGATAAAGGATAGCTTTTGAAAGAAGGTCAACTAGAAAACCTAAGTTTCTTTACATGGCACATTTCTTTCAGGGAGAAGCCTAGTTCTGTATAGATGTGGCTTTAAAAGGATGCTGATGTAACAGCACAATTCCTTTTCTCCTAAAATTGTATCTGGTTCATTAACAAGGAGCATGATCAAAAACAAAGGAGACAGTCTTTTGTTTTCCAAAGTAGCCAAGCGAATATTATGGATTGCTTTGCTGAGCAAGTGTGGTTGTTTGTGGACCAGCAAGACTTCAGGAATCAACAGAAGAATTTCTCTGTAAGGTATGTGAAAAATCTGAAACAGACAATGATTTCCACCACAGAGGTAGAAATAAAGAGCTCAAAGTCTTCAGTTACCTGGTTACTTGGGCAATACACTGCTGACAAGATTGAGTTCAGTCGCGAGTCATAATAAATATCAGATATTAATAAATTCTATTTATATTAAGTGAAATTAAAGTCTTATTTTAAAAATCTTAATTTTGCCCCAGAGCAGTACCTGTCCGTATAATAGTTAGAATCCTGTAAATAGAAGTAAATTCTCTCACTCTCTCTCTTCAGGAATAATGATTCATATACTTTATGCAAATATAGCACAATGTATGCAGGCAGGATCACTAGAAAACGTCACAATTCTTTCCAGGTGTTTGGCCAGGCCAAGATTCCAAACTATCTGTTGGAATCTGACTTTCCATACAGGTTACCACTGAATTATTCCACAGGTCTAAGCCCGTAGGGATTTCTGTGATTCCTTCTTCTTTATCAAGGTACCTTGAGTGGTCATTTAGAGACTTCATCTCTTTTCCACATATGGACAGAAAAATGCCTTTTTTTTTTTGCCTGCATAGGGTATATGTCAACACACTGTGGAAAAGAATTTTTTAAATGTTTCATACTAAAACTATTTCCATATACCCTGAAAAGTCTAATCACTTGCCCTTGTTATTATATATATGTGATTTTTCCACAACACCCAGTACCCATCACCTTTTTTTTTTTACTTTCTTATGAAAACCTCTTATTCTTTCATTTTTGATTATTTGTTGAGAACCTGCTATATGCCAGGCTTTATCTAGTACCTAGGAATACAAACATGATAAGAGTTTTTCTTTAACAGTCAGGGTTCCTTCAGAAAAACAGAACAAAAAGGAGATCTCTCGCTCTCTAGTTATTTATCTATCTAGAGAGATTTATTTTAAGAAACTGGCTCATGCCATGTGGTGACTATCAAGTCCAAAATGTGCAGGATAGACCAGCATGCTGGAGACCTAGGGAAGATTTGAAGCTGCAGCTCCAGTCCGAAGGCTGACTGCTGGTAGAATTTCTTCTGCATCAGGTGAGATCCATCTTTTTCTATTAAGGTCTTCAACTGATTATATGAGGCCCACCCACATTACGGATGATAATCTGCTTTACTCAAAGTCTGGTGCTTTAGTGTTAATCTCATCTAAAAATGTTTTGACAGAAACATCTAGAATAACGTTTGACCAAATATCTGAGTGCCACGGCCTAGCCAAGTTGACACATAAAACTAACCATCATAGCTCTTGAGTAACTCCGAGTCCAAGATGAGGATGATAAGACAAAGGTCAATTTTAGCTGGGATGGAAGTGCTTGGAATGTGCAATGTGAATACTGGAGAGAAGCCCTTCAGTCCTCATGGAGTAGTTGAGGAGGATACTTAGGAGGAGGGAGGTTTTAAGTGACGGCTTATAGTTTGAATAGGCACCCATGAGGCAGATGGGTGTCAGAACCAGATAATGAATTCCACCACAGAGGTTGAAAACGTGTTAAAAACAAATAAATAGGAGAGAGAATGAATGTAAAAACAAATAAATATGAAACAACATGTATGTTCTAGAGATTAGAAGCAATGCATTATACATTGCAGTAATGAGGAAGAGCAGCAGTAGTATAATGTGAAATGAGGGGTGAGCAGGAGCTTCTCAAACTCCCATGTCCTTTCTGAGACTACTCCATCTACTGGTGAGTACATCCTTACGTTTTGGCACAAGACGTTCCAGCCTCACTTTTGTTTGCTCCTTGACTGGTTCGGCTTGATTTTTTTGACTCTACTACGTTGAAAGATTTCAACATAGGCGAAGCATGATGTAATGGAAAGAGATTTCAGAGTCAGAGAGAAGAGGCTGCCCCCTACTAAACACAGATCTTGGGTAAACCACTTCCTGTCTCTGGGCTTCAGTTTACTGGTATGTAAAATAAAAACAAGGATTATCAATACCTTAACAGGACTGGCATTCAGAAAAATGGCTGCTAATGGATAAAAGTACTAAGCAAACGACAGCTATAATTTTGATTATTATTGGGCTTTGGATTAAGAAATCTGAGAGTTTTCTTGGTGAGGAAAGAGGACAAATTGGAAGAAAAGACAGAGAAAAATTTCCACTGAATAGTTCATCATTGACATGAATGAGGTCAGGGAATTAGATTAAATTTAACAAAGTCCCGCCTAATCCTCTTTAGCTTTGATTTAAAGATTATAGAGAACATAAAATAGAAAAGCCATTTCCTGAGATTCACAGTAGCCTCTCTCAGGTCTTTCCCTTGCCTGGAACACTGCCAATTCTTCTCAGTCTGCTGGATCCCTAAGGAGTATGATTCTGAGAGAACTGGCTTTCAAGTATCAATCTCTCATCAACACTTGAGTTCATCTCTACATTTGCGTTCATCTCTCACCTAGTATCCTCCTTTGTTAAATGCAGAAGATAATTCCAAACTCAGAGTCTGTTGTGATGACTAGTTGATAGGATATCTGTAAATCGAACAGTGCTGTAATTGGAATAGAATTCACTCTCAATGTATATCAGCATCGCCCTCTAATTGTCATTGGTCACATGTAGGGAATGAAGTCCTTCCTCTTTGCATTCCTGCTCTAACAATCTTAATCCTTTCTGAGGCCGTAGGTATTTTTGGCTAAATCCAGGGATACTCACATACAATAAGTGCCAAAAAGAAAATCACAGAAATCCAGTTTAAAAAAAAACAACTCTTAATTCTCTGATGTACTTAATATATTTTAGATATGGAGCTAAGTATTTTGTGTGATGTATTTGTTTCACAAAAGCAATACGGGTTAGATACTATTATCTCCATTTTACAGATGAGGACACAAGCTTATGATAGCTTGCTCAAGATTTTATTCATTCATAAATTATTTACTGAGCTCCTTTGTTATGCCAGATAATACACCAGGCATTAGAAATACAAAGGTGAATATGGGAACGCCCTGATTTCTGATTATAGACGTCTTAGTAGGTCAAACAGAAATTAAACAAATAGTTAGCATGTGATGCTCGCACGGGGGCACAAGGTTCATTACAGGTGTAAAGCTGGTGTATACAAAGTGTGTGTGTGGCAGGGGAGAGATAGGGAGGGTACTGCACGAAGCTACAAATACAGTGCACAGGCCACTAACTGCTGTGGCTAAAACACAGGAACAACTGTATCTTACTTTTATCAAAATTCTGTAGGTGATCTGAAGTCTACTCCTCAAGCTCTACTGCAGAGTAGTTAATAGTTTTTTAAAAGGCTTCATAGTCAATTGCACATTTTGCAACTAGTTCTCTGTACCAAGCAGTTTATGCACTTTTGATGTCAGGATACATGACATTGCTTGACTTAATTTCAAACTCTGCATCATTACAGACAAGAATATATATGATCGCTGCTATTCAATCCTGCCACTGTGCACTATGTGAGGTGAATCTAGAACTTACTAAAAATACCTCTAAATCACTGTTATGTTAAATGCTCCGGGAAAATGTGCTTATGAAAGGAATCTCCAAGACAAGTCAAAATCATCAGTACCTCTGGATTATCCAGGACAATAAAAAAATCAATTAGAACTGATAGGCATCTCCACCTAGCAGATGTCTCTTGCATTTTTCATATAGTGTCTGTGCTAATTAGGAAACAAACAGTGTAGGACTATTGGCTTTGGAGAGAGATCTATGTACTGCATAGGCAAGATTTTTAACATGTGTCAGCAATAAACACATATTGGGTTTCAATTAAAAGAAGAGTCTTTGAAGCTAAAAATGTTAAAGTATGCAGTCATGCTGATGAAGCACATGTCTGCAGTGAGGGCTTAACTTTCTTAATATAGCTTTAAGTGATGGATGATTTCCCCCTTCTTCTACACTTCCATTCCAAATAAACTCTACTTAACAAGCTATTTTACCTGAACATGATGATATAATTTTCTATTTTTGAAAAGAGACAGATGAATGGCTACAGATTGATCACTAATTTTACTGAGCATAACTTGAAGTATCCAAGAGATATTTAATTTCCTGAATTAGAATGTATTTAGCTAATGAATGCTTCTTCTGGATGTTAACGGCAGTCATCTGTTTTTTTGCCTCTCTGGACTACTGCTATCCCCAGCCAGCTTCATAACATGTCAAGGCAATCCTTCTCCTTTATCAGTCGTCCATACTCACTTTACACTTCATCAAACTATAGGAAATATGCATTTTTTAATCAATGATTCACATATTCACTTAGTCAATACTCACTGAACACATGGTAGGTTACAAAGATGAAATTGTCACTGATGGGGAGACAGAAAAGAAGAACACTTCCATATCATATGATAATCATTAAAGTGATGTACATGTATATGTGAAGATCGTAGGTAGGGTGATGCATGTGGTAGGGAGGATGACCATACATTTTATCATGCAAAGCAGGACACTTTCAAGAACAAATGATGTCACTAATAACGATACTGGGTAGTAGTTGTAAAGCTGGACTCGTCCATGCTATTTCACATATATAGCCACCCAGAGATAAGGAATGGGAATTAGTTCTTTTCATCACAGTCAGTATTTAATGAACAGACTCAATACTGACTAAGATATAATACTTGATAGCTAAGTAAACCTTGTGTTGTTTGAGACACACTTCACAGTTATATTTCCAGCAACAGCTCAGGCTGCTTGCACATGCCTCCTTAATACCTTACCATCCATCTTCTATCCTGAGTGACAGTCTGGGGTAACTTGGGCTGTGAACCTGAGAAAGTTTTGAGGGAGGTGCTAAACTCTTGCTGATATGATGATGATTACTGAACCTGACACATGAAAAATGCTCATAATGTATCTGTCCAGTGATACACCCTGAAGGAGTATGTGAGAGTGCTTTCCTTCAACCTTCAGAAAGTCCACAGAGTAGAAGTGAAACGGCATATTATAACCCCTTTCTACTCAAGAAGGAGATCTTGTGTTTAACTTGACCTAGCATTCTTGACACTCTCCCTCCTGCCTTCAGGTACTATGTAAATATCAACCTCTTCCGGTGTCCAGGGTAAACCTCCCGAACCTTCTCCCTTTTGTCTGTTCTCTATTGCTGTCCCTTAGCTTGGAATCTGGTTCCTGTTCTCCCGCTACCCAACTGGCTTTTCTCCCTACTCTGCTTCTTGTTTTCTGGTTCCTGAGCCACCCTAACCCGGTTCCATTAGACTCCATTATACCTTCAGGTCACAAGCCTGACCATGCTCAACCTGTAACCACATCAACCTGGTTTTGTAGTCCAGAGCTCTCTTTCTTCTATTCCTAGCAAACAGAAGGGAGCCGTGGGTTCCAAAACAGGTTGATGCATGAGATAAAACTTACACAGGGCAAAACACACACATCTTAAGTCTATACAGGCTGATGTATTTTTCATAGAATGCCAATGCCAGTCCATGTGGCTGCCACCAAAATCAAGATGTAGATCGTTTCCAGTATCCAAAAAGGCTTCCTCACACCCCCTCACTGTAAGTGTACCTCAAGGGTAATTACTATTCTGAATGTTATCATCCTAGATTATTTTTGCTTGATTTTAAACATTGTATAAATGGGCTCATACAGATTGAAAATGAAATCAGACATACCTTATAGGTATGTGAAGACACCTACCTGCACCCAGCTTTTAGATCTGTGGTGTGGAACGGGCTGCACTGACCATGAATAACTCTTAGGATCTTGGTCAATATTTGCTGAATGGACTCAATGTTGACTGTGCAAAGAGCCAAACAAGGGCACCCCCAAACTGCCCAGCTGGATTCCTTTGCTATTATTTTGCCATAGGTGAACAGGTGCGCAACACAAATGTGTAATGAACATTTCCATCGATTCCGTAATGTTTTGAATGTTTTGAAAATAGATCCTTTAAGCATCGAATGTAATATCAGGCAGTCTTTTGGGTGATGGGCACAAGATCCATGTAGGGCTTTGGGGGAGTTCATCATTTAGAGATGACTTTAGGAATATTTAGCCACAGGATATTCTTAAATATACCCTGCCGTTTTCAGACCTGGTGTTAAGAAACTATTCACTGCCCTCATGACTCTCTCTAGAAATGAACTGAAAGAACTTGGAACATTTCTTATGAGTTATTGCAAATACTACTATTAGCTCAGCTAGAACAGATTAGAAAGGAATCCAGGGTTGTAAGTTCAAAACTGAATTTGGTCGCTCAGTACTTTCACAGAAGGGAAAAAAACAAAAACAGCAAGTAAGCAAAAAAGAAAGCAAGCAAGAGAAATTACATATATGTATATATTTAAATTTGAACTTTATATATATATATAAATATATTGCATATGTAGAGTGAATAATATTAAGTCATTCCTATCACTGTCAGGAAAAAATATATATGTGTATTTTTTTATTCATTCATTACATTGAGCTATTTATTCGTACCAGTCATATATTTTGCCCAGGCAATATATTTTTGTTAATGCTATGTAACATTTTTATGTAACATAGTTTAGTGAGCAATCACCATGTTCCAACATAAGCTATTTATGGACATACAAACATGATTAATTCTAGGGGTCATATTTTGGATTTCACCTTTGTCCAAAATAACAAGACATGGAAGAGAAAGCATGAAATATATTTAAGTCACAGAAGCCCTCTGGCTGTAATTGTTAGAATACCATTTCATAGCTTTAACCAACAAGACTATATAACTATACCTGAAAATGCTGAAATTAGGAGAAGCAATATCCATTATAAGAGGGTATGCTTTATATGAACCATTTTAATTTATGAACAAAAATATTAGAGCATCAGAGCTACTTTTTTTCTCTCCTTATGACATTTTTTTGAGGATTCTTATCTACGTAATTCAAAAACTCAAGTACTTCAAACAAAGAATAGTGTTGGCAATTTGGAAGTGTAAGCATTCAGTAAAATATAGGACATTTTTTTTTTTTTTTTTTTGCGACATGCAGGCCTCTCACTGCTGTGGCCTCTCCCGCTGCGGAGCACAGGCTCCAGACGCGCAGGCTCAGCGGCCATGGCTCACGGACCCAGCCGCTCTGCGGCATGTGGGATCTTCCCGGACCGGGGCACGAACCCGTGTCCCCTGCATCGGCAGGCAGACTCCCAACCACTGGGCCACCAGGGAAGCCCAGGACATTTTTGAATACATAAGAAATATTGCCATCATATTAGAGGCTAATCAACTGCCTAATCTCCCTCTCAAGTGGAATTCTTTACTCCGAGATACATGTATCAAAGAGTGAAATTATTCATACCAACAGCAATTTACTTTGCTTTCTTCAGTTTTTCAGATTTTTCTCAGTGGTTAGATTCCGTCTTGTTGCCTATTTTCTTTTTCTAATGCTAGTGAAGCAAATATTTTTTTAATATGATAGTGCTCCCAAGTTCAGAGTGGACAACTTCAATACAAAGCAAATTTACTGTGATTTTTTTAGGTTAAACTAATCATAGTCATCATCATTTTGAAGTCTAAATGACTTTCTGTTTATTCACAACTATTTCTGCCAAGAATTAGGTTGAATATTGGGGAAATATAAATAAGACAAAGCCCTAGCACTCAAGAAATCTAAGGCATAGATAGAGATTAGAAATACATTAACCCAGAAGTTTGGGCAGAGAAGAGAGACAAAAGAAGAGATCACTGACGATATAGGTGACACAGAGTCACTCTATAAGGGACTGAACTTCCAGTTTTATATACTGATACGTCTATTTTATTCATTAAGACAAAGTTCATTGCATTTGAACACATCCCAATTTCTATCATGTGAAGAACACTGACAAATAAATACTAAAACTAGACAGAGTTTTCATCTAGTCCAACAGTCTTTTCTACAGAGAATAATGATGGTCAGACCACGTAAGGGACTTTCCTAAAGTCTCATAGTTGGGACTGCAAATTTCAGGTGGAAACTATCACACCAATCAGAGTTTGAGGGTCCTAGCAATTCCAGGTAATTTTGATGAGAATGGAAGCTTTAATTCTATTGTTAATAAACATAAAATTGAAACATAACCCTTGGTACAAAAGATTAACTTAGCAGTTTTCTTAGATACAAATGCCACCGTGCCTTACTAAGTGAAACAATTCCAAAATGGAGTGTACCAACTCCATATATGGTAAACTCCAGTGACAAATGTTTTGAATCATTATGTAAAACAAATTGAGTTAAACAGTTATTAAGCGAAAAGCATAATTGAGAGGCTCTGAGATATTAAACAGTAATTAGAATGCAAGCAGAATTATATTTGTTGAACTCTGGATAGCTAAAACAGGATATATAAATGCGAGAATCACATAAAATCCTGCTGTTGTGTCGAGGCCAATGTTTGGAGAAAAGAAGAAAGAAAAAAGGCATTTGCTCTAAGAGCTGACCTTGGTCACCTTTTCCTCCTCAGGATCATCTTGAAGATTACCAACCTTCTCATACTAAAATGAACACCTATACATTTCTACATTGTGAATTCAGATATGCTTATCAATTCTTTATATTCATAAATTGCTGTTTAAATACAATTCTTTTCTGAAGCTGCACCACCAGAAGGTGGTGGGGGGTGGATGTTGAAGAATGCTTAGAAAAATGTAATATTATACAGCAGGAACATAAAAAGTAATTGATTCATAATGGAATTATTGGATGGAAAAGGGTATAAAACAGTTTTACATGTACAAGAAAATGTGTAAACCATAACACTTCAATCAATTCAGCAATCAATTTCTGTCAGCAAAATCTCAATACTATTGAAATCCAAGAGCAGTGGAACAAACCAAAAAGACATTTTCTTTACAGCTGCTCACAGAAATACATATGCCTAGTCAACTGTCTCATATAATCAGAATGTTAATACGGTATAATGTGTTGAAAACTGGGGGTGTTTCTGATTAATTTACTACAAAATGTAGTCCACATGTGATTTTGGATATATCCACACACCCCCACATACTCAAAAAAGGAGAGCGCTTTCACATATAATTAACCTGTAATATAAACCCTTCGTTCACTTTGGGGGCTATTAATTTCATAATCATCCTTTGAATCTCCTTGACAGTGTTTGATATTTAGAAAGTGCACTGAAAATGTGAATGCTTCTCTAAGGTCACCCACGGTTTAGAAGAAAGGAAAGAGAGCATTTATGCAGAGAATTATCTTTACAAGACCAAAGAAGGGCAGCATGTAGGAAAGCTAACGATTATTTCTAGTGGATGTTACCATGCCCCTTGCAGATGCCCTTCACAAGACCAGTGCACCCATCCCCCCGCTATGGGTGACTGCTGACTCCTAAGGGCTCAGAGCTGCCCTCCGTTCTCAGAGATCTTCCCGAGGAATGGAAGACAGGGAGAGTGTTCCCCTTCACTCCAGCAGGAGTAGACAGCAATCAATGAATGACATGAGGGGGCCAAAAACAGACACCCCAAGGAGGGACAACTCCTCAGGGAAGGACAACTTTGGTTTCACAGTCCAGTGCTCCTGTGAGAGCTGATCATAGCCAAGAACCTGCCTGTAGCTGAGTCCCCTGCCCCTTCCTGCATTTCTCACTCCCTTCTAAAAACAACCCATCCCCCAAATGAATCACTTTCATAAGGATCCCTGTTTCAGCCTGTTTCTGAGAAAACTGATGTAATACAATCTTAAATGGAAAAGCTGATATGTGCTTGAGGCAAGCCCTTAGCCCTAACAAGCCTCTGTCTCCTATATACCGTGAGACTAAATGAGATTCTATTCTGTCTCCTAGAAGCTTCCAGCCAAGTTCCCCAGGCTCCCTTAATGGCCCGTAACTTAACAGATGTTCACTGGGGGAAAACCAATCATGCTTTCGGACCCTTCAAGTTTCCAGATTTTTACACCAGCTCTGCATGATGGCTAAATGCTTTTCTTCTTTTACCCAGAAGAGGTCCTGTGTGAAGGATAAAACTAATCCTTAGCCAAAATCCAAGATGTGAAAATTTTTTTTTTTTTTATAATTTATCCAGCTTTTGCTAGTTGTTGCAAGAGAAGCACACGTCTTTCCAAGCCTTGTCAACTTACCAAGAAACAGAAGCTTTTAGAATAGAGTTGTAATATGTACTATATCGGCATATAATATAAATCACACAAGATAAAGTTCTGCTTTAAACAGTCCAATGAATCTGAAAGTGTCTTAGAGAAACAAGTAGTTTTTTTTATATTTACTCAGTTTTTTAAATCACATATGATATTTTTCACTGCTTCCAGAAGAGCCAAGTTTCATCTGGTAGCATGTTTCTTCAGGCTGAAGAAAATCCTTTAGCATTTTTGTACTTTAGGTCTGCAAGTAATTAATTCTCTTACTTTATTTGAAAATGTTTTTATTTCATTTTCATTCTTGAAGAATATTTTCACTGGATACTGAATTCTGAATTGGCAATGTTATTTTCTTTCTTTCAGCATTGTAAACCTGTTGTTTTCCTATTTTTGATTCCCATGATTCTTTTCTTCTAAGAGGTCAGCATTCATTCAAATAATTATTTTACATATATAACATTTTGTTTCGCTTTGGCTGTTTTAAGACTTCTCTCTACGTTTCATATTCAGCAGTTTGAGTATTATGTGCCAATGCATTTTTAAGTTATCCTGTGTTCTGTTCATTGAGTTCCCTTGAGTTCATAAATTTGTTTTTCACCGAATTGAGGAAATCTTTTCTCTTCCCTACTTTTATTCTCTTCCTTTTAGAAGTATAAATGCATATGTTAGATCTCTTGATATTGACCCATAGGTCCATGTGATTCTGTTCATATAATCTCATCTTTCTTTGTTCTGATTTGATAAATGATATTGATTAATCTAATTCTTGATGTTTTCCTCGGCAATCTCCATTTTTTTCTGTTAAACTGTTGGGAGAATTTTTCATTCAGATATTATAATTTTCATTTCTAAATTTTAAAATTTCTATTTATATGCTGATATGTACTATCTGTTTAATTATTTTGAGCATGTTTTCTCTATATCATTGAGTATAGATGCAATAGCTTTTAAAATGTTTTGTCTGCTAATTCCAACATACACCTCATTTCATGGTTAGTCACCTTTGTTGCCTTTTCTCTTGAGAATGGGTCACATTGTCCTTGTTTGTATATGATTAATAATTTTGGATTAGATCCTGGTTATTTTGTATGGTATGTTGTTTATGATATGGATTCTATTAAATTCCTCTGAAGGACTTTTTTTTCCAAACCAATTAACATGCTTAAACCTACACTGTGAGCTCGGTATTAACTTCCGTGGTTCAAATCTCAGTTTAACTATATAAGCCTTTTCTACACCGCTTTTAGTCTGACTCTCAACGTGTGTGATTCACTGAGAAGCGTGAGACTTACACAGTGTTTACATGGCACTCCCTTCTGGATTAGTTTTCTCAATCCCCAGTGGACAGCTGGCATAGACTAGACTACTTTTTTTGATCTCTCTGATCACCTTGCCACTCTACAACTGCAAACCACCCTTGAAGCAACATTACAAGTGAATGGAAATTCATTCTCATTCTGGTTTCTTCTCCAATTATTCAGTCTCCTCCCAAATCTGTCTACTTTTGTTGACTCTTCAGAATTACCAAGTATTTATCTTTTTTATTCTGTCTGAGGTATAGATGTTGTCACCAGCAGGGTTGGTCTCTAGGGGGTGATTATACCACCATACTTTAAAGGCAACCTCTACCACATGAACTCGTTGTAATTTTACAATAGTTTTCTTTTCATAGCAAACTATATTTTGTTTAATGACTAAATATCTTCTCTAACTTTTTGAGAATGCAAATGAGAAATTTAAAAATATTCTTATTGTCTCTAACATTTCTTTTATTTATGTTAAAAATTAGTGGATCTGTTTCATTTAATTAGCTCCTCCTCTCTGAATGCCAAAATGATAAAGGTCCTTACTCTGCACCTTTAATTCCTAACATGGAAATTCTAATTTCAACCTGTGTGCAAACAATGATGCTGAACAACAGGGTGTTGGGGTCAAAGGAGCAGATAGGGCGATGTCAACCCACACCATCAAAATGCAAAGTTCTTTGTATTTTTAAAACAGCTTTCTTGAGATAAACTTGATAAGCAAAGAAGTGCACATATCTAATGTGTACAGTTTGATGAGTTTGGACACATGTGAACACCTATGATGCCATTGCTACAATCAAAGGAATAGACATATCCAATAATTCCCGAAGTTTCCTTGTGTCCCTTGTTTTGGTTTTTGTGGTAAGAGCCCATAACGTGAGATTTACCTTCTTAATAAATTTTGAAGTGTACAATACTGCATTAACTCTAGGCACCATGTTGTACAGCAGATCTCGATTTAGTCACCTAGCACAACTAAAACTTTATACTCACAGAACAAGTCTCCGTTTCCCCCAACCCCTGAGCCCCAGGCAACCACTATTGTCCTCTGTGCTTCTATGAGTTTGACTATTCTGGATACCTCATGTAAGTGGGGTCTTTATGTTCTTTTAACTCGTCTTTCTTTTAACTAGTCTACTGTTCTTATCAAGGGACAGTGGTCTTGGTGTTCCATTACATGCACCAATTTGTAAATCTGTTTCCATCTTCTACTGCATGGACTTCGAGTACCATTATTTCTGCTCTGGTTCATCTTTCTTCCATCCACATTTAGACTTAACAAAAAAAAAAAAAAAAAGGAAAGAGTCCTTGCTTCTCCAATAGCCTCCTCTCTGTCTTCCTTCGTTCTATGTTATGGGCATTTCAAATAATATTTTACAAAGAATAAAAAGTCAACATATGTCTTCAATTAGAACTGGAGTCCCAATATAATTTTAAAAATAAATTACTTTAACAGGGAAAAGAAACCAATTAACATGGTAAGCAAACTGAACATCCTATTCAGTCTGGTAAATATTATCTTCAAATGAAACATAAGCAAATACTGTTGTAAAAGAGAAAGGTCTTTGGGAAAGAGGCCATGTTTATTACCCCAATGTACCAATTTTGTGAGTGAAAGGGGTTCTAAAATAATTAACAGCTGATAACTGATCTATACCAAGTATAAAATGAGACTTTGACCACCCAAGACTCAGGGCTTTATTTATTTCCTTTTAGTTTCAAGATCTTTATATTCTGGATAGGGGAGAATCATAAACTAAAGAGAAGCTCCAAGAATATATGTCATTGGACTGCACAGATCCCCAGTCTACAAGATGCTGTCAGCCATTTCAATATTCCATTCCACCAATCAATCTGAGTAGTTGCCACGGGGTGACTGGGTCTATGGAAAGCCAGTGAATCCCAAAGGTATGAGCCAATGCCCCATTTTGTACGTTGGAAGAGAGAGAGAGTTCTCAGGCGAAGGTGACGGTGTAATCCCAGATGCAGCAAGTCCATACATCTGCCAGCTGAAAGTAGAAAGAGGAATAAAGGGGTGCACGAATGAGTCCTTTCCAGGTGACTGACTGCCCCTTTGGGCAGAGGCAACAGTTGTAGGTGCTGACGTGACTCAAGCACTTGTTGCTGTGTCCGGTGGCAAACTCTGCTATTTGTGTCTGATGGCAAACTCTGCCATTTGCCAACTCTGCTAAAGCTCCATTTGCCAGATGGAGCTGCGACTTTGGTTGCCTTCTCTGTCTTTTTGTTTTTCCTCATCCCCTATCACAACACTCTTAAGCCAAGCCTCCTTTCTCCTTACTGCAACACTGGACCTTTATGATGGCTTTTTATTTCACTTCTTAAATCCTGTAGCGAGCAGGGAGCAAATGTAGTTATTTCATTCTTCTCGTTCTCTACGAAACGGCTGGCGAGACAGCAGATGTTAGTAGTCCAGTTTCCTCCTTCAGCTGCCTGTAGGTTACATTCCTCAAAAGAGAGCTGAATATCCCCAAATCTGGGAAGCCCAACGTGTGTTCCCCCATAATTGCTCTGTGAAGAAACTGTCTCTGCTGCCAAAAGGTGTGGCAACTCTTAAATAACATATGACTAAAATAACGGTGCCATGACTATGACACAGAATTTCAGATTCCTTGTTCTTGAATTATTGATTTATATTTTAATACTCACTGAGGGGGAAAATAGATTTGAAGTGTCTTACAATGTAACTGTATGTAATGCGTATGTTACACACACACACACCAAGTCTAATTCAAATTGTACAAGTCAAATGCACTCACTTCCTAAGCAAATCTAGTTCATGTGATTGAATATGAGATCAGTTCTCACTTTTCTGAAAGACATTGTAAAGAGAGAAACCTAATTTTCTTTTGAAAGAGGACATAAAGTAACAAATCAGGGAGCTATCCTCTCCTTGGTACAAAATTTCAAAGTAAGGTGATAATTTGGAATTTTGTAACTAACTATTGATTAATAAAATTTTGTGAAATGCTTAAAAACAAAGATACTTTTGCAGCTTTATTTTACTTATTTACTTTTGTCTGATTGTTTTATATCAAGCCTTTAAAAAAAGGTTTGATAGAGTAGTATTATTTAAACTTATTCCCAAGTCCAATTTATCTCTTTTTATCTATCTATTTATCTATCTATGATTCCTAAATTCTGCTTCCAAGTAGTACTCTGTGGGAAGAATTCTACATTTACAGAGTTTGGCAAATGTTGCACAACTCCTTCTTTAATTATACCAAAGGTATTGCAATATAGATACTGTGTACTCCTGCATTCAAGGACCCTTTATGCCCTGTCTAATTTCATTAATCCAAGAGCTTGTCAAAGTAATTTGACTTTTGAAGCTCCTTTTCATAATTAACTTTTCATAAAACCTAATAAATTACTTTGGGGAATGATAGCATAAATAATTCAAATCAGTTGCTTTATATAGAGTATTTTTTTAAAATAATCACAGTTTAACATTTGATCAATGTCTACTTTTATTGCTTGTTAATTGTCCTGCCCTAAAAGAGAGTGACCATGCTTGACATTTCTTCTATCTCACAGTGCACAATAAATTAATCTTGGACATATACTGAGTCCTAAAAATATATATATACGTACATGCATACACACATATATACATACATAAATTGTTGAGGGGATGGCTGCAATATATATATTCCTCAACCATAAGAAAATTATTAGTCAAAACAGTCTGGCTGAAGCAGAAGTCAGTGAAGACATCTGTGAAAACGTTTCACCCAGTCAACAATTTGGAAATTTTAAACTTTCAAAACATTGAGTCTGATGACTAAACTTAACATTACTGGCCAACTTTCACGACATAGCTACACATGTTCCTCTGGTAAGAGCTACACTTTATCAGAGGGGTGGGATAGGGAGGGTGGGAGGGAGACACGAGAGGAAGGAGATATGGGGATGTATATATGTATAGCTGATTCACTTTGTTATACAGCAGAAACTAACAAACCATTGTAAAGCAATTATACGCCAATAAAGATGTTTAAAAAAATAGTAATAAAATAGATAACAACAAAGAAAAAGAGCTACACTTTATGTAATAAACCAAATTACAAAATGCCAATGAAGTTTTTTAATAGTTTTTGTTGGTTAATTTTATTCCCATATATTTAAGATTCTTTCATGAAAATGCACTACAGTGATGGGGACCCCGCGGCCCCATCACTCTACCCCACCATCCAAAAGGAGGGCTTAGTAGGAGACTAATCACATAATAACTCTTAAGAAATATATTCCACAAAATGAATAGGTGATCTATCCATTTTCACAAAGGAGATGGGAACAATTAAGATTTCACCAACACATGTGTCGATAAATTGAAGTGCTTTTAGAAGGAAGATTTCAAGTGCTTTCTAAAGGACAGGGTCCACCTTTCTTATTGCCTCAGACAGAGAGGAAAAGTAATTCATATATTTAAATTAGCTTTGAGTAATGGTGAAAAGAGACCTGAATGAAAGTAATTATCGGGTGTAAAATCTCATTAACTTGAAATAAAAATGAACTGGGGAACGGCAGTTCTAAGTTTCACTTCCCAAATCTGTTCATAAAGGTATACATATCGTCCAACTTTTCTCCTATATCACCAACTATATACTCAGAGGAAATAATTTTGTAATGAGTAATACAAGACTTGGAAAACATGAAAAGGAGAGAGAAAAATAAAATTTGGACCAAGAGTGGTTGATGCACCTGAAGAGTATACATAAGGATGCTTCAGAGACTCAAAAAAATATTACTTCAAATTAAAATGCCTTAACACAGATTTTCCTCCTTATTTATTGTTTTCAAGTTTATAAGATACTATATATGCATAAGTTTTAAATATCCAAACAATCAAAAAATATATAGGGTAGAAACAGTATTCTTCTTTTAATTTTGTTATCTTCTTTTAGCATATCATTTACAAGCTTCTAGTAACACCCACTGGGTATGTATTTTATGTATTTTTTATATATATATATATATATTATAACACACACACACATATGACATAAACACAATTTTATTTTTTAATTTAAAATATGCCATAAGTCCTGTTTTATGACAGTTCATAGAGCTACTTCCTATGAAAGCTTGCAGAATATTCTGCAATATGCATATAAATGCAATTTATTTGTCCAGTTTTCTATTGAAGGATATTTAGGTGATCTTCATTGTTTTTCTATTATACACGGTGCCCTAAATTATACTTTGGTACATTCTACTCCGTGTACACAGAACCTTCCTAAGAATATGTACAGAGAGCATCTCTGGAGTGATAGGTTTGAAATATGTAAAGGATAAGGTACTTTGAATATTCCACTGGGTGCAATCATACCTTCTGTTCATCTGTGGGTATACGTGAAAGCTGTGAAATAAACTTGCAGAAAACTTTTACAAATTTTTTTTGACCTTGTGCTTGAGATTTCATTATTATTGGGAATAATTTTTAAATATGTTGGCATTAAAATATCAGGTGTCTTTGAACATTTCAGCCCCCAAAATGTTTGAAATATGCTTTTACGACAGCAGAGAGGGATAAAAACTGAAGTACTACCATTAAGTGCTCTTACAAAGGCAAGCACAGGCATCATCTATTTATTATAGGAGCTTCTCTTGAAATTGCTGCCGAAATTTTATATTTTGAGTAGTCACAGGAGGGAATTACAATATTATGCTGCTGCAGAAGAAATCTTCGCATTACATATCCCAATGAATATTTGATACCACTTATTTTTCATTCCCTGCCTCTCTAAATACATCAGAAACTATACTATTTTTTTGTCTAGAACATTTGGAAATAACCCTGATATTCTGAAGAGTCTCAGCTAGTCATGTTTTTAAAATGATTTGTTCTTTACGACATTTTCAGGATGTTTACAGTTTAAGAACACTCAGGATTTAATACTGCACCTTCTACAGTTGAATACATTTTACTTAACACATTTTATTCTGATCATGAATATTTTTGTCTTGCTGGATATTGAATTAGATACAGTTCCTGCTTTGAGGCTCACAATCTCACTGAGAATATGGTGGCAGGTTAGGGTGAGAATGTCGAATGAGGACCACTCATCCTGACCCAAATGGGATAACTTCAAAATTAGAATATCGTGAGGCTCTGGGTCATGAATAACAACTGTTTCTACCTACAGAAATTGTAAAAGGAAACTACATTTTTCACTATAAAGATGCTTTAGATTGAAGTCAGAAAATCTGTGGTCATGCCTCACCTTCACCACATACCAACTGTGGCACTTTGAACTGTCCCTTGCCTCCCTAAGCCTCACTTTTCTTGTCTCTGAAATTGAAATGTACAACGTGGAATATCTATCACACATTCTCACCCCATTGCTCCAGGGGAAGTATGCTTCTTTTGCTTTGCCCTCCATCTCCCTCCCCATCCCCCACCAATCTCTGCTGGTAAATTTCTTAGCATTTTTCAAGCCATCTCTGAGTTCACTCCCCTTGGAAACATTACTAGTCCCTTTTTGACAGAAGTTGTTACTCCTTTGCATAGGATACCATGGCGCTTTTAATGCGACTCTAATAGAACAGGGAGGTGGAATTGGAAATTAACACATTTCTGGAGAACTTGCTGTGTGCCAGGCACTGTGCAAATGATATTCACACTTTCTCAGTTAATTCTAAAAACAACTTTTAAAGGAGGTGATGATCTCTCCATTATCCAAGTGATAAAAGAGAAAAGTGAGAAAAAGAGCCTCTGGTGTTTAAAGTCATAGAGCTGGCGATGAGGGAGTTCACAAAAAGGCCCATTTCAGATGCCAGGGTTTGTATTCTTTAAACTAAGTAGCACTCATTTTATTATTTTACTTTATATTATATATTGTCCTTGTTTTTTTTCCTGAAGATTCCACTTATATGGCGTTCCTTTTCTTTTTTTTTTTTTGGCGGTACGCGGGCCTCTCACTGTTGTGGCCTCTCCTGTGTGGAGCACAGGCTCCGGACGCGCAGGCTCAACGGCCATGGCTCACGGGCCCAGCCGCTCCGCGGCATGTGGGATCCTCCCGGACCAGGGCACGAACCCGTGTCCCCTGCATCGGCAGGCAGACTCTCAACCACTGAGCCACCAGGGAAGCCCGGCGTTCCTTTTCTAACTGTTTAACTGAAGTATAATTTATGTAATATACAATTCACTATTTAAGGTGGTTCAATGGTTTTTAATCATTCACAAATATGTGCAATTAAAACCACAGTCAATTTTAGAACATTTCATCACCTCCAGAAGAACCCTTTGGCGAATACCCTTTAGTTAGTTCTTCACCCTTTAGTTCTTCACCTTTTTTAATTGGTTATTTGTCTTTCTATTACTGAATTGTGTTTATATGTATATTTCAGATACAAGTCCTTAATCAGATATATAATTTGCACATATTTTCTCCCATACTGTGTGTTGTCTTTTCTTCTCCTTTTTTTTGTCAGTGTCACATAGCATGCAGGATCTTAGTTCCCCGACCAGGGATCGAACCCATACCCCCTGCAGTGGAAGTGCAGAGTCTTAACCACTGGACGGCCAGGGAAGTCCCTGTGTGTTATCTTTTTGCTTTCTTTATAGTGTCCCTTAAAGTATAACATTTTAAATTTTGACTTAAAAGTATTAATCTCTTTGGCTTTCTTCTTGCCTCCTTCCCTGTACTGATGACAATTACCTTAATAGTTCAGTGCTGGCAACTTGGTCATAAGTAAATGCCCCTAAAATTGAATTGAACTGAATTGGATAAACTTGCTTGGTTACTGTGAGGATCCTGGTTGCTGTGAGGATCCTGTGAGATAACTGAGGCCAATGAGGTCTGAGGCCATCAAAGTACTGAGCAAAGATCAAAGGTCACAATGTCTGAGTTTCAACTTCACCAGAATAAAGAGATATTTCAAGGGTCTGAGTGTTACATGAATAAGGTTTTCAGTTTTCAATTTAAATTTTACTACTTTCCTGGGAGTTCTGTCATTAATTGGTTTTGAATTATATTGAATTATTTTTCTGCATCTATTGAGATGGTTATATTTATTTTCCTTTATTCTGTCAAAGTGGTGAATCCCATTGGTCGCTTTTCAAATGTTAATCTTGAATTCCTCAAATAAATGTTATTTGAGTCATGATATATTTTTATTTATAACTTTCAAAACATTTTGGTTTAACTTCATTATAATTTGATAGTATTTTGGAGTTTTGTATATTTTCCTGAGATACATCAGCCTGCAATTTTCTTTTGTTGTAATATCCTTGTCAAATTCTCATATCTGCATTAGTCTGGCTTTACCACCTTCCAGATTTCAATCTGCCATGCCGGCCCACAAAGCTATCAAAACTCTGCTGATTTATTGTTTTCCTAGTAAAGACACACTAACTATGACAAGCCAGAATCTCCACTCATCTCCAGATCGTGCAAATGGTTAATTACCTCCGCTCACCCAGGATGGATCTTCCTGGCTTTGCTTCCACATCTTTATGATGTCTTTAATAATATGATGTATGTGGTTTTTCAGCTCGTGGGCTTTTTCTAGATGTTGCTGTAGGATGGATGAGCTGCCAATACTTACAACAAGCTCCTTGGAAGCAGGAGTCCCCTTTGTGGTTTCTTATATTTGTTTTTCCTTATTCACTACTTTTTTTTTTTTTTTTTTTGCAGTACACGGGCCTCTCACTGTTGTGGCCTCTCCCATTGCGGAGCACAGGCTCCGGACGCGCAGGCTCAGCGGCCATGGCTCACGGGCCCAGCCCCTCCGGGGCATGTGGGATCCTCCCGGACCGGGGCACAAACCCGTGTCCCCTGCATCGGCAGGCGGACTCTCAACCACTGCGCCACCAGGGAAGCCCCTATTCACTACTTTTTGATTGTTCGCTAGTCTGCAATCTGAGTTAAACAGGAAGCTTCTGCCTCCCTCATACTTCTTACACATATAAATGTCAGGTAAAATATAACAGGAAATATTTATAAGATATACAGAGAGTCTTAGAAGCAAGTAGGAAATTCAAAGTACCAGGAGTGACAATGAACTTCCAAGACACTGATGTAAGTGGGAGATGAAGCCAAAAGGAACACAGTTGATTGGAAACAGATACATACTTTGGGTCTGGGACGGAACATCCACAGGAAACCCATACACAGTGGAGAATAAATAATAATCTTTTTCTCCCATAAACACCAGGAAAGAAAACAACAGCAGTAGCAGCAACTACAATGAAACCTTTAGACAGTAAGCTGTCTAGAGACACTGTCATTAGGCCTAAGCTAGGAATACAGGCCTGCGCTAGCCCTAGGTGTGGAGTGCTGACATCAATTACTAAACTTGTGAATACCCCAAGCCAAAAAATTAACTGAAGCTCAGTCCAGTAAAATAGGGCTTCTGGAGACGAAAGCTCATATCGAAGCCCTATGAACATTCCCACAACTCAGCATAAGACCCCTAAAAACAATACCGGCTAAAGGGGAGATTGCAGAAACATACGAAGCACCTGAAGAAGTACATTAATGTTAAAGCTGGTAGACAAACAAATGGGAGGGCTGCCTCCCAGGGACACAGGTAATAAAGCAATCTGAAAAATAATTTTAATTTAGGATGTTTTAAATAGAAAAATAACAAAGAATGTTTCCACTATGATGATCTGAAAGTACTCTTGCTACAAATTCCTAGGAAGCTTGGGTAAAACATAATAAAAGCATATTTTAAAGGCACAAAAGAACACTTACAAATGAAGAGTAAGCCACCAGGTGCCAAAATGAAGAGGAATAAAAACCAGAGCTCTAAGCATCTATTTATTATTAATGCCTCGGGGGCTGAACAGGAGGGAAAGAAAGGCAGGTAGGTGCTTGCCTCTGTCAAATTTGGGTTTGGGTTTCAGTGCCCTTGTATGGACAGGAAACAGGGGCTTACTTGGGGTGCACTGTTGGAAGAGACCCCTGCACAAAGCTGGAACCTACAAAGGACCACAGGGATTATAAAAAAAAAATGTCCACTTACTGGCACAGGTGGACCATGGAGGCTTCTCTTCTCTATCTCTCTTCTGGAACTGATTAAAAATTTTCTCCTGAGGTATCCAACCCTGAGTGAGGGATCTGTATGAGAAAATAATAAATTTCTGTTTTAAATGATTGCAGAAATAAAAAGAATTACTGAAACTAAAGACATGAAAAGACATCATGACGAAAGGGAAGGGGCCAATTTTTTTACAAAGAAAATTACATACAATTTCTTTAGAAAAAAATTAAAACTGAAATATAGAGTGCAGAGAGGAGAGGGCAAAAGTACGGACGACAGATTAAGATACATGGAGTATAGGAAGAGAAGTTACAATGCTGTGACAATAATCAAAGAGACAATGGGAAGGGTTTTTGAAAGTTAACGGCAGGAATTCTCATGTTTGAGAGATACAGTGAGTCTTGGGACTTCCCTGGTGGCACAGTGGTTAAGAATCCGCCTGCCAATGCAGGGGACACGGGTTCGATCCTTAGTCCAGGAAGATCCCACATGCCGCGGAGCAAATAAGCCCGTGTGCCACAAGTACTGAGCCTGCGCGCTAGAGCCTGGGAGCCACAGCTACTGAAGCCTGCGCACCTGGATCCCGTCTCCGCAACAAGAGAAGCCACCACAATGAGAAGCTCGCACACCACAATGAAGAGTAGCCCCCTCTCGCCGCAACTAGAGAAAGCCCCCACGCAGCAACAAAGACCCAACGCAACCAAAAATAAATAAATAAATAAATTTTTAAAAAGACAGATACGATGAGTCTCGAGCAGG
Organism: Delphinus delphis; assembly: GCF_949987515.2. Classification (NCBI taxonomy): domain Eukaryota; kingdom Metazoa; phylum Chordata; class Mammalia; order Artiodactyla; family Delphinidae; genus Delphinus; species Delphinus delphis. The sequence goes on along the minus strand of NC_082692.2, from coordinate 54,116,717 downwards.
ATAACTGATAAATCTACAACTATATGACTTGTATACAAATATAGAGAAAAACTATCTCAATAGCGAACAGAAAGAGAGGCTACTTTAAAAGGAATAATAATTAACACAGTTGTAAACTTTTCAAAAGAGAAAAACAGAGACCAGAAAGAAAATGAGCAAACCAAATAAATAGGAAGGCTGGTAAATGGCAGGAAAAAATAATGTGGTATAATTGAATTTAAATATATCAAGAATTATCATCAGTATTAAGAATTAAACATGCCATTTAGAAAACATATAGATTGAATAAAAAATAAACATCAGCTCTATATAAAATTATACACAATGGAGAACTAAGGAAGGAAAGCTAAAAGAACTGATATTTCCTTAAATTATTTATTAACATTATTAACCAGAAACACAGGAATATAAAAGGTATTTATGTTTCTTCAATTTCCACAGTCATGCATTAAAAATAGTCATTTGAAAAATGAAAAATTATGTTTAAAATTTTCTTGCAATTTATCTATTACATGACCCTACATCTCGCAACATACCTTCTTGGCCCCCAAAACTCCACCCATCCTGGTGGTCCTCACAATATAGGGAGATTGAAACAAGTCAAACCAGTTAACCCTGAGACAGATCCTACCCCATCCCATCCAACCCAGTTTTTTTCACCCACCCTCATTTATTACATTAGGACTCAGAGTCTATTTGGAGTATGGAATGGGATAAATACAACTGTTTCACTGCAACCTATTTTTTAATCCAATCTAATCCAGGATTAGAATAATTGAATGTGAAGACATCAACACGCTAGATGAGATTTTTAATTTTAAAGAAACCTTCTCACAAGCAAATGACCTCAAGTTCCTCATTTTGAAGGAAAAAGCCCAGTTTAAGGCTGCAACGTATCAGGTGGTTGAGATGTCTGTGACAATGATGTTGATGACAGTGGAGATTTAACTGTGATAGGCTTTTTTGTTGTTGTTGATTTGATTTTTCATATTTTTCCAGTGTTATGATTACAAAGTTTCATACTTTTTAATGATTTTCATCTACTCGATTTTTTCCATAAGCCCTGTAAATTTTAGTGTTGGGAGTGTGTACACGCACACACACACAGTTTACCCTTGAACAACATGGTTTGAACTGCACAGGTACATGCTTTTTCAGTAGTAAACACTGCAGTACTACAGGAACCATGGTTAGTTGAACCTGCAGGTGCAGAACAGTGGGTACTGAGGAACCTTGTACACTGAGTGGTGGCTGTTAAGTTACACTCAGATCTTACACTGTGTGGGGAGGTCAGCTCCCTTAACCCTTGTGCTGTTCAAGCGTCAGCTGTAGAAACAGATATACACAAACATGCACACAAACACACACAGATATACACAACACAAATACAGACACAGATATACACAAACACACAGATATAGGTACACATACACACACATTCACATATGCATATATAGCATTATAGAAGAAACACATACATCTGAACCTCTCCATTCCCAGAACAAAGACACAAATGACAGCACAAGCCTGAAGACACTGTACCTACTCCTTTGGACCCTGTTCTCTTCAAGACACACTGAGTCCACTGGACAATTAACGTCCTGTATATATCCTGTCCTAAGGTCCATCACAAGTATCTGGTTAAGTGTAAATCTGGTAGGGGATGAGGGTTATGCTCAGTGTTTGATTCTCCAATAACCCCTCCACCACCTTGACACACACTGTACATGGTGCTGGTAAAGGAACCATATTTTCATACAAACACTCATTTTATTAATTGAGGTCAATGAACTGGGTATATTTTTTACTAAAACAATCTCTATACCTGTGTCAGTAAAGCTTCTCTGTATTTTCAACCAGATTTATTTCATTCTTTGTTTCCTGTCTCCTGGGGTGAAAAACGTAAACTATTTTTTAATAGAGAAGAGGGGATATGCCAAAGGATAGAACAGGGGTTAGCAAACTATGACCCATAGGCCAAATCCTGCCCAGCCCACTTCTGTAAATAAAGTCTTATTGGAACACAGTCAATCCATTCATTTACATATCATCTATGACTTCTTTGGAGTTACAGTGGCAGAGTTGAGTAGTTGCGACAGATAGCATGGTCCACAGAACTGAATTAGAAATAAAATAGAATATTTACTATTTGTCCTTTTAGAAAAGAAGTTTGCCAACCCCTGAGATTGAACCCTAAGGCGTCTAAAAACTTGTAATTAGAGTTTCTGTTTCTCTTGCCTGTTTTCCATCCCAGAGTAAGCCATCAATTGTGCCGTCTAGTAACCCTTATCTCCCTAAAGGTATTTTAAGAGACAGAAAACACTTCCATCAACCACTGTCACTTCTTCCCTAACCAAAGAAGGAGGAGATTGAAAAGATTTAAAAAGTTCTTATTTTGGTAAAAGAAGACAATTTTATCTTCAATTGGGAAAAAATAATTGATAGCTCAATTTCTGCCCTTGCATCCACACTTGTGTTGATTTTGCCCCCTTTATATTATGCATTGGAATTTGTATGTCATAGATACATACATATACAAGTGTCACATACAATATGTGATGTTGTCTCCTTTATCCCCTCCTAAAACAAATCAATCAGATACAAGCTATCCTTGGGTATTTGTTTTTTGGTTATCTTTTAGCTTCAGTGATAATTTGCATAATTTGTGTCACTTCAGATGTACCTCTAACCCCCCACCAAATGTGTAAATTGAAAGAAGTTAGCCACCTCCTCTCTGAGCTATTTAAAGTAAATTCTGTTGAAAGATATTAGGTGAGAAAGGTTAATGTTAAAATAATGCAGACAAATGGTGTCTAATACAATTGAAATGATAAATGATCATTTGAATTTTGTCTCCAGTGGAGATGCAGGGTGCTGATGAGCTCAGTGTGCGGTGCTGCTGTCTCCTATTTGTCATAATTATAGAATAGATTTTAGGTCATTTACCTAGAAAGAGTGTCTAGAGTTTATTGTTTAAATGGAAACCTTTCTCTGCCTGGAAATCTTCCTGTGATCTTTTATTATCTGAGACAGATGAGCAGTCATCCCTGACAAACTGAATGAAGCCATTATTAGTTGGGAAATTGTATGTTCTGGAAAGTCTCATACTTGTTCACTGCTCTTAAATACTGTGACTGGCTATTCTCTCTCTTTTGTCTCTGTAAATGTGAGGGGATGTGTGTTATGTTGGTAAATACGTTATTGGCTTCAATGTTCCTTAATGTCCAGTATGCCCAGTCTTCTTCATTACTACTAGGAGAAAACTTTCTCAAGCTGGCATGCCCTCATTCTCCCAGTCTAAGAACAGTGGAACCTGAAGAAGACTTCTAGAAAACTATAGATGCTCTCTTGACGGGGTTTCCCTGGTGGCGCAGTGGTTAAGAATCTGCCTGCCAACGCATAGGACATGGGTTCGATCCCTGGTCCGGGAGGACCCCACATACGATGGAGCAACTGAGCCCATGTGCCGCAACTGCTGAGCCTGCGCTCTGGAGCCCGCGAGCCACAACTGCTGAAGCCCACATGCCTAGAGCCCGTGCTCCGCAACAAGAGAAGCCACAACAATGAGAGGCCCGCGCACCGCAAGGAAGAGTGACCCCCACTCACTCACCGCAACTGGAGAGGGCCCGCGCACAGCAACGAAAACCCAATGCAGCCAAAAATAAATAAATTAAATAAATAAATTTTTTAAAAAATTAAAAAAAAAGAGAAGTATCAGTCGTATCTCACACATCTGACTTTTATTAATAAGTTTCTTTTCCAAGACACATATACTAAAAAAAAATCTAAAACAAACAAAATACCAAGAAAATTAAAACACCATTACTTCCTCTCCATCTTCACTATCAGCAGATGCCCCTGTTTATATTCCACTGAAGGAACAGAAGCAGTCAAAGGAACATATGTACAAGTTCCACCATATAAACCCAGCCACCTACATCTGGGCCCGCATGCTCTACCTTTTCTCCCATTACCAGGATGAGCTATCTATGCTCCTACTGAAGGTCAGCTCATCTGTCTGTGCACTATGTCTCGCAATATGATTTTCCTCACTATTGGATGATTCCTATCAGCATTAAAATAGGTTCTTATTTCTCCATTTGAACAAACCCTCAAACATACCAACACAGACCTCTTGATTTACTTCACCCTCCAATTTGGTATTACTTGTCTCCTTACCTTTATATCTAATTCCTGGAAAGAAATCATAACTGACTCTCATTTCTCTTTCCCGTTCTCTTTAGAACCCACTTCAGTCAGGTTTTGCATCTCCAATTCCATTGCAATTTCTCCTACCAAGGCCACCAGTGAATGTTGTTAGGTTAAACGGTAAATATTCACTCCCAATGTTCCTCCACTTATCAATAGCATTTGATCAGCGTATGCCCCTCCTCCCACTCAGTTATGAGGTCAGCATTACCCTGAGAGCAAAGACACTACAAGAAAAGAAAACTACAGACTAATATGCCCTTTATAAACATTTGTGTAAAAATCCCTATCAAAATAGCAGCAAACTGAATTCTGAAGCATACTGGTAGGATTATACACCACGACCAAGTGGGATTTAGTTTTGGAATGCCAAGATGGTTCAACATATAAAAATAAATCAATGAAATACACTACATTAATAGAGTAAAGAAAAAAAACGACCAACTTCAATTGATGTAGAAAATAAATTTGACAAAATTCAACACCCCTTCTTGACAGAAACACTCAATAAAGTAGGAACAGAAAACTACCTCAGTATAATAAACGGCATACATGAAAAACCCACAGAGAACATCATATTCAAATACTAAATGTCTTTCTTTAATATCAAGACCAAGGCCAGGATGCTGGCTTTCACCACTTATATTCGACACAGTATTGGAAACAATAACCAGAATAATTAGGCAATAAAAACAAAAAATACCAAAATTATATAGAAAGAAGTAAAATTGTTACTGTTCACAAATTACATGATCTTATATACAGAAAAACATAAA